>NC_081805.1:13594722-14249444 GCF_030704535.1 Vitis vinifera | reverse complement strand
TGATTTGTAAGTTGAATTCCTCAAGTAATTTTTCCCTACTCATAGAACAAATGGCTTGAAAAGGTAAATTTCAAACTTCTCAGCTAAAGAGAATGAGAAATTCTATGAGTGTTGGGAAAGATACATGGAAACCATCAATGCTTGTCCTCACCATGGTTTTGATACATGGCTATTGGTGAGTTACTTTTATGATGGGATGTCTTCCTCAATGAAGCAACTCCTCGAGAGAATGTGAGGAGGAGATTTCATGAGTAAGAATCCGGAGGAAGCCATGGATTTCTTGAGTTATGTGGATGAAGTTTCAAGGGGATGGGATAAACCGAACAAAGGAGAAGTGGGGAAGATGAAGTCTCAACCAAATGCCTTTAGTGCTAAGGCTGGGATGTACACCTTGAATGAAGATGTTGATATGAAAGCAAAGTTTGCAGTTATGACAAGAAGATCGGAGGAGCTAGAACTGAAAAAAATACATGAAGTGCAAGTTGTTGCTGAAACACCAGTGCAAGTCAAGCCATGTTCTATTTGTCAATCTTATGAGCGCTTGGTGGAGGAGTGCCCTACAATTCCAATTGTAAGTGAAATGTTTGGAGAACAAGCAAATGTCATTGGACAATTCAAGCCCAACAACAATGCTTCGTATGGAAATACTTACAACTCAAGTTGGAGGAACCATCCAAATTTCTCCTAGAAGCCAAGAGCGCCTCAGTACCAACAGCCAGCTCAACCATCTCAACAAGCTTTAAATCTTGAACAAGCAATAGTGAATCTAAGCAAGGTTGTGGGAGATTTTTTTGGAGATAAAAAATCCATCAATGCTCAACTCAGTCAAAGAAATGAAAGTGTAGAGAATACATTGAATAAAATGATGGATGGGATGCAAAATGACTTATCTCAGAAGATAGATAATCTCTAATATTCAATCTCAAGGCTCACTAACTTGAACACAGTGCAAGAAAATGGTAGATTTCCTTCTCAACCTCACCAAAACCCTAAGGGTGTCCATGAAGTGGAAACTCATGTGGGAGAGTCTTCACAAGTGAGAGATGTTAATAACCATGGAGAGTAGAATGAAAACTTTAAATTTTTTTTAAATTAAGCAAAAAGCAACTAAATTACCAAAATAACTTAGCATTAATAACAAAACTTCCTTCCTCAACTCTCCCTCCAACCAAGCTGAACATTGTCCTCAATTTGACAAAAGCGATTGAAAAATAGGGAGGAAGTGGTACCTCCTGAGTGACATGGAGTTCGAGTCGTATAGAAGAAACCATATGTTTAAAAAAAAAAACAAAAGAGTTAGTGAGTAGAGGAAATAGAAAAATTCCAAGTTTAAACAAAAATGATGTCTATAAATGATGTATCATCAGTAATACATCCAATCCCAAAATATAAAACATCAAAACATGGAATTATTTATACTAATATAACATGTAAAGACAAAAAGTAAAGATATGATCAAGTAATGGTAGGGTCCTATGGAGCTAATGCATCTGTGGTGGCCTCTTGAGTGGGTTGGATCAGGAGTTTGACCTCTGTTCTGGTAGTCTCCTTAGGTGGCATGGTCTCCTCAGCTGGAGCTATGGGCTCTGATGGTTTAAGGAGGTAAGAAATGGAGTGAGAGGCTTCGTGTGTGAGATCTCAGTGAGAGGGCTCTCCTTTATATATGCATGGTTGCGAGGCTCTATTGGCATTTTTGCAACTTCCATTGGCTTTGCAAGATGTTTTCGCAAACCTCCCTTCATTTGGCAACTCAATTTTGTAGCCTGAAGGCCATTTCACAGTTGGAGGTGATTTCACAGCCATTTCGAAGCTTGGAGATCATTTTGTAGCCATTTCGAAGCTTGGAGATCATTTTGCAGCCATTTTGAAGCTTGGAGATCATTTCGCAACCATTTTGAAGCTTGGAGATCATTTCGCAACCATTTCGAAACTTGGAGATCATTTCGCAGCCATTTCGAAGCTTGGAAATCATTCTGTAGCCATTTCGAAGCTTGGAGATCATTTCGCAACTAATGGAAAAAAAAAAAAGAAACATTTTCGCAGCCAAAGGGGATTTTCCCAAGGGGTAGCTAGGGGGCTGCGAAATCATTTCACATCAGAGAACCATTTTCGCAGCCAAAGGGGATTTTTGCAGTCGAGTGCCATTTTCACAGCCTATTTCCCAGCTGCGAAATGGGGTTGGGTGGCTGCGAAATGGCACTCGTGTGCCAATGGGTGGTTTCACAGCTGCAAAACCACCTGCCAATTGGGGGTGTGGCTGTGAAAATGTGATTTTTTAAGCATTGGGGATTTCGCAGAGCATTTCGCAATTCCGAAAGGATGTTAGCGGCTACGAAATGGCACTTGTGTGCCAAAGGGGTGTTTCGCAGAGGGGGGTATGAGGTTGCGAAACCATTTCGCAGCGGCTACTTAGGGGTTGCAAAATTATTTCGTAGCCAAAGGCCATTTTCGCAGGGGCCCTTTTTAGGCTGCGAAATTTTGCAAACCATTGCTTTTCCTTGCTTTTGAGCTCCTCTTGATTCCCAACTTCCTTCTTTCACCTCTTTTGACATTCCTCCTGATTTTGATCATCCAAACACCTATGTTAAATCAAAACAAAGTAAAATTAAAGCATTGAAATCAAAATTAAAACAAGTAATAAAACAAAACAAAAAGATATGGACTAGCTAGTCTTTAAAAAGACTAAGTGCATAAAAAAATTTGATGCTTATTTAGCTTGCTCAGATCCCATATGAAGTTTGCATCTCTCACTTGAGACTTGCTCTGTATGATTTTGCCATACAAAGCTTGGGGGAAAGGTGGAGGCATATGTTTCTTCATCATTTCTTCCTCGATGACTATCCTCTGTGGTTCTTCATCTATATTAAAATCATAGTTATCTTTCTTTATGCTTTTCCCCTTTTTCTTTCCTTTGATTTCCTCCCTCTTTTCTTTCTCTGCTTCACTCTCTACCTTTTGCTCTAGCTTGGATGTGGGCAGATCAACCTCTTTACCACTCCTTAGAGTGATCACTGTTTTAACTTCCTTCACCATTGAAGATTCTCCCTTTTGTGCCTCCACTTCATGGATACCCTTAAATTTTGATAAGGTTGAGAAGGAAAGTTTCCTTTTTCTTGCACTATGTTGAGGTTGGCAAATCTTGAGATTGAATATTGTAGATTATCTATCTTCTAAGATAGATCATGTAGCACTCCATCCATCTTTTTATTCAATGAACTCTCTACACTGTCAATTCTTTGACTAAGCTGAGCATTGATGGATTTCTGAGCTCCAACAAAGTCTCCCACGACCTTGCTAAGATTCACCATAGCTTGTTCAAGGTTCGAGGCTTGCGGAAGTGCTTGAGCAAGTTGCTGGTACTAAGGTGGCTGTGGTTTCCAAGAGAAATTTGGATGGTTCCTCCAATTGGAATTGCAGGTGTTGCAATCACCAAACATTTCTCTCACCACTGGAATGGTAGGACACTCTTCCACCAAGTGTTCATTGATTACTACTCAAAAAGTGCAATTTCATAGCTTATAATTAACTCTTTTAAACACTTTTGAGTAGTAGCTATTGCCTTTTAACTCAATTAACATGTTAAGGACCCTTGCAATCAATTCTAATCAAATTGTGTTAAGTTTTGGTGTTTTGATAGCTTTTGATCACCAAAGCAACCCGAGATTGAGGAGAGTTACTTGGAATCCATGGCAAAGCAATGGAAAGCTCAGAAACATGAAGAACCAAAGCTTTGAAGTCCTTTGCCATAAGCAAATCCGGAATGAAAGGAGCAGAAGCAAAGATAAATCTGCCATGAAGCATTCTTGATGACAGTCATATCAACCACTTTTGGAGCACTTTATGAAGTCCAATTTATGCATGCTATATTTCGTTTCGAAGCTTAGGAAGTCAAAAATCCAATGCTTCAAACGGTGTGCAATTTGGAGTTGAAATGAAGGAGTTACAGCCATTGTAAGCCGATCACTCCAAGTTGAAGGAAGAATTTTGCACAACGCTGCGAAATCACCCTTTTGTTGAGAGATGATTTCGCAGCCTTTTTGTACAGTGCTGTGTTTCCCCCTGAAGTTTCCTGTCATGATGGAAGCCGAATACCACAAGATGAAAGACCACTTCGCAGCGTTGCGAAATCAGGCGTTTGCTGCGAAGTGATTTCGCAGCCCTTTTTGTGTATCTGTGAAATCTCGCAGACCTCGTTTGCACCTGCGAAATGGTCCTTAGTGCTTCCCGATATTTACAACCGACACTTGGAGATATTTTTCATCAGATTTTTGTTGTCTAAATCCCAAAATTCTCCTTGTAAGCCACCAATTATAAGTTTCCTTAGCTTTTAAGTTAGGAAAAGGACTAAATATCCATGTAATAATTAGTATTGTAATTTTTTCATATAAATAGCTATAGAGAGCCTGTAACGAGAACGACCCTTTTTGTAAACGTTGGGAAGGAAGTAAAAATACAGAGCTTTGCTTTGCCTTACCTTCTCACTTTGATTGTATTTTCCATTTTCTTAGTTATGCACTCTCTGAGGAAGTTTCCCCAGAGAATGAGTAACTAAACCTTCAATTCCTTGGAGCTAAGGTTGCCGGGAAAGGTTCCAAGTGCATGAATTAGTAGCTTTGTGGTTTCAGCCATGAATAAAGAGTAAGTGTGATCCTTTGATGGTTTCTTTATGTTTTTAGTTAACTTAAAACGCCTTGAAGTCACCTGGGTCAACACTTGGTAAGGCAAGTGATCTCCGTCCAAGGAGATGCACTAGTTTACCCTTTGCGAGCCTCTAGGAGGTGACTTAAAGGTAGGATTTTCTAGAATTGCCAACACTTGGTAAGCTTTTAGACTCCAAGAAGACATCCATTAGTTATCTCTTGCGAGCTTTTGAAGGGAAGTCCAAGGTTAAAGATCACCTTGAATGGTAAGTGCTTGTGAAAGGCATGAACCATTGCAAGTTGCATCAGTGAGAGGGAATTAAAGCTGAAATCCAATTAAGGGATACATTTATACAACATCGATTAGAGAATTGACTATATGTTAATTCTCTAATGCGAGGAAATGAACCAACTGATCGGAGCTATGTTTTTTGCATGAGGAACCTCCCCTGTGAACCTAAAATCTCCAAGGAATGTTTTTCTTCATAAGTAATTTCCATTACTTGTTTTGCCGTTAGCTTAAATCTAAATCTTTTTAAACCAAAGTTTGTGTTTTATTTCTTGAGCTAACCTTGAAATGAAAAAGCACCAATTCACTTTGAATTGATATCATTTGTAATTTGGAAACCCTTCCCAGTGAACGATCCTAGAGCCACTATGCTATAGTAGCTTTGTCTTTGCTACCCTAGTATATGGTGTAATAGGTTATAAATTTTGTTGATTACTCCCTTAATCAAGGAGCACCAGCTGGACACGAATCAGCTGAGACACTAATTGGGCATGAATCACTCATAAGATAGACAAATGGCACAAGGCATAGCTTGCAATGGTGTTTGAGAGATGGCTTGCACTTCTTGCATCTTCTTCCTTTCTAGCTCTTCCAATCTCCTTGCCATAGCTGCAATCTTTGCCTTCATGTCTATGCCGTTATTCAAAATATACATCTCACCCTTAGCATTAGGTTGAGACGTCATTCTCCCCATATTTCGAGCATTGGGTTCATCCCATTCTCTTGAAACTTCAGCCACATAACTTATGAAGTTCATGGCTTCCTTTGCTATCTTGTATTCAATATGGTATGCACAACTAGCAATTTGAACAAATAAAAAGAGTTAGTAAAAGGAAAAGAAAAGTCACCAAACTTGTGATGAAGATCACAAGTACTCTGGAAAGGTAATATCACTATAAAATGGCACCATCCCTGGCAACAGCGCCATTTGATTCATTCCCAATTGATGTATCAACTGATTCATATCCTCTCAATGGTCCTTGGCAAGGGGCCATTTGATTCTCGTGCCCAGTTGGTGCCTTGATTTCAGTCCTCAGACGGGAGTAATAAACAAAATTTATAACCTATTACACCATGTACTAGGATAGCCTCAGCTAGCATAGCATAATGGCTCTAGGGTCGTTCACTGGGATGAGTTTTCACTCCACAATTGATATTAATTCAAATATGAATTGGTACTTTTTCATTTCAAGGTTAGCTTTAAAAGAAAACATAATCTTTGGTTGAAAAGGTTGGTTTTAAGCTAACAAAAATAGTAACTAATTTTAATTACAAAGAAAAGTGTTTCTTGGAGTTTCAGATCACTAGGCTCAGGTTCCTAATACAAAAAGAGAGTTCCGGTCACTTGTTTCTTTTCCTCGCATTGGGGATTTAACATATAGTTATTTCCCGAACCGGTGTGGTACAGGTGCTTCCCCTTAATGGGTTAAAACACTAAATTCCTCTCACTGATGCATCTTGTAATGGCTCGTGCCTCTCACCTAGCATTTGGCGTTCAAGGTGATCCTTAACCTTGGATTTCCCTCCATAAGCTCGCAAGAGATAACTAATGGATGTCTCCTTAAAGTCCAAAAGCTTACCAAGTGTTGGCTATTCTAGAAAATCCTACCTTCAAGTCACCTCCCAAAGGCTCGCAAGAGGTAAACTAGTGCATCTCAATGGATGGAGATCACTTGCCTTACCAGGTGTTGGCCCAGGTGATTTAAAGGTGTTTTAAGTTAACTAAAAACATAGAAACCATTAACGGGTCACACTTTCTCTTCATTAAAAGTTGAAACAACAAAACTTCCAATTTATGCATGTGGAAACTTACCCGGCTTTCTTCACTCCAAGAGACAAAGAGCCTAGCCACTCATCCTCTGAGTAAACATCCTCAGAGTTTGTTTGGCTAGAAATAAAAATAACGAGAAAACAAAAATATGAAGGAAAAACATAGCAAGTGCTCTATAAAATATATTCCTTCCTCTCATCGGATTACATCTATGATATATGATTTATTCTTTACATTGGTTCAAAGATATATATAGAGAAGATATTTTCTAAGAAATATCCCAATAATATATTTGACTGATTACAAGGAGAAAATATCTTGAGAAAAAAATCTAACTAAGTTGGTTGCAAATATCTGAGTTTGCATAGGTGGATTTCACACGGTGATTCACATGTTGAATTATCCATTTTGCAAGTTTGAACTTTGGTTTTGCAACTTGGAGGTGATTTCACAACTTGGAGATGATTCCACAACTTGGAGATGATTTGCAACTTCATTCGCAGCTTGGAGGTGATTTCGCAACGTGGTTCACAGCTGCAAAGATGGAGGCATGGGCTGCGAAATGGCACTCGTGTGCCAAAGGTGGGTTACGAAATGGGCTTTGGGCTGCGAAATTTTCGCTCAACTTTGCGTGGTTGTCTTCAAACGACCATAACTTCTTCGTTTCAACTCCAATTTGTGTACCGTTTGAATTGTTGGACTCCTGACTTCCCAAGCTTCGAAAATACATATAGTATGCATGAAATGGACTCTAGAAAGTACTCGAAATGTGTCCAACAGTTTCCATCCTCTTGAATTTCTTCATGTTAGATTCCTCTCTTTGCTTCTCCTCCTTGCATTCTTGATGTGCTTTTGGCAAAGGACTACAAAGCTCCAAAGCTTGGATTCTTCTTGTAAATGAGCTTCCATTTGCTTTGCCATGGATTATATAAAGCTCTCCCTCATCTTAGATTGCTTTGGTGATCAAAAAGCTATCAAAAACACCAAAACTTAACACAATTTGATTAGAATTGATTGCAAGGGTCCTTAACATGCCAATTGAGTTAAAAGGTAATAACTACTACTCAAAAGTGTTTAAGAGAGTTAATTGTAAGCTATAAAATAGCACTTTTTGAGTAGTAATCACTGAGCTCATGACATAGACTCACTCATGTCAACCACAACCCAACATTGTTCATAGCATTTAGAGCCCTTAGCTCACAACCAAGAGTATCCCATGTTGTACACAGCCTTTATCTATTCATAGCAACTAGAGCCTTGAGCTCAAGATCAAGAGTCATTCATGTCAACCATAATCCTGAGTTGTTCATAGTATTTATAGCACTGAGCCCACGACCCGTAGTCTTTCATGTCATTCACAACTCTAAGTTGTTCATAGCATTAAGAGCCCTAAGTTCACGACTTAGAGTCGTTCATCTCAACCATAACCCAAATATGTTCATTGCATCTAGAGCCTTGAGCTCATGACCTAAAGTACCTCATGTCTTCCACAACCCTGAGCTATTAATAACATCTAGATTCTAAGCTCATAACTCAAATTCATTCATGTCAACCACAACCCGGAGCTATTCATAGCATTGAGAGCCCTGAGCTCAACACCTAGAGTGGCTAATGTCATCCATAGGCCTGAGTTGTTCATAACATCTAGAGCCATGAGCTCCCAACTCAGAGTCTTTCATGCCAAGCACAACCTAGAGTTGTTAATTGCATCTAGGGCCCTGAACCCATGATCCACAGTCGTTCATGTCATCCACAACTCTGAGTTGTTTATAGCATCTAGAGCCTTGAACTCATGACACAGAGTCATTCTCAAGCACAACACAACATTGTTCATAGCATTTAGATCCCTGAGCTCACAACCAAGAGTATCTCATGTTATCCATAACCCTTTGCTGTTCATAGCAACTAGAGCCTTGAGCTCACGATCGAGAGTCATTCACATCAACCATATGCCTGAGTTAGTCATAGTAACTATAGCGCTAAGCCCATGACCTGTAGTCTTTCATGTCATTGATAGCTTTAAATTGTTCATAACATTAAGAGCCTTGAGCTCATGACCTAAAGTCATTCATTCAACCATAGCTTTAAGCTATTCATAGCATCTAGAGCCCTGAGCTCATGACCTAGAGTACCTTATGTCTTCCAGAAAATTGAACTATTACTAGCATCTAGAGACTGGAGCTCACGACTTGAAGTCATTCATGTTAACCACAACATAGAGCTTTTCATATCATTTATAGCCCTGAGCTCAAGACCTAGAGTTGCTAATGTCATCTATAGCTCTGAGTTGTTCATAGCATCTAGAGCCATGAGCTCACAACTCAGAGTCTTCCATGCTAACCATAGCCTAAGTTTGTTCATTGCATCTAGGGCCTTGAGCTCACGACCCAAAGTCGTTCATGTCATCCACAACTCTAAGTTGTTCATAGAATATTGAGCCTTAAGCTCACAACTCTAACTCATTCATGTCAACCATAACATAAAGTTGTTCATAACATCTAAAGCCCTGAGCTCATGAGCCAGAGTTGTTCATGTCAACCACTGCCTAATGTTGTTCATAGCATTTAGAGCCTTGAGCTCATGACCTAGAGTAGCCCATGTTATCCACAACCCTCAACTATTCATAGCAACTAGTACCCTAAGCTCGTGACCAAGAGTCATTCATGTCAACCACAACACTGAGTTGTTCATAGCATCAAGAGCCCTTAGCTCATGATCCATTGTCTTTCATGTCATCGACAACCCTGAGTTGTTCATAACATCAAGTGCCCTAAGCCGACGACCCAAAATTGTTCATGTCAAACATTGCCTAGTGTTGTTCATAGCATCTAAAGCCTTGAGCTCATGACCCAGAGTGGTTGATGTCATCCACAACACTAAACTATTCATAGCATCTAGAGCTGTGAGCTTATAACCCAAAGTCTTTCGTGTCAACCCCATATTAGAGTTGTTCATTTCATCTAGGGCCTTAAGCTCACTACTCAAAGTCATTCATCTTATCCACAACCTTGAGCAGTTCATAAAATCTAGAGTCTTGAGTTCACGACTTGGAGCCTTTCTTGTCATTGACAATCTTGAGTGTTTCATAGAATCTAGAACCCTATGCTCATGACCCGGAGTTGTTTATGTCAACCATAACGTAGATTTATGCATAACCTCTAAAGCCCTGAACTCATGACTAAGAATGGCTCATGTCATCAACGGCCTTGAGTTATTCATAGCATCTAAAAGCCCGAGCTAGCGACTTAGAGTCATTCATGCCAATTAAAACCTAGAGCTATTAATAGCATTTAGAGCCTTGAGCTCAAGACTTAGAGTCGCTCATGTCATCCATAACCGTAAGTTGTTAATAGCATTTAGAGCCTTGAGTTGATGACCCAAAGTTGTTCATAACATCAAGAGCCCTTAGCTCATGACCCAGAGTAGCCCATGTTATACACAACCCATAGCGGTTCATAGCATCTAGTGCTCTAAGCTCATGACCTAGAGTCATTCATGTCAAACATAGCTCAGACTTGTTCATAGCATCTAAAACCCAGATATCACAAGCCAGATTAGCTAATGTCATCCACAACCTGGAGCTATTCATAACATTTAGAGCCTTGAGCTCATGAATCTGAGTAGTTGATGTTGTCCACAATCCTAAGTTGTTCATAGCATCAAGGGCCCTAAGTTGACAACCCATAGTCTTTTATGTCATCGATAACCCTAAGTTGTTAATAGCATCTAGAGCTCTAATTTCCCGATCGGGAGTTGTTCATATCAACCATAGCACAAAGCTATTCATAGCATCTAGAGCTCTAAGCTCATGACCCATGGTTGTTCTTGTCATCCACAGTTCTGAGCTCTTCATAGAATCATGAGCCTTGAGTTCACAACCCAAAGTCTTTCATATCATCAATAGCCCAGAGTTGTTTATAACATTTAAAGCCTTGATTTCAACACCTAGAGTGGTTTATGTCATTGGATGCCTTGAGTTTTTCATAGCATCCAAATCCTTGAGCTCACGACACGGTGTCATTCATGTCAACCATAGCCTAGAGTTGCTCATAACATTTAGAGCCTTAAGCTCAAGACCTAGGGTTGTTCATGTTTTCTACAGCTTTTAGATAATCATAAAATCTAGTGCCTTGAGCTCATGACCTAGAGTCTTTCATGTCTTTGACCACCTTAAGCTTCTCATAGCATCTGGAGCCTTAAGATCACAACTCAGATTGGCTCATTTCATTGACAGTCCTAAACTGTTCATAGCATCTAAAGCCCTTAGCTCGTGACCCAAGGTCATTCATGATTACTACTCAAAAAGTGCTCTTTCATAGCTTCTTATAAACTCTTTGAAACACTTTTGAGTAGTATTTATTACCTTTTAACTCAATTGACACATTAAGAACCCTTGCAAGTGTTACTAATCAGTTTTTGGCAAGTTTTGATGTTTTTGATAGCTTTTTTATCATTAAAACAAGCCAAGAATGAGGGAGAACTTGGTACAATCCATGGCAAAGCAAGATTGAAGCTAAATTACATGAAGAATCCAAGTTTCGAAGAGCTTCAAAGCCTTTGCCAAATCAGTCAAGTGTGCAAGGAAGAGAATCAAATGAGGAATCTAACACTGAAGAATTTCGCAACCACTTGCGAAATTTTCGCAAGACAAAAGAAAATTTTGCAGCCACCTTTCACCAATTGCGAAATTTTCGCATCACCTTTAACCACTTGCAAAATTTCGCAGCCACCTTTTTCACTTGTGAAAATTTCGCAACTCCATATCCGACTTGCGAAATCTTCATGTAATCTTCAAATATTTTGCACCAACTCCGTTAGATTTTTACCTTAAGATATTTTGTGTAATTATGTATTCTCTCCTTGTAATCAACTAAAGATCTTTTAAGATAGTTAAGATATCTAATTGAGGGGTTGAAAATATCTCTCTTTATATATCTTAAGATATCTCTTTATAATATCTATCTCAAAATCTCATAAGACATTCTTGGGGGATCACTTGTACATTTTTTAGTAAGAAACATACAGAGCTTTGCTCTGCCTTACCTACTCACTTTGATTGTATTTTTCTTTCTAGCCAAACAACCTTTGAGGATGGTTTCTCAGAGGATGAGTGGCTAGACTTTTTGTTTCTTGGACGGAAGGAAGCTAGGTAAAGGACCCGGATACAAAAGTGGGAGTTTTACTTGTTTCAGTTTTAAATGAAGAGAAATTTGTGACCCGTTAAAGGTTTTTATATTTTTAGTTAACTTAAAATCCCTTATAATCACCTGGGCCAACACTTGGTAAGCTTTTCGGACTCAATTCATAGAAATCCATTAGTTATCTCTTGCGAGCCTCTGGGAGGTGGTTTAAAGGTAGGATTACTTAGAATAGCCAACACTTGGTAAGCTTTTGGACTCCCTGGAGACATCCATTAGTTATCTCTTGCGAGCTTTTGAAGGGTAATCCAAGGTAAAGGATCACCTTGAATGGCAAATGCTAGATGAGAGGTACGAGTCATTACAAGATGCATGAGTGAGGGGGATTTAGCTTTGAAACCATTAATGGGAAGCAACCGTAACACACTGGTTGGGAGGATAGCTATAGGTTAAATCCCCAATGCGAGGAAAAGATCTGGAATCTTCCCTTTTGTATAAGAAGCTTGAACCTAGTGACCTAAAAATTCAAGAAACCTTTTCTTTGTAATTAAAATCAGTTACTATTTTTGGTTAGCTTAAAACCAACCTTTTTCAACCAAAGATTATGTTTTCTTATAAAGCTAACTTGTAAAAGAAAAAACACCAATCCAATTCTTTAAACTGATATCAGGTGTGAAATGAAAACCCATCTCTGTGGACAATCCTAAAACTACTATGCTATGTTAGCTATGCTACCCTAGTATATGGTGAATTAGGTTTATAAATTTTGTTGATAACTCTTGTCCGAGGACTGAATCAAAGGTACACCAATTGGGGATGAATCGGTTCATGTCAACCACAACCCTAAGATGTTCATAGTATCTATAATCCTTTGTTCACAATCCCGAGTCATTCATGTCATCCAGAACCTTAAGCTTTTCATAACATCTAGAACCCTAAGCTCATGACCCAGAGTCTTTCATGTCATCAACAACCCTAAGTTGTTCATAGCATCTAAAGCCTGTAGCTAAAAACCTAGAGTCGTTTAAGTCAACCACAACCCAAAGTTATTCATAGCATCTAGAGCCCAAAGCTCACGACCCAAAGTAGCTAATGTCCATAGCCCTATGCTAATCATGGAATCTAGAACCCTCGGCTCATGACCCAAAGTCAATCATGTCATCCACGACCTTGAGTTGTTCATAACATCAAAATCTCTTAGCTAACGAACTATAGTCTTTCATGTCATCGATAACCCTGAGTTGTTCAGAGCATTAAGAGGCCTAAGCTCATAATCAAGAGTCGTTCATATCTACCAAATCCTAGAGCAATTCATAGCATCTAAAGCCCTGAGCTCGCGACCCATAGTAGCTCATGTCATCCATAATCATGAGCTGTTAATAGCATCCAGAGCCTTGAGCTCACAACTCAGAGTTTTTCGTAACAGCTATAGCCCTGAGCTCACGACCTAGAGTAGCCCATATTATCAACATCTCGAAGCGGTTTATAGCATCTAGAGACCTAAGCTCATGACCTAGAGTAATTCAAGTCAGCGATGGCCTAGAGCTATTCATAGCCTCTAGAGCCCTAATGTCACGATCCATTGTAGCTAATGTGATGCACAGGCCTGAGCTATTCATAGCATCTAGAGCCTTGAACTCACAACCAAGAGTAGATCATGTCATCCACAACCTTGACTTGTTCATAACATCAAGAGCCTTGAGCTCACGACTTGTAGTCTTTCATGTCATCGACAACCCTGAACTATTCATAGCATTAAAAGGTTAAAGCTCACGATCGAGAGTCGTTCACATCTACCAAAGTCTAGAGTTGTTCATAGCATCTAGAGCCTTGAGCTCACAACCCATTATAGCTCATGTCATCCACAACCGTGAGGTGTTAATAGCATCTAGAGCCTTGAGCTCCCAACCCAGAGTTGTTCATGTAAGCCACAACCTAGAGTTGTTCATAGTAGCTAGAGCCCTCATCTCATGACTTAGAGTAGCACATGTTATCCATAGCCCAAAGTGGTTCATAGCATCTATAGACCTAAGCTCATGACCCGGAGTCATTCATTTCCACCACAACTCAAAGCTGTTTATAGCATCCAGGGCCCTAAGATCCCGACCTAGAGTAGCTCATGTCATCCATAACGCTAAGTTGTTTATAGCATTTAGAGCCTTGAGCTTAACACTTAAAGTAGTTGATATCATCCACAACCCTGAGCTCTTCATAGCATCTTGAGCCCTAAGCTCACGACCCGAATTCATTCATGTCATTGACAACCCTGAGCTATTCATAGCATCAAGAACCCTAAGCACACGACCTGAAGTTGTTCATGTAAACCTTTGCCCAAACTTATTCATAACATCTAAAGCCTTGAGCTCACGACCTAGAGTAGCTTATGTCTTCGACTACCTTGAGATATTAATAGCATCTAAAGCCCTGAGATCACAACCCAAAGTCGTTCATGTCAACCACAGCCTTGAGATGTTCTTGGTATCCACAACCTTAAGTTGTTCATATCATTTAGAGCCCTAAGCTCTTGACCTGGATTATTTCATGTCATCAACGGCCCTAAGTTTTTCATAGCATCTAGAGTTCTGAGCTCATGACCCGAAGTTGTTCAATGATTACTACTCGAAAAGTGCTATTTGATAGCTTGTAATTAACTCTTTTAAAAACTTTTGAGTAGTAGTTATTACCTTTTAACTCAATTAACATATTAAGGACCTTTGCAATCATTTCTAATCAAATTGTTTAAGTTTTGGTGTTTTTGTTAGTAATTTGATCACCAAAGAAATCCGAGATTGAGGAGAGTTCTTTGGAATCCATGGCAAAGCAATGGAAAGCTCAAAAACATGAAGAACCAAAGCTTTGAATCTTTATAGCCCTTTGCCATAAGCAAATTCGGAATGCAAGGAGGGAAACCAAAGAGAGAAATCTATCATGAAGCATTTTAGAGGACAGCCACTGTCAACCACTTTTAGAGCACTTTCTGGAGCTCAATTTATGCATACTATATGTCATTTCGAAGCTTGGGAAGTCAGTAATCCAATGATTTAAATGGTGCACGATTTGGAGTTGAAATGAAGGAGTTAGAGCCATTAGAAGCCGATCACATCAAGCTGAAGGCCAATTTCGTGGGCTGCGAAATTAGCCTTTGGCTGTGAAATCACAAGAGGATGGCTATGAAATCAGCCTTTGGCTGCGAAATGGTGTCCTTCATGTTGCAAAATTTCGTAGCCATCTTGCATGCCTGCGAAATTCTCCTAAGTGCTTCCCGATATTCACGACCGACATTTTTAGATTTTTTACTTTAGATATTTGATGTCTAAATCCCCATTCTCTCCTTGTAATCCACCTATCATAGGATTCCTTAGTTATTAAGCAAGAAAAAAGGGTAAATAGCCTCATATATATTATTTGTAATTTCCATTACAGTAAGACGTTGGGAGCTTGTTCTTAGACACAACTTTTGTATAGTTTTGGAAATGAAGTAAAATACATAGCTTTGCTCTGCCTTACCTACTCGTTTTGATTGTATTTATATTTTCTTACTAGCCAAACAAGCTCTAAGGATGTTTCCTCAAAGAATGAGTGGCTAGGCTTTTAGTTCCCTAGAGCTAAAGTAGTCAGGAAAGGCCTCAAATGCAAGAATTGGTAGTTTTGTTGTTTCAGCTGTTAATGAAGAGAAAGTGTGACCCATTAATGATTTCTATATTTTTAGTTAACTTAAAACGCCTTCAATTCACCTAGGCCAACACTTGGTAAGACAAGTGATCTCCGTCCATGGAGATGCACTAGTTTATCTCTTGCGAGCCTTTGGGAGGTGACTTGAAGGTAGGATTTTCTAGAATTGCCAACACTTGGTAAGCTTTTGGACTCTAAGGAGACATCCATTAGTTATCTCTTGCGAGCTTGAGAAGGGAAGTCCAAGGTTAATGATCACCTTGAATGGAAAATGCTAGGTGAGAGGCACGAGCCATTGCAAGTTGCATCAATGAGAGGGAATTAGTGCTGAAATCCATTAAAGGGAAACATCTGTATAACACCGGTTAGAGAATTAACTATATGTTAATTCTCTAATGCGAGGAAAAGATTCAAGTGACCGGAGCTCTATTTTTTCATGAGAAGCCTCCCCTGTGAACTTAAAACTCCAAGGAATGCTTTTCTTCATAAGTAATTCCCATTACTTTCTTTTTAGTTAGCTTAAAACAAATCTTGCTCAACCAAAGTTTATGTTTTCTTCTTAAGCTAACCTTGAAATGAAAAAGCACCAATTCAACTTTGAATTGGTATCAGTTGTAAGTTGAAAACCCTTCCCAGTGAACGATCCTAGAGCCACTATGCTATATTAGCTAAAGCTATTCTAGTGCATGGTGATATAGGTTATAAATTTTGTTGATTACTCCCATTTGAGGACCAAACTCATGATACACCATTGGGACACGAATCATTCAAGCCAACCATATGCAAGAGTTGTTCATAGCATCTAGAGCCCTGAGCTTATGACCCAGTGTTCCTCAAGTCATCAACAACCCTGAGCTTTTCATAGCATCTTAGGCTTTAAGCTCACCAACCAGAGTCGTTCATGTCAACCACAACCTTAAGCTATGCATAGAATCTAGAGCCCTGAGCTAACGACCCAGAGTAGCACATGTCATCCATAGCCCTGAGTTGTTCATTGGATCTAAAGCCTTGAGATGATGATTCATAATTGTTCATGTCAACCATAACCTTGAGTTGTTGATAGTATATAGAGCCCTAAGCTCGTGACCCTGAGTCTTTCATGTTGTCCAATCCCCTAAGCTATTCATAGCATCTATAGCCCTAAGCTCATGACCTGGAGTTTTTCATGTCATTGATAGCCTTGAGCTATACATGATATCTAGACCCTTAAGCTTATGAACTAGAGTCGTTCATGTGAACCATAGCCTAGAGCTATTGATTGCATCCAGAGTCCTGAGCTCATGACGTCGAGTGCCTCATGTCTTCGATCACCCTTTCAGAGTCTTTCATGTCATTCATAGCCTACAGCAGTTCATAGCATCTAAATCCTTAAGCTCATGACCTAGAGTCGTTCTTATCATCCATAACCTTGAGTTACTCATAGCATCTAGAGCCTTGAGCTCATGACCTAGAGTCATTCATGTCAACTACAACCCTAAGTTGTTAATAGCACCTTGAGCCCTGAACTCATGACCCATAGTCATTCATGTTAGCCACAACCTAATGTTGTTCATAAGATTCAGAGCCATGATCTCACGACCTAGAGTAACCCATGTTATCCACAATCCTGAGTTGTTCTTAGCATCTAAAGCCCTGAGCTCACAACCCAAAGTCATTCATGTCAACCATAGCTCTAAGGTGTTCATAGTATCATGAGCCTTAAGCTCATGACCTAGAGTCATTCATGTTAACCATAACCTATAGTTATTCATAGCATTTAGAGCCCTGAGCTCACAACCTAGAGGTGCACATGTCCTCCATAGCCCTGAGCTATTCATAGTATCTTAAACCTTGAGCTCACGAGATCTTGAATCATTCATATCATCCACAACTTAGAGCTACTTATAGCATTTAGAGTCCTAAGCTCATAATACAAAGTCGTTCATGTTAACCACAACCTTGAGGTGTTCATCGTATCTTGAGTCATGAGCTCATGACCCAAAGTCGTTCAAGTTATCCACAACCCTGAGCTCATGACATAGAGTCATTCATATCATCCATAGCCCTGAGCTGCTTATAGCATCTAGAGGCTTGAGCTCACGGGATCCCTAGTCGTTCATATAATCCATAACACTGATTTGTTCAAAGCATCCATACCCTTGAGCTCAAGACCTGGAGTGGCATATATCATCCATAGGCTTGAGTTATTCATAGCTCTTGGAGCCTCAAGCACACGACTCAGAGTTGTTCATATCATCAATAGCCCTGAGCTATTCATAACATTTAGACCCTAAGCCACGACCCGAAGTTGTTCATGTCACCATAAGCCTTGGGTTATTCATAGCATCTAGTGTTGTGAGCTCACTTCCTAAAATCATTATGTTATACACAACCCTAAGCTATTCATAGAAGTTAGAGCTATAAGCTCATGACCAAGAATCGTTCATATTATCCATAACTCTAAGTTGTTCATAGTATCTTGTGGCCTGAGCTCATGGGATCTTGAGTCATTCATATCATCTACAACTCTGAGCTGCTCATAGCATCCAGAGCCTTGAGCTCACGACCCGAAGTCATTCATGTGAACCATAGCCTTGAGCTATTCATAGTATCACGAGTCTTGAGCTCACAACTTAGACTCATTCATGTTATCGACCACCCTTAGCTTGTGATACAGAATCATTCATATCATCCACAACCCGAAGTTGCTCATAGCATCTAGTGGCGTTAGCTCACGGGAAATCAAGTCATTCATATAATTCACAATGCTTAGTTGTTCAAAGGATCCATAGCCTTGAGCTCATGACTTGGAGTGGCACATATTATCCATAGCCTTGAGCAGTTCATAGTATCTAGAGCCCTAAGCACCCAACCCAGAGTAGTTCATGTCATCAACAACCCTAAGTTGTTCATAGTATTTAGACTACTAAGCCCACAACCCAAAGTCATTCATGTCATCCCTAACCCAAACTTTTCATAGCATTTGAAGCCTTGAGCTCATGACCTAAAGTCATTCATGTCCATCACAACCCTGAGCCATTATAGCATCTAAAGCTTAGAGCACACCACTCAGAGTTGTTCATGTCATCCATAGCCCTGAGCTCCTAACCTGAAGTAGTTTATGCCATCCATAACCTTGAGTTGTTTATAACATTTAAAGCCCTAAGCTTAAAACTCAAAGTTGTTCATGTAATCTATAATCTTGAGTTGTTCATAGCATCTAGAGCCCTAAGCTCATGACCTGAAGTCATTAATGTCCACCACATCCTTGATCTATTCATAGCATTTAAAGCCCTAAGCAGACGACCTTGAGTCATTCATGTCATCAATAGGCCTGAGTTGTTCATAGCATCTTGATTCTTAAGCTCACGACCTGGAGTAGTTCATGTCATCCATAGCCCTGAGCTATTTATAACAATTAGAGTCATAGGCTCATGACCAAAAGTCATTAATATCATCCTTAGCCATGATTTATTCATAACATCTTGAGGCTTGAGCTCACAACATCCTGAGTTGTTAATATCATCCCTGGCTTTGAGCTGATCATAGCATCTAGAGCCTTGAGCTCACAACCCCAAGTCCTATCAACCACAAACATGAGTTGTTCATAGTATATAGAACCATGAGCTCATGACCCGAAGTCATTCATGTCATCCACAACCCTACCCTCATGATGCAGAATCATTCATATCATCCACAACCCCGAGTTGCTCATAGCATCTATAGGCTTGAGCTCATGACATCCTAAGTCATTCATATCACCCATAATTTTAAGTTGTATAAAGCATCCACAACCTTGAGCTCATGACTCAAAGTAGCACATATCATCTAAAGCCCTTACATGTTCATAGCATCTAGAGTCCTAAGTTCACGACCTAGAATCATTCATGTCAACCATAACCCTTAGCTATTCGTAGTATCTAGAGCCTTGAGCTCACGACGAAGAGCCATTCATGTCAACCACAACCTTATTCTATTCATAGCATCTAGACCCTTGACCTCACGACATAGATGATATCCCGACTTATGGTAGCTTAGCTTTAAAGGCGTATCAACAAAATTTATACCTTAAATACTATTACTGAAGTAGCCAAGCTACTATAACATAGTGGTTCTAGGATCGTTCACTTGGAAGGGTTTTCGCAAACACTAGTGATATTCAAATTAGGAAAATAGGTGATTTTCTTATGGATGTTATCTTTAAAAGAAGATGTAAATGTTTTAGAAAGATTTAAACTAATCTAAGCTAACATTAAAGATCAAAATGAAAGGGTGTAAAAACAAGTTTCTCAAAGATAGGATAGCTATGCTCTGGCTCTTATGCAAATTGGAAATCTCAGGATAGGCTCATCGCGTTGGGGTTGCAACTATGGTGATGCTTGCTTCCCGAACCGGTATGGATTTAGCAAATCAAGTTTTAATCCTTTAAAATGGCAAAATAGATGGTAGTGAATTTCATCAATGGTTATTCACCTTAGACTTCCTTTGAATGGCTCATAAGAGATAACTAATGGTCTAAAGCCAAAAGCTTACCAAATATTGACAACTCAAAGTCATTCCAGGTGATAAACTCACCTTTCAATGGCCATTGAAATTGGTTCTAACGGATTAATGCAAAACTTGGAATTGAAAGCCTCACCTTCCAATAGCTCGTAGGAGATAACTAATGGATAGAAATCCAAAAGCTTATCAAGTACTGGTCGTTGGAAGTTGTCCAAAGGAAATAAAAACCAAACTTTGCATTAATGAACCATTAATGAAAAACGACTACCTTACCTTCCAGGTGCGAGAAATTTCAATGGGATTGCATCCAAGCCATCACATAACATCCATACTTTGAGAAACTAAAAGTTTTAGCCAATCATCCTCTGAGGAAAAGCCCTCAGAGGCTGTTTGGCTACTAAGAAAATAGAAATGGGGAAGAATAGGAGAAGAGAGAAAAACAGAGCTTTATATATTTCTAAGTTAATGTACAGAGGATCGATCCCCCAATATCTTTTGGAGGTGTTGTGCACCTCTATATATAGAAAAATTACAAGATAAAGCCTTATGTCGGCTGAATACAAGGTTACAAAAGGAATTTACACGAGAAAATATCAAGCTAAAAATATGTGGGAAGTCGATGGTGCGTGCGTGGAGAAACAGAGGAAATTTGGCAAGGTAAAAGGTTACTTGCGAATTTTTGGCAAGGTGCATTTTCACCTTGCGAAAATTGCATTTTGGCAAGGTACTTTGCCTTCCCTTGCGAAATGGCTATCCCTTTGTTTGTGCTCGTGTTTCCACTTGAAATTCAAGCCTGTAAACTTCCAAGTAGCTCCTCCATCATTTGGCATGCTTGAATTGATTCATAAGCTGATAAAACATGTAAACTTGCCACAAAATGGTTAAAACCAATTACTAAGGACCTTAATGAATTAATTGGGTTAAATGAATATGATTACTACTCAAAGGTGCTTAAAACCATTATAATTAGGTCTACAAAATAGCACTTTTTGGTAGTAATCACACCCCTCAACTGACTCATTGCTAGTCCCTTAGCAATGGAGGAGATAAAAACTAAGTAAACTATAATAACATACATAAAAGGGATCATGCAAATCACTCCAAAAAATGATATGAGTGGCATGATGGACATCCATGGATCAATAAAGATGTGAAACTCAACCTATAATAAGAGTTGTCAAAGCATTCACTTGATCATAGAGTACAAAGAATGGATATTATGCAAGTTTAAGCATCAAAAGAATTTCCACTCTCAAAAGATCCAAATCAAATTCTTCCACTAAAAGCTAAGTGTTAATGTGATTAGCTTTCGAGTATAGTATGGATAACTATCATCTCCCCCCAACCTAAGTCTTTCTTTAAGCTTAGCAAAATTAACCATCTCTTAATAGGTTAGGAACACACCTTTTATTCACAATCTTTTCACTTACTAAACTTAACCAATTCACCCATGTAACAAGCAGAGGATCGGTAACTCCCAACCAATAAAGGCTTAGGGCACCAGGCTTTAAAGGCTTTCGCCACCCCTTTGGACCATGCTCAGGTTTCAAGGCAAGCAAAGAAGTTTATTCTATTTTTTTCTTTTTCTTTTTCTTTTTCTTTTTCTATTTTTTCAGAGACTCATTGGTCTTTATGAGGTGTCCCAACACTATTAAAGAGAGGTTAAAGGTGTCAAATTATGATTTCTTAAGCTTAGAGGGTGAGATAGTTTCACATCTTATAACCAGAATCTAATGTATGTGTGTGCGAATAGCTTAAGGTGGAAGAGATAAGTTTGCATGCAATGGGAGTTTCAACAATTCATCAACTTTTAGAAGAGCATAATACAAACTCTAAGACTCATGTAATCAAGTTGAAACTCGACTTCTCTCATTTAATTTTGAGAGTTAATCCTTAATATCCATGGAGTTTAAAGCAAAATTTTTAAAATTTAAACAAAAAGTAGCTAATTTAACTAAGTATGATAAAAATTTAAACTAATACTTACTTCCTCATCTCTCCCCCCAACCGAGATGAACATTGTCCTCAATGTTTGAATCGAAAATAAGGAGGAAGGAAGTGGTACATCATGTGATGTGGACTTGGAGTTGAGAAGGTTGAACCACCTGTTTTAAAATTCAAAAATTGAATGAGAGAGGAATTTATACTAAATATTTACAAAAATGATGAGTGGGCCCCGCTTTGAGCAGTTGAGGACAAGGCTCAAAGGGTCCATGCCATGATGGTATACTCATATAAGTTGCAATGACATTTGAATGTAGCTTGCAGGGGTGTTAAAATTGGAGATTTTTGGCTAAAACAGGGGAAAAAAATTCAAAAATGGTTTTTTTAAAAGGTATGGTTAGGCTCTAAACAAGATTCCTAAGGTGTTTGGGAAGTTTTTAAATGATGAAAAACAAAATTAAATGATGGAAAATGAAAATCAAAGTGGACGGCCATGCATGGAATGGTTTTGAAATTCGATTTTTAAAAAGTTTTGGATGGATGGGATTTCTAAAATTGGGTTCCTAAGGCTTAGAATGGATGAAGGGAAGGTTTCTAATGGGAGAAAACTAGAAAATTGGTGAAGGGTGGAGAATTAAGAATGGTGGTGTGCGGCTATGGAGGTTGTGGAAGAAGGTGAATAGTATTTTTGGCTTAGAATGGTGTTTGTTTTTTGAAGAAATTGGGTTTGGATTTGAAAACAAAAGGTTTGGAAATGCATTCATGAATTTTTAAACTTGGAAAAACATGGAATTCAAGAAAAAGGCCTTCCCGAGAGCTTTGTTTTTAGAAATTAACTTGAAAATCATTTCGCACCAAGATAAACAAGGTGCGAAAGTTTTCACACTGGTAATTGAGGTGCGAAGATAGCATCAAGAGAGGCTTGGCTTTCCAAAATGTATAGAAATTCCTTTTCGCACCATGCACTGTCACTGTGCGAAAAAATCGCACTGAGTGTGTTCATGGTGCGAAATTCCACTGAGAGCTTTGCTTATGCATTTTGGCTCCCTTGTTTCCTCTGTTTCACCTCCATTTCGATTTTTGCAAGCCTCGTACCTGCATGAACACTTCAAAACTCATCTTAAAAACATATTAAAACTAAATTAAAGCTAAGAATTCAAACTAAAACATGCATAAATTTAAAGAAAGCATAGAATTTAAATGAAGCTGATATCATGTACCCCCAAAAAGAAGATGAACTATTTAGCTCATCCTCACTCACACACCCACTTCATGCTGAATTCCCCCTGGATCCCAAACAAAATTGGCATCCTTCCCATTTGATCCAAGGGAATTCGTTTCTCTTCTCTTTCCTGGAGAAGTGGATGCTTTAAAGGGTTCAGGTAACCCTTTATCATCTTGAACCTTATGATTTTCAATGGAAGGTTGGTCCATAGAGTTGTCATAGCAATCCCCCACCAAAGTGTCGATCTTCAACACTTTCCTTGATCTTTTTGCATTGGTTCCTTGAAGGTTATGGTAGGGTTGAGGAGGAAGCTTCCTTTTCCCCCTTGCTATGTCGAGATTGGTGAGCTTCTCAATGGAGTCTTGAACTTTTTCTATCCTTAGTGATAGATCATTATAAACCCCCTCCATTCTTACATTTATTGAACTCTCCAAATTATCAATCTTTTCATTAAGATGAGAGTTGATCTTTTGTTGCTCACCTACAAAGTCCTCCATGACTTTGCTTATCTTCAAAATGGCTTGCTCCAATGAAGATGTACTCATTAATGGTTGAGGTTGAGGTTGGGTTGTAAGGTTGGGATGGTGTAGACCCTCAATTTTGTCCCTCGACACTGGCATTTATCCTTCGGGTGTCACATCCACCCATCGTTCGCATATGGCACCACTAGGGCCCCTTTTGGGCTTAGTCGGTGTCCGAGCCTCGTGTGGGTTTGTCTGTGGTCCATTGTGGTGCATATGTGGTCCATTTTCGAGAGTCACCATGGCCATTTTCCTAGTCGTTCACATCACGCTATAGGAAGGAAGTGGGGTCATCCCGATGTCTTAGCTTAGTTGGAGTTTAAAGGGGCATGTTGAGGTTCGGAGCACTCGGGCTTGTTTTGATCGTATCTCCCTCATCCAAACTCGGAATCAAGAACCGTTTCCTTTTATGGATTCCTTATTATTCCAGGAACATTCTATAAAATTTTCAAAATTTTTTTGCAACCGGTCGGCTGGTTGGCAGCCGGTTCAGCCTGTTCAGCTGGTTCATCGAGTCAGCCAGTGTAGAACACTGATTTTTGGTAATTGTTTTGATCATATCTCCCTCTTCAGCCGGTTCATTGAGTCAGCTGAGGTAAAACACTAATTCTAGTAATTTTGAGGCCCAAATCCTACATGGCTCAGGCCCGTAAGCTCCAGATCGGTTTTGGGCAATGTTGTGGGTCCATTTTAGGCCTTGGTTTGGGTTCCTTGCAGCCCACCACAAATCCATATGGATTCTTGGTGGTGAAGCAAGCTGAAAACTGAAGGAGTGAGCTGGCCTTGTAAGTTTAAGAGAAGTAATGAGGGGTGTGGTTCCCAGGCTGATGAAGGGGATTTCGGTGTTGAAGGGGACGGAATCCAGGAGGCTCAAATGCTAAGAGGGGTATGAGTATAAAAGGTGAGAGGATAGGAGAGCAAAGGACAGGAAGGGACATTTTGGAGAGGGGAAATTTTGCTGGTGAGAAAAACAAAAGGTCAGTAGCATCTTCTGAGTTGAGAGCATGGGGGAAAGCTTCGGCACTGTGGTTTTTTGAAGAGGAGAGTGACAGCATCTCAGTTTTGGAAGTCATCATCTGCATACACGGATCATATTTGGTGGAGATTCTGAGGTAAGCATGCTGAATTTTCTTTACTTACAGTAAATCTTCCTCGTCTTCATATGCTTTTTCTCCTTCCTCATCATCTTTTCTTCCCTTTGATATGAAGATTGTATTGCTTGGGTGTGGATAATAAAGGCCACACATGATTGTTGTTGTTTGCTTCCTTAATCACTTAGGAACTTTCTGACCGAATTTGGGATTTTTTACCAACTGGCTGAACCGGTTTGGAACCGGTTCAATCGGTTCAACACCCTAGCTGGCAGCCTCTGTCAGCCATGAGGAACACTTGCCTTTCTTTTTCTGGTTCTCACTCATCCAGGCTCGCAATTGAGAACCGTTTCTTTTTTTTGCTTCCTTAATCAATTAGGAACTTTATGACTAAATTTGGGATTTTTTACCAACAGGCTGAACCGGTTTGGAACCGGTTCAACCGGTTCAGCACCATAGTTGGCAGCCTCTGTCAGCCATGAGGAACACTTGCCTTTCTTTGTTTGGTTCTCACTCATCCGGGCTCAGAATTGAGAACCGTTTCTTTTTTTTTTGCTTCCTTAATCACTTAGGAACTTTTTGACCAAATTTGGGATTTTTTACCAACCGGCTGAACCGGCTTGGAACCGGTTGAATCGGTTCAGCACCATAGCTGGCAGCCTCTGTCAGCCATGAGGAACACTTGCCTTTCTTTGTCTGATTCTCACTCATCTGGAATCGGAATTGAGAACCGTTTCTTTTGTTTGCTTCATTAATCACTTAGGAACTTTCTGACCAAATTTGGGATTTTTTATCAACCGGCTGAACTGGTTGGGAACCGGTTCAACTGGTTCAGCACCATAGCTGGCTGCCTCTGTCAGCCATGAGGAACACCTGCCTTTCTTTGTTTGGTTCTCACTCATCCGGGCTCGGGATTGAGTGTCGTTTCTTTTGTTTGAATCCTCACTCATTTAGGAGTTTTCTAGAAAAATTTAGGAATTCTTCTCAATAGGTTGTACCAGTTGAGAACTAGTTCAACCTGTTCTGCTGGAGGACTTTAGGTAGCCCTCGATTTTGGCATTTTTCGAGCCCTTATCCATGGGGGCTCAAACCCATTTGCTATAGGGCACTTGTGAGCCATCTTGAAGGTTTAAGTCAGTGTTTGATTTCAGTTAGTATGGGCAATTTGGAAGTTATGGGTGGTGTGGTCTAGATGAGTCTAGTTCGATTTGTATGACATTTTGGGAGTCCCTTACCTCATTTCAACCAGCTATATTCCTTTTTGGCACAAGCTTTGATGCTTGATTTTGAATACATGTTGCGTGATTGACTCACCCTCTGCTACAGCGCTTGGCTAGGGACCACAGGTACGCATCGTTGGCTTTGGTTGTTGAATTCATATGCATGCATGGTGCTTAATCTTGAATATTTGTTATATGTTTATCTATGTTTGGCTGACCTTTTATGCAGCGCTTGGCTAGGGACCACAGGTACGCACCCATTGTTTTGTTTTGTTGAATTCATATGCATGCCAAATACCAATTAGGATTGTGTGATTCATGACATCTATTTAGCCTAGGGTTTCATTTGACCTTTGACCCATATGCTCCCACATACCCAATTCATTAGTAGAGACCGAGTTTCGGGCCTAGAGGGGTGCTACCTCGCACGAGGTACCTTCCCAACGGGTAACCTGATCCTCGGACCCAGAATCTAGTTTTCGTAGAACGCTTTTTCCATACTGGGGTCATTAGGGGTTTTTTTTTCTTACTTAATTTTCCCCATTTTAAAAACAAAAATAAAAAGTAAGTGGCGACTCCAAACAACACCGTTCCTCACCGGGGGTGGGTTTTTCAAAACTAGAAAACGCCAACTTTTTCATTTCTTTCTTTTCTTTTAAAAGCGAGTCGCGTCGGTCCGGTGGATCAGGTGAGGGTCCACAAATTGGCGACTCCACTGGGGATCGAACCCAGAATCTCTGGTTTCATAAGAGGATCAAGCTTGAACTTGAGTTGGGTATATCGAAGCACATGGTTCATTGATAAGTAGACTCTTAGGCTACATAGATGACTGATGATCATGTAGTTGGCTGGTATGTGGCTTGCACCTGTGATGTGTTGTTGCTTGTGTGTTCACCTATTGGATTCTAGCATGCTTGCTCATTGTTGATTGGTATCTAGCTATGACATTTTGGATTATACTTAGATGATTAGATTGTGTGTAGATGTGTGGTAGGCTATCTCTTTGTGCATGACTATTTGCTGTATGACTGCTCCTTCCCTTGCATGACTGCTTGCTGCTTGTGTTTGTGGGGCACGTGTGTATCCCCTTACTTCCGAATCACTAGTCTTGGTCAACTATTCCTCATGGATTGCTTGTGTTTCTTGGGAGTCATTCCCAATTGTTTGCCTTCGACCAAGCTAGGGGTTTGGAATAGGATCTAGCATAAGGGCTATATCGATGTTTGGGAGCACTATGGAAAATATGGATATCTGAGCAATGAAGACTTGTATAGCCCTGAGCTGGATTTCATGGATACATGCGTGGCCAGCATGTCACTTTGATTATTGATTGATTGTTAGTTAGGACCTTAGGTTGCGTATCCCTGTGGGTACAGTCATCTAGTCTTTTAGGACTTGCCTTTTTTTTTTTTTTTTTTACTTTTGAGCCACATTACCCCTGAGGTATCACCATGTCAGAATCCCGTTCCTGCCTGTGGAACCGTATATTAGTTTAGCTATTAACATCACATGTCAGTTCATTCTCTCGGAAGATTTTAGTTATATATTCCTAGTTTGATTTCAGGATTGATAGTCACGGGGACTGACGTACCCCTTTCCTTTTGTAGGATTATTGATTAAGATTGACCTGGGTTCCCGAGCTTGGATCCGGATTGGAGATAGACTAGTTAGAGGATCGGATTCACCTAGCCAGTTAGAGCAGATACCAAATCATAGAGATATGGACCCTCAGTACGCTACCGTTGACCAGTTGGCTGAGATTACCGATACCATGGCGTCACTTAGGGACGCTATCTTAGGACTGGGTCAGAGGATTGATGGGCACCAGGCCCAGCCATTGCCGATTCCGGGGAGCACCTTGCATGACTCTACCATACCACCACCACCACCACCATCTGGGCCATCTGGACCTACTATACAGCAGGACTACATAGTTCCACCACCACCACCACCACCGGTTCAGTCAGCTCCCTAGGTTGGAGCATTTGTGTTGTATGGTCAGACTGAGACTACACCGCATTCTGTTGTGGCACCGGCACAGATTGTTGATGATACCCAGGCTCGTATTGATAGGATTGAGCAGAGAATGAGATCACTACATGTTTCTGATGGGATTATAGGTTGGGATGGATATGATGATATGTCAGTAGCAGCTTTGCCTGCTGAGTTCCGCATGCCAGACATTGAGAGATACACGAGGATAGGGTGCCCCCGTATTCACTTGCAGTTATACAACACTGTTATGCGCGGGCATAGACTGGATAAGGCACAAATGATTATGTTATTCCCTCTATCATTGAATGGTGCTGCTCAGCGTTGGTTTGCCTCTTGGACCCTTCGAGACGTAGGACATGGGTTGATTTGGGACAGGAGTTTATTAGACAGTATTCTTTCAATACTATAGTGGATGTATCCCAGAGGGAGTTAGAGGCCCTTAGGCAAGGGCCGGATGAGACAGTCACTTCATTCATCTCCCGTTGGAGGGAGAAGATAGCACAGATTATTGATAGACCTTCAGAGCGCGATCAGATCAGTATGATTATGTGCAGCCTTCAGCCCTGCTTTGCTAGGCATCTCATGGGCTTCCCTCAGATAGACTTTGGCTCATTAGTGCAGGCCCTCTATGGCATTGAGGAGGGTATATCTAGAGGTTTATGGGCAGATTCTTCCCTTTCAGACTCAAAGGGGAAGAAGTCGGGATCAGGCCCCAGGCCCTCAAATGTTGGTACTATTGGCATGACAGGACACCGGTCTTCACGTCGTCCTCCGTTTTAGAGTCAGTTTTTAGGCACTCCTTATCAGATGATACAACATGGTCAGTACAGACCAGTTGCTCCCATTAGGCCAGTAGGGCCTACTTATCTACATCCGCCACCACAACCGGTATATGCTACACAGGGACCCTAGAGGCCGCCTATGCAGTTCCATCATCAGTATAGAGCACCGCCTCCACCGAGGCCAATTAGACAGTTCACACAGCTTGGGATGCCACTGAGCTGAGCTTTTCAGAGATTGGTTGAGGGGAGATTGATTTCCCCGCTACCGCCTAGACCACCACTACAAGCTACCCCCCCCCCCCCCCCCCTAGGATTCAGGATAGATCTTCACTATGCCTACCATCAGAGAGCAGGCCATGATACAGACAGTTGTTCAACACTGAGACATGCCATTCAGGATTTGATTGATCAGGGCTTGGTTGATTTGGGGTGCCCGGGTGTAGCCACAGACCCGCTACCTACTCATGACACTAGAGCAGTACCTCCACCCCCGGAAGGGGTACATTTGATTGAGTTTGTAGGGGATGAGATATTTATGATGGGTTGGGATGGAGAGGCTCCTCATTCGATCAGTCTATATGAGGAGTCAGATTTTGTTGGATATATACCTAGACAGCAGATCCCTAGGCCATTCAGTTTGATCCCGGATAGGATTTATGGGCCGCCTCCAGTATCACCAGTATACTTACAGCATGTGCCACCTATGACACCCTTCATTCTGTTCCCATAGGAATATAGGCCCCCTCATAGAGAGGTTCAGATAGTTACACGGAGTGGAAGGATAGCACAACCTCCACTCGTTGACAGGCCATTTGCTGGTATAGCTGCTAGAGAGGAGGTTCAGAGAGAAGATGATGAGATATTACGACAACTATGCACTACTCAGGCTTGCATATCCATTTGGAGCCTTTTGGCCTCATCTAGTACGCACAGAGATGCATTAGTCAGAGCCGTTGGCCAGATTAGGGTTGACACTGCTACTACCCCATAGGGGCTTATTCACATGTTGACAGCTGATAGAGCTACATGTATAGTGTTTTCTGATGATGACTTGCCACCAGAGGGATAAAATCATGTTCGGCCCTTATTCATTGATGTTGCTTGTTTAGGCCGTCGGGTGCCGTCTGTTCTATTGGACAACGGCTCTGCCCTAAATGTTTGTCCATTGGTTACTGCCATTACGCTTGGGTTTTCACCAGATGATTTTGGGCCTTTTACACAGACTGTTAGAGCTTATGATGGGACTCAGAGGACAGTTATGGGTACACTCAGTACACATGTCATGATTGGGCCAGTTAGTTACTCTATAGTATTTCAGGTTTTGAGGATTCAGTCATCCTTTAACCTGCTTCTTGGCCGCTCGTGGATTCATGAGGCCGGTGTTATACCATCTTCCCTTCATCAGAAGGTGAAGTTCATACACGAGGGGCGCATTATCATGATACAGTCTGATAGAGATATTATCACTTCGTCTGAGCCAGTATTACATATCAGTCACAGTGAGGATGACTTACATTTGACCGGGTTTACGTTCGATGAGGTTCAGGTTGTCAGCTTAGAGGATGGCAGCCGAGATATGGTACCTATGTCATTTGACCAGCACAGCAGCACTTTGGTGCTCAGCATGATGAGAGGCATGTCTTATTTGCCTGGTATGGGATTGGGTCGCCGCCAGTAGGGGCCCCACGAGTTTACTTTCACAGTTGATCACGACACGCCCTACTGATTAGGTTACATACCCACAGAGGCTGATGCACGTTATATGTCACAGCTGCGCAGGAATAGGGTGAGGGCTCGCATGACTGGCATTCCATTTGATTATCTCCTCCGCCCATACACCTTCCAGTTGGCCGACTACTTCATTAGGGGTTCAGAGCATACACCTCGCACAGAGGGAACTGTTCACATTCTAGAGACAGTTGAGATTCAGGACATCCAGCAGGCCCTGGGTCAGATTCATTTGGACATCGGGACTACTGAGGCACCTGGTGCCATGATAGTCACGCCCCCATCACCGGACCGAGCTAGTATGTTCTCTATGTGTTTCCCCAAGGAGGTCCCTGACTATGACCTACCTATGGATTTGGGATATGGCACTGACGAGACGGACATGATCGGCATAGGCCGTATCTTCGATGCAGCGCCACACGGGCCCCATACTGTTTTCGACATGTTCGGAGTTTTTGTACTCGAGACTGATGAGGATGACTCTATTCCTGATGCCTACACTAATGATATGGATTTTGTAGGCATTGGTCATATCCTTGATGCAGCCCCACGTGGGCCCATTTCTGCTTTTGACATATCTGGGGTTTCCGTACTTGATGATGAGTCAGTCCTTGATGTCGTTACTTCTGATTTTGCATCTGTTGAGGGAGTGTCCGACTCTGTGGACCCACCTCTTTCTTTTGACACTATGTCTGGGTTTGTCACCCGCTTTGATGATATTTCTGATGGTAATAATTATATGAGTATTTTCGAGTACTTGAATGTGTCACAACATTTTCCTTTGATTGCACCACCAGCACCCACGACACATATATATGATGTTGATGATGTTGGAGATACAGATGACCCACTAGGTGGTCAGTCAGAGTGTGATTTTGTTACAGTGGATAGGAAAGTCACACCCATTTCTAGTAGCACAGAGTTGATAGATTTTGGGGCACCAGATCAGCCCAGGGAGATTAGGATTGGCTCTTCTCTATCTCCTGATGAGAAGAGTAGATTGATTGGCCTGCTTAGGTCATACTTGGATGTATTTGCATGGTCATATGAGGACATGCCGGGCCTTAACCCCACCATAGTGCAGCATCACCTGCCCATTTTACCACGTGCTAGGCCCGTTAAGCAGAAATTGAGGAGACTACACCCTCAATGGAGTTTGCAGGTTAAGGAAGAAATTCAGAAGCAACTCAGTGTTTGCTTCTTGTCAGTGGTTGAGTATCCTGAGTGGCTGGCTAATGTCGTCCCTGTTCCCAAAAAGGATGGCAAGGTTAGAGTTTGTGTTGACTTTCGAGATCTGAATAAGGCCAGCCCTAAGGATGATTTCCCCTTCCACACATTGATATGTTGGTTGATAGCATTGAAGGGCATCCGATGTTATCCTTCATGGATGGTTTTTCTGGGTATAATAAGATTTTGATGGCTCTAGAGGATATGGTGAAGACTTCTTTCATTACTGAGTGGGGTACTTACTGCTACCGAGTTATGCCATTTGGGTTGAAGAATGCAAGAACCACTTATCAGAGAGCTGCTACTACTCTGTTCCATGATATGATGCATAGAGATGTCGAGGTCTATGTGGATGACATGATAGTAAAGTCCCGAGACAGGGCAGATCACTTAGCAGCCTTACAAAGGTTTTTTGAGAGGATCAGACAGTTCAGGCTGAGATTGAATCCCAAGAAGTGCACCTTTAGGGTGAATCTGGAAAATTGCTGGGACACATTGTTAGTGAGCGAGGTATAGAGGTTGATCCAGAGAAAATCAGAGCCATACTTGACATGCCTACCCCGAGGACTGAGAAAGAGATAAGGGGATTTCTAGGTAGATTGCAATACATCAATCGTTTCATTGCTAGACTGACAGACATTTGTGAGCCTATCTTCCGCCTTCTGAGAAAGAATCAACCTACAGTTTGGAATGATGATTGTCAGCGCGCTTTTGAGAGGATTAAGGAGTGTCTCCTTTCTCCTCCGGTTTTAGTGCTTCCCATACCGGGGTGTCCTTTGCTTCTGTACTTATCAGTTTCAGACATGGCCTTATGATGCATGTTAGCTCAGCTTGATGATTTGGGGAAGGAGCGAGCCATCTATTATTTGAGTAAAAGGATGCTTGAGTATGAGTGCAAGTACATTATGATTGAGCGCCTTTGCTTAGCAGTGGTTTAGGCCACTAGGAGACTTAGACATTACATGACAGAGTATTCTGTGCTCTTGGTTTCACGATTGGACCCGTTGAGGTATCTATTTGACAAGCCTGTTTTGACCGGTAGGCTCATGAGATGGCTGGTATTGTTGACAGAGTTTGATATTCATTATGTCACGCAGAAGTCAGTAAAGAGAAGCATTGTTGCAAATCATCTAGCTTCTTTGCTGATATCCGATGACCGATCAGTTGATGATGATTTCCCTAATGAGCAGATTATTTCAATGACTAGTATTACGGGGTGGCGGTTGTACTTTGATGGTACCGCCAATCAGTCGGGGTTTGGCATTGGTATCTTATTGATATCACCATAGGGTGATCATATCCCCATAGGGTGATCATATCCCCAGATCAGTCTGGTTAGCATTTTCTGATCATCACCGGTTGACGAATAATATTGTAGAATATGAGGCTTGCATTACAGGTTTGGAGACTGTACTTGATCTTGGCATTAGACAGTTGGAGATCCACGGGGATTCCAACTTGGTTATAAAGTAGACTCAGGGTATCTGGAGGACACGGGATGAGAAGCTAAAACCCTACCATGCTTACTTGGACCTGTTGATTGATAGATTCGATGTGTTAAGGTATATACATTTGCCCAGGGCGGAGAATCAGTTTGCCGATGCATTAGCCACCTTGGCTTCTCTGATTGTGATCCCTACGGGGGTGAATGTTAGGCCATTGTTGATTGAGACTAGGTCTGCACCAGTTTACGGTTGTTTGATTTGAGAGATAGAGGATCAGATTGAGCTACCATGGTATCATGATATTTATCAGTTTCTGTCATGCGGCGCTTACCCAGAGTCAGCCTCAGCCAAGGATAGGAGAGCATTGAGACAGTTGGCCACCAGATTTGTTGTTTGCGGGGATGCGCTGTACAGGAAATCACTTGATGGCTTGTTATTATTATGTTTAGACCGTGCATCTGCAGATCGAGTGATGAAAGAGGTTCATGTAGGGGTCTGTGGCCCACACATGGGAGGTCATATGCTAGCACGTAAGATCATGAGGACTGGCTACTTTTGGTTGACCATGGAGATAGATTATTGCCAGTTTGTACAGAGATGTTAGGAGTGTCAGATGCATGGAGACTTGATACACGTGCCACCTTCTGAGTTGCATGCACTTGCATCCCCTTGGCCATTTTCAGTATTGAGTATTGATATTATTGGGAAGATCTCGCCCAAGTCTTCCAGTGGGCATGAGTACATTTTGCTTGCCATTGACTATTTCACCAAGTGGGTGGAAGCTACTTCTTATGCTAGGTTGACAGCGGCCAGAGTGGCCAAGTTCATCAGATCGCATATTATCTGCCGATACGGGGTCCCTCATGAGCTGATCTCAGACAGAGGGGTGCATTTCAAGGGCGAGGTGGACACGTTTATTCAAGAGTATGGCATTCAACATCACAGATCGTCTGCATACAGGCCGTAGACTAATGGAGCAGTTGAGGCCGCAAATAAGAATATCAAGAGGATTTTGAGAAAGATGGTCGAGATCTCTCGGGATTGGTCAGAGAAGCTCCCTTTCGCATTGTGGGCTTATCATACATCTTTTCGTACCTCTATTGGAGCTACCCTGTATTCTTTGGTGTATGGTATGGAGGCAGTGCTACTTGTTGAGATTGAGATGAGATATTTGAGAGTAGCACTAATGCAGCATATATCCGAGGCCGAGTGGGCCTAGTCTCGTTATGATCAGCTTAGCCTGTTGGATGAGAAGAGATTGAGGGCGGCAGATCATGTTCAGGCCTATCAGAGGAAGATGACCCGTGCATTCAGAAAGAGGGTCAAGCCTAGGAAATTCCAGAGAGGTGACCTAGTCTTGAAAGTCCTCAGGGGATTGATCAGCGACCCTAGAGGCAAGTTTAGACCGAGTTGGAGCGGGCCTTATGTCATCCGAGATCTGACTCGAGAGGGAGTTGTCTGGTTGACAGACCTAGACGGAAATTAGTCCACAGAGCCAGTTACTGTGGATCAGTTGATGAAGTTTTATGCGTGAGATCATGGTCAGAGGATGGGTGGCCGTCACTTCGAGTAGCCATATTCCCTATTGCACACCCATACATTGATATATACTATTGCTAGCCCTTTGAGCCTCACATGGTTTATTATGGCCTTTTATTTCATTCAGCCTTGCATACCTTTTCTGACCTGGGTTGGGGGCCTAGCCTTGTGCGCTTTGTATTTATTGATTGGATCTATGAGCATTGTGGGCATGGTGTCATTCTTCGTTTGTTCTTTCTTGCATCATTGCCTGTTTCTTTTCGTCTTCATTTTGCATCTTCACATCGTCTACCTGTTAGTCCAGTTTCTATCATCTCTATTCACTTCGCTTCTGTTTTCCCTTGTGTGATGATGATGCACTCTCGTCCTAGAGCTACCAGTCAGGTTTGTCACACCCTTTGTTCCGCCTGTAGGCTTTGATCCAAGATTCTTAGGTTGAAGGGGTCGGTCAAGATTGGAGGTTTGGGGTTCTTTTTTGTTGGATTGTGATAGTATGGAATTCGGCCCAAAAAAAAAAAACAAAAAAATAAAGAAAAAAATAATAATAAAATAAAAATGAAAAAAAAGGAAAAATTGTGCTTGTTTGGTATTCGTTGATATACTTGGGATCATCAGAGGTGGTTTTGGGTTTGAGAGATTTCTTTTTCCTTTAAAAGTCGAATGAGAGCATTGTACGATCCTTCTCACCATGGATCTGGGCGACACATTGGGAGTGAGGTTTGGGTTTCCTTGGCACTAGGCCCTTGGATCATTGTCTACATCATCATTCCCATCATATAGTGACTTGCTTTGATTTGGCGTTCTTAGGATGAGTTGTTCGTCGTTGTCACATATTGCTATATTTGTATCCCAGTTGGTTTCTCCATTTTCTTCTACACCCATTCATCATTCATCTTGTCCCTTTTCGTCTGCTTCTATCCTCGTCGATCGTCGTTTCATTTCATGAACGATGAGTTCTTTGGTGCGTATCACCTATTGTTCGTTTTTTATTTGGATGCAGGGTTGAGTCACCTTGCTCACATGGTTCTGCGATATTTGACATTGCGCACACAAGGGTTTGGCATTATCTATTGGGAGATTTGGGCCTTTGTTTCCCATCGTTTCATTCACCTTTTACCTCTGGCCTACATTACGGTCCGAGTCGTAAGACCACCCTGAGGCCATGAGATCTCGTGTTTGCTTTTATGCGGTTCATTCAGACAGGCTTCGTCTACTGATTGAGTATGGGATGTTGACAGGTCTCCATTACTTCGGGGGATATCGAGGGTCACATATTGTCTTTCCATTCAGTTTACTTGCCTCAGGTCCATGATTAGAGATAGATGATACAGAGAGTTGGGACCGTTGAGGGCACCTTTGCCTGATGTTTTGACACGTTTATACTAGGGCATGCTCCCATCCTTGCATGCTGGCTTTGGCTCTTTATACATGTACGCAGGCATTCCGTTTCGCCTAGCAATGTTATGGACATCAAAGTTTGAGTAAGCCCCGCATTCAGCCCAATTTCTTCATATAGCAGAGTGCTTCTGAGGTCTGACCCGAGATCAGATTCACAGTATTCATCGACCCAGCAGGGGTGCATACCCCATTCATTGTCTTGTTTGTTAGTTCAAATGAGTGGGTCTTCAGTGATGTATTCCAAAGTTTTCATTAAGATATCTGAGTTTCAGATGTACACACTGGGGCATATCCCCTATCAGTTTTTGTGGATATTGGATGTTGTGGATTAGACTGGAGGATTTTTTTTCCTTAGAAATGGATGATTGTGATATTTTCAGCTCTCTGACTTTAACCATATGTGCGGTTATAGGATTCTGACATGATATTGATATCTTAGACTGGGGCATAACTCCTTTCTTTCACCCTTGGTCACATTTGTGAGTTTGTCCTATAGGGGCATACCCCCTTCTTTCCATTTGTTAGTGGTGATTGTGATTTCTCGCTTGTCATTTATCGGCATTTTCTGGTGTTACACTAGGGTATACCCCTTTCTTTTGTCATGATGAAGGTGTTTGATTTCTGGCTTCTTCGAGTCATCTGTTGGCAGTCCCTGGACGTCATACTGGGGCATACCCCTTTGTTATCAAGGTTAGTATGTCAGCGGTTGCATCTTGAGTCCCCCTATTTTGCTCTAAGTTTTGTTTTAAGGCATCCCCTGTCTGTTTAGGTGTTTTGAGCCTTAGTAATGGCATCCCTACCCCCTTTTAGTTCGGTGGTTCCTCGGTATCGTGCCCGAGTTCGATCCCCTATTCCACCCTTTCCCGGTACTTGCCCAAACCCTTCTCCGGTACTCGCCCGAACCCTTCTCCGGTACTCGCCCGGATTCCACCATTTTCCGGTACTCTCCCGGACCTTTCTACAGTACTCGCCCAGATTCCACCATTTTCCGGTACTCGCCCGGACCCTTCTCCAGTACTCGCCCGGATTTCACACTTTTTCGGTACTTGCCCGAACCCTTCTCCGGTACTCACCCAGATTCCACCCTTTTCCAGTACTCGCCCGGATTCCACCCTTTTCTGATACTCGCCTGAACCCTTCTTCGGTACTCGCCCGGATTCTACCATTTTCCGGTACTCTCCCAGACCCTTCTACGGTACTCGCCCTGATTCCACCATTTTTTGGTACTCGCCCGAACCCTTCTCCGGTACTCGCCCGGATTTCACACTTTTTCGGTACTCGCCCAGACCTCACACTTTTTCGGTACTCGCCCGGACCCTTCTCTGGTACTGGCCCAGATTCCACCCTTCTTAGGTACTCGCCCGGAGCTTTTTCGGTACTCGCCCCAACCCTTCTCCGGTACTCGCCCAAAGCTTTTTCGGTACTTGCCCGAACCCTTCTCCAGTACTTGCCCGGAACCTTCTCCGGTACTCGCCTGGACCCTTCTCCGATACTCGCCCAAATTTTACCCGTTTTTGGTACTCGCCCGGATTCCACCATTTTTCGGTACCTGCCCTAACCCTTTTTCGGTACTCGCCCGGATTCCACCATTTTTCGGTACTTGCCCGAACCCTTCTCCGGTACTTGCCTGGATCAAATCCCTAATCTTTCCCGGCATCGTGATCGGGTCTCCTTTTATCTTTCTCCGGCATCGTGCCTAGATCCCATAGTCCATTCGGTCAGCATGACTTATTTCCCTTAGCCTTCTTTATTGTTGGGTGGGGACAAAATTGTTGGTCATTTGGGTTCTTCACTAGAGTTCATTTCACTCTTGCATTACATGCACCTCGCACTCACAATTCACTCATTCATTCACTCTATTGAAGAGGGGCATATTTGTAGACCCTCAATTTTGTCCCTCGACACTGGCATTTATCCTTCAGGTGTCATATCCACCCATCGTTCGCATATGGCACCACTAGGGCCCCTTTTGGGCTTAGTCGGTGTCCGAGCCTCGTGTGGGTTTGTCTGTGGTCCATTGTGGTGCATATGTGGTCCATTTTGGAGGATCACCATGGCCATTTTCCTAGTCGTTCACATCACACTATAGGAAGGAAGTGGGGTCATCCCGATGTCTTAGCTTAGTTGGAGTTTATAGGGGCATGTTGAGGTTTGGAGCACTCGGGCTTGTTTTGATCGTATCTCCCTCATCCAAACTCGGAATCAAGAACCGTTTCCTTTTATGGATTCCTTATTATTCCAGGAACATTCTATAAAATTTTCAAAATTTTTTTGCAACCGGTCGGCTGGTTGGCAGCCGGTTCAGCCTGTTCAGCTGGTTCATCGAGTTAGCCGGTGTAGAACACTGATTTTTGGTAATTGTTTTGATCATATCTCCCTCTTCAGTCGGTTCATTGAGTTAGCTGAGGTAAAACACTAATTCTAGTAATTTTGAGGCCCAAATCCTACATGGCTCAGGCCCGTAAGCTCTAGATCGATTTTGGGCAATGTTGTGGGTCCATTTTAGGCCTTGGTTTGGGTTCCTTGCAGCCCACCACGAATCCATATGGATTCTTGGTAGTGAAGCAAGCTGAAAACTGAAGGAGTGAGCTGGCCTTGTAAGTTTAAGTGAAGTAATGAGGGGTGTGGTTCCCAGGCTGATGAAGGGGATTTCGGTGCTGAAGGGGAAGGAATCCAGGAGGCTCAAATGCTAAGAGGGGTATGAGTATAAAAGGTGAGAGGATAGGAGAGCAAAGGACAGGAGGGGACATTTTGGAGAGGGGAAATTTTGCTGGTGAGAAAAACAAAAGGTCAGTAGCATTTGGTGGAGATTCTGAGGTAAGCATGCTGAATTTTCTTTACTTACAATAAATCTTCCTCGTCTTCATATGCTTTTTCTCCTTCCTCATCATCTTTTCTTCCCTTTGATGTGAAGATTGTATTGCTTGGGTGTGGATAATAAAGGTCACACATGATTGTTGTTGTTTGCTTCCTTAATCACTTAGGAACTTTCTGACCGAATTTGGGATTTTTTACCAACTGGCTGAACCGGTTTGGAACCGGTTCAACCGGTTCAGCACCATAGTTGGCAGCCTCTGTCAGCCATGAGGAACACTTGCCTTTCTTTGTCTGGTTCTCACTCATCCGAGCTTAGAATTGAGAACCGTTTCTTTTGTTTGCTTCCTTAATCACTTAGAAACTCTCTGACTGAATTTGGGATTTTTTACCAACAGGTTGAACCAGTTTGAAACCGGTTCAACCGGTTCAGCACCATAGCTGGCAGCCTCTGTCAACCATGAGGAACACTTGCCTTTCTTTGTCTGGTTCTCACTCATCCGGGTTCGGAATTGAGAACCGTTTCTTTTTTTTTTTTTTGCTTCCTTAATCAATTAGGAACTTTCTGACCAAATTTGGGATTTTTTACCAACAGGCTGAACCGGTTTGGAACCGGTTCAGCACCATAGCTGGCAGCCTCTGTCAGCCATGAGGAACACTTGCCTTTCTTTGTCTGGTTCTCACTCATCCGGGCTCAGAATTGAGAACCGTTTCTTTTTTTTGCTTCCTTAATCACTTAGGAACTTTCTAACTGAATTTTGGATTTTTTACCAACCGGCTGAACTGGTTTGGAACCGGTTCAACTGGTTCAGCACCATAGCTGGCAGCCTTTGTCAGCCATGAGGAACACTTGCCTTTCTTTGTCTGGTTCTCACTCATCCGGGCTCATAATTGAGAACCGTTTCTTTTGTTTGCTTCCTTAATCACTTAGGAAGTTTCTGACTGAGTTTGGGATTTTTTATCAACCAGATTAACTGGTTGGGAACCGGTTCAACTGGTTCAGCACCATAGCTGGCTGCCTCTGTCAACCATGAGGAACACCTACCTTTCTTTGTCTGGTTTTCACTCATCCGGGCTCGGGATTGAGTGTCGTTTCTTTTGTTTGAATCCTCACTCATTTAGGAGTTTTCTTGAAAAAATTGGGAATTCTTCTCAATAGGTTGTACCAGTTGAGAACTAGTTCAACCTGTTCTACTGGAGGACTTTAGGTAGCCCTCGATTTTGGCATTTTTCGAGCCCTTGTCCATGGGGGCTCAAACCCATTTGCTATAGGGCACTTGTGAGCCATATTGAAGGTTTAAGTCAGTGTTTGATTTCAGTTAGTATAGGCAATTTGGAAGTTATGGGTGGTGTGGTCTAGATGAGTCTAGTTCGATTTGTATGACATTTGGGGAGTCCCTTACCTCATTTCAACCAGCTATCTTCCTTTTTGGCATAAGCTTTGATGCTTGATTTTGAATACATGTTGCGTGACTGACTCACCCTCTGCTGCAGCGCTTGGCTAGGGACCACAGGTACTCATCGTTGGCTTTGGTTGTTGAATTCATATGCATGCATGGTGCTTAATCTTGAATGTTTGTTATGTGTTTATCTGTGTTTGGCCGACCTTTTATGCAGCGCTTGGCTAGGGACCACAAGTACGCACCCATTGTTTTGTTTTGTTGAATTCATATGCATGCCAAATACCAATTAGGATTGTGTGATTCATGACATCTATTTAACCTAGGGTTTCATTTGACCTTTGACCCATATGCTCCCACATACCCAATTCATTAGTAGAGACCGAGTTTCGGGCCTAGAGGGGTGCTACCTCACATGAGGTACCTTCCCAACGGGTAACCTAATCCCCGGACCCAGAATCTAGTTTTCGTAGATAGCTTTTTCCATACTGGGGTCATTAGGGGTTTTTTTTTCTTACTTAATTTTCCCCATTTTAAAAACAAAATAAAAAGTAAGTTGTGACTCCAAAAAACATCGTTCCTCACCGGGGGCGGGTTTTTCAAAATTAGAAAACACCAAATTTTTCATTTCTTTCTTTTCTTTTAAAAGCGAGTCGCGTTGGTCCGGTGGATCGGGTGAGGGTCCACAGATGGATATTCCAACTTGAGGTGTAGGAGCTTTGGTAGCCGTACATGTCTCTCACAGTTGGAATGGTAGGGCACTCCCCTACCGTATGCTCATATGAATCATCTCCATTCAAAGCATACTTACTACCCCATTGGCTTTGTTGAACTTGCCTTTTTCCTAATTCAATCCAATCCCTCATGGATAGGTATGCGAATTTGTCCTTCGGTTGATGTTGAGGTTGGCTTGTAAGGTTGGGATGGTTTATATACTCAAATGAAGTTGGCATGGCTTGTGGTTGTGCTTCAGTATGCATGTTCCTCAATTCAAACTCTTCTATCCTTCTAGCAATAGATGCTAGCTTTGCCTTCATGCTCATGTCTTCATTCAAAGCATACTTACTACCCCATTGGCTTTGTTGAACTTGCCTTTTCCCTAATTAAATCTGATCCCTCATGGATAAGTATGCAAATTTGTCCTTCTCATGATCATAATGAGAGCTTTGATCTTCATGTGGAATTTCCATTTCTAAAAAAAATGATATTCAACTAAGGCTCTTTTCTTCAACTTGTACCAGGGTTCCCTCTTGGTCTCGAATCCAACAAGGAATACACAAATTGAAATTAAAACAAAAATAAAAGAAAAGAGAATAAAAAAAATTTAACTAAATAAAAACTAAACTATAAAAAATTATAAGAAAACTCACCAAACTTGTGATGAAGATCACAAGTTACCCTTAATGGTTGCTTCACTGTGCTTGTGGCACCTTCCCCGGCAACGACGCCATTTGATATCCCGACTTATGGTAGCTTAGCTTTAAAGGCGTATCAACAAAATTTATACCTTAAATACTATTACTAAAGTAGCCAAGCTACTATAGCATAGTGGTTCTAGGATCGTTCACTGGGAAGGGTTTTTGCAAACACTAGTGATATTCAAATTAGAAAAATAGGTGATTTTCTTATGGATGTTAGCTTTAAAAGAAGATGTAAATGTTTTAGAAAGATTTAAACTAATCTAAGCTAACATTGAAGACTAAAATGAAAGGGTGTAAAAACAAGTTTCTCAAAGATAGGATAGCTATGCTCTAGCTCTTATGCAAATTGGAAATCTCAAGATAGGCTCCTCGCGTTGGGGTTGCAACTATGGTGATGCTTGCTTCCCGAACCGGTATGGATTTAGCAAATCAAGTTTTAATCCTTTAAAATGGCAAAACAGATGGTAGTGAATTTCATCAATGGTTATTCACCTTAGACTTCCTTTGAATGGCTCGTAAGAGATAACTAATGGTTTAAAGCCAAAAGCTTACAAAATATTGGCAACTCAAAGTCATTCCAAGTGATAAACTCACCTTTCAATGGCCATTGAAATTGGTTCTAACGGATTAATGCAAAACTTGGAATTGAAAACCTCACCTTCCAATAGCTCGTAGGAGATAACTAATGGATAGAAATCCAAAAGCTTATCAAGTATTGGCCATTGGAAGTTGTCCAAAGGAAATAAAAACCAAACTTTGCATTAATGAACCATTAATGAAAAACGACTACCTTACCTTCCAGGTGCGAGAAATTTCCATGGGATTGCATCCAAGCCATCACATAAAATCCATACTTTGAGAAACTAAAAGTTTTAGCCAATCATCCTCTGAGGAAAAACCCTCAGAGGCTGTTTGGCTACTAAGAAAATAGAAATGGGGAAGAACAGGAGAAGAGAGAAAAACAGAGCTTTATATATTTCTAAGTTAATGTACAGAGGATCGATCCCCCAATATCTTTTGGAGGTGTTGTGCACCTCTATATATAGCAAAATTACAAGATAAAGCCTTATGTCGGCTGAATACAAGGTTACAAAAGGACTTTACACGAGAAAATATCAAGCTAAAAATATGTGGGAAGTCAGTGGTGCGTGCGTGGAGAAACAGAGGAAATTTGGCAAGGTAAAAGGTTACTTGCGAAATTTTGGCAAGGTGAATTACTCATGATGCGAAGTGCCATATTTTCACATCATGAGTAAATTCACCTTTTCAAATTTGGCAAGGTACTTTGCCTTGCCTTGCGAAATGGCTATCCTTTTGTTTGTGCTCGTGTTTCCACTTGAAATTCAAGCCTGTAAACTTCCAAAATCCTTGCTTTAACTTGTCCAAGTAGCTCCTCCATCATTTGGTATGTTTGAATTGATTCATAAGTTGATAAAAACATGTAAACTTGCCACAAAATGGCTAAAACCAATTACTAAGGACCTTAATGAATTAATTGGGTTAAATGAATATGATTACTACTCAAAGGTGCTTAAAACCATTATAATTAGGTCTACAAAATAGCTCTTTTTGGTAGTAATCAATAGAGTCGTTCATGTCAACCAAAGTCGTGAGCTATTCATAGCATCTCGAGCCCTAAGCTCATAACCTGGAGACGTTCATGTCCACCACAACCCTGATTTGTTCATAGTATCTAGATTCCTAAGTACAAAACCCAGAGTTGTTCATGTCATCCACAACCATGAGTTTTTCATAGCATCTCGAGCCTTAAGTTCAAGACCTAAGGTTGTTTTTGTCATCCATAACCCTAAGTAGTTCATAGCATCTCGAACCTTAAGCTCACGATGCGGAGTCGTTCATGTAAATGATATGCTTGTGTTATTCATATCATTTTAGAGCCATGGTCTCACGACCAAGAATAGTTCATATGATCCACACCCCTGAGTTATTCATACCATCTAGAGGCCTGAACTCACAGGATCCCAAGTCATTTGTATCATCCATAACCTTCAGTTGTTCATAGCATCTAGAGCCCTAAGCAAATGACCTAAAGTTGCTCATCTCATCCACAACCTTGAGCTATTCATAGCATCTAAAGTGTTGAGGTCATGACCCAAAGTCATTCATGTCAATGACAACCCTGAGCTATTCATTGCATCTAAAGCCCTGAGCTCACAGATTGAAGTCGTTCATATTATCCACATACCTGAGTTGTTAATAGCATTTAGAGCCATAGGCTCATGAACAAGAATCATTTATATCATCCACAACCCTAAGTTATTTATAGCATCCAGAGGCCTAAGCTCATAGGATTCCAAGTCACTCATATCATCCACAAAACTGAGTTGTTCATAGCATTTATAGCCTAAGCTCACATTCTAGAGTAGCTCATATGATCCATAACCTTGTTCATAGCATCTAGAGCCCTCTACTCATGACCCAAAGTCATTCATGTTATTCACAACCTTAAGCTATTCATAGAATCTAGAGGCTTGAGCACATGATGTAGAATTGTTCATATCATCTAATGTCTTGATCCATTAGCATCTAAAGCCTTGAGTTCACAACCTAGAATAATTCATATCATCCATAACCCTAAATTTTTCAAAACATCTAGAGCTTTGAGCTCACGACATAGAATCATGCATGTCATCCACAACCCTTAGTTGTTCATAGCATCTTGAGACCAATGCTCATATCAACTAGAGACCCGTATGATTACTACTCAAAAAGTGTTATTTGATAGTTTTTAATTAACTCTTTTAAACACTTTTGAGTAGTAGTTATTGCCTTTTAACCCAATTAACATATTAAGAACCTTTGCAAGCACTTCTAATCAATTTGTGTTAAGTTTTGGTGTTTTGATAGCTTTTGGATCACCAAAGCAATATGAGATTGAGGAGAGTTATTTGGAATCCATGGCAAAGCAATGGAAAGCTCAGAAACATGAAGAACCAAAGCTTTGAAGTCCATTTCCATAAGCAAAATCCGGAATGCAAATAGGGGAAGCAAAGAGAAATCTGCCATGAAGCATTTTTTATGAGAGTCATGTCAGCAACTTTTGGAGCACTTACTGAAGTTCAATTTATGCATGCTATATTTCGTTTCAAATCTTAGGAAGTCATCAATCTAATGCTTTAAACGGTATGCAATTCGGAGCTGAAATGAAGGAGTTACAACCATTGGAAGTCGAACACCGCAAGCTGAAAGCCAACTTCGTAGCGCTGCGAAATCAGCCTTTTGCTGCGAAGTGATTTCGCAGCCCTTTTTGTGCGTCTGCAAAATCTCGCAGACCTCGTTTTCACCTGTGAAGTGGTCCTTAGTGCTTCCCGATATTTCCAACTGACACATTGAGATATTTTTCTTCAGATTTTTGTTGTCTAAATCCCAAAACTCTCCTTGTAAGCCACCAATTATAGGATTCCTTAGCTATTAAGTTAGGAAAAAGGGTGAATATCCATGTAATAATTATTATTGTAATTTTCATATAAATAGCTGATTACTACCAAAAAGAGCTATTTTGTAGACCTAATTATAATGGTTTTAAGCACCTTTGAGTACTAATCATATTCATTTAACCCAATTAATTCATTAAGGTCCTTAGTAATTAACCATTTTGTGGCAAGTTTACATGTTTTTATCAGCTTATGAATCAATTCAAGCATGCCAAATGATGGAGGAGCTACTTGGACAAGTTAAAACAAGGATTTTGGAAGTTTACAGGCTTGAATTTCAAGTGGAAACACGAGCACAAACAAAGGGATAGCCATTTCGCAAGGCAAGGCAAAGTACCTTGCCAAAATGCAATTTTCACAAGGTGAAAATGCACCTTGCCAAATTTGGCAAGGTGAATTTACTCATGATGCGAAAATATGGCACTTCGCATCATGAGTAATTCACCTTGCCAAAATTTCGCAAGTAACCTTTTACCTTGCCAAATTTCCTCTGTTTCTCCACGCACGCACCACCGACTTCCCACATATTTTTAGCTTGATATTTTCTCGTGTAAATTCCTTTTGTAACCTTGTATTCAGCCGACATAAGGCTTTATCTTGTAATTTTACTATATATAGAGGTGCACAACACCTCCAAAAGATATTGGGGGATCGATCCTCTGTACATTAACTTAGAAATATATAAAGCTCTGTTTTTCTCTCTTCTCCTGTTCTTCCCCATTTCTATTTTCTTAGTAGCCAAACAGCCTCTGAGGGCTTTTCCTCAGAGGATGATTGGCTAAAACTTTTAGTTTCTCAAAGTATGGATGTTATGTGATGGCTTGGATGCAATCCCATGGAAATTTCTCGCACCTGGAAGGTAAGGTAGTCGTTTTTCATTAATGGTTCATTAATGCAAAGTTTGGTTTTTATTTCCTTTGGACAACTTCCAACGACCAGTAGTTGATAAGATTTTGGATTCTATCCATTAGTTATCTCCTATGAGCTATTGGAAGGTGAGGTTTTCAATTCCAAGTTTTGCATTAATCCGTTAGAACCAATTTCAATGGCCATTGAAAGGTGAGTTTATCACCAGGAATGACTTTGAGTTGCCAATATTTTGTAAGCTTTTGGCTTTAGACCATTAGTTATCTCTTACGAGCCATTCAAAGGAAGTCTAAGGTGAATAACCATTGATGAAATTCACTACCATCTGTTTTACCATTTTAAAGGATTAAAACTTGATTTGCTAAATCCATACCGGTTCGGGAAGCAAGCATCACCATAGTTGCAACCCCAACGCGAGGAGCCAATCCTGAGATTTCCAATTTGCATAAGAGCCAGAGCATAGCTATCCTATCTTTGAGAAACTTGTTTTTACACCCTTTCATTTTAGTCTTCAATGTTAGCTTAGATTAGTTTAAATCTTTCTAAAACATTTACATCTTCTTTTAAAGCTAACATCCATAAGAAAATCACCTATTTTTCTAATTTGAATATCACTAGTGTTTGCGAAAACCCTTCCCAGTGAACGATCTTAGAACCACTATGCTATAGTAGCTTGGCTTCTTTAGCAATAGTATTTAAGGTATAAATTTTGTTGATACGCCTTTAAAGCTAAGCTACCATGAGTCGCATCAAACGGCGCCATTGCCGGGGAAGGTGCCACAAGCACAGTGAAGCAACCATTAAGGGTAACTTGTGATCTTCATCACAAGTTTGGTGAGTTTTCTTATAATTTTTCTTTAGTTTAGTTTTTATTTAGTTAAATATTTTATTCTCTTTTTTTTTATTTTTGTTTTAATTTCAATTTGTGCATTCCTTGTTGGATTCGAGACCAAGAGAGAACCCTGGTACAAGTTGAAGAAAAGAGCCTTAGTTGAATATCATTTTTTTTAGAAATGGAAATTCCACATGAAGATCAAAGCTCTCATTGTGATCATGAGAAGGACAAATTTACATACTTATCCATGAGGGATCGGATTGAACTAGGGAAAAGGCAACTTCAACAAAGCCAATGGGGTAGTAAGTATGCTTTGAATGGAAATGATTCATATGAGCATACGGTAGGGGAGTGCCCTACCATTCCAACTGTGAGAGACATGTACGGTTACCAAAGCTCCTACACTTCAAGTTGGAATAACCATCCCAACCTTACAACCCAACCTCAACCTCAACCATCAATGAGTACATCTTCATTGGAGCAAGCCATTTTGAAGATAAGCAAAGTCATGGAGGACTTTGTAAGTGAGCAACAAAAGATCAACTCTCATCTTAATGAAAAGATTGATAATTTGGAGAGTTCAACAAATGTAAGAATGGAGGGGATTTATAATGATCTATCACTAAGGATAGAAAAAGTTCAAGACTCCATTGAGAAGCTCACCAATCTCGACATAGCAAGGGGGAAAAGGAAGCTTCCTCCTCAACCCCACCATAACCTTCAAGGAACCAATGCAAAAAGATCAAGGAAAGTGTTGAAGATCGACAGTTTGGTGGGGGATTGCTATGACAACTCTATGGACCAACCTTCCATTGAAAATCATAAGGTTCAAGATGATAAAAGGTTACCTGAACCCTTTAAAGCATCCACTTCTCCAGGGAAGAGAAGAGAAACGAATTCCCTTGGATCAAATGGGAAGGATGCCAATTTTGTTTGGGATCCAGGGGGAATTCAACATAAAGTGGGTGTGTGAGTGAGGATGAGCTAAATAGTTCATCTTCTTTTTGGGGTACATGCTATCAGCTTCATTTAAATTCTATGATTTCTTTAAATTTATGCATGTTTTAGTTTGAATTCTTAGCTTTAATTTAGTTTTAATATGTTTTTAAGATGAGTTTTGAAGTGTTCATGCAGGTACGATGCTTTCAAAAATCGAAATGGAGGTGAAACAGAGGAAACAGGGGAGCCAAAATGCATAAGCAAAGCTCTCAGTGGAATTTCGCACCATGAGCACACTCAGTGCGAATTTTTCGCATAGTGACAATGCATGGTGCGAAAAGGAATTTCTATACATTTTGGAAAGCCAAGCCTCCCGGGATGCTATCTTCGCACCTCAATTACTAGTGCGAAAAATTTCGCACCTTGTTTATCTTGGTGCGAAATGATTTTCAAGCTAATTTCTAAAAACAAAGCTCTCGGGAAGGCCTTTTTCTTGAATTCCATGTTTTTCCAAGTTTAAAAATTCATGAATGCATTTCCAAACCTTTTGTTTTCAAATCCAAACCCAATTTCTTCCAAAAACAAACACCATTCTAAGCCAAAAATACTATTCACCTTCTTCTACAACCTCCATAGTCGCACACCACCATTCTTAATTCTCCACCCTTCACCAATTTTCTAGTTTTCTCCCATTAGAAACCTTCCCTTCATCCATTCTAAGCCTTAGGAACCCAATGTTAGAAATCCCATCCATCCAAAACTTTTTAAAAATCGAATTTCAAAAACCATTCCATACATGGCCGTCCACTTTGATTTTCATTTTCCATCATTTAATTTTGTTTTTCATCATTTAAAAACTACCCAAACACCTTAGGAATCTTGTTTAGAGCCTAACCATACCTTTTAAAAAAACCATTTTTGAATTTTTCCCCCTGTTTTAGCCAAAAATCTCCAATTTTAACACCCCTGCAAGCTACATTCAAATGTCATTGCAACTTATATGAGTATACCATCATGGCATGTACCCTTTGAGCCTTGTCCTCAGCTGCTCAAAGTGGGGCCCACTCATCATTTTTGTAAATATTTAGTATAAATTCCTCTCTCATTCAATTTTTGAATTTTGAAACAGGTGGTTCAACCTTCTCAACTCTAAGTCCACATCACATGAGGTACCACTTCCTTCCTCATTATTTTCGATTCAAACATTGAGGATAATGTTCATCTCGGTTGGGGGGAGAGATGAGGAAGTAAGTATTAGTTTAAATTTTTATCACACTTAGTTAAATTAGCTACTTTTGTTTAAATTTTAAAATTTTTGCTTTAAACTCCATGGATATTAAGGATTAACTCTCAAAATTAAATGAGAGAAGTCGAGTTTCAACTTGATTACATGAGTCTTAGAGTTTGTATTATGCTCTTCTAAAAGTTGATGAATTGTTGAAACTCCCATTGCATGCAAACTTATCTCTTCCACCTTAAGCTATTCGCACACACATACATTAGATTCTGGTTATAAGATGTGAAACTATCTCACCCTCTAAGCTTGAGAAATCATAATTTGACACCTTTAACCTCTCTTTAATAGTGTTGGGACACCTCATAAAGACCAATGAGTCTTTGAAAAAATAGAAAAAGAAAAAGAAAAAAAATAGAATAAACTTCTTTGCTTGCCTTGAAACCTGAGCATGGTCCGAAGGGGTGGCAAAAGCCTTTAAAGCCTGGTGCCCTAAGCCTTTATTGGTTGGGAGTCACCGATCCTCTGCTTGTTACATGAGTGAATTGGTTAAGTTTAGTAAGTGAAAAGAATTGTGAATAAGAGGTGCGTTCCTAGCCTATCAAGAGATGGTTAATTTTGCTAAGCTTAAAGAAAGACTTAGGTTGGGGGGAGATGATAGTTATCCATACTATACTCGGAAGCTAATCACATTAACACTTAGCTTTTAGTGGAAGAATTTGATTTGGATCTTTTGAGAGTGGAAATTCTTTTAATGCTTAAACTTGCATAATATCCATTCTTTGTACTCTATGATCAAGTGAATGCTTTGACAACTCTTATTATAGGTTGAGTTTCATATCTTTATTAATCCATGGATGTCCATCAAGCCACTCATATCATTTTTTGGAGTGATTTGCATGATCCCTTTTATGTATATTATTATATTTTACTTAGTTTTTATCTCCTCCATTGCTATGGGACTAGCAATGAGTCGATTGGGGGGTGTGATTACTACCAAAAAGTGCTATTTTGTAGACCTAACTATAATGGTTTTAAGCACCTTTGAGTAGTAATCATATTCATTTAACCCAATTAATTCATTAAGGTCCTTAGTAATTGGTTTTAACCATTTTGTGGCAAGTTTACATGTTTTTATCAGCTTATTAATCAATTCAAGCATGCCAAATGATGGAGGAGCTACTTGGACAAGTTAAAACAAGGATTTTGGAAGTTTATAGGCTTGAATTTCAAGTGGAAACATAAGCACAACAAAGCGATAGCCATTTCGCAAGGCAAGGCAAAGTACCTTGCCAAAATGCAATTTTCGCAAGGTGAAAATGCACCTTGCCAAATTTGGCAAGGTGAATTTACTCATGATGCGAAAATATGCACTTCGCATCATGAGTAATTCACCTTGCCAAAATTTCGCAAGTAACCTTTTACCTTGCCAAATTTCCTCTGTTTCTCCACGCACGCACCACCGACTTCCCACATATTTTTAGCTTGATATTTTCTCATGTAAATTCCTTTTGTAACCTTGTATTCAGCCGACATAAGGCTTTATCTTGTAATTTTGCTATATATAGAGGTGCACAACACCTCCAAAAGATATTGGGGGATCGATCCTCTGTACATTAACTTAGAAATATATAAAGCTCTATTTTTCTCTCTTCTCTTGTTCTTCCCCATTTCTATTTTCTTAGTAGCCAAACAGCCTCTGAGGGCTTTTCTTCAGAGGATGATTGGCTAAAAATTTTAGTTTCTCAAAGTATGGATGTTATATGATGGCTTGGATGCAATCCCATGGAAATTTCTCACACCTGGAAGGTAAGGTAGTGGTTTTTCATTAATGGTTCATTAATGCAAAGTTTGGTTTTTATTTCCTTTGGACAACTTCCAACGGCCAATACTTGATAAGCTTTTGGATTTCTATCCATTAGTTATCTCCTACGAGCTATTGGAAGGTGAGGTTTTCAATTCCAAGTTTTGCATTAATCCGTTAGAACCAATTTCAATGGCCATTGAAAGGTGAGTTTATCACCTGGAATGACTTTGAGTTGCCAATATTTTATAAGCTTTTGGCTTTAGACCATTAGTTATCTCTTATGAGCCATTCAAAGGAAGTCTAAGGTGAATAACCATTGATGAAATTCACTACCATCTGTTTTACCATTTTAAAGGATTAAAACTTGATTTGCTAAATCCATACCAGTTCGGGAAGCTAGCATCACCATAGTTGCAACCCCAATGCGAGGAGCCTATCCTGAGATTTCCAATTTGCATAAGAGCCAGAGCATAGCTATCCTATCTTTGAGAAACTTGTTTTTACACCCTTTCATTTTAGTCTTCAATGTTAGCTTAGATTAGTTTAAATCTTTCTAAAACATTTACATCTTCTTTTAAAGCTAACATCCATAAGAAAATCACCTATTTTTCTAATTTGAATATCACTAGTGTTTGCGAAAACCCTTCCCAGTGAACGATCCTAGAACCACTATGCTATAGTAGCTTGGCTTCTTTAGCAATAGTATTTAAGGTATAAATTTTGTTGATACACCTTTAAAGCTAAGCTACCATGAGTCGCATCAATAGCTCTCGGGAGCCTGTTCTTAGGAAGAGGACGACAGACCTTTTGTTAAAGTTTGAAAGAAAGTAAAATACAGAGCTTTGCTCTGCCTTACCTTCTCACTTTGATTGTATTTTTCATTTAGTAGTTATGCACTCTCTGAGGAAGTTTCCCCAGAGAATGAGTAACTAAATCTTTAGTTCCTTGGAGCTAAGGTTGCCGGGAAAGGTTCCAAGTGCAAGAATTAGTAGCTTTGTGGTTTCAGCCATGAATGAAGAGAAAGTGTGATCCTTTAGTGGTTTCTATATTTTTAGTTAACTTAAAATGCCTTGGAGTCACCTGGGCCAACACTTGGTAAGGCAAGTGATCTCTGTCCATGGAGATGCACTAGTTTACCCCTTGCGAGCCTTTGGGAGGTGACTTGAAGGTAGGATTTTCTAGAATTGCCAACACTTGGTAAGCTTTTGGACTCCAAGGAGACATCCATTAGTTATCTCTTGCGAGCTTGAGAAGGGAAGTCCAAAGTTAAAGATCACCTTGAATGGAAAATGCTAGGTGAGAGGCACAAGCCATTGCAAGTTGCATCAATGAGATTGAATTAGAGCTAAAATCCAATTAAGGGATGCATCTGTACAACACCGGTTAGAGAATTGACTATATGTTAATTCTCTAATGCGAGGAAATGAACCAACTGACCGGAGCTATGTTTTTGCATGAGGAACCTCCCCTGTGAACCTAAATCTCCAAGGAATGTTTGTTTTCATAAGTAATTTCCATTAATTGTTGTGCCGTTAGTTTAAATCTAAACCTTTTTCAACCAAAGTTTGTGTTTTATTTCTTAAGCTAACCTTGAAATGAAACAGCACCAATTCACTTTGAATTGGTATCATTTGTAATTTGAAAACCCTTCCCAGTGAATGATCCTAGAGCCACTATGCTATAGTAGCTTTTTCTTTGCTACCCTAGTATATGGTGTAATAGGTTATAAATTTTGTTGATTACTCCCTCAATCAAGGAGCACCAGTTGGACACAAATCAACTGAGACACCAATTGAGCACGAATCACTATACTCACGGGATCAGGAGTCATTCATATCATTCATAACTCTAAGTTCATAACATCTAAAGCCTTGTGCTTATAACCAGAGTAGTTCATGTCATCCACAACCTTGAGCTATTCATGGCATCTAGGCCTTGAGCTCACGACTTGGAGTAGTTCATCTCATCCACACCCTTGAGTTTTTCATAGCATCTAGAGCCCTAACCTTATAACCCAGAGTCGTTCATGTCAACCATAACCTTGAGGTGTTGATTGTATCTAAAGTACTAAGCTAATGACCTGGAGTCGTTAATGTCATCCACAACCCTAAGTGGTTCCCAACATCTAGAGACTTGAATTGACTGGGATCTTGAGTCATTGGTATCATCTATAACTCTAAGTTGTTCATTATTTCTGTAGCTTGGAGCTCACAACCCAAAGTCTTTCATATCATCCATAGCCCTGACCCATTCATAGTATTTAAAGGCTTGAGCTCATGATGTAGAATCTTTCATAGAGTTCGCAACCTTGAGTGGTTTATAGAATCTAGAGGCCTAAGCTCACGAGATCCTGAGTCGTTCATATCATCCATAATTCTGAGTTGTTTATAGTATCCAGAGCCTTAAGCTCACTACCTAGAGTACCTCTTATCATCCACAATACTGAGTTGCTCGTAGCATCTAGAGCCCTGAGCTCACGACTAGGATTCGGTCATGTCAACCACAACACTTAGTTGTTCATAGTATCTAGAACCCTAATCTTCCGATTCAGAGTCGTTCATGTCATCCACAACCCTAAGTTGTGCATAGTATCTAGATATCTGAGCTCTTGACCCAAAGTCTTTCATGACATCGGCAGACCTAAGTTGTGCATAGCATTTAGAGCTCTTAGCTCATTACCTGGAGTCTGTCATGTCATCGATATAGCCCTAAGTTGTGCATAGCATCTAGAGGACTGAGCTCATGTCCCGGAGTCTTTCATGTCAACCACAAACCTGAGTTGTTCATAGTATCTAGAGGCTAGAGCTCTTCAACCAGAGTCATTCTTGTCAACCATAGGCCTGAGCTATTCATAACATCTAAAGGCCTGAGCTCACTATCCTAATCTTTCAATGACAACCCTGAGCTATTCATAGCATCTAGAGCCTTAAGCTCATAACTTAGAGTTGTTCATCTCAACTAAAGCAAGGAACTATTCATTGTATTTATAGCCTTGAGCTTGTGACCAAGAATTGTTCATGTCATGCATAGCCCTAAGATATTCATAGCAGTTAGAGACTTGAGCTAAGTATGTAGAATCATTCATATCATCCACAGCGCTAAGCGGTTCATAGTATTTAGAGGCTTGCCTAATCTGACAGGATCCAAAGTCATTCATATCATCCACAACTCTAGGCTATTCAAAGCATCTAAAGCCTTGAGCTCTCAACCCGGAGTCATTCATGTCAACTAAAGCCCTGAGTAATTCATAGCATCTATAGGCTTGAGCTCGTAGGATTATGAGTCATTCATATCATTCATAACTCTATGTTGTTCATAGCATCCATAACCTTTACCTCACGATCCGGAGTAGCTCATGTAATCCACTACCCTGAGTAGTTCGTAACATCCAAAGCCCTAAGCTCATGACCCACAATAAACCATCTCATCCACAACACTAATCAATTCATAACATCAAAAGCCCTGAGCTCACGATTCAGAGTTGTTTATGTCAACCATAGCCTTGAGGTGTTCATATAGTATTTAGAGGGCTCATGTCACAATCCGATGTCATTAATGTCATCCACAACCCTAAGTGGTTCACAACATCTAAAGGCCTGAATTGACAGGATCCTGATTCATTCATATCATCCATAACTTTGAGTTGTTCGTTGTTTCTAGAGCCTCAAGTTCACAACCCAAAGTCTTTCATGCCATCCATAACCCTAACCCATTCATAGAATTTAAAGGTTTGAGCTCATGATGCATAATTTTTCATAGAAGCTGCAACCTTGAGTGGTTCATGGAATCTAGAGGCCTAAGCTCATGGGATCCTGAGTTGTTCATATCATCCACAACTCTGAGTTGTTTATAGCATCCAGAGCCTTAAGCTCACCACTAGGAGTAGCTCTTATCATCCACAACCCTGAGCTATTCATAGCATCTAGAGCCCTAAGCTCACAACTAGAGGTCAGTCATTTCAACCACAACACTCGGTTGTTCAAAGTATCTAGAGCCCTAAGCTTCCTATCCAGAGTCATTCATGTCATCCATAACCCTGAGTTATGCATAGGATCTATATCCCTGACCTCTTGACCCGGAGTCTTTCATGACATCGACAGACCTAAGTTATTCATAGCATTTAGAGCTCTTAGCTCACGACCCGAAGTCTTTCATGTCATTGACAACCCTGAATTATGCATAACATCTAGAGGCTTGAGCTCATGTCCCAGAGTCTTTCATGTAAACCACAAACCTGAGTTGTTCATAGTATCTAGAGGCCAGAGCTCATTAATTGGAGTTGATTACTACCAAAAAGTGCTATTTTGTAGACCTAATTATAATGTTTTTAAGCACCTTTGAGTAGTAATCATATTCATTTAACCCAATTAATTCATTAAGGTCCTTAGTAATTGGTTTTAACCATTTTTGTGGCAAGTTTACATGTTTTTATCAGCTTATGAATCGATTCAAGCATGCCAAATGATGGAGGAGCTACTTGGACAAGTTAAAGCAAGGATTTTGGACATTTACAGGCTTGAATTTCAAGTGGAAACACGAGCACAAGCAAAGAGAAGCAAAGAGGAAAAGCAAGCAAAGTGAAGAGAAGCAAAGAGGACAGCAGCTGCAGTCTTCTTTCGCACTTTTGGAGCACTTCCAGAAGTCTATTTTTTACATACTATATACCATTTCAAAGCTCTGGAAGTCAAGAATCCAACGCTTCAAACCGTGTACAATTTGGAGCTGAAATGAGGAAGATATGGCCTTCGGAAGCCAACTGCTCTAGGTTATGCGAAAATTTCGCACGACACAAGGTGTTATGCGAAAATTTCGCACGACACAAGGTGTTATGCGAAATTCGCATAACATTCCCATAACACCTTCAAAATTCGCATAACCCATGCGTGTTGCGAATTTTGCTCTGTTTTTGCCGACTCCACTTTAGATATTTTCCTTTGTATTTTGTGATGTAATTTCCTTTCTTATCCTTGTAACTAACCAATCACAAGCTTTTGCTTTTGTAAAGACTATATAAGGGGTGGAAATCACCTCTTGGAAAATATATAGAATATAGAACATAGGTTACGTTTTACACTGAGAATTTTTACAGAGCTCTCCCATTTCTATTTTCTTAGTAGCCAAATAGCCTCAAGGGCTTTTCCTCAGAGGATGATTGGCTAAAACTTTTAGTTTCTCAAAGTATGGATGTTATGTAATGGCTTGGATGCAATCCCATGGAAATTTCTTGCACCCGGAAGGTAAGGTAGACGTTTTTCATTAAAGGTTCATTAAGGCAAAGTTTGGTTTTTATTTCCTTTGGACAACTTCCAATGGCCAATACTTGATAAGCTTTTGGATTTCTATCCATTAGTTATCTCCTACGAGCTATTGGAAGGTGAGGTTGCATTAATCCATTAGAACCAATTTCAATGGCCATTGAAAGGTGAGTTTATCACTTGGAATGACTTTGAGTTGCCAATATTTGGTAAGCTTTTGGCTTTAGACCATTAGTTATCTCTTACGAGCCATTCAAAGGAAGTCTAAGGTGAATAACCATTGATGAAATTCACTACCATCTGTTTTGCCATTTTAAAGGATTAAAACTTGATTTGCTAAATCCATACCGGTTCGGGAAGCAAGCATCACCATAGTTGCAACCCCAACGCGAGGAGCCTATCCTGAGATTTCCAATTTGCATAAGAGCCAGAGCATAGCTATCCTATCTTTGAGAAACTTGTTTTTACACCCTTTCATTTTAGTCTTTAATGTTAGCTTAGATTAGTTTAAATCTTTCTAAAACATTTACATCTTCTTTTAAAGCTAACATCCATAAGAAAATCACCTATTTTCCTAATTTGAATATCACTAGTGTTTGCGAAAACCCTTCCCAGTGAACGATCCTAGAACCACTATGCTATAGTAGCTTGGCTACTTTAGTAATAGTATTTAAGGTATAAATTTTGTTGATACGCCTTTAAAGCTAAGCTACCATGAGTCGCATCAAATGGCGCCGTTGCCGGGGATGAATCAAATGGCGTCGTTGCCGGAGTCGCATCAAATGGCGCCGCTGCCGGGGAAGGTGCCACAAGCACAGTGAAGCAACCATTAAGGGTAACTTGTGATCTTCATCACAAGTTTGGTGAGTTTTCTTATAATTTTTTTTTAGTTTAGTTTTTATTTAGTTAAATTTTTTATTCTATTTTCTTTTATTTTTGTTTTAATTTCAATTTGTGCATTCCTTGTTGGATTCGAGACCAAGAGGGAACCCTGGTACAAGTTGAAGAAAAGAGCCTTAGTTGAATATCATTTTTTTTAGAAATGGAAATTCTACATGAAGATCAAAACTCTCATTATGATCATGAGAAGGACAAATTTGCGTACTTATCCATGAGGGATCGGATTAAATTAGGGAAAAGGCAAGTTCAACAAAGCCAATGGGGTAGTAAGTATGCTTTGAATGAAGACATGAGCATGAAGGCAAAGCTAGCATCTATGGCTAGAAGGATAGAAGAGTTTGAATTGAGGAATGTGCATACTGAAGCACAACCACAAGCCATGCCAACTTCATTTGAGTATATAAACCATCCCAACCTTACAACCCAACCTCAACCTCAACCTCAACCATCAATGAGTACATCTTCATTGGAGCAAGCCATTTTGAAGATAAGCAAGGTCATGGAGGACTTTGTAGGTGAGCAACAAAAGATCAACTCTCATCTTAATGAAAAGATTGATAATTTGGAGAGTTCAATGAATGTAAGAATGGAGGGGGTATATAATGATCTATCACTAAGGATAGAAAAAGTTCAAGACTCCATTGAGAAGCTCACCAATCTCGACATAGCAAGGGGGAAAAGGAAGCTTCCTCCTCAACCCCACCATAACCTTCAAGGAACCAATGCAAAAAGATCAAGGAAAGTGTTGAAGATCGACAGTTTGGTGGGGGATTGCTATGACAACTCTATGGACCAACCTTCCATTGAAAATCATAAGGTTCAAGATGACAAAGGGTTACTTGAACCCTTTAAAGCATCCACTTCTCAAGGGAAGAGAAGAGAAACGAATTCCCTTAGACCAAATGGGAAGGATGCCAATTTTGTTTGGGATCCAGGGGGAATTCAGCATGAAGTGGGTGTGTGAGTGAGGATGAGCTAAATAGTTCATCTTCTTTTAGGGGTACATGCTATCAGCTTCATTTAAATTCTATGCTTTCTTTAAATTTATGCATGTTTTAGTTTGAATTCTTAGCTTTAATTTAGTTTTAATATGTTTTTAAGATGAGTTTTGAAGTGTTCATGCAGGTATGATGCTTGCAAAAATCGAAGTTATGGTGAAAACAAAGGCAAACAGGGGAGAAAAGCCAAAACAGAGCAATTCGCACCACCCCATTTCGGAAACTTTTGGGCATATTTCGATCACTTCCCAAAGTTCATTTCATGCGTACTATATCTCGTTTCAAATCTTGGGAAGTCAGGAGTCCATAGCTTCAAACGGTGCTCGATTTGGAGTTGAAACGAAGAAGTTATGGCCGTTTGAAGACGACTGTGCAAAGCTGAACGGGAATGTTGCAGCCGCACCCCATTTTGCTACTGTTGGACACGTTTGTGGAGTACTTTATGGAGCTCAAATTATGCATACCATACGTCGTTTTGAAGCTTAGGAAGTCAGGAGTCTAGTGCTTTAAACGGTGTGCGATTTGGATTTGAAACAAAGAAGTTATCACCATTTGAAAGAATCCAATTTTGCATTTGGGCGGGTGAATAGTGCTTGTGCGAAATTTTCGCATAACACCCCCCCTTGTGCAAAATTTTCGCATAACACCCCCCTTGTGCGAATTTTTAAGCTTCCCCTGTTTTAGCCAAAAATCTCCAATTTTAACACCCCTGCAAGCTACATTCAAATGTCATTGCAACTTATATCAGTATACCATCATGGCATGGAGCCTTTGAGCCTTGTCCTCAGCTGCTCAAAGTGGGCCCCACTCATCATTTTTGTAAATATTTAGTATAAATTCCTCTCTCATTCAATTTTTGAATTTTGAAACAGGTGGTTCAACCTTCTCAACTCCAAGTTCACATCACATGAGGTACCACTTCCTTCCTCCTTATTTTCAATTCAAACATTGAGGACAATGTTCATCTCGGTTGGGGGGAGAGATGAGGAAGTAAGTATTAGTTTAAATTTTTATCATACTTCATTAAATTAGCTACTTTTTGTTTAAATTTTAAAATTTTTGCTTTAAACTCCGTGGATATTAAGGATTAACTCTCAAAATTAAATGAGATAAGTCGAGTTTCAACTTGATTACATGAGTCTTAGAGTTTGTATTATGCTCTTCTAAAAGTTAATGAATTGTTGAAACTCCCATTGCATGCAAACTTATCTCTTCCACTTTAAGCTTATCACACACCGTGCACAATAGGTTCCGATTATAAGATGAAAAACTATTTCCCTCTTGACTTAGGAAAATTTTAGACTTGGTACCTTTGACCTCATTTAATAGTGTTGGGACACCTTGTAAAAGACCAATGAGTCTTTGAAGAAAATAAAGAAAGAAAGAAAAATGTTTGCTTGCCTTGAAACCCGAGCAAGGTCTAAGGGGTATATGGTGAAAATCTTTAAAACCTGGTGCCCTAAGCCTTCAATGGTTGGGAGTCATCGACCTCAATGCTCGTTACATGGGTGAATAGGTGGAGTTTAACATGTTGTAGGTGCTTGGGTATTAAAATTCATTCTCAAAAGTCCGGGGTGAAATCCGAGGAGCTAGTGGTTGAAAACTCCTTAAAGCTTGATGCCCTAAACCTTGATTGGTTGGGAGTCATCGATGGACCCCCGTTACATGGACAATTTAGAAAAGAATGCCTTTAAGCTTTGCACTCCTACAAGAGAAAAATTGTGAAAGAAAATAGGTGCGTTCTTAGCCTATTGGAGGTTGATTAGTTTGCTAAGCTTTGAAAAGAACTAGGTTGAGGGGAGAGATTAGTTTGGCATACTATATCCGGAAACTAATAAATAACACTTAGATTTTAGTGGAAGAATTTGATTTGGATCTTTTGAGAGTGGAAATTCTTTTGATGCTTAAACTTGCATAATATCCATTCTTTGTACTCTATGATCAAGTGAATGCTTTGACAACTCTTATTATAGGTTGAGTTTCACATCTTTATTGATCCATGGATGTACATCATGCCACTCATATCATTTTTTGGAGTGATTTGCATGATCCCTTTTATGTATATTATTATAGTTTACTTAGTTTTTATCTCCTCCATTGCTAAGGGACTAGCAATGAGTCGGTTGGGGGGTGTGATTACTACCTAAAAGTGCTATTTTGTAGACCTAATTATAATGGTTTTAAGCACCTTTGAGTAGTAATCATATTCATTTAACCCAATTAATTCATTAAGGTCCTTAGTAATTGGTTTTAACCATTTTTGTGGCAAGTTTACATGTTTTTATCAGCTTATGAATCGATTCAAGCATGCCAAATGATGGAGGAGCTACTTGGACAAGTTAAAGCAAGGATTTTGGACATTTACAGGCTTGAATTTCAAGTGGAAACACGAGCACAAGCAAAGAGAAGCAAAGAGGAAAAGCAAGCAAAGTGAAGAGAAGCAAAGAGGACAGCAGCTGCAGTCTTCTTTCGCACTTTTGGAGCACTTCCCGGAGTCCATTTTTTACATACTATATATCATTTCAAAGCTCTGGAAGTCAAGAATCCAACGCTTTAAACCGTGTACAATTTGGAGCTGAAATAAGGAAGATATGGCCTTCGGAAGCCAACTGCTCCAGGTTATGCGAAAATTTCGCACGACACAAGGTGTTATGCGAAATTCGCATAACATTCGCATAACACCTTCAAAATTCGCATAACCCATGCGTGTTGCGAATTTTGCTCTGTTTTTGCCAACTCCACTTTAGATATTTTCCTTTGTATTTTGTGATGTAATTTCCTTTCTTATCCTTGTAACTAACCAATCACAAGCTTTTGCTTTTGTAAAGACTATATAAGGGGTGGAAATCACCTCTTGGAAAATATATAGAATATAGAACATAGGTTACGTTTTACACTGAGAATTTTTACAGAGCTCTCCCATTTCTATTTTCTTAGTAGCCAAACAGCCTCTAAGGGCTTTTCCTCAGAGGATGATTGGCTAAAACTTTTAGTTTCTCAAAGTATGGATGTTATGTAATGGCTTGGATGCAATCCCATGGAAATTTCTTGCACCCGGAAGGTAAGGTAGACGTTTTTCATTAAAGGTTCATTAAGGCAAAGTTTGGTTTTTATTTCCTTTGGACAACTTCCAATGGCCAATACTTGATAAGCTTTTGGATTTCTATCCATTAGTTATCTCCTACGAGCTATTGGAAGGTGAGGTTGCATTAATCCATTAGAACCAATTTCAATGGCCATTGAAAGGTGAGTTTATCACTTGGAATGACTTTGAGTTGCCAATATTTGGTAAGCTTTTGGCTTTAGACCATTAGTTATCTCTTACGAGCCATTCAAAGGAAGTCTAAGGTGAATAACCATTGATGAAATTCACTACCATCTGTTTTGCCATTTTAAAGGATTAAAACTTGATTTGCTAAATCCATACCGGTTCGGGAAGCAAGCATCACCATAGTTGCAACCCCAACGCGAGGAGCCTATCCTGAGATTTCCAATTTGCATAAGAGCCAGAGCATAGCTATCCTATCTTTGAGAAACTTGTTTTTACACCCTTTCATTTTAGTCTTTAATGTTAGCTTAGATTAGTTTAAATCTTTCTAAAACATTTACATCTTCTTTTAAAGCTAACATCCATAAGAAAATCACCTATTTTCCTAATTTGAATATCACTAGTGTTTGCGAAAACCCTTCCCAGTGAACGATCCTAGAACCACTATGCTATAGTAGCTTGGCTACTTTAGTAATAGTATTTAAGGTATAAATTTTGTTGATACGCCTTTAAAGCTAAGCTACCATGAGTCGCATCAGGAGTCATTCTTGTCTTCCACAACCTTGAGTTGTTCATAGCATTTAGAGCCCTAATGTCATGACCCAAAGATGTTCATGTCAACCACAAGCCTGAGTTGTTCATAACATCTAAAGGCCTGAGCTCACAACCATAAACTATCAACAATAGCCTTAAGCTATTCATAGCATCTAGAGCCTTAAGGTGATAACTCAGAGTTGTTCATCTCAACTAGAGCAAAGAGTCATTCATTGCATCTAGAGCCTTGAACTCATGACTAGGAGTTGTTCATGTCATCTATAGCCCTAATCTATTCATAACACTTAGAGGTTTGAGCTAATCATGTAGAATGATTCATATCATCCACAACCCTAAGTGGTTCATAGTATCTAGAGGCCTAAGCTACCAGGATCCAAAGTTGTTCATATCATCCACAACTCTAAGCTTTTCATAGCATCTAAAGCCTTGAGCTCTCAACCCAGAGTCGTTCATTTCAACCAAAGCCCTGAGTGATTCATAGCATCTATAGGCTCAACCTCATGGGATTATGAGTCATTCATATCATTCACAACTTTGGGTTGTTCATAGCATCCATAACCTTTACCTCAAGATCTGGAGTAGCTCAAGTCATCCACTGCCCTGAGCAGTTCGTAGCATCGAAAGCCCTAAGCTCATGACCCACCATAGCCCATCTCATCCACAATCCTCATACATTCATAGCATCTAAAGTGCTGAGCTCACAACTTAGAGCCATTTATGTCAACCACAACCTTGAGTTGTTCATAGTATTTCGATCCTTCAGCTTATGACCAGGAATCGTTCATGTTATCCATAACCCTAAGTTGTTCATAACATCTAAAGGATTGAGCTCATGATAAAGAATCGTTCATATTATCCACAAACTTTAGTGGTTCATAGCATCTTGAGGTGTGAGCTCATAGGATCTTGAGTCATTCATATCATCCACAATTTTGAGTTGTTCATTGCTTTTAAAGCATTAAGCTTAAGACCCAAAGTCTTTCATGTCGACCATAACCATGTTCATAGTATCTAGAGCCTTGAGCTCATGACCCGAAGTCGTTCATGTAATTCATAGCCCTAAGTTGTTCATGGCATCTAAAGCCCTAAGCTCACAACCCGGAGTCGTTCATATTAACCACAACCTTGAGTTGTTCATAGCATGTAGAGCCTAGAGCTCCCAATCCATAGTCTTTCAAGTCAACAATAGACTTGAGCTGTTCAAAGTATCTAGTAGCCTTATCTCATGACCTGGAGTCATTCTTGTCATCCACAACCCTAAATTGTTCATAGGATCTAGAGCCCGTAGCTCAAAACCATAAGTCTTTCATTTCAACCCCAACCTTGAGCTGTTCATAGCATCTAAAGCCTCTACCTCAAGACCCAGAGTCTTTCAAGTCAACAACAGTGATACTACTCAAAAAGTGCTATTTGATAGCTTGTAATTAACTCTTTTAAACACTTTTGAGTAGTAGTTATCACCTTTTAACCCAATTAACATGTTAAGGACCCTTGCAATCAATTCTAATCAAATTGTGTTAAGTTTTGGTGTTTTGATAGCTTTTTTATCACCAAAGCAATCCGAGATTGAGGAGAGTTCTTTGGAATCCATGATAAGGATGTCCGGATAGGGCATTCGGACACACCATCGGAGGGCGGCGGAACATGGGCTGTGGCAGGCTGGCGGAATGACGTAGCAAGGCTTGTTCACTTTAGTCAATGATCCAGACAACATATCCGGATAGGATATGCTATCGTCCGGGGTGTGATGTTCACGAGTGCCGTGTGCTTCTCCCTGAGGGAGTCCAGATAGGGGAGTGCACCACGTGTCCTCTTGGGGAATTCAGATGGAGCTGCTCCGGATAGCGATGCGCGCTCCGTGTCATTAAGAGGAGGGGTCCCTACACCTTGCACATGCAGACGGTCCCCCTTACGACCCGCGGCATAGCTCATTCCACCCAGGGAAGAATTCTGTCCAGTCGACATTCCACCTTCTCTGAATATCTCACATCCGACGTCTGACGCCGGATGGGAGAGGAGGCGTTTCAACTTCCCCGATCAGACATGTCCGGATCCTCTAATAGCGCTTACCCGGAGAGCATCCGCAGCCGACAATTCGGATTCCCCGGACAGCTTGGCTCGTCAGACACTCGTGATTCGTTGGATCCATTTCCGCTCACAATCAAAAAGCAAACTCTGATAATACTGACGACCAAGTCTCCATTTTGCATAGTGCAACGGAATTTCTCCTGAAGCTTCCTGACCGACTTTTTGAGATATTTTGCTTTAGATATTTGATATTTAAATCCCCAAACTCTCCTTGTAACCCACCTATCATAGGATTCCTTAGTCTTTAAGTAAGAAAAAAAGGGTGAATAACCTCAGATAGATAGTTTGTAATTTTCTTAAAAAAAGGGTGTGTGTGGAGCTTGTAACCAGACGCATCTTTTGTACAATTTTGCAAGAAATATATTTTACAGAGCACTTGCTCTATTTTTCATATATATTTTTGTTTTCTGATTCTTTTTCTTACTAGCCAAACAAGCTCTGAGGAAGTTTCCTCAGAGAATGAGTAGCTAGACTTTTAGTTCCTTGGAGCTAAGGTTGCCGGGAAAGGTTCCAAGTGCAAGAATTAGTAGCTTTGTGGTTTCAGCCATTAAAGAAGAGAAAGTGTGATCCTTTAATGATTTCTATGTTTTTAGTTAACTTAAAACACCTTCAATTCACTTGAGTGAACACTTGGTAAGGCAAGTGATCTCCGTCCATGGAGATACACTAGTTTACCTCTTGCGAGCTTTTGGGAAGTGACTTGAAGGTAGGATTTTCTAGAATTGCCAACAATTAGTAAGCTTTTGGACTCTAAGAAGACATCCATTAGTTATCTCTTACAAGCTTGAGAAGGGAAGTCCAAAGTTAAAGATCACCTTGAATGGCAAATGCTAGGTGCGAGGCACGAGCCATTCCAAGTTGCATCAGTGAGAGGGAATTAAAGCTGAAATCCATTTAAAGGATACATCTGTACAACACCGGTTAGAGAATTGACTATATGTTAATTCTCTAATGCGAGGAAATGAACCAAATGACCGGAGCTCTGCTTTTGCATAAGGAACCTCCCCTGTGAACCCAAACCTCCAAGGAATGTTTTTCTTCATAAGTAATTTCCATTACTTTCTTTTTAGTTAGCTTGAAACAAAACCTCGTTTAACCAAATTTTGTGTTTTATTTCTTAAGCTAACCTTGAAATGAAAAAGCACCAATTTAACTTTGAATTGGTATTAGTTGTGAGTTGAAAACCCTTCTCAGAGAACAATCCTAGAGCCACTATGCTATATTAGCTAAAACTATCCTAATGCATGGTGATATAGGTTATAAATTTTGTTGATTACTCCCTCAATCAAAGAGCACCAGCTGGACATGAATCAGCTGAGACACCAATTGGGAACGAATCAAACAGCTCAGAGCTGGTCATAATATCTAGATGCTTGAGCTCATGAGTCGAAGTCATTCATGTCATCCACAACCCTGAGTTGTTCACCACATCTAGACCTTGAGATCATGAGCTGGAGTTGTTGATGTCAACTATAGCCTTGAGCTTTTCATAAAATCTAGAGCCCTGAGCTTACGACCTGTAGTCATTCTTGTCAGCTACAGCCTAGAGTTATTCATAGCATCTATAGACATGTCCTCACGACTTGAAGTCATTCATGTCAACTATAGCCTTGAGCTATGCATAGTATCTTAAGCCTAGAGGTCAAGACCCATAACAGTTCATGTCAAGTACAACCCAAAGCTATTCATAGCATTTAGAACCTTAAGCTCATGACCTAGAGTTGTTCATGTGAACCATAACCCTTAGTTGATCATAACATCTAAAGCCCTAAGCTCATGACTTGTAGTCGTTCATATCAATCAAAGCCTAAATTTGTTTGTAGCATCTAGATCCCTGATCTCATGACCTAGATTTATTCATGTCAACCATAACCCTTGGTGGTTTATAGCATCAAAAGCCTTGAGCTCATGACCTATAGTCATTCATGTTAACCATATCCTAAAGTTGCTCATGATTTGGAGTCCTCGTGTCAACCACAACTCTAAGCTCTTCATAGTATCTAGCGGCCTAAGCTCATGACCTAGAGTTGATCAAGTCATTTACAAGCGTGAAATATTCCTAGGATATAGATCCTTGAGATCACAACTCGAAGTCCTTCATGTCAACCACAACTCTAAGCTATTTATAACATTTAGAGCCTTGAGCTCATGGCCCGGAATCTCTCAAGTCAATAACAACCTTGAGTTGTTCATAGTATTTAGAGACTTGAGTTCATGATTCAAAGTCGTTCATGTCATCCACAACCCAGAGTTGTTCATAGCATCTAGAACCTTAAGCTCACGACCTAGAGTTGAGTATCTAAAGTTTTGAGCTCATGACCCAGAGTTGTTCATGTCATACACAGCGTTGAATTATTCATACAATCTAGAGCCTTTAGCTCATAACCCATTGTCATTTATGTGAACCACAACCTTGAGCTACTCATAACATCTAGAGCTTTGAGCTCATGACCCGGAGCCTTTCAAGTCAATATCAGACTTGAGCTATTCATAGTATGTAGAGGCCTGATCTCATGATTCGGAGTCGTTCATGTCACTCATAGCCCTAAGTTTTTCATACTAATCTAGAGCCCTAATCTCATGACCTAAAGTTGTTTATGTTAACCATATCACTGAGTTGTTCATAACATCTAAAGCCTTAATCTCATGATCTGTAGTCATTCATGTCAGCCACAGCCTAGAGTTGCTCATTGCATCTAGAACCCTCAGCTCACAACCTGGAGTCATTCATGTCAACCACCACCCTAACTTGTTCATAGCATCTAGAGCCTTAAGCTCATGACCCAAAGTCATTCAAGTCAACAACAAGCCTGAGCTCATGAGTTGGAGTCGTTCATGTCATCCACAACCTTGAGTTCTTCACAACTTCAAGAGCCTTGAGATCACGAGCTAGAGTTGTCCATTTCAACCAAAGCCGTCAATTGCTCATAACATCTAGTGCCCTGAGATAATGACCTATAATTGTTCATGTCAACCACACTCTAGAGCTATTCATACCATCTAGAACTTTAAGCTAGTGACCTAGATTCGCTCATGTCAACCACAGCCCTAAGCTCTTCATAGTATCTAGAGGCCTAAGCTCATTACCCAGATTCATTCATGTCATTCGTAACCTTGAATTATTCGAAGGATTAAGATCCCTAAGATCACGACCTAGTGTTGTTCATGTCAACTACAACCTTGACCTATTCAAAGCATCTAGAGCCTTGAGCTCCCAACCTAGAGTCTTTGAAGTCAATAATAGCACTAAGTTGTTCATAGTACCTAGAGGCCTTAGCTCATGAGCCAAAGTCATTCATGTAATCCACAACCCAGAGTTGGTCATAGAATCTAGAGCCCTAAGTTGATGACTTGGTGTCCTTCATGTCAACCACAACCCTGAGGCTTTCATAGTATCTATAGGCTTGAGCTTATGACCTAGAGTAGTTCATATTATCTACATCCCTGAACTAATCGTAGGATCTAGAGACATGAGCTTATGACCTCAAGCCATTCATTTCAATGACAGCACTGAGTTGTTCATTTCATCTAAAGCCAACTCGGAGTTTTTCAAGTCAATAAAGGCCTTGAGCATTTCATAGTATCTAGAGGCCTAAGCTCTTGAGCCAGTGTCATTCATGTCATCCACAACCCTGAGTTGTTCATAGCATCTAAAGCCTTGAGCTTACAACCTAAAATCATTCATGTCATCCACAACCTTGAGTTGTTCATAGCATCTAGAGCCTTGAGCTCATGACCTGTGGTCATTCATGTCAACCATAGGCTAGAGTTGCTCATAGCATCTAGAACCCTAAGCTCATGACTTGGAGTCATTCATGTCAACTACATCCCTCACCTGTTCATAGTATCTAGAACCTTGATCTCATGACCCAAAGTCATTCAAGTCAATACCAACCCTAAGTTGGTCACAGTATCTAAAGGCCTGAGCTCATGAGCCGGAGTCATTCCTCTCATCCACAACCCTAAGTTGTTCACAACATCTAGACCCTTGAGATCATGGGATGGAGTTTTTCATATCAATTATAGCTCTTAATTGTTCATACCATATAGTGCCTTGAGTTCACGACCCGTAGTCGTTCATGTTAATCGCACCCCAAATCTATTCATACCATCCAGAGACCTGAGCTCATGACCTGGAGTCATTCATATCAACCATAACTCTAAGTTTTTCATAACATCTAGAGCCTTGAGCTCACAACATGTAGTCATTTATGTCAACCAAAACCCAAAGATGTTCTTAGGATTTAGGGCGTTGAGCTCACGACTTGGATTTGTTCGTGTTAACCATAACCCTAAGCTCTTCATAGTATTTATAGGCTTGAGCTCATGTCCCATAATCATTCATGTCATCAACAACTCTAAATTATTTATACCATCAAGATTCTTGAGCTCACGACTTAGTCATGTCAATGACAACCTTGAGCTATTCACAGAATCTAGAGTCCTGAACTCATGACCTGTTGTCATTCATGTCAATCACAACCTTGAGGTGTTCATAGTATCTAAAGGCTTGAGCTCATAACCCGTAGCAGTTCATGATATCCACATCCTTGAATTAATCATAGAATCCAAAGCCCTGAGCTCACGACCTTGAGTCATTCATTTCAATGACAACCCTAAGTTGTTCATATCATCTAGAGCCATTAGCTCATGACTCAAAGTCTTTCATGTTAATAACAACCTTGAGCTGTTCATAGTATCTAGAGGCCAGAGCTCTTGAGCCAGAGTCATTCATGTCATCTAGAGCCTTGAGTTGTTCATAGCATCTAGAGCCTTGAGCTCACGACTAGGAGTTGTTCATGACAACCATATCCTTGAGTTGTTCATATCATCTAGAGCCTTGAGCTCACGACCTATAGTCGTTCATGTCAACCACAACCCAAAGTTACTCATAACATCTAGAACCTTGAGTTCATGACCTAGACTTGGTCATATCAACCATAGCCTTGAGTTGTGCATAACATCTAAATCCCTAAGCTCATGACTAGAGTGTTTCATGTCAACCATAGGCTTGAGCTATTCATGGTCTCTAAAGGGCTGAGCTCATGACTCGGAGTTGTTCATGTCATCCACAACCTTAACTTTTTCATAGGATCTAGAGCCCTTAGCTCACAACCCGAGGTCGTTTATTTCAACCCTCAACCCTGAGTTGTTCATAGCATCTAGAACCTTCAGTTTATGACCTAGAGTATTTCAAATCAACAACAGTCTTCACCTAGACATAGTATCTAGAGGCCTAAGCTCAAGAGTTGGACTCGTTCATGTCATCCATAATTGTTCATAGCATCTAGAGCCTTAAGATCATGGGCCATAGTTTTTCATGTAAACCACAACCCTGAGTTGTTCATATTATTTAGAGGCCTGAGGTCATGACCTGGAGTCATTCATGCCATCTACAACCCTTAACTATTCATAGGATCTAAAGCCTTTAGCTCACAACCGAGAGTTTTTCATGCCAACCACAACCTAGAGTTGATCATAGCATTTAGAGCCTTTAGCTCACTTCTTGAAGTCATTCATGTCATCCACAACACTAAGCTTTTCATAGCATTCAGAGCTCTAAGCAGTTTGTAGCATCCAAACCCCTAAGCTCACAACCCGGAGTAGCTCATCACATCCACACCCTTGAGTAGTTCATAGAATCTAGAGCATTAAGCTTTTGACCTGAAGTCATTCATATGTTTATCTAGAGCCTTGAGTTCACGACCTAGAGTCATTCATGTCATCTATGACCCTAAGTTGTTCATAGCATCAATGACTTGAGCTTATGACATAGAATAGTTCATATGATATATATATTCTAGAGCGGTTCATATCATCTAAAGGCCTGAGCTCATGGGATCTTAAGTCGTTCATATCATGTAAAACTTTGAGTTGTTCATAGCTTCTAGAGCCCTTAGTTCACGACCTGGAGTTTTTCATGTCAACCCCAGTCTTAAGGTGTTTAAAGTATCTAGAGGCTTAAGCTCACTTCTTGGAGTCATTCATGTCATCCACAACCCTGAGCTATTTATAGCATACAAAGGCTTGAGCTCATGACACAAAATCATGAATATCATATACCTCCTAAGGGATTCATAGCATCTAAATGACTGAGCTCATGAGATCCCAAGTCGTTCTTATCTTCCACAACTCTTAGTTGTTCATAATATCTAAAGCCCTAAGCTCATGGGATCATGAGTTGTTCATATCATTCAAAACTCTAGGTCATTTATAGCATCAAAAGGCCTGAGCAGATGACCTGGAGTAGCGTATGTCATCCACAACCCTGAGGTGTTCATAGAATCTGGACCATTAAGCTTTTCATGGTATCTAGAGCCTAGAGCTCATGACCTAGAGTAGCTCATCCAATCCACACCCCTAAGTGATTGATAACATCTAGAGCCCTGAGCTTATGACTAGGAGTCATTCATGTTAGGCAAAACTCTGAGCTGTTCATTATATCTAGATCCCTAAGCTCACAACCTTGTGTCATTCATGTCATCTAGAGCCTTGAGTTGTTCATAAGATTTAGAGGCTTCAGCTTATAACCTAGAGTCTTCCATGTCAAACACAACCCCGAATTGTTCATAGTATCTAGAGCACTGAGCTCATAACCCGGTGTCATTCATGTCATCCACAGACTTGAGTGGTTCATGATATTTAGAGGCTTGAGCTTATGTTACAGAATCATTCATGTAATCCACAACCCTAATCTATTCATCACATCTAAAGCTCTAAGCTCATGACCCAAAGACTTTCACATCATCAACAAGTATGACCTATTCATAGCATCTATGGCCTTGAACTCACAACCCGAAGTCATTTATGTCAACCACAACCTAAAGTTGTTCATAACATCTAGAGCCATGAGCTCACAACCTAGAGGAGCTCATGTCATCCACAACCTTGAGCTGTTCATAGCATCTAAAGCCTTGAACTCATGACTCAGAGTAGCTCATGTCATCCACAGCCTTGAGTTGTTCATAGCATTAAGATCTTTGACCTCACAACCCATAGTTGTTCATGTCAACCACAACTTAGAGTTATTTATAGCATCTAGTGCCTTAAGCTCATTAACCAGAATAGCCCATACCATTCATAGCCTTGAGTTACTAATAGCATCTAAATCCTTGAGCTCATCGCCTAGAGTCGTTCATGTTAACCCCAGCCTGAAGCTATTCATAGCATCTAGAGCCTTGAGCTCATGACTCAGAGTCGTTCATATGAACCATAACCTAGAGCTATTTATAACATCTAAAACTTTAAACTCACAATCGACAGTCATTCATGTCATCAACAACCTTGAGCTATTCAAAGCATCTAGAACCTTGAGCTCACGACTTGGAGACTTTCATCTCATCGACAACCTTGAGTTGTTCATAGCATCTAGAGCCTTCAGCTCACGACCCAGAATCTTTGATGTTAACTACAACTCAAAGCTATTTATAGCACATAAAGCCTTGAGCTCACTACTCAAAGGAGCTTATGTAATCTACAACCCTAAGTTGTTCATAGCATTTAGAGTCTTGAGCTCACGTCCCAATGTAGCTTATGTCATCCACAACCTTGAGCCATTCATAGCATCAAGAGCCTTGAGCTCATGACTCATACTCTTTTATGGCATTGACAACCCTGAGCTATTCATAGCATTATGAACCCTAAGCTCACAACCCAAAGTCATTCATGTAAACCACAACCCAAAGTTGTTCATAATAACTAGTGCCCTAAGCTAATGAACCAAATTAACTCATGTCATCCATAACCTTGAGCTACTAACAGCATCTAGAACCCTAAGCTCACAACCCAAAATCGTTCATGTCAACCACATCCTAAAGCTATTCATAGCATCTATAGCCCTGAGCTCATGGCATGGAGTCATTTACGTCAACCACAACCCATAGCTATTCATAGCATCTAGAGCGTTGAGCTCACGACCCGGAGTCATGTGAACCATAGCCTAGAGTTGTTCATTGCATCTAGGGCCTTAAGCTCATGACCTAGAGTCATCCATGTCATCCACAACCCTAAGTTGCTCATAGAATATAAAGCCCTAAGCTCATGAATTGTAGTCTTTTATGTCATTGATAACCCTAAGTTGTTCGTAGCACCTAGAGCAAAGAGCTCACGCCTTAGAGCCATTCATGTCAACTACAGCCTAGAGTTGGTCATGGCATTTAAAACCCTGAGCTCATAAGCTAGAGTGGCACATGTCATTGACAAGCCTAAGTTGTTCGTAGCATCTAAAGCCTTGAGGTCACGACTTAGAGTCATTCATGTTAACTACAGCCTTGAGATGTTCACAGTATCTATAACCTTTAGCTCATGACCTCAAGTCCTTCATGTCATCCAAAACCCTGACCTATTCATAACATTTAGAGTCCTAACCTCATGACCCGGAGTTGCTCATGTCATCCACGACCCTGAGTTGTTCATAACATCTAGAGCCTTAAGCTCATGACCTAGAGTAGCTCATGTCATTCACAATCCTAAGTTGTTCATAGCATTAAGAGCCCTGAGCTCATGACCTGTAGTATTTTATGCCATCAACAACCCTGAGCTATTCATAGCATCAAGCGCCCTCTGCTCATGACCCGAAGTCATTCATGTCAAGCACGACCAATAGCTATTGATAGCATCTAGTGCTCTGAACTCACGAACAAGAGTAGCTCATGTCATCCACAACCCTGAGCTGTTAATAGCATCTAGAGTTGTGAGCTCATTACCTGGAGTCATTTATATCAATTGCAACCCTAGCATCTAGAGCCTTGAGATTAAGACCAAGAGTGGCTCATGTGATTGACAACCCTTAGCTATTCATAGAAAATAAAGCCCTAAGCGCATGACCTGAAGTCATTCATGTCAACCACAACCCTAAGATGTTCATAGAATCTATATCCCTTAGCTCATAACCTTCAGCCATTCATGTCATACACAACCCTAAGCTCATGACCCAAAGTATTTCATGTCATCAACAACCCTGAGTTGTTCATAGCATATAAAGTCCAGAGCTCACGACTCAGAGTTGTTCATGTAAACCACAACCCAAAGTTGTTCATAACATCTAGAGCCTTGACCTAAAGACCTAGAGTCATTCATATCAACCACAACCAAGAGCTGTTCATAGCATCTAGGACCTTTAGCTCACAATATAGACTCCTTCATGTCAACCACATCCTAAATCTATTCATAGCATCTACAACCTTTAGCTCATAACCCAGAGTAGTGCACGTTGTTCATAGCCTTGAGCTTTTCATAGCCTCTAAAGCCTTGAGCTCACGACTAAGAGTTGTTCATGTCAACCATAGTCTTGAGCTATTCATAGTGCCAAGAGCCCTAAGCTCACAACTCGGAGTTGTTCATGTGAACCACAATCTAGCACTATTGATAGCATTTAAAGCCTTGAGTTCATGACCTAGAGTAACCCATGTTATCCACATTCTTAAGCCATTCTTTGCATCTAGAATCCTCAACTCATGATCTGGAGTCATTGATGTCAACCATAACCTAGATCTATTCCCAGCATCTAGAGCTCTGACCTCACGACCTAGAGTCTTTCATTTCATCCATATCCCTGAGCTATTCATAACATCTAAACCTCGAAACTCATGACATAGAGACATTCATGTCAACCATAACCTAGCACTATTCATAGCATCTAGTGCCCTAAAATCATGACCTAGAGTAGCCCATGTTATCCATAATCCTCAACTATTCCTTACAACTAGTGCTCTCATCTCACGACCTAGGGTAGTTAATGTCAACCACAACTTTGAGTTGTTCATAGTATCTAGAGCCTTGAGCTCATGCCCATAGTCCTTCAATTCATTGACAACCCCGATTTGTTCTTAGCATTAGGAACCCTAAGCTCACGACTCGGAGTAGTTCATGTCAACCACCACCTAGAGTTGTTCATTGCATCTAGAGCCTTAAGCTCATGACCTAGAGTAGCTCATGTTAGCGACAACCCTAAGTTGTTAATAGCATTTAGAGCCTTAAGCTCATGACTCGGAGTCATTCATGTCAACCATAACCTAAAGTTATTCATAACATATAGAGCCCTGAGCTTAAGACCTAGACTGGCTAATGTCATCCACAACCCTGACCTATTCATAGGATCTAGAGCTTTGGCTCCCGACCTAGAGTCTTTTATGTCAACCACAACCTGGAATTATTAATTGCATCTAGGGCCCTGAGCTCACGACCCAGTGTCATACATGTCCTCAATACCCCTAAGCTATTCGTAGAATCAGGAGCCTAAGCTTACAACTTGGAGTCTTTCATATCATCGACAACCCTGAGTTGTTCATATCATCTAGAGCTTTAAGCTCACAACCCAGAGTCATTCATGTCAACCACATCCCAACGTTGTTCATAGCATTTAGTGCCTTGAGCTCATGATCCAAAGTAGCCTATGTTATCCATAGCCATGAGTCATTCTTAGCATATAGAGCTCTGAGCTCACGACTCGGAGTCGTTCATCTCAACCACAGCCTAAAGCTATTCATTGAATCTAGAGGCCTTAGCTCATGACCCAAAGTCATTCATGTCATCCATAACCCTAACTTTTTCGGAGCATCAAAAGCCTTGAGTTCATGACATGAACTCGTCCATGTCAACCACAGTCTAATGTTTTTCATAGCACCTAGAGCCCTAAGCTTATGACCCAAAGTAGCCCATGTTATCCCCAACCCTTAGTTGTTAATAGCAACTAGAGCCTTGAGCTCATGACTTAGAGTAGTTCATGTCAACAACAACCTTAAGTAGTTCATATTATTTACAGTCTTGAGCTCATGACCTATAGTCTTTCATGACATCGACAACTCCGAGTTGTTCATATCATCAGGAGCTCTGAGGGCACAACTTGAAGTCATTCTTGTCAACCATATCCAAAGATGTTCAGAGCATCTAAAACCTTGAGCTCACGACCTAGAGTACCTCATGTCATCCAATACCCTAAGCTATTAATAGCATCTAAGGCCCTAAGCTCACAACCCGGAGTCATTCATGTTAACCATATCCTAGAGTTATTCATAGCATTTAGAGCCATGAGCTCACGACTCAAAGTCTTTTATGTCAACCACAACCCTGAGCTGTTCATTACATCTAGAGCCTTGAGCTCATGATTGAGAGTCGTTCATGTCATCCCCAACCCTGACATGTTTATAGAATATACAACCCTATGCTCATAACCCCAAGTCTTTCATGTCATAAAAAATCTATGCTGTTCATAGCATCTAGAGTCGTGAGCTCACAACTAGGAGATGTTTATGTCAACCATAGCCTAGAGCTTTTCATAGCATCTAAAGCCTTGAGCTCACAACCTAAAGTTGTTCACTACATCTAAGGCTTAGAGCTCACGACCGAAAGTCATTCATGTCATCCACAACCCTAACCAGTTCATAGAATCTAGAGCTTTGAGCTCACAACCTAGAGTTTTTCATGTCATCGACAACCCTATGTTATTCATAGCACCTAGAGCCTTGATCTCATGACTTGGAGTCGTTCATGTCAACCACAACTGAAAGTTTTTCATAGCATGTAAAGCCTTCAGCTCATGACCTAAGGTGGTTTACGTCATTGACAGCCTTGAGCTGTTCATTGCATCTAAAGCCCTCAGCTCAATACTCAGAGTCGTTAATGTCAACCATAACCCAGATTTGTTCATTGCATTTAGGGCCCTAAGCTCCCGACCTAGAGTCTTTCATGTCATCCATAACCCTATGTTGCTAATAGAATCTAAAGCCTTAAGCTCACAACTTGGAATCTTTCATGTCATCAAGAACCTTGAGTTGTTCATATCACCTAAAACCCTGACCTCACCCTCTAGATTCATTCATGTCAACCACATCCTAGAGCATATCATAGGAACTAAAGCCCTGAGCTCACGACCCAAAGTGGCACATGTCATTAACAATCTTGAGTTGTTCATAGCATCTAAAGCTCTAAGCTTATGACCTAAAGTCATTCATGTCAACCACAACCCTGAATTGTTCGTAGTATATATTGCCTTTAGTTCACGACCACAAGTCATTCATATCATCCAGAATCCTGACTTGCTCATACTATTTAGAGACCTCAGCTCATGACCAAGAGAAACTCTTGTCATCCACAGGCCTGAGTTGTTCATAGCATTTAGATCCTTGAGTTCACAACCTAGAGTAGCTTATGTCATCCATAGCCCTAAGTTGTTCATAACACCAAGATCCCTGAGCTCACTACCTATAGTCTTTTACGTCATTGACAACCCTAAGCTGTTTATAGCATCAAGAGCCTTTAGCTCATGACCCAGAATCGTTCATGCCAACCACAACCAAGAGTTGTTGATAGCATCTAGTGCCTTAAGCTTACGAACAAGAGTAGCTCATGTCATCCATAGCCCTAAGCTTTTAATATCATCCAGAGTCGTGAGCTCACAACCTGGAGTCATTTATATTAACCACAACCTAGTGTTACTCATAGCATCTAGAGCCTTAAGCTCAAGACCCAAAATGGCTTATATCATTGACAACCTTGAGTTGTTCATAGCATCTAAAGCCCTGAATGCATGACCTAAAGTTGTTCATGTTAACCATAACCTTAACATGTTATCGTATCTATAGCCCTTAGCTCAAAACCCTAAGCCATTCATGCCATCCACAACCCTAAGCTCATGATTCAGAGTCTTTCATGTCATTAACAGCCCTGAGCTCCTCATAACATCTAAAGTACAAAGCTCACGACCCAAACTCATTCATGTAAACCATTGCCCAGTGCTGTTTATAGCATATAGAGCATTGATCTAACGACTTAGAGTCGTTCATGTAAACCATCACCCAGAGTTTTTCATAGCATCTAGGGCTCTGAGCTCATGAAATAGAGTCGCTCATGTCAACCATAACCCAACATTATTCATAGCATCTAGAGCCACGAGTTCATGACTTAGAGTAGCCCATGTTATGCACAACCCTAAGCTATCCATAGCATCTAGAGCCTTGAGCTCACGACCAAGAGTCATTCATGTTAAACACAACCTTGAGCTATTCATAATATCTAGATCCTTAAGCTCACAACCCATAGTCTTTTATGTTCTTGATAGCCCTGAGCTGTTAATAGAATATAAAGCCCTAAGCTCACAACCCGGAGTCATTTATCTCAACCACAACCCAATTCTATTCATAACATTTTGAGTCTTGATCTTACGACCTAAAGTTGTTGATGTTATCCACATCCTTGGGTCATTCTTGGCATCTACAATCCTCATCTCATGACATGGAGACGTTCATGTCAACCACAATCCAAAGCTATTCATAATATCTAAAGCCCTGACCTCATGACCTAAAGTCTTTCATGTCATCAATAGTCCTAACTTGTTCATAATATTTAGAGCCCTAAGCTCATGACATAGAGTCGTTCATATCAACCATAACCCAACATTGTTCATTGCATCTATAGCCCTAAGCTCACGACCCAGAGTAACCCGTGTTATCCACAATCCGTAATTGTTTATAGCACTTACTCCCTTAAGCTCACGACCAAGTGTCGTTCATGTCAACCACAACTCTAAGTTGTTCATATTATCTAGAGCCTTGAGCTCATAACCCATAGTTGTTTATGTCATAGAAAACCCTGAGTTGTTCATAACATCAAGAGCCCTAAGCTCGTGACTCGGAGTCATTCATGTCAACCACAACCTAGAGTGGTTCATAGTATTTTGAGCCTTGAGCTCACAAGCAAGAGAAGCTCATTTCATCCATAGCCTTGAATTGTTAATAGCATCTAGAGCCCTAAGATCACGAACTAGAGTCATTCATGTCAACCACAACCCAGAGCCATTCATAGCATCTAGAGCCTTGAGCATAAGACCTAGAATGATTGATGTCATCAACAGCCCTAATAGTTCATAGAATCTAAAGTACTTGAGCTCACGACACAGAGTCTTTCATGTCATCGACAACCCTTAGCTATTCACAACATTTAAAGCTCTAAGCTCATAACCCAGAGTTGTTCATGTCAACCACAACCTAAAGTTGTTCGTAGCATTTAAAGTCTTGAGCTCATGACTTAAATTAGCTCATGTCATCAACAACCCTAAGTTGTTCATAGCATTTAAAACCTTAAGATCAGGACTAGGAGTCATTTATGTTAACCACAACCTAAAGTTGTTCATATCATCTAATGCATTGAGCTCACGAACTAGAGTAGCTCATGTCATCCACATTCTTTAATTGTTAATAGCATTTAGAGCTCTAAGCTCAAAACCCCAAATTTGTTCATGTCAGCCACAACCCAACGTTGTTCATAACATTTTGAGCCCTGAGGTTATGACCCGTAGTTGTTCATCTCAACCACACTATAGAGTTGTTCATAGAATCTAAAGCCCTAACCTCACGACTTAGAGTCATTCATGTCATCCATAACCCTAACTTGTTCATAGCATTTAGAGCCATGAGCTCAAGACATGGAGTTATTCATGTCATCCACAGCCCAACATTGTTCATAGCATTTAGAGCCCTGAGCTCACAACCAAGAGTATCCCATGTTATCCACAACCCTTAGTTGTTCACAACAACTAGAGTTTTGAGCTCACGATCGAGAGTCATTCATGTCAACCATAAACCTGAGTTGTTCATAGTATCTATAGTATTGAGCTCATGACCCGTAGTCTTGCATGTCATTGAGAGCTCTAAGTTGTTAATAGCATTAAGAGCCCTGAGCTCATGACCTAGAGTCATTTATCTAAACCATAGCCCAAATTAGTGCATGGCATCTAGAGCTTTAAGCTCACGACCTAGAGTACCTCATGTCTTCCACAACTCTGAGCTATTAATAGCATCTAGAGCCTAAAGCTCACGACTCGAAGTCATTCATGTCAACCACAACCTAGAGCTATTCATAACATTTAGAGTCCTGAGCTCAAGACCTCGGGTGCCTAATGTCATCTATAGCCCTTAGTTGTTCATAGCATCTAGAGCCATGAACTCACAACTCGGAGTCTTTCATGCCAAACCACAGGCTAGAAATGTTTGTTGAATCTAAGGCCCCGAGCTCATGACCTAGAGTCATTTATGTCATCCACAACTCTAAGTTGTTCATAGGATCTAGAGCCTTAAACTCATGACATAGATTCAATCATGTTAACCACAACCCAACGTTGTTCATAGCATTTAGAGCCCTAAGCTCACAACTAGGAGTATCCCATGTTATCCACAACCCTTAGCTATTCATAGCAACTAGAGCCTTGAGCTCATGATCGAGAGTCATTCATGTGAACCATAACCCTGAGTTGTGCATAGTATCTACAGCTTTGAGCTCATGACCCATAGTCTTTCATGTCATTAACAACTCTAAGTTGTTCATAGCATCAAGAGCCTTGAGCTCACGGCCCAGAGCCATTGATCTCAACCATAGCCTAAAGTTGTTCATAACATCTATAGCCTTGAGCTCACGACCTAGAGTACCTCATGTCTTTCACAACCCTGAGCTATTAATAACATCTAAAGCCTGCAGCTCACAACTCGAAGTCATTCATGTCAACCATATCCTAGAGTTGTTCATGGCAATTAGAGCCTTGTGCTCAGGACCTAAAGTGGCTAATATTATCCATTATCCTGAGTTGTTCATAGCGTCTAGAGCCATGAGCTCACAACTCAAAGTCTTTCATGCCAACCATAGCCTAGAGTTTTTCATTGCATCTAGGGCCCTGAGCTCATAACCTAGAGTTTTTCATATCATCCACAACTTTGAGTTGTTCATAGAATTTGATCCCTGAGCTCATGACCTAGAGTCGTTCATATCAACCATAATGTAAAGTTGTTCATAACATCTAAAGCCTTGAGCTTACGAGCCATAATTGTTCATGTCAACCACTGGCCAATGTTATTCATAACATTTAGAGCCTTGAGCTAATGACCCATAGTAGCCCATGTTTTCCATAGCCCTTAATTATTTTTAGCAACTAGTGCCCTGAGCTCATGACCAAGAGTCGTTCATGTCAACCACAACTCTGAGTTATTCATAATGTTAAGAGCCATGAGCTTATGACCCATTGTCTTTCATGTCATCGACAACCTTGAGTTGTTCATAGAATCAAGAGCCTAAGCCCACGACCTGGAGTTGTTCATGTCAACCACAGACTAGAGTTGTTCATCACATCTAAATCCTTGAGTTCATAACCTAGAGTAGCTGATGTCATCCACAATCCTAAGCTATTAATAGCATCTAGTCCTTGAGCTCCCAAATCGGAGTTGTTCATGTCAACCACAAGCTAGGGTAGTTCATAGCATCTAGAGCCTTGAGCTCAAGACCCAAAGTGGTTGATGTCATCTACAACCCTAGGTTGTTCATAGAATCTAGAGTCATGAGCTCATGACCTGAAGTCTTTTGTGTCAACCCCAACCTAGAGTTGTTCATTGCATCTAAGGCCCTAAGTTCATGGCTCAAAGTCTTTCATGTTATCCATAACCCTGAGCAATTCATAGAATCTAGAGCCATAAGCTCATGACTTGGAGCCTTTCTTGTAATTGACAACCCTGAGCACTTCATAGAATCTAAAGCCCTAAGCTTACGACCTGAAGTTGTTTATGTCAACCATAACCTAGAGTTGTTCATAACATCTAAAGCCTTGAACTCACGACCGAGAGTGGCTCATGTCATCAATGGCCTTAAGTTATTCATAGCATCTAAAGGCTTGAGCTAGTGACTTATAGTTGTTCTTGTCAACCACAACCTAGAGTTGTTAATAACATCTAGAGCCCTTAGCTGAAGACCTAGAGTGGCTCATGTCATCCACAACCCTGAGTTGTTCATAGCATCTAGAGCTCTAAGCCTATGACCTAGAGTCTTTCATGTCAAGCATAAACCAAAGCTATTCATTGCATCTAGGGCCTTAAGCTCACAATCGAGAGTCATTCGTATCATCCACAACCCTAAGTTGTTCATAGAATCTAAAGCCTTGAGCTCATGAACCAGAGTCTTTCATGTTATGGACAACCTTGAGTTGTTCATAGAATCTTGAGCCCTAAGCTCACAACCTGAAGTCTTTCATGTTATTGATAACCTTGAGCTGTTCATAGCATCTCGAGCCCTGAGCTCACAACCCAGAGTCATTCATGTCAACCATAGCCCAAAGTTGTTCATATAATCTAAAGCATTGAGCTCACGACCCAAAGTGGGTAACGTCAGTGACAGCCCTGAGCGGTTCATAACATTTAAAGCCCAAAGCTTACAACCCAAATTCGTTCATGCCACCCACAACCCAAATCTATTCATAGCATCTAGAGCCCTAAGCTTAAGGACTAGAGTGGTGCATGTCATCCACAACCTTGAGTTGTTCATGGCATCTAAAGCCTTGAGCTCATGACCTAGAGTCGTTCAAGTCAACCATTGCCTAGAGTTGTTCATCGCATCTAGAGCCCTGAGCTCATGACCCAAAGTAGCTCATGTCATCCATAGCCTTGATCTTTTCCTAGCATCTATAGCCTTGAGCTAATGACCTAGAGTCGTTCTCGTCAACCACAACCCAAAGTTATTCATAGCATCTAAAACCCTAAGCTCACGACTAATAGAAGCTCATGTCATCCACAAACCTTAGTTGTTCATGGCATTTAAAGACATGAGCTCATGACTTAGAGTAGCTCTTGTCATCCAAAGCCTCAAGTTATTCATAGGGCTATGAGCTTTGAGCTCATGACCCATAGTCTTTCATATCATCGATAGCCTTGAGCTAATTCTAGCATGAAGAGCAATGAGCACATGACCCATAGTCATTCATGTCAACCACATCCTATAGCTGTTATAGATCCTGAGCTCGTGACCTAGAGTAGCTCATGTTATCAACAACCTTGAGTTCTTAATAGTATCTAGGTACCTGAGCTCATGACTCAGAGTTATTCACGTTATCCACAGCTCTGAGTTGCTCATGGAATCTAAAGTCCTAAGCTTATGACCTGAAGTCTTTCATGTCATTGACAACCCTAAGTTGTTCGTAACATCTAAATCTCTAAGGTAATGACCCAGAGTCGTTCATGTCAACCACAACCCAGAGTCGTTATAGCATTTAGAGTCGTGAGCTCAAGACCAGGAGTGGCTCAAGTCATCCACAACCTTGAGCCGTTCATAGCATCTAGAGCTTCGAGCTTATGACCCATAGTCTTTCATGTGAACCCCAACCCAACATTGTTCATGGCATCTAGGGCCCTGAGCTCACAACCCAGTGTCTTTCATATCATTCACAACACTAAGTTGTTAATAGAATCTAGGCCCTTGATCTCACGACCTGAAGTCTTTCATGTTGTAGATAGACTTGAGTTGTTCATAGAATCTAGAGTCTTGAGCTCACTACCTAGAGTCTTTCATGTTATCCATAGCCTTGATCTATTCATATCATCTAGATCCCTAAGCTCACAACCTAGAGTTTTTCATGTCAACCACAACCTAGAGGTGTTCATAGCATCTAAAGCCCTTAAGTCACGACCAAAAAAGGCTCATGTCATTAATAGCTCTGAGTTGTGCATACCATCTAAAGCCCTTAGCTCATGACCTAGGGTCGTTCATGTCAACCATATCCCAAAGCTATTCATAGCATCTAGAGCCTTGAGCTCAAGACCCAAAGTGACTCATGTCATCCACAACCTTGAGCTGTTCACGACATCTATAGCTTGTAGCTCACGACTCGGTGTTTTTCATGTCAAGTGCAATCCAAAGTTGTTCATTGCATCTAGGGCCATGTGCTCCCAACCTGGTCATTGATATCATCCAGAACAATAATTTGTTCATAGAATCTAGACCCTTGAGCTCATGAGCTAGAGTCTTTCATGCCATCATTAGCCTTGAGCTATTCATAGAATCTAAAGCCTTGAGCTCACGACCCAAAGTCGTTCATGTCAACCATAACCCAGAGTTATTAAGAGCATTTAAAGCCCTGAGTTCGTGACCTAGAGTCCTTTATTTTATTAACAGCTTTGAGCTACTCTTAGCATCTCAAGGCCTGTGCTTATGACCCTAAGTCGTTCATGCTAACCATAACCTAAAGCTATTCATATTATCTAAAGCCCTGAGCTCACGACCTAGAGTCTTATATGTCAACCACAATCTAGAACTTTTCATTGCATCTAGGGCCTTGAGTTGATGACTCAGAGTTGTTCATATCATCCATTGCCTTGAGATGTTCATAACATCTAAACCCTTGAGCTCACGACTAGGAGTCGTTCATGTCAACCACATCCCAAAGTTGTTCATAGCATCTAGATCCTTGATCTCATGACCTAGAGGAGCTCATGTCATCTATAGCCTTGAGTTGTTCATAACATTTAGAGCTCTGAGATCATCATCCAAAGTAGTTCATGTCATCCACAGCCTTTTTCTATTCATAGCATTAAGAGCCCGAAGCTCACAACCCTAAGTCTTTTTTTGTCATCAACAACCTTGAGTTGTTCATAGTATCTAGAGCCCTAAGATCATGACCAAGAATTGTTCATGTCTACCATAACCCAAAGTTGTTCATAGCATCTAGTGCCTTCAGTTCACAATACAGAGTAGCTCATGTCATTTAGTGCCCTAAGCTGTTGACAACATCTAGAGCACTGAGCTCCTGACCCGAAGTCATTCATGTCAACCTAGAGTTGTTCATAGCATCTAGTGCCTTGAGTTGAAGACCTAGAGTGGCTCATCTCATCCACAGACCTAAGTTGTTCATAGCATCTAGAGCCTTGAGTTCATGAACCAAGGTCCTTTATGTCAACAAAAACCTATAGTTGTTCATTCAATCTAAGGCCCTAAGTTCACGGCCTAGAGGTGTTCATGTCATTCACTGTCCTGCACTATTCATAGCATCTAGAGCCCTGAGTTCATGACTCGGAGTGTTTCCTATCATCGATAGCCCTGAGTTGTTCATAGTTTCTAGAGCCCTAAGCTCGCAACCCAAAGTCATACATCTCAACCACAACCCAGATTTGTTCGTAGCATCTAAAACCCTAAGCTCATGCCCAAGAGTGGCTCATGTCACTGACGACCCTGAGTTGTTCATAGCATCTAAAGTTAGGAGCTGAGAACCTAAATTCATTCATGTCAACCATAGGCCTGAGTTGTTCTTAGTATCTACAATTTTGAGCTCAAGACCCATAGTGGCTTATGTATTCCACATCCTTGAGCCATTCATAGAATTTAGAGCCTTATGTTCATGACCCAAAATCTTTCATGTGAACCACAACCAAGAGTTGTTAATAGCATCCAGAGCCTTGAGCTCTTGACCTAGAGTTGTTCATGTAAGCCATAGTCTAGACCTACTCATAGTAACTAGAACCCTAAGCTCACGACCAAGAGTAGCCCATGTTATCCATAGCCTAGAGTTGTTCATAGCATCAAGAGCCTTGAGCTCATGACTCAGTGATGCGACTCATGGTAGCTTAGCTTTAAAGGCGTATCAACAAAATTTATACCTTAAATACTATTGCTAAAGTAGCCAAGCTACTATAGCATAGTGGTTCTAGGATCGCTCACTGGGAAGGGTTTTCGCAAACACTAATGATATTCAAATTCGGAAAATAGGTGATTTTCTTATGGATGTTAGCTTTAAAAGAAGATGTAAATGTTTTTAGAAAGATTTAAACTAATCTAAGCTAACATTAAAGACTAAAATGAAAGGGTGTAAAAAAAAGTTTCTCAAAGATAGGATAGCTATGCTCTGGCTCTTATGCAAATTGGAAATCTCAGGATAGGCTCCTCGCGTTGGGGTTGCAACTATGGTGATGCTTGCTTCCTGAACTAGTATGGATTTAGCAAATCAAGTTTTAATCCTTTAAAATGGCAAAACAGATGGTAGTGAATTTCATCAATGGTTATTCACCTTAGACTTCCTTTGAATGGCTCGTAAGAGATAACTAATGGTCTAAAGCCAAAAGCTTACAAAATATTGGCAACTCAAAGTCATTCCAGGTGATAAACTCACATTTCAATGGCCATTGAAATTGGTTCTGACGGATTAATGCAAAACTTGGAATTGAAAACCTCACCTTCCAATAGCTCGTAGGAGATAACTAATGGATAGAAATCCAAAATCTTATCAAGTATTGGTCGTTGGAAGTTGTCCAAAGGAAATAAAAAACAAACTTTGCATTAATGAACCATTAATGAAAAACGACTACCTTACCTTCCAGGTGCGAGAAATTTCCATGGGATTACATCCAAGCCATCACATAACATCCATACTTTGAGAAACTAAAAGTTTTAGCCAATCATCCTCTGAGGAAAAGCCCTCAGAGGCTGTTTGGCTACTAAGAAAATAGAAATGGGGAAGAATAGGAGAAGAGAGAAAAACAGAGCTTTATATATTTCTAAGTTAATGTACAGAGGATCGATCCCCCAATATCTTTTGGAGGTGTTGTGCACCTCTATATATAGCAAAATTACAAGATAAAGCCTTATGTCAATGAATACAAGGTTACAAAAGGAATTTACACGAGAAAATATCAAGCTAAAAATATCTGGGAAGTCGGTGGTGCGTGCGTGGAGAAACAGAGGAAATTTGGCAAGGTAAAAGGCACCTTGCGAAATTTTCGCAAAGTGAATTAATCATGATGCGAAGTGCCATATTTTCGCATCATGAGTAAATTCACCTTGCCAAATTTGGCAAGATGCATTTTCACCTTGCGAAAATTGCATTTTGGCAAGGTACTTTGCCTTGCCTTGCGAAATGGCTATCCATTTGTTTGTGCTCGTGTTTCCACTTGAAATTCAAGCCTGTAAACTTCCAAAATCCCTGCTTTAACTTGTCCAAGTAGCTCCTCCATCATTTGGCATGCTTGAATTGATTCATAAGCTGATAAAAACATGTAAACTTGCCACAAAATGGTTAAAACCAATTACTAAGGGCCTTAATGAATTAATTGGGTTAAATGAATATGATTACTACTCAAAGGTGCTTAAAACCATTATAATTAGGTCTACAAAATAGCACTTTTTGGTAGTAATCACTCAGAGTAGCTAATGGCATCCACAACCCTAAGCTCTTCATAGCATCTTGAGCCTTGAGCTCACGACTCGAATTCTTTCATGTCATCGACAACTTTGAGCTATTCATAGTATCAAGAGTTCTGAGCACATGATATAAAGTTTTTTATTTCAACCTTTGACCAAACCTCTTAATAACATCTAAAGCCCTGAGCTCACGACCTAGACTACCTTATGCCTTCAACTACCCTGAGTTGTTCATAGCATCTAAATCCCTAAGATCACAACCTGAAGTCGTTCAGGTTAACCACAACCTTAAGATGTTCTTGGTATCCACAACCTTAAGCTATTATACCATTTAGACACCTAAGCTCATGACCTGGATTCTTTCGTGTCATTAATAGCCCTGAGTTGTTCATAGCATGTAGAGTCCTGAGCTCATGACCCGAAGTCATTCAAGTCAACCATAGCCAAGAGTTCTTCATAGCATCTAGAGCCTAAGCTTATGACCCAATGTTACTCAAGTCATCAACAATCCTAAGCTTTTCATAGCATCTAAGGCTTTAAGCTAATGACCTAAAGTCGTTCATATCAACCACGAATTTAAGTTATGCATAGTATCTAGAGCCCTGAGTTGACAACATAGAGTAGTACATGTCATCCATAGCCCTGAGTTGTTCATGGGATCTAAATCCTTGAGATCCTGACTCGAAGTCGTTCATGTCAACCATAGCCCTAAGCTGTTCATAGTATATAGAGCCCTAAGCTCACAACCTCGAGTCATTCATGTTGTCCGAAACCCTAAGTTGTCCATAGCATCTAGAGCCCTCAGCTCATGACCCAGAGTCTTTAAATGTCATCAACAACCATGAGTTGTACATGGTATCTATAGCTCCAAGCTCACAAACCAAAGTCATTCATATGAACCATAGCTTAGGGCTATTGATTGCATCCAGAGCCCTAAGCTCATGATGTAGAGTTCCTCACGTCTTTCATGGCCCTTAGTTGTTCATAGCGTCCGAAGACCTGAGATCAAGACCTAAAGTTTTACATGTCATTCATAACCTAGAGCAGTTCATAGCATCTAGAGCCTTGAGCTCATGACTCGAAGTCGTTCATGTCATCCATAGCCTTGAGTTGTTCATAGTATCTAGAGACTTGAACTCACCACCTAGAGATTCTCATGTCATCCACAGCCTTGAGTTACTCATAGTGATTCATTCCCAATTAGTTTCTCAGCTGATTCATGTCCAGCTGGTGCTCCTTGACTGAGGGAGTGATCAACAAAATTTATAACCTATATCACCATGCATTAGGATAGCTTTAGCTAATATAGCATAGTGGCTCTAGGATCATTCACTGGGAAGGGTTTTCAACTCTCAACTGATACCAATTCAAAGTTAAATTGGTGCTTTTTCATTTCAAGGTTAGCTTAAGAAATAAAACACAAACTTTGTTTAAATGAGGTTTTGTTTAAAGCTAACGAAAAAGAAAGTAATGGAAATTACTTATGAAGAAAAACATTCCTTGGAGGTTTAGGTTCACAAGGGAGGTTCCTTATGCCAAAAATAGAGCTCCAGTCATTTGGTTCATTTCCTCGCATTAGAGAATTAACATATAGTCGATTCTCTAACCGGTGTTGTACAGATGTAACCTTTAAATGGATTTCAGCTCTAATTCCCTCTCACTGATGCAACTTGCAATGGCTCGTGCCTCTCACCTAGCATTTTCCATTCAAGGTGATCTTTAACTTTGGACTTTCCTTCTCAAGCTCGCAAGAGATAACTAATGGATGTCTCCTTGGAGTCCAAAAGCTTACCAAGTGTTGGCAATTCTAGAAAATCCTACCTTCAAGTCACTTCCCAAAAGCTCGCAAGAGGTAAACTAGTGCATCTCCATGGACGGAGATCACTTGCCTTACCAGGTGTTGGCTCAAGTGAATTGAAGGTGTTTTAAGTTAACTAAAAACATAGAAATCATTAAAGGATCACACTTTCTCTTCATTAATGGCTGAAACCACAAAGCTATAAATTCTTGCACTTGGAACCTTTCCCGGCAACCTTAACTCCAAGGAACTAAAAGTCTAGCCACTCATTCTCTAAGGAAACTTCCTCAGAGCTTGTTTGGCTAGTAAGAAAACTAACGAGAAAAACAAATATATCAAGGAAAAACAGAGCAAGTGCTTGGTAAAATATATTTCTTCCTTCCACTGATTACATAATAATCCTTCTAAAGAAAATTACAAACTTATATATGAGGTTATTCACCCTTTTTCTTACTTAAAGACTAAGGAATCATATGACAGGTGGGTTACAAGGAGATTTTGGGGATTTAGACAACAAATATCTAAAGCAAAATATCTCAAGATGTCGGTCGGAAATATCAGGAAGCTTCAGGAGAACACCGCGACACTGTATACTAAGAGAAAAACTCTCTGGGTAAGTGCTATCACAGGATCCGGATATGTCTGACCGGAGAAGTTGAAACGTCCTCCTCTCCCACCCAGATGTCAGGCGCCAGATGCGAAATGTCGACAGACGAAATTCCGGATATGAAATGTCTGCGGACAGAATTCCTCCCCTGGTAGAATGAGCTATGTCGTAAGGGGGACCGTCTACGTGTGCAAGGTGTAGGGACCCCTCTCCTAGATGACACAGAGTGTGCATGGCTATCGGGATCAACTCCATCTGGATTCCCCAAGAGGACATGTGGCGCGCTCCCCTATCCGGACTCCCTCAGGGAGAAGCACACGAGACTCGTGAACATCACACCCGGACGATAGCATATCCTATCCGGATATGTTGTCCGGATCATTGACTAAAGTGAGCAAGCCTTGCCACAGCCCACGTTCCGCCGCCATCCTGTCCGGACGCCCTATCCGGACATCTTTTACTCCTTGCATTCCGGATTTGCTTATGGCAAAGGACTTAAAATCTTTGGTTCTACATGTTTCTGAGCTTTCCATTACTTTGCCATGGATTCCAAAGAACTCTCCTCAATCTTTGATTGCTTTGGTGATCAAAAAGCTATCAAAACACCAAAACTTAATACAATTTGATTAGAATTGATTGCAAGGGTCCCTAATATGTTAATTGGGTTAAAAGGTGATAACTACTACTCAAAAGTGTTTAAAAGAGTTAATTACAAGCTATCAAATAGCACTTGTTGAGTAGTAATCACTCCTCCCAACCGACATATTGCTAGTCCCTTAGCAATGAAGGAGAGAAAAATAAAAACAAAAAGTACTATAATTTACAACATCATGCTGATCAAAAAACAATTTTCAAGTGGCATGATGATCTAACTCTCACATGGAACATTAAAGAAATAAAACTCAAACTTCAACAAGAGTTATCAAATAACTTGTCGAATCACAATTCTTAAAGAGAAGGCATTATGCAAATTTAAGCTTTAAAAGAGTTTTCACTCCCAAAGGGTCAAACCTTACTCTTCCACAAAAATCTAAGTATTATTTATTAGTTTCCGAATATAGTATGTTGAACTAATCTCTCCCCCCAACCTAGTTCTTTTTCATAGCTTAGCAAACTGATCAACCTCCAATAGGCTAAGAACGCACCTCTTGTTTCACAATTTTTTTTCATTGTAGGAGTACAAGGCTTAAAGGTATTATTTTCTAAATTGTCCATGTAACGGGGGTCCATCGATGACTCCCAACCAATTAAGGTTTAGGGCATCAAGCTTTAAGGATCTTTCAACCACTAACTCCTCGGATTTTACCCCGGACTTTTGAGAATGAATTTTAATACCCAAGCACCTACAGTAAGTTAAACTCCACCTATTCACCCTTGTAACGAGCATTGAGGTCGGTGACTCCTAACCAATGAAGGCTTAGGGCACCAGGTTTTAAAGATTTTCACCATATACCATTCAGACCTTGCTCGGGTTTCAAGGCAAGCAAACATTTTTTTTTCAAAGGCTCATTGGCCTTTTATAAGGTGTCCCAACACTATTAAATGAGGTCAAATGTACCAAGTCTAAAATTTTCCTAAGTCAAGAGGGAAATAGTTTTTCATCTTATAATCGGAACTTATTGTGCACAGTGTGTGAATAGCTTAAAGTGGAAGAACTAAGGTTGAATTCGATAGAAGTTTCAACAATTCATCAACTTTAGTAAGCATAATACAAACTCTAAGTCAAGTAAAAAGACAAAAATTCAATTTCTCTCATTTCATTTTTGAGAATTTTTCCTTAATAACCACGGAAAGTTGAATAAAAACTTAAAATTAAGCAAAAAACAACTAAATTACCAAAATAACTTAGCATTATTAACAATACTTCCTTCCTCAACTCTCCCCCTAACCAAGTTGAACATTGTCCTCAATGTGACAAAAGCGATTGAAAAATAGGGAGGAAGTGGTACCTCTTGAGTGACGTGGAGTGGTACCTCTTGATGAGGCATAGGCTGATCAACAAAAGGAGGGGCCTGTGATGGCTCTGATGAGCTGGGAATGGCATCAAAAATTTAGTTACAATTAACATAATTTAAGACCAAAATCACAATCAAATAATTTACAAAACTTAAAAATTAACATATTTAACAAAATTTTGAACTTTGGTGAAACCAAGTCCATCTAACCCTTCTCTGATTAGGATTTTTGTGGCTCAAGGAGGTTGATTTCCTCCTTTTCTGGCTTAAACGACTCAATGAATGGCTTGAGGCGATGACCATTGACTCTAAAGGTGTCTATGCCATTGGAATTTAGTAATTCCACCACTCCATTAAGATGTACTTGGTGAATACTGAAAGGACCTATCCACCTTGACTTAAGCTTCCCTGGAAAGATATGGAGCCTTGAGTCATAGAGTAGGACCCTTTGTCCTTTCCGCAATTCTTTGTTGGAGATTAGTTGATCATGCCAGTTCTTCATCCTCTGTTTTGCAACTTTGGAATTGATGTAAGCATCATTTCTTAATTCCTCCATCTCATTAAGGCCTAAGCACCTCTTTGCCCCAGCTCTGATCAAGTCCATGTTCAACCTCTTGATTGCCCACCAAGCCTTATATTAAACTTCCACAGGGAGGTGGCATGCTTTGTCATAGACGAGACGATAGGGGGACATGCCAAGAATAGTCTTATAAGTTGTTCTATATGCCCATAATGAATCATATAGCTTAATAGACTAATCTTTTATACTTGTAATCACCACTTTCATCAGTATGTTTTTTATTTCCCTGTTTGCTAGTTCCACTTGCCCGGAAGTTTGAGGATGATAAGGTGCAGCTACCTTATGCTTCACTCCATATTTGGCTAATAGGGTTTCAAAAGGTTTGTTGCAAAAATGAGTACCTCCATCATTGATTATGGCCTTGAGCACCCCAAATCTTGAGAAGATGTTCTCCTTAAGAAATTTGAGAACCACTCTGTGATCATTATGTTTACAGGGGATTGCCTCCACCCATTTGGAAACATAGTCCACCCCCACCAATATATAAGAGTTACCAAAAGACATTAGGAAAGGTCCCATGAAATCAATACCCCAAACATCAAAAAGATCAACTATAAGGATGGGGTTCATGGGCATTTGGTTTCTTTTTGTAAGCTTCTTGAGTCTTTGGCATCTATCACAACTCCTACACATGATGTGGGAATCTTTGAAAAGCGATGGCCAAGTAAACCCTGATTACAAGACCTTCATGGCTGTTTTCTGAGAGGCAAAGTGGCCTCCACAGGCATTCTCATGACAATGGCTGAGAATCCTTTGTTGCACTTCTTCAGGGACACACTTCCTTATGACCTCATCTGCACAATACTTGAAAAGGAAGGGCTCTTCCCAACAATAAGTATGAATCTTTGCAAAGAAGTGCTTCCTGTCTTGCGCTTTCCACTCACTTGGAACTTCACCAGTAACCAAATAATTAGCAATATAAGCATACCAAGGAGCTTTCTCTAGCAACAAAAGTGATTCCTCAAGAAAGTCATCATTAATAGGTAATACATGGGAATTATGTGTTATAGCCAACCTTGAAAGGTGGTCAGTTACCACATTCTCCACCCCTTTCTTGTCTCTGATTTGGAGATCAAACTCTTGTAACAAAAGAATCTATCTAATCAACCTTGCTTTTGCATCTTGCTTCGTCAATAAATACTTCAAGGTCGAATGGTCAGTGAAAACAATGATGAAAGACCCTACCAAATAAGCACGAAACTTGTCTAAAGCAAACACCACAGCTAACAATTCTTTCTCTATAGTTGTGTAGTTTCTTGGAGCCTCGTTCAATGTTTTGCTTGCATAGTAGATCACATAGGGTTTCCCATCTTCTCTTTGGCTAAGTACAGCTCCTATAGCAAAGTCACTGGCATCACACATTACTTCAAAGGGTAATTGCCAGTTAGGAGCCCTTACTATTGGAGCAGTTGTAAAAAATTGCTTCAATTGATCAAAACTCTTTTGACATCTTTCATCCCAGACAAACTTAGCATCCTTAGCTAAAAGTTCACAAAGAGGCCTTGAAAGCTTAGAGAAGTCTTGTATAAATCTCCTGTAGAACCCTGCATGGCCAAGAAATTGCCTTACTCCTTTTACAGTGGTTAGGGATGGCAATTTGGCAATAAGTTCCACCTTTGCTTTATCAACTTTAATGCCTTTCTCAGAGATGATATGGCCAAGGACAATTCCTTGATGTACCATAAAATGGCATTTCTCCCAGTTGAGCACCAAGTCTTTTTCAATGCATCTTTTAAGAACGGCTTCCAAATTTACTAAGCATTCTTCAAATGTACCTCCATATATGGTGATATCATCCATGAAAACCTCCATAATTCACTCCACCATATCACTGAAGATACTAAGCATACATCTTTGGAATGTTGCAGGTACATTACATAAACCAAAAGGCATTCTTTTGTAGGCGTATGTTCCAAACGGACATGTGAAAGTTGTCTTCTCTTGATCTTCAACATCAATTTCAATTTGGAAATACCCTGAGTACCCGTCCAAGAAACAATAGAAATGATGGCCAGAGACTCTCTCCAGTACCTGATCAATAAACGGGAGTGGAAAATGATATTTCCTTGTAACAACATTCAATTTCCTATAATCAATACACACCCTCCAACCTGAAGTGAGGCGTGTAGCAATTTCTTCTTCTTTTTCATTCTGAACCATAGTAATCCCTGACTTCTTTGGTACCACTTGAGTAGGACTCACCCAAGGGCTATCAGATATGGGATAAATAATACCCGCTTGGAGTAGCTTCAGTACCTTAGTTCGCACCACTTCTTGTAAATGAGGATTCAATCTTCTTTGAGGTTGACGAATTGGTTTAGCTTCTTCCTCCATATATATGTGATGTGTACAAACCAAAGGACTGATTCCTTTCAAGTCAGATATTTGCCATCCTATTGCTTTTTTGCACCTCTTAAGAACTTTAAGTAGAGAAATCTCCTGATGACCGGTAAGAGATGAAGATATAACAACGGGACATTGGTTATTTTCTTCCAGGTATGTATATTTTAACTCCATGGGCAGAGGTTTCAAATTGAGCTTCGGGAATTCTTCTATTACTTCATCTTGTCCTTCCTCTTTAATGAATAAAGGTAGGATCTCTTCTTTCCGCCTCCAACCTTGTAGAGTAGCAAGGACATCAGCGGGTTCAAACAACCCTTCTTCAAGATCCTCAAGACTTTCATTCAACTCGTTTTGCATATTCTGATTACAATGCTCCTCCACTAGAGTGTCAATAATGCATACCTCTTCTGGACCTTCTTCTTCTTTCGGAGTAATTAGCTTCTTTGACATATGAAAGATATTAAGCTCAAGTGTCATGTTGCCAAAAGTGAGTTGCATAAGTCCATTCCTACAATTTATGATTGCATTTGAAGTAGCAAGAAATGACCTTCCAAGGATGATAGGAACATAATTAGCTTCCTTAACTAAAGGATCAGTATCAAGAACAACAAAATCTACTGTATAGTAGAAATTATCAACTTGAACTAATACATCCTCAATTATCCCCCTTGGAATTTTCATTGACCTATCAGCTAAAGACAGGGTGATTGATGTTGGCTTTAATTCACCTAGTCCCAATTTTTTATAAACAGAGTATGGTAGAAATTCACACTTGCTCCCAAATCTAACAAAGCTTTTTCCACTACCTTTCCTCCAATCATGACTGAAATGGTAGGACATCCCGGATATTTGTACTTCAAAGGAGATTTGCATTGTATGATGGCACTTACTTGTTCAGTCAAGAAGGCTTTCTTATTCACATTCAACCCTCTTTTGATAGTACATAGGTCCTTTAGGAACTTTGCATATGATGGAACTTGCTTAATCATGTCCAGCAATGGAATGTTGACCTTCACTTGCCTCAATACTTCAAGGATTTCTGATGCATTTTTAATCCCCTTTTTCCCATGCAAAGCTTGAGGAAAAGGTGGAGATGTGCGTTTCTTCATCAATTCTTCCTTAATAAGCTCTTTCTCCGGATTTGCATTCATTGTTGAATCACGGTCCTCTTTCTCTTCACTGATATCTTTCTTTTTTCCTTTCATTTCCTCCCTCTTCTTTGTCTCTTCTTCTTCCTTTTCTTCCCCATATGGCTTGGGTGTTGGTGACTCAACCTTTTTACCACTCCTTAGAGTGATCAAGGCTTTAACATCTCTCACCTGTGAAGATTCTCCCTCATGAGTTTCCACCTCGTGGATACCCTTGGGGTTTTGGTGAGGTTGAGAAGGAAATCTACCCTTCTCTTACACTGTGTTTAAATTAGTGAGCCTTGAGATTGAGTATTGGAGCTTATCTGATTCGTGCCCAATTGGTGTATCAGCTGATTCATGTGCAGCTGGTGCTCCTTGATGGAGGGAGTAATCAACAAAATTTATAACCTATTACACCATGAACTAGGGTAGCAAAGACAAAGCTACTATAGCATAGTGGCTCTAGGATCGTTCACTGGGATAGGTTTTCACTTCACAAATGATATTAATTCAAAGTTGAATTGGTGCCTTTTCATTTCAAGGTTAGCTTTGAAAGAAAACATAAAGATGTTTGAATGAAAAAAGTTTGGTTTTAAACTAACCAAAAATAGTAACTGATTTTACTTACAAAGAAAAATGTTTCTTGGAGTTTCAGATCACTAGGTTCAGATTCCTCATACAAAAAGGGAGTTCCGGTCACTTGTTTCTTTTCCTCGCATTAGAGAATTAACATATAGTTAATTCTCTAACCGGTGTTGTATAGATGCTTCCCATTAATGGGTTCAAACACTAAATCCCTCTCACTGATGCACCTTGCAATGGCTCATGCCTCTCACCTAGCACTTGCCATTCAAGATGATCTTTAACCTTGGATTACCCGTTAAAAGCTCGCAAGAGATAACTAATGGATGTCTCCTTGGAGTCCAAAAGCTTACCAAGTGTTGGCTATTCTAGAAAATCCTACCTTCAAACCACCTCCCAAAGGCTCGCAAGAGATAAACTAGTGAATCTCCATGGACGGAGATCACTTGCCTTACCAAGTGTTGGCCCAGGTGATTTAAAGGTGTTTTAAGTTAACTAAAAAAATACAAACCATTAACGGGTCACACTTTCTCTTCATTAAAAACTAAAACAACAAAACTTCCAATTTTATGCATGTGGAAACTTACCCGGCTTTCCTCACTCCAAGAGACGAAGAGCCTAGCCTCTCATCCTCTGAGAAAAAATCCTCAGAGTTTGGTTGGCTAGAAACAAAAAGAACGAGAAAACAAAAATATGAAAGAAAAATAGAGCAAGTGCTCTGTAGGTATATTTCTTACTTATACCAAAGGTTCGTCTCCTCCTCCCAAGAACAGGCTCCCGAGAGCTATATATGAAGAAAATTACAAAACAAAATATTTGAGGTTATTCACCCCTTTTCCAAACTTAATAATTAAGGAATCCTATAATTGGTGGGTTACAAGGAGAGTTTAGGGATTTAGACATAAAAAATCTGAAGCAAAATATCCAAAAGCGTCAGTCGCAAATATCGGGAAACTTCAAGAGAAATTCCAGAGCACTGTGCAAAATGGCTACGAAATCATTTCACAGCAAAAGGGTGATTTCGCAGCCGTGCAAAATTCTTCCTTCAGCTTAGAGTGATTGGCTTCCAATGGCTGTAACTCCTTTATTTCAACTCCGAATCACGTACTGTTTAAAGCATTGGATTTTTTATTTCCTGAGCTTCGAAACAACATATAGCATGCACAAATTGGACTCCAGGAAGTGCTCCAAAAGTGGCTGACATGACTGTCATCAAGAATGCTTCATGGCAGATTTCTCTTTGCTTCCCCTCCTTGCATTCCGGATTTGCTTATGGCAAAGGACTTCAAAGCTTCAGTTCTTCATGTTTCTGAGCTTTCCATTTCTTTGCCATGGATTCCAAATAACTCTCCTCAATCTCGGATTGCTTTGGTGATCAAAAAGCTATCAAAACACCAAAACTTAACACAATCTGATTAGAATTGATTGCAAGGGTCCTTAACATGCCAATTGAGTTAAAAGGTAATAACTACTACTCAAAAGTGTTTGAAAGAGTTAATTACAAGCTATGAAATAGCACTTTTTGAGTAGTAATCATTATCTATCTTATGAGATAAGTCATTTTGCATCCCATCAATCCTTTTGTTCAAAGTATTCTCTACACTGTCAATTCTTTGACTGAGTTGAGAATTGATGGATTTTTGTTCTCCAACAAAATCTCCCACAACCTTTCTGAGATTCACTATTGCTTGTTCAAGACTTGAAGTTTGTTGGGATGGTTGAGATGGTTGAGCAGGCTGTTTGTACTGAGGTGCTCTTGGCTTCCATGAAAAATTTGGATGATTCCTCTAACTTGAGTTGTAAGTATTGCCATACGAAGCATTGTTATTGGGCTTGAATTGTCCAATGACATTTGCTTGTTCTCCAAACATTTCTCTAGCAACTGGAATTGTAGGGCACTCCTCCAACAAGTGTTCATAAGATTGACAAATCGAACATGGCTTTACTTGCACTGGTGTTTTAGCAACAGCTTGCACTTCATGCATCTTTTTCAGTTCTAGCTCCTCCACTCTTCTTGTCATAGCTGCAAATTTTGCTTTCATATCAACATCTTCATTCAAGGTGTACATCCCAGCCTTAGCATGAAGAGCATTTGGTTGAGACTTCATCTTTCCTACTTCTCCTCTGTGTGGTTCATCCCATCCCCTTGAGACTTCAGCTACATAACTCAAGAAATCCATAGCTTCCTCAGGATTCTTACTCATGAAATCCCCTCCACACATTGTTTCGAGGAGTTGCTTCATTTAAGAAGACATCCCATCATAGAAATAACTCACCAACAGCCATGTATCAAAGCCATGGTGAGGGTAAGCATTAATGGCTTTTATGTATCTTTCCCAATGCTCATAGAATTTCTCATTCTCTTTAACTGAGAAGTTTGAAATTTGCCTTTTCAAGCTATTTGTTCTATGAGTAGGAAAAAACTTCTTGAGGAATTCAGCTTGTAAATCAGTCCAAGTACGGATACTCCTTGGCCTTAAAGAATTAAGCCAAATCTTGGCCTTATCCTTTAAAGTAAAAGGAAATAATTTAAGCCTCATCAGGTCGATAGAAGCTCCTCTCTCTCGGAATGTATTACAAACATCTTCAAATTCCTTGATATGGGCATAAGGATTCTCACTTTCCATTCCATGGAAAGTTGGCAGAAGTGGCACAATATGGGGTCTAATCACTAGCTGCTCTGTAGGGGGCACTATACATGATAGTGCACTCATACGAGGTGGATGCATACAGTCCCTCATTGATATGAATTCATTGGGATTATCCTGATGATCATGGTGACTATGCTGATCCTCATGTGTAGTTTCCATGATGTTCAAGATTACTTCCAACTCCTTGTTATGAGGTGTTTCACGTTTAACAAGCCTTCCTCCACAATCTTGTATCCACTTTGGCATACACAACTAGTATCAACTGTAACAAAGAAAAAAATAAAAACAGAGGAAAACAAAAACAAAACTACCAAAAAGAGTTCGATTAACTAAAACTAAATTAAAAGCTATGCTAGAATATAAATGAGTAAAATAAACAACTAAAAGAGTTAGAAAAATGAAGGAAAATTCACCAAACTTGTGATGAAAACCACAAGTACCCTGAAATAATATCACTATGAAGTTGGCACCTTCCCCGGCAATGGCGCCATTTGATTTGTTCCCAATTGGTGTCTCAATTGATTCATGTCCAGCTGGTGCTCCTTGACTGAGGGAATGATCAACAAAATTTATAACTTATATCACCATGCATTAGGATAGCTTTAGCTAATATAGCATAGTGGCTCTAGGATCGTTCACTAGGAAGGGTTTTCAACTCTCAATTGATACCAATTCAAAGTTAAATTGGTGTTTTTTCATTTCAAAGTTAGCTTAAGAAATAAAACACAAATTTTGTTTAAATGAGGTTTTGTTTAAAGCTAACTAAAAAGAAAGTAATGGAAATTACTTATGAAGAAAAACATTCCTTGGAGGTTTAGTTTCACAGGGGAGGTTCCTTATGCCAAAACCAGAGCTCCGATCATTTCGTCCATTTCCTCGCATTAGAGACTTAACATATAGTCGATTCTCTAATCGGTGTTGTACAGATGTAACCTTTAAATGGATTTCAGCTCTAATTCCCTCTCACTGATGCAACTTGCAATGGCTCGTACCTCTCACCTAGCATTTCCCATTCAAGGTTGGCAAGTGTTGGCAATTCTAGAAAATCCTACCTTCAAGTCACTTCCCAAAAGCTCACAAGAGATAAACTAGTGCATCTCCATGGACGGAGATCACTTGCCTTACCAGGTGTTGGCTCAAGTGAATTGAAGGTGTTTTAAGTTAACTAAAAACATAGAAATCATTAAAGGATCCCACTTTCTCTTCATTAATGGCTCAAACCACAAAGCTATAAATTCTTGCACTTGGAACCTTTCCCGACAACCTTAACTCCAAGGAACTAAAAGTCTAGCCACTCATTCTCTGAGGAAACTTCCTCAGAGCTTGTTTGGCTAGTAAGAAAACTAACGAGAAAAACAAATATATGAAGGAAAAACAGAGCAAGTGCTTGGTAAAATATATTTCTTCCTTCCACCGATTACATAATAATCCTTCTAAAGAAAATTACAAACTTATATATGAGGTTATTCAGCCTTTTTCTTACTTGAAGACTAAGGAATCATATGATAGGTGGGTTACAAGGAGACTTTGGGGATTTAGACAACAAATATCTAAAGCAAAATATCTCAAGATGTCGGTTGGAAATATCAAGAAGCTTCAGGAGAACACCGCGGCACTATATATTGAGAGAAAAACTCTCCAAGTAAGCGCTATCAAAGGATCCGGATATGTCTGACGAAAGAAGTTGAAACGTCCTCCTCTCCCACCCGGATGTCAGGCGCCAGATGCGAAATGTCAACGGACGGAATTCCGGATGTGAAATGTCGGTGGATGGAATTCCTCCCTGGGTGGAATGAGCTATGCCGTAAGGGGGACCGTCTGCGTGTGCAATGTGTAGGGACCCCTCTCCCAGATGACACGGAGTGCGCATGGCTATCTAGATCAACTCCATCTGGATTCCCCAAGAGGACATGTGGCGCGCTCCCCTATCTGGACTTCCTCAAGGAGAAGCACACGGCACTCATGAACATCACACCCAGACAATAGCATATCCTATCTGGATATGTTGTCCGGATCATTGACTAAAGTGAGCAAGCCTTGCTACAGCCCACGTTCCGCCGCCATCCTGTCCGGACATCTTTTACTCCTTGCATTCCGGATTTGCTTATGGAAAAGGACTTCAAAGCTTTGGTTCTACATGTTTCTGAGCTTTCCATTGCTTTGCCATGGATTCCAAAGAACTCTCCTCAATCTCCGATTGCTTTGGTGATAAAAAAGCTATCAAAACACCAAAACTTAACACAATTTGATTAGAATTGATTGCAAGGGTCCTTAATATGTTAATTGGGTTAAAATGTGATAACTACTACTCAAAAGTGTTTAAAAGAGTTAATTACAAGCTATCAAATAACACTTTTTGAGTAGTAATCACATAGCATCTAGAGCCTTGAGCTCATGACCTAGATTCATTCATGTCAACCACAACCCTAAGCTGTTAATAGCGTCCTATGCCTCGAGCTCACGACCCATAGTCATTCATGTCAACCACAGCCCAACGTTGTTCATAGGATTCAGAGCCATGAGCTCACCACCTAGAGTAGCCCATATTATCTAGAGCCCTGAGTTGTTCTTAGCATTTAAAGCCCTAAGCTCTTGACCCAGGGTCGTTTATGTCAACCATAGCCTAGAGTTGTTCATAGCATCTAGAGCCTTATCCTCACGAGCTAGAGTGGTTCATGTGATCAACAATCCTAAGTTGTTCATAGCATATAGAGCCTTGAGCTCACAACCTATAGAAGCTCATGTCTTTGATCGCCCTGAGTTGTTCATAGTATCTAATGCCCCAAGCTAACGACCCAGAGACATTCATGTCAACCACATCCTTGAGATGTTCATAATATTTATAGCTCACGACCTTGAGTAGTACATGTAATCTACAACCATGAGATGTTCATAGCATCTAGGCCCCTGAGCTCATGACCTAAAGTCTTTCATGGCATAGAAAGCCCTTAGTTGTTCATAACATCTAAGGCCCTCAGGTCATGACCCAAAGTCATTCATGTGAACTACAGCCCTGAGTTGTGCATAGTATCTAGAGCCCTGACCTCATGACCCAAAGTCGTTCATGTAAACAAACCTCAAAGTTGTACATAGAACCTAGAGCCCTGAGCTCACCACCCAGAGTAGCTCATGTCATCCATGACCCTAAGTTATTCATAGCATTTAAAGCCCTGAGCTCACGACCCAAAGTCGTTTATGTCAACCATAGCCTTGAGTTGTTCATAGTATCTAGAGCCCTAAGCTCACGACTCTGAGTTGTTCATGTCATCCACAACCCTGAGTTGTTCACCGCATCTAGAACCCTAAGCTAATGACCCAGAGTCATTCATGTCCACCATAGCCCAAAGTTGTTCATTTCATCTAAATCCCTAAGCTCATGACCCAGAGTAGCTCATGTAATCCACAACCCTGAGTTGTTCATAGAATCTAGATCCCTATGATCACGACCCTGAGTCATTCATGTCAACCACATTAGAGAGTTTTTCATAGCATCTATAGCCTGAGCTCACGTTCCAGAGTAACTCAACTCATCCATAGCCTTGAGCCGCTCATAACATGTAGAACCCTGAGCTCTCAACCTGAGTCATTCATATCAACCATAGCTCTAAGTTGTTCATAGTATCATTAGCCCTAAGGTCATGACTCAAAGTCATTCATGTTAACCATAACCCATAGTTATTCATTGCATTTAGAGCCCTAAGCTCATGACTGATTCGTGCCTAATTGGTGTCTCAGCTAATTCATGTCCAGCTGGTGCTCCTTGATTGAGGGAGTAATCAACAAAATTTATAACCTATTACACCATATACTAGGGTAGCAAAGAAAAAGCTACTATAGCATAGTGGCTCTAGGATTGTTTACTGGGATGGGTTTTCACTTCACAAATGATATTAATTCAAAGTTGAATTGGTGCCTTTTCATTCAAGGTTAGCTTTAAAAGAAAACATAAACTTGAGTTGGAAAAGGTTTGGTTTTAAACTAACCACAAATAGTAACTGATTTTACTTACAAAGAAAAGTGTTTCTTGGAGTTTAGATCATTAGGCTCAGGTTCCTCATACAAAAAGGGAGTTCTGGTCACTTGTTTCTTTTCCTCGCATTAGAGAATTAACATATAGTTCCTTCTCCAACCGGTGTTGTACAGATGCTTCCTATTAATGGGTTCAAACACTAAATCCCTCTCACTGATGCACCTTGCAATGGCTCATGCCTCTCACCTAGCACTTGCCATTCAAGATGATCTTTAACCTTGGATTACTGATTACTACCAAAAAGTGCTATTTTTTAGATCTAATTATAATGGTTTTAAGCACCTTTAAGTAGTAATCATATTCATTTAACCCAATTAATTCATTAAGGTCCTTAGTAATTGGTTTTAACCATTTTATGGCAAGTTTACATGTTTTTATTAGCTTATGAACCAATTCAAGCATGCCAATTGATGGAGGAGCTATTTGGGCAAGTTAAGCAAGGATTTTGGACAATTACAGGCTTGAATTTCAAGTGGAAACACGAGCACAAGCAATGGAGAAGAGGAAAACAGAGTGAAGAAAATAGCTTCAGTCTTCTTTCGCACTTTTGAAGCACTTCCCGAAGTCTATTTTTTGCATGCTATATACCATTTGAAAGCTTAGGAAGTCAAGAATCCAACTCTTCAAACGTGTATGATTTGGAGCTGAAATGAGGAAGATATGGCCTTTAGAAGACAACTGCATCATGTCAAATGACCAATTTCGCAAGGAGATTTTCTTCATGGTGCGAAATTTTGCCATTTCGCACCATGAAGACCCACCTTGCGAAATTTTCGCAAGGTGGATTTAGGCACATTGCGAAATTCCTTTGAATCCCCTGTTTTGAGACGTTGTTGATGTTATTCCACTGCCGGTTCTCCAAGATATTTTGCTTGGCTTTTAGCTTTGTAAATACCTATTTTACCCTTGTAATCAACCAATGAATAGGTTGCTTTTGTAATAGCTCTTGTAATTTAGCTTGTTATTGTCTTTAAATAGAGGTGAAGAGCCTCAGACACGGATCATCTAATCTTGTAACCTGTAACTTTATAAGTTATAAGAGCACTTTTGTTCAAAAGCTTCTTTTCTCTTTTCTTTCTCATTTTCTTAGTAGCCAAACACCCTTGGAGGATGAAATCCCCAAGGATGAGAGGCTAAAACCTTTTAGTTTCTTGAAGTAATGGATGCCATGTGAAGCTCCCGTGTCAGGATGGAGATTTCCAAGCCATGAATGTAAGTAGCTGAGCGTCATAAATGTTTTCATTCAAAGTAAAGCTTTTAATCCCTCTGACTTGCTTTGAATGGCCAATACTTGATAACCTTTTGGTCTCAGTGGATTCTTATTGTTAGATCCACTGACGTTCATTAGTTATCTCCTACGAGCCATTGTATTGCAAGTCGAGGAGATGACCTATATCATTAAAAGGGCATTTATGAGGTTCAGCTACCCTTTTTGTAAGTTTCAAGGACTAAAACTCAGTTGTTAAACTCATACCGGTTCGGGAAGTAAGCATCACCTTAGTTGCTTTCCCAACTCGAGGTGAAAAGTCCCAAAATCTCCATTTTTACACAGTGAGTTAAGCATGGCTATCCAAAGCTTTGAGAAACTTCTTTCTCCATCTTTTAACCTATTTTCAAGTTAGTTTAGTTTACAACACCTTTATCTTTTTATGTTTTCGTCTTAACCTAATTTTTATTAAGAAAAGTTCACTCCATCCTCCGAACTTCACCAGTTAAAATAAAAACCCTTCCCATTGTTCGATCCTAGAGCCACTATGCTATAGTAGCTTTGCTACTTTAGTGTAAGGACCTTAGGTATAAATTTTGTTGATACCCTTACATGCCAAGCTACCAAGAGTCGGGTCATCAATTACCCATCAAAAGCTCGCAAGAGATAACTAATGGATGTCTCCTTAGAGTCCAAAAGCTTACCAAGTGTTGGCTATTCTAGAAAATCCTACCTTCAAACCACCTCCCAAAGGCTCGCAAGAGATAAACTAGTGAATCTCCATGGACGGAGATCACTTGCCTTACCAAGTGTTGGCCCAGGTGATTTAAAGGTGTTTTAAGTTAACTAAAAAGATAAAAACCATTAACGGGTCACGCTTTCTCTTCATTAAAAACTAAAACAACAAAACTTCCAATTTATGCATTCGAAAACTTACCCAGTTACCTTAGCTCCAAGAGACGAAGAGCCTAGCCTCTCATCCTCTGAGGAAAAATCCTTAGAGTTTGATTGGCTAGAAATAAAAATAACGAGAAAACAAAAATATATAGGAAAAACAGAGCAAGTGCTCTGTAAAATATATTCCTTACTATTACCAAAGGTTGTCGTCCTCCTTTCAAGAACAGGCTCCCGAGAGCTATATATAAAGAAAATTACAAAACAAAATATCTGAGGTTATTCACCCCTTTTCCAAACTTAATAACTAAGGAATCCTATAATTGGTGGGTTACAAGGAGAAAATGGGGATTTAAACATAAAAAATCTGAAGCAAAATATCCAAAAGTGTCGGTCGCAAATATCGGGAAACTTCAGGAGAAATTCCATAGCATTGTACAAAATGGCTGCGAAATCATTTCGCAGCAAAAGGGTGATTTCGCAGCCGTGCAAAATTCTTCCTTCAGCTTGGAGTGATTGGATTCCAATGGCTGTAACTCATTCATTTCAACTTTGAATTATGCACTATTTGAAGCATTGGATTGTTGACTTCCTGAGCTTCGAAACGACATATAGCTGCATAAATTGGACTCCAGGAAGTGCTCCAAAAGTGGCTGACATGACTGTCATCAAGAATGCTTCATGGCAGATTTCTCTTTGCTTCCCCTCCTTGCATTCCGGATTTGATTATGGCAAAGGACTTCAAAGCTTCAGTTCTTCATGTTTCTGAGCTTTCCATTTCTTTTCCATGGATTCCAAATAACTCTCCTCAACCTCGGATTGCTTTGGTGATAAAAAAGCTATCAAAACACCAAAACTTAACACAATTTGATTAGAATTGATTGCAAGGGTCCTTAACATGTTAATTGGGTTAAAAGGCAATAACTTCTACTCAAAAGTGTTTAAAAGAGTTAATTACAAGCTATCAAATAGCACTTTTTGAGTAGTAATCAACGACCTAGATTTGCTCATGTCATCTATAGCCCTAAGCTATTCATAATATCTTAAACTTTGAGGTCACAGGATCCTGAGTCGTTCATCCATAACTCAAAGTTGCTCATATCATTTAAAGCCCTAAGCTCATGACCCAAAGTCGTTCATGTCAACCATAACCTTGAGGTGTTCATAGTATCTTGAGCTGTGAGCTCACGATCTAGATTCGTTCATGTTATCCATAGCCTTGAGCTGATGACACAAAGTCATTCATATCATCCAATAGCCATAAGCAACTCATAGCATCTGGAGGCTTGAGCTCATGGGATCCCGAGTAATTCATATCATCCACAATGCTGAGTTGTTCAAAGTATCCATACCCTTGAGCTCACGACCTAGAGTGGTACATATCATTCACAGGCTTGAGTTGTTCATAGCATCTGGAGCCCTAAGCACACGACTTGGAGTTGTTCATGTCATCAATAGCCCTGAGTTATTCATAACATTTAGGCCCCTAAGCCCATGACCCGAAGTCATTCATTTCATCATAAGCCTTAGGCTATTCATAACATCTAATGTTGTGAGCTCACGACCCAAAATCATTATGTTATCCACAACCCTGAGCTATTCATATAAATTAAAGCCATAAGCTCATAACCGAGAATCATTCATAATACCCATAGCTCTAAGTTGTTTATAGTATATTGTGGCCCGAGCTCACGAGATCTTGAGTCATTCATATCATTTACAACTCTGAGTTGCTCATAGCATCCAGAGCCTTGAGCTCATGACTCGAAGTCATTCATGTCAACCACAACCTTGAGCTGTTCATAGTATCTTGAGTTGTGAGCTCATAACTCAAAGTCATTCATGTCATCCACCACCCTTAGCTCATTACATAGAATCATTCATATCATCCATAGCCTTAAGTTGCTCATAGCATCTAAAGGCCTTAGCTCACTGGATATCGAGTCATTCATATCATTCACAATGCTTAGTTGTTCAAAGCATCCATAACCTTAAGCTCATGACCCGGAATGGCACATATCATCCATAGCCTTGAGTTGTTTATATCATTTAAAGCCTTAAACACACGACCCAGAGTCGTTCGTGTCATCAATAGGCTTAAGCTATTCATAGCATTTAGACCCCTAAGCCCATAACCCAAAATCATTCAAGTCATCTATAGCCCTAAGATTTCCATAAAATCTAAAGCCATAAGATCACGACCCGGAGTCATTCATGTCATCTATAACCTTGAATTTTCATAGCATCTGAAGCCTTGAGCTCATGAAGCTATTCATAGCATTTAGACCCCTAAGCCCATAACCCAAAATCATTCAAGTCATCTATAGCCCTAAGATTTCCATAAAATCTAAAGCCATAAGATCACGACCCGGAGTCATTCATGTCATCTATAACCTTGAATTTTCATAGCATCTGAAGCCTTGAGCTCATGACCCAGAGTCATTCATGTCCACCGCAACCCTGATTTGTTACAATATGTAGAGCCTAGAGCACACCACTCAGAGTTGGTCATGTCATCGATAGCCCTAAACTATTCATAGCATCTAGAGCCCTAAACTCCTAACCCGAAGTAGTTCATGTCATCCACAACCTTGAGTTGTTCATAGCATCTAGAGCCTTGAGCTCATGACCTAGAGTAACACATATCATCCACAACCTTGAGCTGTTCACAACATCTAGAGCCTTGAGATCACTACCCAAAGTAATTCATGTCAACCATAACCTTGAGTTGTTTATAGCATTTAGAGCCCTGAGCTCATGACCTTGAGTCATTCAAGTAATCCATTATAACATTTAAAGCCTTGGGCTCACGACCAAGAATCATTCATATCATCCACACCCTTGAGTTGTTCATGTCATCTAGAGGCTTGAGCTTGCAGGATCCCAAGTCATTCATATCATCCACAACCCTAAGTTGTTCATAAAATCCAGAGACTTGAGTTAATTGATGGGAAAACCCCAGATCTTTCCATTTCAAAAGTCTGGATTAGGTTGGGAATATGCATAACTATCCTAGGCTTTTTCTAAATTCTATGCACAGTGAAAAAATAACATTTTTATAATTTAAAAGGATTTAGAAAGTGCTAACAAAAACCATTCCTTGAATTCAGAAGTTCCTGAATCAGATCCGCTTGGTGAATATGAAGATCGAAATCATAGAAGTCTCATAAACCCGAAGTCTTCCACTCGATGACTCGAACCTTGATCTTGGCACACTTTCGGTGAGGAGGAAAAGAGGGTGGAGGCTAGGGCTCTCTACCTCTCTGGGTAGTGGAAGACAAAATCTATGGAAACCTTAACCCTTAAGGGGTGTTTGGTACACGGGAATAGGGAGTGGGAATAGACATCTCATTCATTTTCTCCCTTATTCCTATGTTTGGATAAATGTTAAGAAGGCGGAAATGAAATAAAAAATTATTCCGGCAGAAATCAAATCCAACTTATGAGTCGGATTTGCATTCATTAAAATTAGGTGGTATTCTGATTCATTAAACCTATTTGATAATATAAAATAACCTAAATTACTATTTTACCCTCTTATCTTGTTCTTCAAACCCGATGTTTATCTTCTTTGTAAAGGTAGAGATCCATTCATCATCCACTTCTTATCTTCTTTGCAAAGCTAGAGACCCACTCATCATCCAATTCTCTGCAACAAGTGATTCTTCCAAATTGAATCAATTAAACCTTCCACGATATTTAAAAAAAAAAAAATCAATTTCTAATTTATAGGGTTTTGGCTGTTCATTTTGATTGTTGGATCTAGGATTCGTCATTGTTTGCTGCAACTAGGTTCTGAAAACTCCCTTCTACATCTTCGATCAGGTTTACCTTATTTTCTCTTTCTTCTTCTACTTCTTTATATGTGTTTCTTCTTCTCTATAAATCGATTAATTTTTTTTTATTAATTTATGTTTGGAATCTTTGATGTTTCTTTATCTTGTATTAATGGAAATTGGAGAGAAAAATTGAAATGGTTGGAAAAAGATTCTTCGATTTCACGTGTTTACAATATTGAAAATTTTTAATGGTTAGGAAAAAAATAAAAAGAAAAAAACAAACAAAAACAAAACTTTTGGTTTTTTTTCCCTTTTGTTTATTATTATCGGTGTCTTCCTTTCCTAGTTAAATTCATTCCATTCCACTAAGAAATAGGAAAGGAAACAAAATATTATTTCCATTCCCTATTCCGACGTACCAAACACCCCCTTAGGGGGTATTTATAGGGTTCCTAAGTGAGCTTAAGTGACGTGAGCCCACATGGGCTTAGGTGACTTAATCTAACCCAAAATGGGTTATAATTGATTAATTAACCTAATAAGGCCTACTAATTAATCACATAATCCAATCAAGAGACCTTGTTCACTTACCCCTATGCAACCTTACATAATTACCAAAATGCCCTTATGCACAAAAGTGAACTTAGAGCCAATTCGACTCTCATAACCCATGCCAACAAGATATATGAGTTTAAGGCGAGGACCATTGGGACCTATAGGAATACTGGCTCCCTTAGAATCCAATTCTAAAGTTGATTCAACATCCCACTATAGAGAATCAACTGAACTCTAGTATCCTATGTAAATAATAACGAGACACCAAGTGCTCGGGTTTGTGACCTCGTATCCATTGTGTTCAATCTTCCTATGAACTAGTGTTTGTAGTTTAACAAGGTGAAAGCTACCAGTCTTTTAAGACTACCTCTACCATCCTTGAGTTACAAATCCTCCTATTATGTGTTCAATTGAAATATCTTAGCTTTTAAAGAGGTTACATCAAGTTCTACTTAAGGAACTACTATGGCCATAGTTTCCATGAATACACCTTCTTAGGATCACTTAATGGGACACTCTATCTAAATCCAAAGAGATATCATGGTGCCTTTATTGAAAATACCTATTGCTACCGGCTTTCATTAACAGTGACCCAATCTATAGGGAATATATGATTAGCTTACGATCTCACCCATAGGTCAAAGCCACAACTAACTTCAGCACAAGCTCAATATTCTCTCAAGGTTGATGTCATCCATCCATGAACTATTCATAGCATTTGTAGCCCTTAACTCACAACCCAGATTCATTCATGTCAACTATAGCCTTGAGAAATTCATAAAATCTAGAGCATTGAGCTCACGACCCAAAGCTGTTCATGTCATCTAAAGCCTTGAGTTGTTCTTAACATCTCAAGCCTAGAGCTCATGATCTTGAGCCATTCATGTCATCCATAACCTTAAGTTGTTCATAGAGCTCATGACTTGGAGTTGTTCATGTTTCCACAACCTTTTGCTATTCATAACAACTAGAGGCTTGAGCTTATGGGATCCCAAATCATTCATATCATCCACAACTTTGAGTTGTTCATATCATCTAGAGCTCTGAGCTCACAACACGGTGTCATTTATGTCATCCACATCCCTGAATTGTTCATAGCATCTAGAGCCTTGAACTCATGACTCAAAGTCATTCAGGTCATCCACAACCTTAAGTTGTTCCTAACATCCAGAGCCTTAAGCTCACGACCTTTAGACGTTCATGTCATCTATAGTCGAGAGTTGTTCATAGCATCTAGAGCCCTAAGCTCACGACCTTGAGTCATTCATGTCATCCATAGCCCTGAGTTGTTCATAACATTTGGAGCCTTTTCCTCACGGCCAAGAATCATTCATATCACCCGAAGCGCTAAGCTGTTTGATTACTACTCAAAAAGTGCTATTTCATAGCTTGTAATAAACTCTTTTAAACACTTTTGAGTAGTAGTTATCACCTTTTAACCCAATTAACATATTAAAGACCCTTGCAATCAATTCTAATCAAATTGTGTTAAGTTTTGGTGTTTTGATAGCTTTTTGATCACCAAAGCAATCTGAGATTGAGGAGAGTTCTTTGGAATCCATGGCAAAGATGTCCGGACAGGGCGTTCGGACACACCATCAGAGGGCGGCGGAACGTGGGCTGTGACAGGCTTTCGGAATGAAGTAGCAAGGCATGCTCGCTTTAGTCAATGTTTTCCATCTGGACAACATATCCGGATAGGATATGCTATCGTCCGGGTGTGATGTTCACGAGTGTCGTGTGCTTCTCCCTGAGGGAGTCCGGATAGCATGGCGGCGCATGTCCTCCTGAGGGAATCCGGATGGAGTTGCTCCGGATAGCATACGGCACGTGTCCTCTTGGGGAATCCGGATGGAGTTGCCCCGGATAGCAATGTGCGCTCCATGTCATCCGAGAGAGGGGTCCCTACACTTGGCACATGCAGACGGTTGATTACTACCCAAAGAGTGTTATTTTATACCTTTAATTCAATATCTTTTAAGCACTTTTGTGTAGTAATTCTCCATCTTTATTCCAATTGGCATGTTAAGGACCTAGAAATGACTTCTAATCATATTTGTGGCTAGTTTTAGTGTTTTGACAGCCTTTTGGATCATTAAGGCAAGCCAAGTAAAGGAGAGAAGCAAAGAGAAGCAAAGAGGAAAAGCAAGCAAAGTGAAGAGAAGCAAAGAGGACAGCAGCTGCAGTCTTCTTTTGCACTTTTGGAGCACTTACCGAAGTCCATTTTCTACATGCTATATGTCATTTCAAAGCTAAGGAAGTCAAGAATCCAATGCTTCAAACCGTGTACGATTTGGAGCTGAAATGAGGAAGATATGGCCTTCGGAAGACAACTGCTCCAGGCTTGTGCGAAATTTTCGCACAACACCTTCAGCTTGTGCGAGTGTTGTGCGAAATTCGCACAACACCTTCAAAATTCGCACAACCCATGCTTGGTACGAAATTTGCTCTGTTTTTGCTGACTCCACTTTAGATATTTTCTTATGTATTTTTTGATGTAATTTCCTTTCTTATCCTTGTAACTAACCAATCACAAGCTTTTGCTTTTGTAAAGACTATATAAGGGGTGGAAATCACCTCTTGGAAGATATAATAGATATTACATTTTACACTTAGAAAATATACAGAGCTCTCTCGTTTTCCTTTTCTCTTTGCTATTTTATTTTTCTTGGAAGTCAAACAACCTCTGAGGATGTTTTCTCGGAGGATTATTGGCTAAAACTTTTAGTTTCTCAAAGTATGGATGTTATGTGATGACTTGGATGCAATCCCATGGAAATTTCTCGCACCTGGAAGGTAAAGTAGTCATTTTTCATTAAAGGTTCATTAATGCAAAGTTTGGTTTTTATTTCCTTTGGACAACTTCCCACGGCCAATACTTGATAAGCTTTTGGATTTCTATCCATTAGTTATCTCCTACGAGCTATTGGAAGGTGAGGTTTTCAATTTCAAGTTTTGTATTAATCCATTAGAACCAATTTCAATGGCCATTGAAAGGTGAGTTTATCACCTGGAATGACTTTGAGTTGCCAATATTTGGTAAGCTTTTGGCTTTAGACCATTAGTTATCTCTTACGAGCCATTCAAAGGAAGTCTAAGGTGAATAACCATTGATGAAATTCACTACCATCTGTTTTGCCATTTTAAAGGATTAAAACTTGATTTGCTAAATCCATACTGGTTCGGGAAGCAAGCATCACCATAGTTGCAACCCCAACGCGAGGAGCCTATCCTGAGATTTCCAATTTGCATAAGAGCCAGAGCATAGCTATCCTATCTTTGAGAAACTTGTTTTTACACCCTTTCATTTTAGTCTTTAATGTTAGATTAGACTAGATTAAATCTTTCTAAAACATTTACATCTTCTTTTAAAGCTAACATCCATAAGAAAATCACCTATTTTCCTAATTTGAATATCACTTGTGTTTGCGAAAACCCTTCCCAGTGAACGATCCTAGAACCACGATGCTATAGTAGCTTGGCTACTTTAGTAATAGTATTCAAGATATAAATTTTGTTGATACGCCTTTAAAGCTAAGCTACCATGAGTCGCATCAACGGTCCCCCTTGCGACATAGCTCCTTCCACCTGGGGGAATCCGGATGGAGTTGATCCGGATAGCCTTGCGGCGCGAGATATCTCACATCCGGATGGGAGAGGAGGTGTTTCAACTTCCCCGGATAGGCATGTCCGGATCCTCTGATAGCGTTCACCCGGAGAGCATCCGTGGCCGACATTTCAGATTACCCGGATTTTGCACAGTGCCGCGGTGTTCTCCTGAAGCTTCTCGATATTTGCCACCGACTAAGTTAGATATTTTGTGTAAATTTCTATTTTCTCCTTGTAATCAGTCAAAGATATTATTGGGATATTTCTTAGAAAATATCTTCTCTATATATATCTTTGAACCAATGTAAAGAGGGGATATATGATAGATATATGAAACCGATGAACAGAGCACTGGCTTTGTTTTTCCTTTATATTCTTGTTTTCTCGTTAGTTTTCTTTCTATCCAATCAAACTCTAAGGATTTTTCCTCAGAGGATGAGAGGCTAGGCTCTTTTTCTCTTGGAGTGAAGAAAGTCGGGTAAGTTTCCTCATGCATAAATTGGAAGTTTTGTTGTTTTAGTTTTTAATGAAGAGAAAGTGTGACCCGTTAATGGTTTTTATCTTTTTAGTTAACTTAAAATGCCTTTAAATCACTAGGCCAACACTTGGTAAAGCAAGTGATCTTCATCCATTGAGATGTACTAGTTTATCTCTTGTGAGCCTTTGGGAGGTGGTTTGAAGGTAGGATTTTCTAGAATAGCCAACACTTGGTAAGCTTTTGGACTCTAAGGAGACATCCATTAGTTATCTCTTGTGAGCTTGTGAAGGGAAATCCAAGGTTAAAGATCACCTTGAATGGAAAATGCTAGGTGAGAGGCACGAGTCATTGCAAGTTGCATCAGTGAGAGGGATTTAGTGTTTGAACCCATTAAAGGGAAGCATCTGTACCACACCGGTTAGAGAATTAACTATATGTTAATTCTCTAATGCGAGGAAAAGAAACAAGTGACCGAAACTCTCTTTTTGTATGAGGAATCTGAGCCTAGTGATCTGAAACTCCAAGAAACACTTTTCTTTATAAGTAAAATCAGTTACTATTTTTTGTTAGCTTAAAACCAATTCTTTTTTAAACATCTTTATGTTTTCTTTTAAAGCTAACCTTGAAATGAAAAGGCACCAAGTCATCTTTGGATTACTATCAATTGTGGAGTGAAAACCCATCTCAGTGAATGACCCTAGAGCCACTATGCTATGCTAGCTAAGGCTATCCTAGTACATGGTGTAATAGGTTATAAATTTTGTTGATTACTCCCTTCTGAGGACCACAATCAAGGGACACCAGCTGGACACCAATCAAATGGCACCACTGTCAGGGACCATTGAGAGGACATGAATCAGCTGAGACACCAATTGGGAACGAATCACTGTTCATCCCATCTAAAGGTCTGAGCTCATGGGATTCCTAATGGTTCATATCATCCATAACTTTGAGTTGTTCATAACATCTAAAGACCTGAGCTCACCACACAGAGTCATTCATGTCATCTACATCCCTAAATTGTTCATAGCATTTATAGCCCTTAACTCATGACCTAGAGGTGTTCATGTCGACCATAGCCTTGAGTTGTTCATAGCATCTAGAGCATTGAGCTTATGACCTAGAGTTGTTCATGCCATCCAGAGCTTTAAGCTATTCTAAACATTCAGAGCCCAAAGCTCACGATCTTGAGTCATTCATGTAATCCACAACATTAAGTTGTTCATAGAGCTCACAACTCTAAAACTTAGAGTTGTTCATGTTTCCACAACCTTGCGCTATTCTTAGCATTTAGAGCCCTAAGCTCACAATTAAGAGTTTTTCATGTAAACCACAACCCTAAGTTGTTCATAGCATCTAGAGCCCTAAGATCACAACCCAGAATCATTCATGTCATTCACAACCTTATAACTCAGAGTTGTTAATGTCAACCATTACCATGAGCTATTGATAGCATTTAGAACCCAGTGCTCAGGACTCAGAGTTATTCATGTCATCCACAACCCTGAGTTGTTCGTAACATTTAGACTCATAGGCTCACGACCAAGAATTGTTTGTATCATCCTTAACCCTATGTTGTTCGTAGCATTTAAAGGCCTTGGCTTGCAGGATCCCGAGTCGTTCATATCATCCACAACTTTGAGTTGTTCATAGCATTTAGAGCTCTGAGCTCAAGACTTGGAGTCATTCAAATAAACTTTAACCCTGAGTTGTTAATAACATATAAAGCCCTAAACTCAGGACCCAAAGTCATTCATGTGAACCACTAACCTGAGTTGTTCATAACATCTAGATCCTTGAGGTCACTACCAGGAGTCATTCATGTCCACTACAACTTGGAGCTTTTCACAATATCTAGAGGCATGTGCTCAATATATGAAGTCATTGATGTCAACCATAACCAGGAGTTGTTCATAGCACTTAGAGCCTTGAGCTCACAACCTAGAGTCATTTATGTCATCCATAACTCAAAGCTTTTCATGGCATCTAGAGTCCTAAGTTGACGATCTAGAGTAATTCATGTCAACTAGAGTCCTAAGTTGTTGATAACATTTAGAATCATAGGCTCATGACAAAGAATAATTCATATCAATCATAGCCCTTAGTTGTTCATAGCATCTAGATGCCTAAGCTCATAAGATCTCGAGTCATTAATATCATCCACAACTCTCAATTGTTCATAGCATCTAGAGACCTGAGCTCACAACCCAAAGTCATTCATGTCAACGACCACCATGATCTTTTTATAGTATCTAGAGCCTTAAGCTCACGACCTAGAGTTCTTCATGTCAACCACAACCCTGAGTTGTTCATACTATCTAGAGCCTTGAGCTCATAACCTAGAGTCATTCATGTCCTCCATACTCGGGAGCTTTTCATAACATCTAGAGTCCTAAGATCATGACTCAGAATTGTTCATGCCAATGACAACTTTGAGCTATGCATAACATATAGTTGCCTAAGCTAATGAGTTGGAGTTATTCATGCCATCCATAGTCCTGACCTGTTCATAGCATTTAGGCTCACAGGCTCATGACCATGAATCATTCGTATCATTCTTAGCCTTGAGTTGTTCATAGCATATAGAGGCCTAAGCTCATAGGATCCCTAATCATTCATATCATCCATAACTCTGAGTTGTTCATAGCATCTAGAGCCTTAAGCTCACAACCAGATTCATTTTTTTCAACCACAACCCTGAGTTGTGCATTGATTACTACTCAAAAAGTGCTATTTTATAGCTTGTAATTAACTCTTTTAAACACTTTTGAGTAGTAGTTATAACCTTTTAACTCAATTGGCATGTTAAGGACCCTTGCAATCGTTTCTAATCAAATTGTGTTAAGTTTTGGTGTTTTTTGATAGCTTTTTTATCACCAAAGGAATCTAAGATTGAGGGAGAGCTCTGTATAGTCCATGGCAAAGCAAATGGAAGCTCATTTACATGAAGAATCCAAGCTTTGGAGCTTCGTAGTTCTTTGCCAAAGCCAATCAAGAATGCAAGGAGGAAAAACAGAGGAATCTAACATGAAATTCAAGAGGGCAGCATTTGTAGGACACATTTCGATCACTTCCTAGAGTCCATACTATATATTTTTTTTAAGCTCGGGAAGTCAGGAGTCCAACTCTTTAAACAATGTATAAATTGGAGCTGAAACGAAGAAGTTATGGCCATTAGAAGACAACCGCACCAAGCTGAGTGAAAATTTCGCAGCTGCGAAATCAACTTCCGAAAATTTCATAGCTGCGAAATCAACTTGCGAAAATTTTGAAAGCTATTTCGTAGCTGCAAAATCACCTGCAGGCACATGTATGCCACTTCACAATTCAAATCCCATTTTCGCACCATGCGAAATCAATCTTTTCTTGCGAAATGGACACTTTCAACTTGCGAAATTCATCTATGTAATCTCAGATATTTGCTACCGACTAAGTTAGATTTTTTCTCAAGATATTTTATGTAAATTTCTATTTTCTCTTTGTAATCAACTAAAGATATTATTGGGATATTTCTTAGAAAATATCTTCTATATATATATCTCTCTAAACCAATATATATATGTAATTGACGAGGAGGAAGACAATCATAGTAAGAAATATATCTACAGAGCACTTGCTCTGCTTTTCCTTCACATTTTTGTTTTCTCATTATTTTTATTTCTAGCCAAACAAACTCTAAGAATGTTTCCTCAGAGGATGAGTGGATAGGCTTTTTGTCTCTTGGAGTGAAGAAAGCCAGATAAGGTTCCGAATGCAAAATTGGAAGTTTTGTTGTTTCAGTTTTTAATGAAGAGAAAGTGTGACCCGTTAATGGTTTTTATGTTTTTTAGTTAACTTAAAACGCCTTAAAATCACCTGAGCCAACACTTGGTAAGGCAAGTGGACTCCGTCCATTGAGTTACACTAGTTTATCTCTTACGAGCCTTTGGTAGGTGGTTTAAAGGTAGGATTATCTAGAATAGCTAACACTTGGTAAGCTTTTGGACTCTCAGGAGACATCCATTAGTTATCTCTTGTGAGCTTTTGACAAGTAATCCAAGGTTAAGGATTACCTTGAATGGCCAATACTAGGTGAGAGGTATGAACCATTGCAAGATGCATCAGTGAGAGGGATTTAGTGTTTGAACCCATTAAAGGGAAGCATCTGTACCACACTGATTCGGGAAATAACTACATGTTAAATCCCCAATGCAAGGAAAAGATTCAAGTGATCGGAACTCCCTTTTTGTATAACAAACCTAAGCCTAGTGATCTAAAACTCCAAGAAGCACTTTTCTTTGTAATTAAAATTAGTTACTATTTTTGGTTAGCTTAAAACTAACCCTTTTTCAACCAAAGATTATGTTTTGTTTTAAAGCTAACCTTGAAATAAAAAAACACCAATCCATATTTGAATTAATATCAATTGTGAAGTGAAAACCCATCCTAGTGAACGATCCTATAGCCACTATGCTATCATAGCTGAGGCTATCCTAGTACATGGTGAAATAGGTTATAAATTTTGTTGATTACTCCCGTATGAGGACCGAAATCAAGGTACACCAGTTGATTGAGCACCAATCAATAGGACATACACCAGCTGGGCACGAAATCATGCATAGTATCTGGAGCCCTGACCTTACAACCTAGAATCATTCATGTTAATCATAGCCTTAAGCTATTCATGGAATCTAGAGCCTTGAGCTCACCACCCAGAGTCATTTATGTCCTTCATAGCTTGGAGTTTTTCATTGCATCTGGAGCCTTGAGCTCATAACCCAAAGTCGTTCTTGTCAACCGCAACCTTGTGATGTTCATGGCATCTAGAGCCTTGAGTCCACGACCCAGAGTCATTCATGTCATTCATAACCCTTAACACATGATGCAAAATCATTCATCTAATCCAAAACCTTGAGCTTTGCATAACATCTAGAGGCTTGACCTCAAGAGAGCTCAAGTTGTTCATATCATCCATAATGTTGAGTTGTTGATAAAATCCATAGCCCTAAACTCACGAGTCAGAGTAGCACATATCTTCCGTAACCCTGGGCTATTCATAGCATCGAGAGCCTTGAGCTCATGACTTGAAGTCATTCATGTCAACCACAACTCTAAGCTATTCATAGCATCTAAAGCTCTAAGCTTGCAACATGGAGTCATTCATGTTATCCACAACTCTGAGCTTCTAATAGCATCTAAAGCCTTAACCTCATGATTTGGAGTTTTTAATTCCATCCAAAACCTTGAGTTGTTCATAACATTTGAGCTCATAGGCTCATAACCAAGAATCATTGATATGATCCTCAACCTTGAACTATTCATAGCATTTGAAGGTCTGAGATCATGGGATATTGAGTCGTTCATATCATCCACAACTATGAGCTATTCATAGCATCTAGAGCATTGAGCTCACGACCCGAATTTGTTCATGTTATCCACAACTGTGAGCTATTCATAGTATATAGGGTCCTGAGCTCATGCGATCTCGAGTCATTCATATCATCCATAATGTTGAGTTGTTCATAGCATCTTAAGCCCTGAGCTCACTACTTGGAGTAGCTCATGTCATCCATAGCCCTAAGTTACTCATAGAATCTAGAGCCTTGAGCTCACATGTAGGAGTCGTTCATGTGAACCACAGTCGTGAGTTATTCATAGTACCTAGAGCCTTAAGCTCACAACCCTAAGTTGATTATGTCATGCACACCCCTAAGTTGTTCATAGAATCTAGAACCCTCATCTCATGACCTAGAGTCATTCATGTTAACCACAACCATGAGTAGTTCATGGCATCTAAAGCGCTTAGTGCATAACCAGGATTCGTGCATGTCAACCACTACTGATTCGTCCCCAATTGGTGTACCTTTGATTCAATCCTCAGATGGGAGTTATCAACAAAATTTATAAACCTAATCCACCATATACTAGGGTAGCATAGCTAGCATAGCATAGTGGTCCTAGGATCGTCCACAGGGATGGGTTTTCATTTCACACATGATATTAGTTTAAAGAATTGGATTGATGTTTTTTCTTTTATAAATTAGCTTTAAAAGAAAACATAATATTTGGTTGAAAAAGGATTGGTTTTAAACTAACCAAAAATAGTAACTGATTTTAATTACAAAGAAAAGGTTTCTTAGAGTTTCAGGTCACTAGGTTTAGGCTCCTTATACAAAAGAGGAGATTTCAGATCTTTTCCTCGCATTGAGGATTTAACCTATAGTTATCCTCCCAATCAGTGTGTTACAGTTGCTTCCCATTAATGGTTTCAATGCTAAATCCCTCTCACTGATGCATCTTGCAATGACTCATACCTCTCACCTAGCATTTTCCATTCAAGGTGATCCTTAACCTTGGATTACCCTTTAGAAGCTCGCAGGAGATAACTAATGGATGTCTCTAGGGAGTCCAAAAGCTAACCAAGTGTTGGCTATTCTAGGTAGTCCTACCTTTAAACCACCTCCCAAAGGCTCACAAGAGATAACTAATGGATCTCTATGGATTAAGTCCGAAAAACTTACCAAGTGTTGGCCCAGGTAATTATAAGGGATTTTAAGTTAACTAAAAATATAAAAACCATTATCGGGTCACAACTTCCTCTTCATTAAAAACTAAAACAAGTAAAACTTCCACTTTTGTATCCGAGTCCCTTACCTAGCTTCCTTCCATCCAATAAACAAAAAGCTTAGCCACTCATCCTCTAAGAAAACATTCTCAAAGGCTGTTTGGTTAGAAAGAAAATACAAACAAAGTAAGTAGGTAAGGCAGAGCAAAGCTCTGTATATTTCTTACCAAAAAATGTACAAGTGATCCCTAAGAATGTCTTCCAAGATTCTGAAATAGATATTACAAAAAGAGATATGTTAAGATATATAAAGAGAGATATTTTTAACCCCTCAATTAGATATTCTAAATATCTAAAAAGATCTTCAGCTGATTACAAGGAGATAATAGATAATTACACAAAATATCTTGAGGTAAAAATCTAACGGAGTCAATGCAAAAATATCTGAAGACTACATGAAGATTTCACAAGTCAGATATGGAGTTGCGAAAATTTCACAAGAGGAAAAGGAGTTGCAAAATTTTCGCAATACTGAAAAGGAGTTGCGAAAATTTCGTAAGTGGTGTAAAGTGGCTGAGAAATTTTCTTCTATCTTGCAAAAATTTCGCAAGTGGTTGCGAAATTCTTCAGTGTTAGATTCCTTCTCTGATTCTCTTCCTTGCACACTTGATTGATTTGGCAAAGGCTTTGAAGCTCTCCAAAACTTGGATTCGTCATGTAAATTAGCTTCAATCTTGCTTTGCCATGGATTATACCAAGTTCTCCCTCATTCTTGGCTTGTTTTAATGATCAAAAAGCTATCAAAAACATCAAAACTTGCCAAAAACTTATTAGTAACACTTGCAAGGGTCCTTAATGTGCCAATTGAGTTAAAAGGTAATAAATACTACTCAAAAGTGTTTAAAAGAGTTTATAAGAAGCTATAAAAGAGCACTTTTTGAGTAGTAATCACTCTCCCCAACTAGCATATTGCTAGTCTCTTAGCAATGAAGGAGAGAAAAATAAAAATATAAATAGTAAAATAATTTACAAAATCATGCTGATCACTCCAAAAAATCATAATTGGCATGATTGTAAAGCATACTCTCACATGGAATATTAATAAAGCAAGCAAAACCCATCATTCAACAAGAGGATATAAAAAATCTTACTTGATCATAATTCATAAAGAGTAGGCATTATGCAAATTTAAGTATTGAGAGGATTTCCACTTTCCTAGGCTCAATCATTACTCTTCCACAAAAATCTATGTGTTAAGCTTATTAGTTTCCGAATATAGTACTCTGAACTAATCTCTCCCCTCAACCTAGTTCTTTCTCAGACTTTAGCAAACTGACCACTTCCAATAGGCTAAGAACACACCTCTTTTATTTCACAAATTTTTTCTTGTAGGCGTGCAATGCTTAAGGTATTGTTTTCTAAAGTGTCCATGTAACGAGGATCAATTGATGACTCCTAACTAATAAAGGTTTAGGGCATCAAGCTTTAAAGATCTTTCGACCACTAACTCCTCGGATTTTACCCCGGACTTTTGAGATTGGAATTTAATTCCTAAGCACCTACAATATTTTAAACTTCACCTATTCACCCTTGTAACGAGCATTGAGGTCGGTGACTCCCAACCAATCAAGGCTTAGGGCACCAGGTTTTAAAGATTTTCACCATATACCCCTCGGACCTTGCTTGGGTTTCAAAGCAAGTGAAACACTTTGTTCTTTTTCTCTTTTTTTAAAGGCTCATTGGCCCCTTTATTAGGTGTCTCAACACTATTAAAACGAGGTCAAAGGTACCAAGTCTAAATTTTCGTAAGTTCAGGATGTGAGATAGTTTTTCATCTTATAATCGGAACCTAATGTGCACAGTGTGTGGTAAGGTTAAAGTGGAAGAAATAAGGTTGAATTCAATAGGAGTTTCAATAATTCATCAACCTCAATAAGCATAATACGACTCTAATATTCACGTAAAAAGGTAGGAATTCAATTTCTCTCATTTCATTTTGAGAAATTTTCCTTAATAATCTTGGAGAGTAGAGTAAAAACTTTTAAAATTAAGCGAAAATTTTAAAATTGAGTGAAAAGTACTATTTTAACAAAATAACTTAGCATTATTAACAAAACTTCCTTCCTTTACTCTCCCCCCAACCAAGATCAACATTGTCCTCAATGTGTCAAGATCGATTGAAATATAGGGAGGAAGTGGTACCTCCTGAGTGACATGGAGTCTGAGTCGTATAGGAGAAACCACATGATTCAAAAAACAAAAGATTAATGAGTAAGGGAGATAGAAAAGAAAATGCCAAGTATAAACCAAAATGATATGTATATATTACTTTGAGAAAGTACAATGTGATGATCATATAATACATCCAATCCCAGAATATAAAATATCAACACAAGTAATAATGTCTACTAATATACTAAGTAAATAGAAAATAAAGAAATGATCAAGGAGCGGGGTTCTCTAGTGGGGATAAGTAGGATATCCCATATGCTCCAATATATGGCAGAACAACCTCAGAAACAACAATGGGATAATGTCAGCTCATTGTATCTTCTTTCTGTGAACTTTCTCCTCAAAGTATAGGAGAGCGGCCATTATCAAGTGATGTGACCCAAAATAGAAGCCCTCAGATATCCTGAATAACGCATCCAGGATGGGTCCTCGCCTCTGCACTAGATGCTGAAGAGGGAAAATATTGGACCGCAACAATACATCTACTAGGAGCATCCCAGATGGAAGCTCCTTACGTAGAAGGAATGAATCTCCAGAAGTCCCTCTAGATAGAATGCAGACCATGTCTCGTTGAGATATAGGGGACCACTGTCTAAAATGTGTTGGATCCTCTGGTTGAAATGGAATATGGAGAGCCTCAGCAATGTGCCTAGCCTCTAGGATACCCTGGTGCCCGTCAATGCTGAAATGAATGGTTGTGGGACTCCAGGCGCCCTGAGTAGTCATGGACTGATAGAATTCCATCGCCACTCTTGGGTAGAAAAACTCCTTGGGAGTCATCAGGCGCTCGAGATGGTACCTCTGGAGTATTCCAAATAAATCCCGAAGGTCCAACTGTTGTTGCATAGCCTCAATGTCGAAATAGAGCCCAGAATGAAATGACCTGGCTCTACAATCTGAATTGCCCTCAATGGGTGGTGCAGTAACCATAGGCCTCTTAATGATGGCTTCCAGAATAATGCTGGAATGATGCTGAGAATCCACTGAGCCTTAAGAATTAGGCTGCGCATGCCTAGATGTCTCTTTAGGGCCTGAGGTCCTGGCTCTCTTTAGTGGAATGTGGTGTATTGATAGCTTAGGGAATGGAGAAGTTGGCGGTCTCCGTGTCAAATATCAGCGCTGAGGAGGGTTAGAAGGCACCCTACCCTCAGAAGATGGAACGGTCAGGGCCTGAGGGGCCTGAGGAGCAAAGGCGTTTGGCCGAGCCTCGCGAGATGCTGACGAGTCTGTATGGCCTCCTCTGATGCGTTCCATGGCTGAAATGGGGCGAGAGGCGAAGGTCTCTTCTTCTTCTTGGTGGCCGTAGGGCGTGGAATGGTGAGGAAATTGTTGTGCAAGGTGGTAGTGAGATTTTTGTAATAGAGGATGGGTCGTGCGAAATAAATAGAGGCTTTGCAGGTCTTTAAATAGGATTTTTAAGTGACCTTTAGCTTTCCTCCTTATTGTTGGTATTTTGCATGGGTTTCACAAGGCAAAAATGAGTTGCGAAATTATTGGCAGCCCTTGTGAAAATTTTCACAAGTGGATTTAGGGTGTTGCGAAATTTTGACAAGTGAATTTATGGGCTGCGAAATTTTTTGCAAGTGACATTTGGTGTTGCGAAATATTCACAAGTTACATTTGGTGTTGCGAAATGCTTTGTTTTGAAATTTCCCTGCATTTGATCATCAAAAATTAAATTAAGTCACAATAAAATAAAATTAAAGCAAGAAATTTCAATTTAAAACATAGACTAAATCAATAAAACTTGAAATTAATATTAACACACAATATATATATATATATATATATGGACTTAGTGTCTTCCAACAGACTAAGTCCATCTAACTATTTGTCTTTCCAGGCTTGATGTGGTTCAAGGAGGTTGATTTCCTCCTTGTCTTTAGAAAATGGCTCCAGGAATGGCTTGAGTCGTTGGCCATTGACTTTGAAACTCCCGGTGTTGTTGAGTAGCTCTACTACTCCATTTGAATATACTTCTTGGATAGTAAACAGACTTATCCACCTTGACTTCAACTTTCCCGAGAAGATGTGGAGCTTAGAGTCATAAAGCAAGATTTTTTGTCCCTTCTGAAATTCTTTGTGGGAGACTAACTGATCATGCCACCTTTTCAATCTCTGTTTTTCAATGTTTGAATTGATATAGGCGTCATTTCTCAATTCCTCCATCTCATTAAGGTATAGAAATCTCTTCATGTCGACACTATTCAAGTCCATGTTGAGCGTCTTTATTGCCCACCAATCTTTGTATTGCACTTCAATAGGGAGATGGCACACTTTTCCATAGACTAAGCGATAAGGAGACATTCCAAGAATGGTCTTGTAAGTTGTTCTGTAAGCCTATAGTGAATCATGAAGCTTAACAGACCAATCTATTATGCTCATATTCACCACCTTCATCAATATGTTCTTGATCTCCTGGTTGGCTAACTCAACTTGCCTAGAAGTCTGAGGGTGGTAAGGTGTTGCTACCTTATGCTTCACCCCGTACTTGGCTAAGAGAGTTTCAAATGACTTGTTACAAAAATGAGTACCCCTACCACTGATTATGGCTTTGGGTACTCCAAATTTGGAGAAGATGTTCTCTTTGAGAAATTTGAGAACAACTTTGTGATCATTTCATTTGCACAGGATTGCTTCTACCCATTTAGAAACATAATCCACTCCTACCAAAATGTAGGAATAGCCAAAGGACATAGGAAAAGGTCCTATGAAGTCAATGCCCCATACATAAAAAAGTTCCCAAGCCTCTGGCATCTGTCACAGCTCATACACATGGTGAGGGCATCTTTGAAAAGTGCTGGCAAACAAAAACCCGATTGCAACACCTTCATAGCTGTCTTCTGAGAAGCAAAATGGCCTCCGCATGCACTTTTATAGCAATGACTGAGGATCCCCTTTTGCTCTTGCTCAGGGACGCACTTCCGTATTATTTGATCCGCATAATATTTGAATAGGAATGGCTCTTCCTAATAGTAGGCATGAATTTTTGCAAAGAAGTGCTTCTTATCTTGTGCTTTCCACTCACTTGGAACTTCTCCGGTAACTAAATAGTTAGTAATATGAGCATACCAAGGAACGACTTCTATCAACATGAGTGACTCCTCTGGAAAATCATCATTAATTGGCAAACTGTGGGAATTCTAGCCTTGACAGATGGTCAACTACCACATTCTCCACTCCTTTCTTGTCTTTGATCTAAAGATTCAATTCTTGAAGCAAGAGAATCTATTTAATCAGCCTCGCTTTTGCATCTTGTTTAGTCAACAAATATTTCAAGGTCGAGTGGTCAGTGAAAACCATAATGAAAGACCCTACTAAGTAAGCGCAGAATTTGTCTAAGGTAAAAACTATAGCCAACAATTATTTCTCTGTGGTTATGTAGTTTCATTGCGCTTCATTCAACATTTTGCTTGCATAGTAGATCACATAGGGCTTTCCATCTTCTCTTTACCCAAGAACAGCTCCTATAGCAAAGTCACTGGCATCGTACATCACTTCAAAGGGCAATTGCCAATTAGGAGCTCTCACTATTGGAGTGGTTGTTAGCAATAACTTCAATTCTTCAATACTCCATTGACATCGATCATCCCATACAAATTTAGCGTCCTTTACCAATAGCTCACAAATAGGTCTTGCAAGTTTAGAGAAATCTTTAATAAACCTCCTATAGAACCCAGTGTGGCCAAGGAATTGCCTTACTCCTTTGATAGTTGTTGGCGATGGCAACTTGATAATCAGTTCAATTTTTGCTTTGTCCACTTCAATGCCTTGGCTAGAGATAATATGCCCAAGGACAATCCCTTGGGGTACCATGAAATGGCATTTCTCCTAGTTGAGCACTAAGTCTTTTTCAATGCATTTGTTCAGCACAACTTCCAAGTTGACTAAGCATTTGTCAAACGCACTTCCATATATGGTGATATCATCCATAAAGACTTCCATAATACGCTCCACCATATCACTGAAAATTCTTAACATGCATCTTTGGAATGTTGTCGGTGCATTGCATAAGTCGAAAGGCATTCTTCTATATGCATAAGTTCCGAATGGACAAGTGAAAGTGGTCTTCTCTTGGTCTTCAACAATAAAATGGATGGCCTGAGACCCTCTCAAGCACTTGATCAATAAACGGCAACAGGAAGTGGTCCTTCCTTGTTACAGCATTAAGCTTTTGATAATCAATACACCCCTTCCAACCTAAAGTGAGGCGTGTAGAAACTACCTCTCCCTTATCATTTTGCACCACTGTGATCCCTAATTTCTTTGCCACGACTTGCGTAGGACTCACCCATGGGCTATCTGATATGGGGTAGATAATATCGGCCTGAAATAGCTTAAGCACCTCAGCTCGCACCACCTCTTGCATGTGAGTTTTTAACCTTTGCTGGGGTTGATGAACTGGCTTAGCTTCTTCTTCCATGTATATATGATGAGTACAAACTAAAGGATTGATCCCTTTTAGATCGAAAATTTTCCACCCTATTGCCTTCTTACATCTCCTGAGGATTTCAAGTAGACAATCCTCCTAAGTAGTGGTAAAAGATGAAGAAATAACAACAGGGCTCTGATTATTCTCCTCCAGGTATACATACTTCAACTCCGTGGGCAATGGCTTTAGAATAAGCTTTGGGGGCTCCTCCTTAATGACTTCTTATGTCTCTTGCTCATTGAATAAAGGGAGAATTTCTTCCCTCAACTTCAAAGGAGGTAGAGTAGCAAGCAAATCTAAGGGTTCAGGTAACCCTTCATCAAGATCCCGAAAACTCTCGTTCAAATCTTCTAGCATCTTTTGATCACAATGCTCCTCCACTAAGTTATCAATCATGCACACCTCTTCTGGTCCTTCTTCTTCTCCCAGATGGAATTGTTTATTGCACATATAGAAGATATTGAGCTCCAACGTCATGTTGCCAAATATAAGCTACATGACTCTATTCCGACAATTGATGATAGCATTTGAAGTGGATATGAATGGTCTTCCAAGTATGATAGGAATACAGTTAGTTCCTTTGGCAACCGGGTCCGTATCAAGAACAACAAAATCTACTAGGTAGTAGAATTTGTCAACTTGAACTAGGACATCTTCAATCATACCTCTTGGAATTTTCACAGATCTATCTGCTAGAGATAGAGTGATTGATGTTGGCTTCAACTCTCCCAGTCCCAATTGCTTATAGACAGAGTAGGGTAACAAATTCACACTTGCTCCCAAGTCCAACAAAGCTTTCTCCACACACGTCTCTCCAATCATCACTGATATGGTAAGACAACTCAGATGTTTGTATTTCACTAGAGACTTGCACTGTATAATGGAACTTACTTGCTCAATTAAGAAGGCATTCTTACTCACATTGAACCCTCTTTTTATAGTGCGTAAGTCTTTCAGGAATTTTGCATAAGTCGGAACTTGTTTGATCATGTCTAGCAAAGGGATATTAACTTTCACTTGCCTCAACACTTCAAGAATTTTTTATGCGTTGTTGATTCCCTTTTTGCCATGCAAAGCTTGTGGGAATGGTGGAGGCATGTGCTTCTTTATCATTTCTTCTTGGTTGATGGTCCTCTCCGATTTTTCATTCACATTAGCTTCAAGGTCCTCCTTCTTTGTACTGTTCCCTTTCTTCTTTCCTTTGATTTCCTCCCTTTTCTCTTTCTCTGCTTCATTCTCTAGTTCTCGCTCTGGCTTGAGTGTAGGCAGATCAACCTCTTTACCGCTCCTTAGAGTGATCATTGCTTTAACTTCCCTCAATTGTGAAGATTCTCCTTCCTAAGCCTCCATTTCATGGATACCCTTGGGATTTTGATGGGGTTGAGAAGGAAATTTTCCTTTATCTTACACTGTGTTGAGATTAGTAAGCCTTAAGATCTGGCATTAGAGATTATCTATCTTCTGAGATAGATCATTCACCCTTCCATCCATCTTTATGTCTAGATTGGCAATTTCTTGTCTGGGCTGAGCATTTTCTTGCTTGAATTGATCATTGATGGATTTCTGGTCTCCAACAAAATCTCCCATGACCTTGCTAACATTGACAATGGATTGTTCAAGACTTAAGGCGTATGGGGGTGCTTGGCCAGGTTGCATGTATTGAGATGCCCTTGGCTTCCAAGAGAAATTCGGATGGTTGCTCCAATTTGAATTGTAGGTGTTGCCATATGAAGCATTGTTATTGGGCTTAAATTGTCCAATAACATTTTCTTGATCCCCAAGCATTTCTCTCACAACTGGCATTATAGGACACTCTTCCACCAAGTGCTCAAAAGATTGACAAATTGAACACAACTTAGTTTGCATTGGTGTGTCTGAAATGGCCTACACTTGGTGTATCCTCTTCACTTCAAGCTCCTCCAATCTTCTAGCCATAGTTGCAAATTTTGCTTTCATTTTGGTATCTTCATTCAAAGTATACATCCTAGCCTTAGCATTAGAAGCATTTGGTTGAGAATTCATTCTTCCCACTTCTCTGGCATTGGGCTCATCCCATCCTCTTGAAACTTCAGCTACATAACTCAAGAAATCCATGGCTTCCTCTGGATTCTTACTCATAAAGTCTCCTCCACACATCATTTCTAAGAGTTACTTCATTGAGGAGGACATACCGTCATAAAAATAGCTCACCAATAGCCATGTATCAAATCCATGGTGAGGACAAGCATTGATAGCTTCCATGTATCTCTCCTAACATTCATAGAATTTCTCATTCTCCTTAGCTGAGAAGTTTGCGATTTACCTTTTCAAGTCGTTGGTCCTATGAGTCGGGAAAAATTTCTTGAGGAATTTAGCTTGCAAATCAATCCAAGATTGGATACTCCTTGGCCTTAAAGAATTAAGCCAGACCTTGGGCTTGTCCTTTAAAGTGAAAGGAAATAGCTTGAGCCTCATCAAGTCAATTGAAGCTCCTCGTTCTCGGAAAGTATTACAAACGTCTTCAAACTCCTTGATATGTGATTACTACTCAAAAAGTGCTCTTTCATAGCTTCTTATAAACTCTTGTAAACACTTTTCAGTAGTACTTATTACCTTTTAACTCAATTGGCACATTAAGGACCCTTGCAAGTGTTACTAATCATTTTTTGGCAAGTTTTGATGTTTTTTATAGCTTTTTTATCATGAAAACAAGCCAAGAATGAGGGAGAACTTGGTATAATCCATGGAAAAACAAGATTGAAGCTAAATTACATGAAGAATCCAAGTTTTAAAGAGCTTCAAAGCCTTTGCGAAATCAGTCAAGTGTTCAAGGAAGAGAATCAGAGAAGGAATCTAACATCGAAGAAATTTCGCATCACCTTTCACCACTTGCAAAATTTTCTCATCACCTTTCTCACTTGCGAAAATTCCGCATCACCTTTCACCACCTGCGAAATTTTCGCAACCACCTTTTTCACTTGCGAAATTTTCGCATCTCCTTTTCCTCTTGCAAAATTTTTGTGGCTCCATTTCTCACTTGCAAAATCTTCATGTAATCTTCAGATATTTTGCACCGACTCTGTTAGATTTTTACCTTAAGATATCTTGTGTAATTATTTATTCTCTCCTTGTAATCAGCTGAAGATCTTTTAAGATATTTAGGATATCTAATTAAGGGGTTAAAAATATCTCTCTATATATATCTTAAGATATCTCTTTGTAATATCTATCTCAGAATCTCGAAAGACATTCTTGGGGATCACTTGTACATTTTTTAGTAAGAAATATATAGAGCTTTGCTCTGCCTTACCTACTCACTTTGATTGTATTTTTCTTTCTATCCAAATAACTTCTGACGATGTTTTCTCAGAGGATGAGTGGCTAGACTTCTTGTTTCTTGGACGGAAGGAAGCTAGGTAAGGGACCAGGCTACAAAAGTGGGAGTTTTTCTTGTTTCAGTTTTTAATGAAGAGGAAGTTATGACCCGTTAATGGTTTTTATATTTTTAGTTAACTTAAAATCCCTTATAATCACCTAGGCCAACACTTGGTAAGATTTTCGGACTCAATCCATAGAGATCCATTAGTTATCTCTTGCGAGCCTCTGGGAGGTGGTTTAAAGGTAGGATTACTTGGAATAGCCAACACTTGGTAAGCTTTTGGACTCCCTGGAGACATCCATTAGTTATCTCCTGCAAGCTTTTGAAGGCTAATCCAAGGTTAAGGATCACCTTGAATGGCAAATACTAGGTGAGAGGTACAAGCCATTGCAAGATGCATTAGTGAGAGGGATTTAGCGTTGATATCATTAATGGGAAGCAACTATAACACACCGGTTGGGAGGATAACTATAGGTTAAATCAACATAGTCAACATGCTCTAGAAAGAAAATCTCAACGCATACCGATCCATGAGGGACCGCATGCATCCACCTCATATGAGTGCACCATCATGTATAGTGCCACCTACAGAGCAGCTAGTGATCCGACCACATATTGTTCCACTTCTACCTACTTTTCATGAGATGGAAAGTGAGAATCCCTACCAGCATATCAAGGAATTTGAAGATGTTTGTAATACTTTCCAAGAAAGAGGAGCTTCAATCGACTTCATGAGGCTCTAGCTATTTCCTTTCACTTTAAAGGACAAGGCTAAAGTTTGGCTTAATTCTTTAAGGCCAAGGAGTATCCGGTCTTGGACTGATTTGCAAGCTGAATTCCTCAAGAAATTTTTTCCAACTCACGGGACCAACAACTTGAAAAGGCAAATCTCAAACTTCTAAGCTAATGAGAATGAGAAATTTTACGAATGTTGGTGATTACTACTCAAAAAGTGATACTTTATAGCTTGTAAATAACTCTTTTAAACACTTTTGACTAGTAGTTATTACATTTTAACTCAATTGGCATGTTAAGGACCCTTGCAATCTTTTCTAATCAAATTGTGTTAAGTTTTGGTGTTTTTGATAGCTTTTTTATCACCAAATAAATCCAAGATTGAGGAGAGTTTTATATAATCCTTGGCAAAGCAAATGGAATCTCATTTACAAGATACAAGCTTTGGAGCTTTGTAGTCCTTTTCCAAAAGCAAATCATGAATGCAAGGAGGAGAAACAAAGAGAGAAATATAACATGAAGAAATTCAAGAGGACAACAACTTTTGGACACATTTAGAGCACTTTCTAGAGTCCATTTCATGCATACTATATGTCGTTTTGAATTTTGGGAAGTCAGGATTCCAACGCTTCAAACGGTGCACAAATCAGAGCTGAAATGAAGAAGTTATGGCCATTGGAAGTAAATCACATCAAGCTGAAAGACAATTTCGCAAGCCGCGAAATCACAAAGTGTTGGTTGCGAAATCAGCCTTTTCATGCCAAATGGAGACTTTCAGCTTGCGAATTTTTGCAGCCCATGTTGCATGCTGTGAAATCCACCTAAGTGCTTCCAGATATTTGCGACCAACTCTTTTAGATTTTTTTTCTTCAGATATTTTTTGTTTAAATCCCCATTTTCTCCTTGTAATCCACCAATCATTGGATTCCTTAGTTAGTAAGTAAGAACAAAGGGTGAATAACCTCTTATATATAGTTTGTAATTTTCTTTACACAAGACATCTTGGGAGCTTGTTCTCAAAGACTAACTTTTTGTATAGTTTTGAAGAAAGTAATACACAGAACTTTGCTTTGCCTTACCTACTCATTTTGATTGTATTTTCTTACTAGCCAAACAAGCTCCGAGGATGTTTCCTCAGAGAACGAGTGGCTAGAATTTTTGTCTCTTGGAGTTAAGGAAGCTGGGTAAGGTGCCGAATGCAAGAATTGGAATTTTTGTTGTTTCAGCTTTTAATGAAGAGAAAGTGTGACCCGTTAATGGTTTCTATGTTTTTAGTTAACTTAAAATGCCTTTAAATCACCTGGGGCAACACTTGGTAAGGCAAGTGATCTCTGTCCATTGAGATACACTAGTTTATTTCTTGCAAGCCTTTAGGAGGTGGTTCAAAGGTAGGATTTTCTAGAATAGCCAATACTTGGTAAGCTTTTGGACTCTAAGGAGACATCCATTAGTTATCTCTTGCGAGCTTTTGAAGGGTAATCCAAGGTTAAGGATCACCTTGAATGGCAAATGATAGGTGAGAGGCACGAGCCATTGCAAGATGAATCAGTGAGAGGGATTTATTTTTTGAATCCATAAAAGGGAAGCATCTGTACCACACCGGTTCGAAAAATAAGTATATGTTAAATCTCCAATGCGAGGAAAAGATTTAAGTGACCGGAACTCTATTTTTGTATTAGGAGCCTGACCCTAGTGATCCAAAAATTCCAAGAAACACTTTTCTTTATAATTAAAATCAGTTACTATTTTTTGTTAGCTTAAAATCAATCCTTTTTAAACCAAAGTTTGTGTTTTATTTTAAAGCTAACCTTGAAATGAAAAAGCACCAATTCCACTTTGAATTAATATCAGTTGTGAGTTGAAAACCCTTCCCAGTGAACGATCTTAAAGCCACTATGCTATGCTAGATGAGGCTATCCTAGTACATGGTGATATAGGTTATAAATTTTGTTGATTACTCCCGTCTGAGGACCGAAATCAAGGTTCACCGGTTGATTGAGCACCAATCAACAGGACATACACCAGCTGGGCACGAAATCAGTTGGGAAAGATACATGAAAGCTATCAATGCTTGTCCTCACCATGGCTTTGATACATGGCTATTGGTGAGCTATTTTTACGACGGTATGTCTTCCTCAATGAAGCAACTCTTAGAAACGAAGTGCAGAGGAGACTTCATGAGTAAGAATCCAGAGGAAGCCATGGATTTCTTGAGTTATGTAGCTAAAGTTTCAAGATAATGGGATGAGCCTAATGCCAGGAAAGTGGGAAGAAGGAATTCTTAGCCAAATGCTTCTAATGCTAAGGCTGGGATGTATACTTTGAAAGAAGATACTGATACAAAAGTAAAATTTGCAGCTTTGGCTAGAAGATTGGAGGAACTTGAAGTGACAAAGATACGCAAAGTGCAAGCCATTTCAGACACACCAGTGCAAGCTAAGTTGTGTTCAATTTGTCAATCTTTTGAGCACTTGGTGGAGGATTGTCCTTCGATGCCAGTTGTGAGAGAAATGTTTGGGGATCAAGCAAATGCTATTGGACAAATCAAGCCCAATAACAATGCTTCATATAACAACACCTACAATTCAAATTGGATAAATCATTTGAATTTTTCTTGGAAGCCAAGGGCACCTCAGTACATGCAACTTGGCCAAGCACCCCTACAAGCCCCGAGTCTTGAACAAGCCATTGTGAATCTTAGCAAGGTCCTGAGAGATTTTGTTGTAGACCAGAAATCCATCAATGATCAATTCAGGTAAGAAATTGCTCAAATCAGGCAAGAAATTGCCAATGGAGATAGAAGGATGGATGGGAAGCACAATGATCTATCTCAGAAGATAGATAATCTCCAGTACCATATCTCAAGGCTTACCAATCTCAACACATTACAAGAGAAAGGAAAATTTCCTTCTCAACCTCATCGGAATCCAAAGGGTATCCATGAAGTGGAGGCGCAGGAGGGCGAATCTTTTCAGATGAGGGAAGTTAAAGTAGTGATCACTCTAAGGAGTGGTAAAGAGGTTGATCTGCCTACACCCAAGCCAGAGCATGAACCAGACTCTGAAGTAAAGAAAGAGAAGAGGGAGGAAAACAAAGGAAAGAGGAAAGGGAACAGTACAAAGAAGGAGGACCTTGAAGCTAAGGTGAATGAAAAACTGGAAAGGACCATCAACCAAGAAGAAGTGATAAAGAAGCACATGCCTCCGCCATTCCCACAAGCTTTGCATGGCAAAAAGGGAATTAACAATGCATAAAAAATTCTTGAAGTGTTGAGGCAAGTGAAACTTAACATCCCTTTGCTAGACATGATCAAATAAGTTCTGACTTATGAAAAATTCCTGAAGGACTTATGCACTATAAAAAGAGGGTTAAATGTGAGTAAGAATGCCTTCTTAACTGAGCAAGTAAGTTCCATTATACAGCGCAAGTCTCCAGTGAAATACAAATATCCTGGCTATCCTACCATATCAGTGATGATTGGAGAGATGTGTGTGGAGAAAGCTTTGTTGGACTTGGGAGCAAGTGTGAATTTGTTACCCTACACTGTCTATAAGCAATTTGGATCGGGAGAGTTGAAGCCAACATCAATCACTTTATCTCTAGCAGATAGATCTGTGAAAATTCCAAGAGATATGATTGAAGATGTCCTAGTTCAAGTCAACAAATTCTACTAACCAGTGGATTTTGTTGTTCTTGATACGAACCCAGTTGCCAAAGGAACTAATTGTATTCCTATCATACTTGGAAGACCATTCCTAGCCACTTCAAATGCTATCATCAATTATAGGAATGGAGTCATGCAACTTACATTTGGCAACATGACGTTGGAACTCAATATCTTCTATATGTACAATAAACAATTCCATCTGGGAGAAGAAGAAGGACCAAAAAAGGTGTGCATGAATGATAACTTAGTGGAGGAGCATTATGATCAGAAGATGCTAGAAGATTTGAACGAGAGTTTTCGAGATCTTGATGAAGGGTTACTTGAACCCTTAGATTTGCTTACTACTCTACCTCCTTTGAAGTTGAGGGAAGAAATTCTCCCTTTATTTAATGAGCAAGAGACATAAGAAGCTATTAAGGAGGAGACCCAAAGCTTATTCTGAAGCCATTGCCCACGGAGTTGAAGTATGTATACCTGGAGGAGAATAAGCAGAGCCCTGTTGTTATTTCTTCCTCTTTTACCACTACTTAGGAGGATTGTCTACTTGAAATCCTCAGGAGATGCAAGAAGGCGATAGGGTGGAAAATTTCTGATCTGAAAGGGATCAGTCCTTTAGTCTGAACTCATCATATATACATGGAAGAAGAAGCTAAGCCAGTTCGTCAACCCCAACGAAGGTTGAACCTTCACATGCAAGAGGTGGTGCGAGTTGAGGTGCTTAAGTTACTTCAGGCCGGTATTATCTACTCCATATCAGATAGCCCATGCGTAAGTCCTATGCAAGTCATGCCAAAGAAATTAGGGATCACAATGGTGCAAAATGATAAGGGAAAGGTATTTTTTACACGCCTCACTTCAGGTTGGAGGGTGTGTATTGATTATCGAAAGCTTAATGTTGTAACAAGGAATGACCACTTCCCATTGCCGTTTATTGATCAAGTGCTTGAAAGGGTCTCAGACCATCAATTCTACTGTTTCTTGGATGGCTACTTCGGGTATTTTCAAATTGAAATTGCTGTTGAAGACTAAGAGAAGACCACTTTCACTTGTCCATTCGGAACTTATGCATACAGAAGAATGCCTTCTGGCTTATGCAATGCACTGGCCACATTCCAAATATGCATGTTAAGCATTTTCAGTGATATGGTGGAGCGTATTATGGAAGTCTTTATAGATGATATCACCGTATATGGAAGTGCATTTGACGAATGCTTAGTCAATTTGGAAGCTGTGTTGAACCGATGCATTGAGAAAGACTTGGTGCTTAACTGGGAGAAATGCCATTTCATGGTACCCTGAGGGATCGTCCTTGGGCATATTATCTCCATCCAAGGCATTGAGGTGGACAAAGTAAAAGTTGAACTGATTGTCAAGTTGCCATCGCCAACAACTGTCAAAGGAGTAAGGTAATTCCTTGGCCACACTGGGTTATATAGGAGGTTTATTAAAGATTTCTCTAAACTTGCAAGACCTCTTTGTGAGCTATTGGTAAAGGATTCTAAATTTGTATGGGATGATCGATGTCAATGGAGTTTTGAAGAATTGAAGTTATTGCTGACAACCGCTCCAATAGTGAGAGCTCCCAACTAGCAATTACCCTTTGAAGTGATGTGCGATGCCAGTGACTTTGCTATAGGAGCTGTTCTTGGGTAAAGAGAAGATGGAAAGCCTTATGTGATCTACTATGCAAGTAAAACGTTGAATGGAGCACAACGAAACTACACAACCATAAAAAAAGAATCGTTGGCTACAATTTTTGCCTTAGACAAATTCCGCGCTCACTTAATAGGGTTTTTCATTGTGGTTTTGTCACGACCCAAATTTCGGGCGACCCAAAATTTGGCCCGTGACCCCAGGTCAAAGGTTTGACCCTAAGGGTTTCTCTTATTCCACGTTGGTAGTCAACTAAAACACTCTGAATTTTTTATTTTTTATTTTTCACATATAAGTCCCAGTAGGTTCTCACCAACTAACAATATTTCAAACCTTATTCAAACACATCAAGATTTAATAAACATCATTGCATTCCAAAATAAAATTTCATAAAAATCCTCTTAATCAAATTAAGGTCTTATTACATTATCCATAATTCACTTATTACAAGGTCTCAATACCACAAACACAATAAAAAAAATAAAACACATTCCACTAAACCGCTCCAAGGGCATCCTGGAGTCCTCCCTGTCCCACTTGTGGATCCTCATGAGTGATATCTGCATCTAAAAAGATATAAAAAGGAAGGGGTGAGCATTTCTACATTGCTCAGTAGGGTACCTAACACCCAAAGGGTTAATGGGGGATTACTATATTTCAATAACCCAAACACAACAGTTTACCAATATAAATCAAGTCACACAAGTTAACATATAACATTATACTCAATCCCACAACATCCAATCATTAAATGAATGCATATGAATGTGTGACACACAGTCATACAATGCATTATCGTTCTCAGACTTTCACCGAAGGATACACGTCCGCACCCAAATATACTCCCCATTCGGAGTCTTCCCGAGGTAAACTTTTGGGTCTTTCATGATTACTACTCAAAAGGTGCTATTTCATAGCTTGTAATTAATTCTTTTAAACACTTTTGAGTAGTAGTTATCACCTTTTAACCCAATTAACTTATTAAGGACCCTTGCAATCAATTCTAATCAAATTGTGTTAAGTTTTGGTGTTTTGATAACTTTTTGATCACCAAAGCAATCCGAGAATGAGGAGAGTTCTTTGGAATCCATGGCAAAGCAATGGAAAGCTCAGAAACATGAAGAACCGAAGCTTTGAAGTCCTTTGCCATAAGCAGATTCGGAATGCAAGGAGCAAAAGATGTCCGGACAGGGCGTCTGGACACACCATCGGAGGGCGGCGGAATATGGGATGTAGCAAGGCTTGCTCACATTAGTCAATTATCTGGACAACATATCCGGATAGGATATGCTATCGTCTGGGTGTGATGTTCACAAGTGCCATGTGCTTCTCCCTGAGGGAGTCCGGATAGGGGAGCGCGCCACATGTCCTCTTAGGGAATCCGGATGGAGTTGATCCGGATAGCCTTGCGCGCTCCGTGTCATTAGGGGGAGGGGTCCCTACACCTTGCACATGCAGACGGTCTCCCTTGCGACATAGCTCATTCCACCAGGGGAGGAATTCTATTCGACTGATTTTCCACCTTCTCCGGATATCTCACATCCGGAATTCTAGTTCGCCAACATTTCACCTTCTTCGGATATCTCACATCCAGATGGGAGAGGAGGACGTTTCAACTTCCCCGGTCAGACATGTCCGGATCCTCTGATAGGATATTTCACATCCGGATATCTCACAGCCGGATGGGAGAGGAAGACGTTTCAACTTCTCCGGTCAGACATATCCGGATCCTCTGATAGCGCTTACCCGGAGAGTTTTTCTCTCAGTATACAGTGCTGCAGTGTTCTCCTGAAGCTTCCTGATATTTTTTACCGACATCTTGAGATATTTTGCTTTAGATATTTGTTGTCTAAATTCCCAAAGTCTCCTTGTAACCTACTTATCATAGGATTCCTTAGTCGTTAAGCAAAACAAAGGGTGAATAACCTCATATATATAGTTTGTAATTTTCTTTACAATAGAATAGAGAATAGAGAGCCGAGAGTTGGTTCTGAGAGGCATCCTTTGTACAATTTTGCAAGAAATATATTTTACAGAGCACTTGCTCTGTTTTTCCTATATATTTTTGTTTTCTCATTCTTTTTCTTACAAGCCAAACAAGCTCTGAGGAAGTTTCCTCAGAGAATGAGTGGCTAGGCTTTTAGTTCCTTGGAGCTAAGGTTGCCGGGAAAGGTTCCAAGTGCAAGAATTAGTAGCTTTGTGGTTTCAGCCGTTAAAGAAGAGAAAGTGTGATCCTCTAATGATTTATATGTTTTTAGTTAACTTAAAACACCTTCAATTCACTTGAGTGAACACTTGGCAAGGCAAGTGATCTCCGTCCATGGAGATGCACTAGTTTACCTCTTGCGAGCTTTTAGGAAGTGACTTGAAGGTAGGATTTTCTAGAATTGCCAACACTTGGTAAGCTTTTGGACTCCAAGGAGACATCCATTAGTTATCTCTTGCGAGCTTGAGAAGGGAAGTCCAAAGTTAAAGATCACCTTGAATGGCAAATGCTAGGTGAGAGACACGAGCCATTGCAAGTTGCATCAGTGAGAGGGAATTAGAGCTGAAATCCATTTAAAGGATACATTTGTACAACACCGGTTAGAGAATTGACTATATGTTAATTCTCTAATGCGAGGAAATGAACCAAATGACCGGAGCTCTGTTTTTGCATAAGGAACCTCCCCTGTGAACCCAAACCTCCAAGGAATGTTTTTCTTCATAAGTAATTTCCATTACTTTCTTTTTAGTTAGTTTGAAACAAAACCTCGTTTAACCAAAGTTTGTGTTTTATTTCTTAAGCTAACCTTGAAATGAAAAAGCACCAATTTAACTTTGAATTGGTATCAGTTGTGAGTTGAAAACCCTTCCCAGTGAACGATCCTAGAGCCACTATGCTATATTAGCTAAAGCTATCTTAATGCATGGTGATATAGGTTATAAATTTTGTTGATTACTCTCTCAATCAAAGAGCATAAGCTGGACATGAATCAGCTGGCACACCAATTGGGAACGAATCATTTCACCCTAGGGATCTCTCTCCCTTCTTAATTCGCCTCACACGGGCTTTCACTTTTCATCCCTATTTTATTTTTTTTCATACAACCATGATGCAAGTGAATGCCACAAACTCCAAAATTCCTCAATAATTTCTACAATTCCAATAATTTATACAATTCCAATAATTTCAACATTCTCAATAACACAATAAAATAAAATTTTCACCTTAAAATTCCTGAAAATACACCAACAAATTTTCAGAAATTCACACATCAATATACTTGAATTTATATTTTTCAATAATTTTAATAATTCCTAATATTTGAAAATAACTAATTTTCCAAAATAAAATTATCGCAAATATTCCAATCAATTTTCAAAAATTTATAAATCACTAGATTTGAATTCTTGCCCTAACTTTGGAATTTTCCTATATTTCTAATAATTTTTAACAACCTAAAACGATTAATTATCAATTGCAAAGAATTCCGAAAATTACAAAAAAAATCCAGAAAAATCCCAAATCATTCCAGAAATTTCACACAACATCAAAATTATCTACTTAACTCATAATTATCAGATTTATAAATTTTTCCTATGAAAAATACATTAAATTTGAGTTTTAGGGTTAGTTTTCCCCTACCACAAATCTGAGAAGTTGACCGTTATAAATGAAATCAGCCATCGTAGACTTGTTCCTCTAGTCGAATAGAGCACTTCCTTCGAATTTAGGCTGAAACGGAGGTCGTTTGGCCGTCCAAATGGCCGGTCAAAGATCCGGTGAGTGACCGAATTTCTGCACAGTGCCCTTCTCTCTCTCTTCCTGCGTGCTACCAGTTTCTAATTCTCTCTCTTTTCCCTTTTTTTTTTCTTTAAAAAATTTCACCAGCCACTTAAGCCCAAAACTAAAGGCCCAATTTCATTTCATTTCATTTTAACAATCCATACTACCTTTACATGGCCCAAGTTTAATAGCCCATTGAATATTTTCATTTCTTTTCTTTTATTTTACTTTTCTTTTGTTTATTCTATTTGTTTTATTTGATTTCCAATTCATTTTTTTAAACACGCGAATTTATTTATTAACACCAATCCAAAACTAATTTTCTCAATTTTATTATTCATCAATTTAATTTGATTTTTTCTTAATTAATTCTTTTTTTTTTTCGTTTTCTTTTTTCATTTCCGAAAGTTTTCAATTTCTAAAATCTTAAGAAATTTTCTACCCTAAGGCTGACATGGCATAAAATTTCAACTCGTCTAATTGACCGACACAATAAAATGAAATTCACCAATCTGAAATTGACACGTGTTCTCCAAACACTTTTCTTTTTGACTTTTCAACCATCACACAAAATAAGACTTTTCAAACTAAAAATGCTAACGTGTCATAAAATACCCAGTCATTACATCCTACCCCCTTAAAAGAAATTTCGTCTCGAAATTTAAACTAGCTTACCTTAAAATTCGTAGAAGAGTTGCGGATAGTGTCGTCTCATTTCTTCCTCAGGTTCCCAAGTGGCTTCTTCTATCCCATGGTGTTGCCACCACACTTTGACTGCGGAAATCACTTTGTTCCTAAACCTATGCTCTCCAACTTCCAGAATTCGTAAAGGTTCCTTCACATAAGAAGTATCTTCACTAATCTGAACATCTTGCAAGTCCACTACCCAAGTTGGATCTGGAGTACACTTCCTTAGCATCGGCACATGGAAAACATCATGCACAAGGGATAGCTGTTGAGGCAAAATTAACTTGTATGCCATTGGGCCAACCCTATTATCAATTTGAAATGGGCCCACAAACCTAGGGGCTAACTTCCCCTTCTTCCCAAATCAAAATATGCCTCTTCGAGGGGACACTTTTACAAACACCCAATCCCCTTCCTCAAACTCGAAGGGCCTTCTCCTTTTGTCTGCATAACTTTTCTGTCTATCTTGGGCAGTCTTAAGTTTTTCCTTGATGAGTTGTATCTTCTCTATAGTCTCTTGGACAATCTCAGGTCCCAACAAACGACTCTCACCCATCTCTATCCAACACAAGGGCGATCTACAAGGTCTCCCATAGAGTGCTTCATAAGGTGCCATGCCAATGCTAGATTGGTAACTGTTGTTATAAGCAAACTCTGCCAAAGGTAAGTAATCTGCCCAATTTCCTCCAAAATCCAAAACACAAGCCCTTAACATGTCTTCTAAGATCTGGATCACTCTCTCTGATTGACCATCTGTCTGAGGGTGAAAAACGGTGCTAAAATTCAGTTGGGTGCCCAAAGCCCTTTGCAAACTCTGCCAAAACTGAGAAGTAAACTTAGGGTCCCTATTAGACACTATAGATACAGGTATCCCATGCAATCTCACAATCTCCTGTATATACAACTTAGCCAAAGAGTACATGGAATCAGTAGTTTTCATGGCTAGAAAATGAGCTGACTTAGTAAGACAATCCACAATCACCCAAACTCCATTTTTCTTGCTTCTAGTTCTTGGCAACCCTATCACAAAGTCCATAGTGACATTATCCCACTTCCACTCAGGTATAGGTAAAGGTTGCAACAACCCTGCAGGCCTCTGGTGTTAAGCCTTCACTTGCTGACAAATCTGACAGTTGGCTACAAATTGAGCAATATCTCTCTTCATCCCACTCCACCAAAACTGTCTCTTTAAGTCTTGATACATCTTGGTATTCCCAGGGTGGATGGTATACTTTGCCCTATGAGCATCTGCTAGAAGTTCATTTCTCAACTTCACATCTTTTGGCACACACAATCTCCCTTTGAACCTCACACTCCCATCTTCATACATAGACCAATTTTCATCTATTTCACCTGCTACCAACTGGGCTTTAACCTTTTCTAAAAACTCATCATGAACTTGGGCCTCCACTATTCTCTGGATAACCATTGGTCTAGCTGATATACTGTACAAGCATGGATCATGCCCTTCCAAACCAAGACATAATTCAAAATCCTCAATAACTGCATGCATCTCAAACTCTCTCAACTCCAAGCTAGACAATTGGCCAAAACTCTTCCTACTCAAGGCATCTGCTACAACATTCGCCTTTCCTGGATGATAATGAAGAGCAAAATCGTAATCTTCCAATGTCTCCATCCATCTCCTTTGCCTAGAGTTCAGATCCTTTTGAGTGAAAATGTATTTCAAACTCTTGTGATCAGAGTACACCTCAAACTTCTCTCCATACAAATAGTGTCTCCAAGTCTTAAGGGCAAACACCACTGTTGCAAGCTCCAAATCATGTGTTGGATAATTCCGCTCATGCTGCTTTAACTATCTTGAGGCATAAGCTACCACCTTACCTTGCTGCATTAGCACACACCCTAGCCCCACTGTGGAAGCATCACAATAAATTGTAAACAACTCTCCACTAATAGGAGCAGTTAACACTGGAGCAGTGGTCAATTTTTGCTTCAACTCCTGGAAAGTATTCTCACACTCCTCATTCCAATCAAACTTCACCCCTTTTCTAGTCAACCGAGTCATTGGTGCTGCAATTCTAGAGAAGTCTTCTACGAACCTCCTATAATATCCAGCCAACCCCAAGAAACTTCTAACCTCAAATACATTAGTAGGCCTTTGCCACTCTTGTACAGCTTCCACCTTGGAATGGTCTACTGCTATTCCTGCCTCAGAAACCACATGGCCTAAGAAATTCACTTCAGTAAGCTAAAACTCACTTTCGTCCAACTTCCCATACAACTGATGCCTTCTCAAAGTTTTAAGGGTGGTCACCAAATGCTGCTTATGCTCCTTCAAACTCCTGGAATAGATCAAGATGTCATCCACAAACACAATCACAAACTGATCCAAGTAAGCACGAAATACTCTGTTCATTAAATCCATGAAAGCAGCGAGGGCATTAGTTAACCCAAAAGGCATGACTAAGAACTCATAATGCCCATATCTCGTTCTAAAAGCAGTTTTAGGAACATCTTCTTCCCTAACCCTCAATTGATGATTCCCAGTTCTTAAGTTAATCTTACTAAAATACTTTACACCCTTCAACTGATCAAACTAGTCATCTATCCTTGGAAGAGGATACTTGTTCTTCACAGTAACTCTATTCAACTTTCTATAGTCAATACATAACCTTAGTGTGCCATCCTTCTTCTTCACAAACAACACTGGGGCTCCCCATGGCGACGTACTTGGACGAATAAAACCCTTACCCAACAATTCATCTAACTGAGTTTTTAATTCCTTCAACTCAAGAGGGGCCATCCTATAAGGGCATACTGAAATAGGATCAGTTTCTGGGTATACTTCAATAGAGAAATCAAACTCTCTATGCGGTGGTAAACCTGGTAACTCATCTGGGAATACATCCTGAAACTTCCTTACTACTGGAATTTCTGTAATGTCCTTCTGGGCTTTCTCCTTACCACGAAGGCAAGCTAGAAAATTTATTGATCCCTTCCTCAACACATACTGATAACACAGACCGGACTACGAAAAAGGCAAACTAACACACGTCCCTCCAACAAAGCAAACTTCAAATCCCTTTGGCAAACAAAATATTATCCTGCGGCGATGACAATCAATAACCGCTCTATACATTGTCAACCAATCCATTCCCAAGATAACATCATACCCAGTCATATCCAAAATCCTCAAATCCACATTAAGTGCTCTATCTGCCAAGGTAATAACACACCCCTTGCATATTCTATCAACTCTAGAATTCGTACTCATAGGGGACTCAATAAGAAACAAATTTTCTACTCTTTCTGTTTTCAACCCCAATGCATTAGCACAAGATGCAGAAATGAAAGAATGAGTTGCACCAGTATCAAACAAAACACGCACCCAAGTACTATATACCAAAATCATACCTTCCACCAAAAGGGCGTCCTCCTCTGGCTTTGTTGGGGTCAAGGTAAAAACTCTTCCTGCTGCCTGCCTTCCACTACTTTTAGCATTCGACCCTTGAGAAGAACGAGTCTGACTACTCATAGTAGTTGTCATGGTTCCTTGCGCTGCTAGGGGTAATTGTGGCATCTAGTAGTAAGGCAATTGAAACTGAGGGGGCTGGAAAGACACTACTGGCTATTGCTGAGAACTTCCCTGAGACTGAGGTCGAGCCTGCTGTACACCCCGCAATGGGTAAGCCCTCCATAAGTGGTTTCCCACTCCACAACCATAACATAATCTATTAGCAGCCACCCTCTGAGCACTCTGCTCACCTCCTGCATAGAATGAGGAATGCCTCTCAGACTACTGAGTCCTCTGTCTCTGCTACAGGCCCTGAGATCTCCCCTGGGAACTTTCCCCCATTCTTTGTTTCCCTTTTCTGTCCCCCCCTTTGCTCCCGAATTTGGTTGGTCTCCTCAATATCCTGCTCCACCAACAAAACCCTTTTAACCAACTCAGAATGATCCCTTATTGCCATTGGGACTAATCTGTTCCTAATAGCAGGCCTCAACCCCTGCTAGAACCTCCTAGCCTTTTCTCCTTCCTCACTGATCAACCCCAAAGCAAAATGAGACAACTTTGAGAAACGTGACTCATACTCTAGCATCGACATGGTTCCTTGGATGAGGTGCTCAAACTCCATCCTCTTGGCATGCTTAGCCACATCCCCAAAATACTTGCCTAGGAAGATTCTCTCAAATTCCTCCCAGGTCATAACCTCAGTGTCATACACCCTTTTCATTGATTCCCACCAGAAATCAGCTTTATCAACAAGCATATATGTTGCCAGACCTACCCTTCTTTCCTCAGGTATGTCCAGTCCCACCAGAATTCTTCTCATTCTCCTCAACCAATGCTCAGCTGCTTCAGTACTGGGCTCTCCATTAAAAGATGGAGGCTGCATCACCATGAACCTCTTCATTGCTTCCATTTGGCTCATTACTAGCCTTTCAGTGCGGCTCCTCTTATGTGAGTGGCCTGAATCCTCATGGCCCTGGGTACCTCCTGATCTCCTAGAGTCCTGACCTCTCATCGACTGAACAGTCTCTCTCAACTCCCTTCTTACTTCTCAGAGTAGTTCTTCTCTTAGTTCTTCTCTTACCGACTCCAACTCCTCATTTCTCTTAGATCTTCCTCTTCTGGTCCTTCCCGCCATTTCAAATTTAACAATCCCTAATTCAACCACATTACCAAGGTGAGCAAAATAAATTCACATGTACCCATTTAACAATCTCAACAACTATTAAAACTTTCACTTTCCTATAATCACAATACATAACTCAACATAATTAACATCATCAAGTTCTTATTATCATCTACAAGAACCATCACAAGGCTTTTCAAACATCAAGAATCAACAATTAACTAATTTATTTAATAATAAACTCATTAACTAACACATACAGAAAATCATAACATTACATAACATTACAATATACACAACACCCACAAACATTGACCCTAAGGTATTATTGCAACCTTTGCTCTGATACAACGCTGTCACGACCCAAATTCTGGGCGACCCAAAATTTGGCCCGTGACCCCAAGTCAAAGGTTTGACCCTAAGGGTTTCTCTTATTCCACATTGGCAGTTAACTAAAACACTCTGAAATTTTTATTTTTTTTTCACATATAAGTCCCACTAGGTTCTCACCAACTAACAATATTTCAAACCTTATTCAAACACATCAAGATTTAATAAACATCATTGCATTCCAAAGTAAAATTTCATAAAAATCCCCTTAATCAAATTAAGGTCTTTTTACATTATCCATAATTCACTTATTACAAGGTCTCAATACCACAAACACAATAAAAAAAATATAACACATTCCACTAAACTGCTCCAGGGGCATCCTGAAGTCCTCCATGTCCCACTTGTGGATCCTCAGGAGTGATATCTGCATCTAAAAAGATATAAAAGGAAGGGGTGAGCATTTCTACATTGCTCAGTAGGGTGCCTAACACCCAAAGGGTTAATGGGGGATTACTATATTTCAATAACCCAAACACAACAGTTTACCAATATAAATCAAGTCACACAATTTAACATATAACATTATACTCAATCCCACAACATCCAATCATTAAATGAATGCATATGAATGTGTGACACACAGTCATACAATGCATTATCGTTCTCGGGCTTTCACCGAAGGATACGCGTCTGCACCCAAATATACTCCCCATTCGAAGTCTTCCTGAGGTAAACTTTTGGGTCTTTCAGCCTAGGGATCTCTCTCCCTTCTTAATTCGCCTCACACGGGCTTTCACTTTTCATCCCTATTTTATTTTTTTCCATTTCATACACTTTTCACAATTTTATTTATTTATTCATTTTTAACACAACCATGATGCAAGTGAATGCCACAAACTCCAAAATTCCTCAATAATTTCTACAATTCCAATAATTTCTACAGTTCCAATAATTCCAACATTCTCAATAACCCAATAAAATAAAATTTTCACCTTAAAATTCTCGAAAATACACCAACAAATTTTCAGAAATTCACACATCAATATACTTGAATTTATATCAAAATTTCAGAATTTTTCAATAATTTTAATAATTCCCAATATTTGAAAATAACTAATTTTCCACAATAAAATTACCGCAAATATTCCAATCAATTTTCAAAAATTCATAAATCACTAGATTTGAATTCTTGCCCTAACTCCGGAATTTTCCTATATTTCTAATAATTTTTAACAACCTAAAACTATTAATTATCAATTGCAAAGGATTCCGAAAATTACAAAAAAATCCAGAAAAATCCCAAATCATTCCAGAAAATTCACACAACATCAAAATTATCTACTTAACTCATAATTATCAGATTTATAATTTTTTCCAATGAAAAAAACATTAAACTTGAGTTTTAGGGTTAGTTTTCCCCTACCACAAATCTGAGAAGTTGACCATTAAAAATGAAATTAGCCACCGTAGACTTGTTTCTCTAGTCGAATAGAGCACTTCCTCCAAATTTGGGCTGAAACGGAGGTCGTTTGGCAGTCTAAACGGCCGGTCAAAGATCTGGCGAGTGACTAAATTTCTGCACAGTGCCTTTCTCTCTCTCTCCCCGCGTGCTGCCAGTTTCTAATTCTCCCCCTTTTCCCTTTTTTTTTTTCTTTAAAAAATTTCACCAACCACTTAAGCCCAAAACCAAAGGTCCAATTCCATTTCATTTCATTTTAAGAATCCATACTACCTTTACATGGCCCAAGTTTAATAGCCCATTGAATATTTTCATTTCTTTTATTTTATTTTACTTCTCTTTTGTTTATTCTATTTGTTTTATTTGATTTCCTATTCATTTTTTTTTAAAACACAAATTTATTTATTAACACCAATCCAAAACTAATTTTCTCAATTTTATTATTCATCAATTTAATTTTATTTTTTCTTAATTACTTCTAATTAATTTTTAATTAATTCTTTTTTTTTTCGTTTTTCATTTCCGGAAGTTTTCAATTTCTAAAATCTTAAGAAATTTTCTACCCTAAGGCTGACATGGCATAAAATTTCAACTCGTCTAATTGACCGACACAATAAATGAAATTCACCAATATGAAATTGACACGTGTTCTCCAAACACTTTTCTTTTTGACTTTTCAACCATCACACAAAATAAGACTTTTCAAACTAAAAATCTAACGTGTCATAAAATACCTGGTCATTACAGGTTTTCATTGACCACTCGGCCTTAAATATTTGTTGACTAAATAAGATGCAAAAGTGAGGCTGATTAGATAGATTCTCTTACTTCAAGAATTGAATCTTCAGATCAAAGACAAGAAAGGAGTGGAGAATGTGGTAGCCGACCATCTGTCGAGGCTAGCCATTACACATAATTCCCACAGTTTTCCAATTAATGATGATTTTCCAAAGGAGTCACTCATGTTGATAGAAGCCGCTCCTTGGTATGCTCATATTACTCACTATCTAGTTACCGAAGAAGTTCCAAGTGAGTGGAAAACACAAGATAAGAAGCACTTCTTTGCAAAAATTCATGCTTACTATTGGGATGAGCCATTCCTATTCAACTATTGTGCGGATCAAATAATCTGGAAGTGCGTCCCTAAGCAAGAGCAATAGGAGATCCTTAGTCATTGCCACGAAAGTGCATGTGGAGGCCACTTTGCTTCTCAGAAGACAACTATGAAGGTGTTGCAATCGAGTTTTTGCTGGTGATTACTACTCAAAAAGTGCTATTTTATAGCTTGTAATTAACTCTTTTAAAAATTTTTGAGTAGTAGTTATTACTTTTTAACTCAATTGGCATGTTAAGGACCCTTGCAATCATTTATAATCAAATTGTGTTAAGTTTTGGTGTTTTTTGATAGCTTTTTGATCACCAAAGCAATTTAAGATAAGGGAGAGCTTTATATAATCCATGGCAAAGCAAATGGAAGCTCATTTACATGAAGAATTCAAGCTTTGGAGCTTCATAGTTCTTTACCAAAGCCAATCAAGAATGCAAGGAGGAAAAAGAGAGGAATCTAACATGAAGAATTCTAGAGTACCTCCAAGAGTCCATTTTATGCATACTATATTTCATTTCAAAGCTCAGGAAGTCAGGAGTCCAACGCTTTAAACGGTGTGCGAATTGGAGTTGAAACGAAGAAGTTATGGTCGTTTGAAGACAACTGCGCAAAGTTGAGCGAAATGAGCTGCGAAAATTTCGTAGGGTGTTTCGCAGCTGCGAAACTACCCCTTGGCACTGATTACTCCTTTTAAACACTTTTGAGTAGTAGTTTTGGCCTTTTAACTCAATTGGCATGTTAAGGACCCTTGAGAGCAACTTTAATCACTTTGTGTAAGTTTTGGTGTTGTTGTTAGTAATTTGATCACCAAAGCAATCCAAGATTGAGGAGAGTTATGTGGAATCTAGGACAAAGCTTGGAAGTCATTTGCCAAGAGTAAATCCGGAATGCAAGGAGAAAAAGTAAAGAGAATCTGCCATGAAGCATATTCTTAATGACAGTCGTGGCAGCCACATTTGGAGCACTTTCTGAAGTCCAATTGATGCATGCTATATACCATTTCAAAGCTCAGGAAGTCAACAATCCAATGCTTCAAATAGTATGAAATTCGGAGTTGAAACGAAGAAGTTACAGCCATTGCAAGTCAATCACTCCAAGCTGAAGGAAGCATTTTGCAAAGTGTTGCGAAATCACCCTTTTGTTGCGAAGTGATTTCGCAGCCTTTTTGTACAGTATGGTGTATTTCCTCTTGAAGTTGCCCGATATATGCTGCAAGCTAGAAGCTGGGAACCTCAAGATGGAAGCCAACTTCACAGCCCTGCAAGAATAGCCTTTTGCTGCGAAGTGATTTCGCAACCCTTCTTGAGTGTCTGCGAAATCTCGCAGACACCATTTTCTCTTGCGCAATGGTCTTGGAGCATCCCGATATTTGCTACAGACATTGGGAGATATTTTACATCAGATTTTTGTTGTCTAAATCCCAAAATACTCCTTGTAAGCCACCAATTACAAGATTCCTTAGCTTTTAAGTGAGTAAAAAGAGAAAATATCTATGTAATAATTAGTTTTGTATTATGTTCATATATATATACCTCTCGAGAGCCTGTTCTCAAAAGAGGAGACCCTTGGTAAAGTTTTGAAAAGCAAGTAAAGTTCAGGCCCTTTGTTTTGCCTTACCTTCTCACTTTGTATTTTTTTATTTCTTACTAAGTTATGCACTCTCTGAGGAATTTTCCCCAGAGAATGAGTACCTAAACCTCTAGTTCCTTGGAGCTAAGGTTGCCGGGGAAGGTTCCAAGTGCAAGAATTCAAAGCTTTGTGGTTTCAGCCATCAATGAAGAGGAAGTGAAATCCTTTAGTGATTTCTATGTTTTTAGTTAACTTAAAACACCTTAGAGTCACCTGGGCCAACAGTTGGTAAGGCAAGTGATTTCCAACCATGGAGATGCACTAGTTTACCCCTTGCGAGCCTTTGGGAGGTGACTTTAAGGTAGGATTTTCTGGAATTGCCAACACTTGGTAAGCTTTTGGACTCCAAGGAGACATCCATTAGTTATCTCTTGCGAGCTTGAGAAGGGAAGTCCAAGGTTAAAGATCACCTTGAATGGTTAAGGCTTAGTGAGAGGCTTGAACCATTGCAAGTTGCATCAGTGAGAGAATTAAAGTTGAAATCTAATTAAAGGATGTGTCTGTACAACACCGGTTAGAGAATTGACTATATGTTGAATCTTTAACGCAAGGAAATGAACCATCTGACTTGAGCTATGTCTTTTACACGAGGAACCACCCCAGTGAACCTGACTCTCCAAGGAATGCTTTTCTTCCTAAGTAATTCCCATTACTTGTTTTGTTAGTTAGTTTAAATCTAAATTTTTACAAATCAAAGTTTGTGTTTTAGTTCTTAAGCTAACCTTGAAATGAAACACTACCAATTAACTTTGAATTGATATCATTGATAATTTGGAAACCCTTCCCAGTGAACGATCCTAGAGCCGCTATACTATAGTAGCTTTGTCTTTGCTACCCTAGTAAATGGTGTAATAGGTTATAAATTTTGTTGATTACTCCCTCAATCAAGGAGCACCAGCTGGACACGAATCAGCTGAGACACCAATTGGGCACGAATCAAATGGCGTCGTTGCCAGGGAAGGTGTTAAGTTTATAGTGATACCATTTTAGAGCACTTGTGATTTTCATCACAAGTTTGGTAACGTTTCCTTCACTTTACTAATTCTCATTCTTTCTTTATTTATTCATAATCCAAGTTTTTTTTTATTTTGTTTTTGTAGCCCTGTTTTCCGTTTGTTGTCCTTTATTTTCATTTAAGTTGCAGATAGATACTAGTTGTGTATGCCAAAGTGGATACGAGACAATGGAGGAAGACTTGTTAAGTGTGATCCACCTCATAACAAAGAATTCGAATTGAGCTTGAATATCATGGAAGCTACACCTGAAGATCAGCATAGTCATCAAGGTCGTCAAGACAATCTCAATGAATTCAGATCAATGAGGGACCGTATGCATCCACCTTGTATGAGTGCACCATCATGTATAGTGCCCCCTACAGAGCAGCTAGTGATCAGACCGTATCTTGTTCCACTTCTACCAACTTTCCATGGGATGGAAAGTGAGAATCCTTATGCACACATCAAGGAATTTGAAGATGTTTGTAATACATTCCAAGAGGGAGGAGCTTCAATCGATATGATGAGGCTTAAGTTATTTCCTTTTACTTTAAAGGATAAGGCAAAATTTTGGCTTAATTCTTTAAGGCCAAGGAGTATCCGTTCTTGGACTGACTTACAAGCTGAATTCCTCAAGAAATTTTTTCCCACTCATAGAACAAATGGCTTGAAAAGGCAAATTTCAAACTTCTCAACTAAAGAGAATGAGAAATTCTATGAGTGTTGGGAAAGATATATGGAAGCTATAAATGCTTGCCCTCACCATGGCTTTGATACTTGGCTATTGGTGAGCTATTTTTATGATGGTATGTCCTCCTCAATGAAGCAACTCCTCGAGACAATGTGTGGAGGAGATTTCATGAGCAAAAATCCGGAGGAAGCTATGGATTTCTTGAGCTATGTAGCTGATGTTTCAAGGGGATGGGATGAACCAACCAAAGGAGAAGTGGGGAAGATGAAGTCTCAACTGAGTTTTTTTAATGCTAAGGCTGGGATGTATACCTTGAAAGAAGATGATGATATGAAAGCAAAGTTGGCAGCTATGACAAGAAGATTGGAGGAGCTGGAGCTGAAAAGAATACATGAAGTGCAAGTTGTTGCTGAAGCACCAGTGCAAGTGAAGCTGTGTCCTAATTGTAAATCATATGAACATTTGGTGGAGGAATGCCCTGCAATTTCAGCTGAAAGGGAAATGTTTAGAGATCAAGCAAATGTTGTTGGACAATTCAGGCCCAATAACAATGCGCCTTATGGAAATACCTACAACTCAAGTTGGAGGAATCATCCAAATTTCTCATGGAAGGCCAGAGCAACTCAATACCAACAACCGGATCCACCATCTCAACAATCTTCAAGTCTTGAACAAGCAATGGCTAATCTCAGCAAGGTAGTGGGAGATTTTGTTGGAAACCAAGAAGCCACCAATGCTCAAATCAATCAAAGAATTGACAGAGTGGAGAGTGTTTTGAATAAAAGGATGGATGGAATGCAAAATGATATGAACCAAAAGTTTGATAACATCCAATATTCAATTTCAAGGCTTACAAATTTGAATACACTGCAAGAAAAGGGAAGATTTCCTTCTCAACCCCACCAAAACCCCAAAGGTGTCCATGAAGTGGAAAGCCAAGAGGGAGAATCATCACAGATGAAAGATGTAAAAGCCTTGATCACTCTAAGGAGTGGTAAAAAAATTGATCAGCCAACACCCAAGCCACATGTTGAAAAAGAAGAAGAGATAAAGAAAGGGAATGAAATGGAAGATAAAGAGAGTGAGATCAGTGAAGAAAAGAAGGACTCTGATTCAACAATGAATGCAATTCCAGAGAAGGAACTTCTGAAGGAAGAAATGCTGAAGAAATCAACTTCTCCACCTTTTCCTCAAGCATTACATGGGAAAAAAGGGATTAGAAATGCAGCTGAAATCCTTGAAGTATTGAGGCAAGTGAAAGTAAATATCCCATTATTGGATATGATTAAACAAGTTCCAACGTATGCAAAATTCCTAAAGGACTTATGTACTATCAAAAGAGGGTTGACTGTAAACAAGAAAGCCTTCTTGACTGAGCAAGTAAGTGCAATCTTACAATGTAAGTCTCCTTTGAAGTACAAAGACCCGGGAAGTCCTACCATTTCAGTCATGATTGGAGGAAAGGTAGTGGAGAAAGCTTTGTTAGACTTGGGGGCAAGTGTGAATTTGCTTCCATATTCCGTCTACAAGCAATTGGGACTTGGGGAATTGAAGCCAACAGCAATCACTCTATTTCTAGCAGATAGATCAGTGAAAATTCCAAGGGGGGTAATTGAGGATGTCTTGGTTAAAGTGGATAATTTCTACTATCCAGTAGATTTTATTGTTCTTGATACAGATCCTACTGTAAAGGAAGCTAATTTAGTTCCTATCATCCTTGGAAGGCCATTTCTTGCTACCTCAAATGCTATCATCAACTGCAGGAATGGGCTGATGCAACTCACTTTTGGCAACATGACACTTGATCTCAATATTTTCTATCTGTCTAAAAAGCAAAACACTCCAGAAGAAGAAGAGGGTCCAGAAGAGTTGTGCATTATTGATACTTTGGTGGAGGAGCACTGTAATCAAAATATGCAAGACAAGTTGGACGAAAGTCTTGTGGATTTTGAGGAAGGTTTGTCTGAATCTCCTACTATGCTTGCTACTTTACAAAGTTGGAGAAAGATAGAAGAGATTCTACCTTTGTTCAATAAAGAAGAAGAGGCAGCTACTAAAAAATAAACTCCAAAACTCAATTTGAAGCCTTTACCTGTGGAGCTGAAATATACATATCTTGAAGAAAATAATCAATGTCCTGTTGTGATATCTTCATCTCTGACCAGTCATCAAGAGAATTGTTTAATAGAAGTTCTCAAGAGGTCTAAGAAGGCAATAGGATGGCAAATATCCGACTTGAAAGGCATTAGTTCTTTAGTTTGTACTCATCATATATATATGGAGGAGGAAGCAAAGCCAATTCGTCAACTTCAAAGAAGATTGAATCCTCATTTACAAGAGGTGGTGCGAGCTGAGGTGCTGAAGCTACTTCAAGCAGGAATCATTTACCCTATATCTGATAGCCCTTGGGTGAGTCCTACTCAAGTGGTACCAAAGAAGTCAGGGATCACAGTGGTTCAAAATGAAAAAGGAGAAGAAATTATTACACGTCTCACTTCAGGTTGGAGGGTGTGTATTGATTATAGAAAGTTGAATGCTGTAACCAAGAAAGATCATTTTCCATTGCCATTTATTGACCAAGTGCTGGAGAGAGTCTCTGGACATCCGTTCTATTGCTTCTTGGATGGGTATTCAGGGTATTTTCAGATCGAAATTGATGTGGCAGATCAGGAAAATACCACTTTTACATGTCCATTTGAAACATATGCTTACAGGAGAATGCCTTTTGGTTTATGCAATGCACCTGCTACATTTCAAAGATGTATGTTGAGTATTTTCAGTGATATGGTGGAGCGAATTATGGAGGTTTTCATGGATGACATCACCGTATATGGAGGTACATATGAGGAATGCTTAGTCAATTTGGAAGCGGTTCTTCACAGATGCATTGAAAAAGACCTGGTGCTCAACTGGGAGAAATGCCATTTTATGGTACGTCAAGGAATTGTCCTTGGCCATATCATCTCTGAAAAAGGCATTGAAGTAGATAAAGCAAAGGTGGAGCTTATTGTCAAATTACCATCCCCAACAACTGTGAAAGGAGTAAGGCAGTTCCTTGGCCATGCAGGGTTTTATAGGAGGTTTATAAAAGGTTTTTCAAGTCTTTCAAAACCTCTTTGTGAGCTGTTAGATAAGGATGCTAAATTTATATGGGATGAAAGATGTCAAAACAGCTTTGATCAGCTGAAGAAATTTTTAACAACAACTCCAATAGTGAGAGCCCCTAACTGGCAACTACCCTTTGAACTGATGTGTGATGCCAGTGACTTTGCTATAGGAGCTGTGCTTGGCCAAAGAGAAGATGGGAAGCCCTATGTGATTTACTATGCAAGCAAAACACTGAATGAAGCTCAAAGGAACTACACAACTACAGAGAAAGAATTGTTAGCTGTGGTATTTGCTTTGGACAAATTTCGTGCTTATTTAGTGGGGTCTTTCATCATTGTCTTCACTGACCATTCAGCCTTGAAGTATTTATTGACAAAGCAAGATGCAAAAGCAAGGTTGATTAGATGGATTCTTTTGTTACAAGAATTCGATCTCCAAATCAAAGATAAGAAAGGAGTGGAGAATGTGGTAGCTGACCACCTTTCAAGGTTAGTTATAGCACATAATTCCCATCCCTTGCCTATTAATGATGATTTTCCTGAAGAATCACTCATGTTCCTAGTGAAAACTCCTTGGTATGCTCATATTGCTAATTATTTAGTAACTGGTGAAATTCCAAGTGAGTGGAATGCACAGGACAGGAAACACTTCTTTGCCAAAATTCATGCTTATTATTGGGAAGAGCCCTTTCTTTTTAAGTATTGTGCAGATCATATCATAAGGAAGTGTGTCCCTGAAGATGAGCAGCAAGGGATTCTATCTCATTGTCATGAGAATGCATGTGGAGGCCACTTTGCCTCTCAGAAAATAGCCATGAAGGTATTGTAATCAGGGTTTACTTGGCCATCTCTTTTCAAAGATGCCCACATCATGTGTAGGAGTTGTGATAGATGCCAAAGGCTTGGAAAGTTAACAAAAAGAAATCAAATGCCTATGAACCCCATTCTAATAGTTGAGTTATTTGATGTATGGGGTATTGACTTCATGGGACCTTTCCCAATGTCTTTTGGTCATTCTTACATCTTGATGGGGGTGGATTATTTTTCTAAATGGGTTGAGGCAATCCCTTGTAGACAAAATGATCACAGGGTGGTTCTCAAATTCCTTAAAGAGAACATTTTCTCGAGATTTGGGGTGCCCAAAGCCATAATCAGTGATGGAGGTGCTCATTTGTGCAAAAAACCTTTTGAAGCTCTGTTATCCAAGTATGGAGTGAAGCATAAGGTGGCTACACCTTATCATCCTCAGACTTCCGGGCAAGTTGAGCTAGCTAACAGGGAAATAAAGAACATATTGATGAAAGTGGTAAATTCCAGCAGAAAAGATTGGTCTATTAGGCTTCATGATTCATTGTGGGCATATAGAACAACTTATAAGACTATTCTTGGCATGTCTCCCTATCGTCTTGTCTATGGCAAAGCATGCCATCTCCGTGTGGAAGTTGAATACAAAGCTTGATGGGCAATAAAGAAGCTGAACATGGACTTGATCAGAGCCGGAGAAAAGAGATATCTAGACCTTAATGAGATGGAGGAATTAAGAAATGATGCTTATATCAATTCCAAAGTTGCAAAACAGAGGATGAAGAAGTGGCATGATCAACTAATCTCCAACAAGGAATTTCAGAAAGGGCAAAGAGTTTTACTGTATGACACAAGACTCCATATCTTTCCTGGGAAGCTCAAGTCAAGGTGGATAGGCCCGTTCATTATTCACCAAGTATATGCCAATGGAGTGGTGGAATTATTGAATTCCAATGGTAAAGACACCTTTAAAGTCAATGGATATCGTCTCAAGCCATTCATGGAGCCATTCAAACCAGAAAAGGAGGAAATCAACCTCCTTGAGTCACAAAAAGCCTAAGCAAAAAAGGGTTTGGTGGACGTGGTTTTACCACAGTCCGACATTTTTGTAAATTTTGTAAATTTCAAAGCTTTTTCCATACTTTTGATCTTAGTTTTTGATCTTAAATCATGTTTTTATGTGTGTTTTAATCTTTTTGAATGATCTCAGGTGGAAGAAAATGCAAAGAAATTGAAAGAAAAAAATCAGGAAGAAATCGGAGCAAAAACAGAGCAAAAACAGAGTAAAAACAAGGCTCTACGAGACTTCGCAGGCTGAGGAAAACTTCTGCAAAAAGAGCACTTTGTTGCCAAACCATTCCGCAACACTTTGGGATTCTCTATGAGAATTTTTGCAGCTGTGAAGGCGAGTTTGGCACACGAGTGCCACTTCGCAGCACAAGAGCCCCTATTTCGCAGCTGCGAAACGACTGCGAAGCGATAAAGCGTGAAAATCCCTAATTTCGCAACCAAAGTTCCATTCCGCAGGGTATTTCGCAATTGCGAAAGTGATTTTGGCACACGTGTGCCACTTCGCAGCACAGTGACATTCATTTCACAGTTGCGAAACGGATTGCGAAATGGCTACGAAAATGGCTTTTTGCTGCGAAATTGGTTTTTTTCTGCGAAACTCAAATTGACCCTTAGTTTTCTGTTATTTTTATATATACCGGTCATTTGAGCTGCGAAAAGGGTTTCAAAATAGAGCGCACCATTCTCGCAGACTGTTCATCTCCTTCCTCGAGCCCGACACCGCGCAAGCCTCCGGTCATCTTCTCCGATCATCCATTCCGGCCAAATTTCGGCAACCCGAAATGGCGTGAACCAGAGGGGCCAATTCTTCCTCTCCGTCAAGCCGCAAAAAAGTCCCGCGAGAGGAGCCCGTTCCAAAACCCATCTCTGAGCCTCCGCAGCCGAAAGCAATTTCTCCTCCAGCAAAGCCCGCGCCGTAGAAGCCTCCGGCGAGACGTTATCTCACCAGGTCAGGGGGTCGACCACTGCAAAAGAGAGCAAGGGTTGAAAGCTCAGAACCCATTGATTTAACGGAGCAGTCCCCAGAGCCCTCGTTGGTTCAATCTCCAGTTCCATCTCCGGTGCCATCTCCGGCGCCGCCAGGAGAGCCTAAAGAGCCTCAGCCACCACTTCCCGAGCCTCAAATTCCATCTGAAATAGCCCCTGAAGCAGTAATCAGGCGGCCGATGTTGACGCAGCCCCCAATTGAGGGGAATTTGGACTGTAGAGCCAGGCCATTCCACTCCGAGCTATGCTTTGACATAGCTACATTCTGATTGCAGCCGGAGCTTGCACAGTCATTCAACCTGCTGAGAAAATACCGCATGGAGCACCTGCTGACTTCGAGAGACTTTTTCTACCCTAGGGTAGCCATGGATTTCTATCAATCCATGACAACCAAACAGGTCAGGAATCCAACTTTAATTCATTTTACCATTGATGGGAGGCATGGCATACTAGGAGCTCGCCATATAGCTGAGGCTTTGCAAATTCCCTACGAGCCGAGCCATTTCGATGATTTTAGAGCATGGACCAGTCCTACTGAGTTGGAAATGGTGCATATCCTATCTAGAGGAGCTTCTACACGTCCGCATCTGTTGAGAGGAGAGCTTCCTCCGATCATGTTTCTGATTGATGCATTTTTGCGTCATAACCTCTACCCACTGCAGCATTGGACTCAAATGAGAGGAGTCCTGTTAGAAGCCCTGTTCAATATGTCTGAGGGATTTTTCTTCGGCCCTTATCATCTAATTTTGGCAACCCTTCTCTATTTCGAAGAGAAGGTACACAAAAAGAAGCTTCAGAGAGCTGATACCATTCCCCTTCTCTTTCCAAGGCTGCTATGCCAAATTCTGGAGCACTTGGGGTATCCTTCTGAGCCTTAGTTGGAGCTTAAGCGCATTTGCCGAGAGGTATTTACTCTCGACAAATGGAACAACATGACAGCTTATAGAGTTGACCATCCAAAGCGCCCACAGCCAACTGCTAGGAGAGCATTCCCACGGCACATACCTGAGGGTATACCTATTGCTGCTCCTGCCATTCCCAAAGCTCCACCAGTTGCTCCAGCTTCATCTCAGCCATCCACTTCAGCTGAACCGAGGATGACCATTCCCATTTCTGAATACAAAGAGTTGTGCTGTTCATTGGAGACCCTCACAGCATCTTAGAGCAGCCTTGCTCAAGAGATGGCAACCATTCGAGCATGCCAAGAGCATATGTTGGCCACTCAGGCTTAACACACTGCCATCTTAAGGCAGCTCCAGCTTCATTTCGACCTGCCACCAACTGTTGAGCCCTCCACTTCTACTACAACAGTGCCACACTCTCATCCCACAGAGCCTCTGGCCCCATCTGGAGCACCAACTGAAGAGGCAGACCCATCTACCTAGTCCCAGCACCACCCACTCATCAGACCATTATATCTATATCTACTGCTTTTGTTTTATGTATTTCATTTTTTTTTTAGTTTTAAAGAAATCCCATTATTTTGGTACCATATTTGGGATTGCTTGTATTGCTTTTCTTTTTCATTGTACTCAAATAGATTCAAAGTAATACAAGTCTAATATTTCTTGTTAACAGTTAGCATTAATTTATCCTTATTTCTTTTTCTCACATATTTTATTCTTTTTGAAACATGTGGTTTCTCCAATCAGTATGCGAAATTGATATCACTCAGGAGGTACCACTTCCTCCCTTTAATTACAATCACTCATATCACATTGAGGACAATGCTCAGTTCAGTTGGGGGGGAATGAGGAAGGAAGTATGCTAAGTTAAAGGAAGTATGCTAAATCTTTTTGATAATGTAATTAGGTTGGTAATCAGTTGTAGTTTTTGCTTTTTACTCTTTTTATTATATTCTCCATGGATTTTGAGGAAAAATTTTCAAATTAAAACAGGAGAAATTGAACTGTTGCTTTTCACTTGACTTAGAGTATGGATTATGCTCACTAAAGTGGTTCAATTGTTGAAACTTCTATTGAAATTGAATTTAGTTCTTCCACTTTAAGCTATTCACACACTGTGCACATTAGATTCCGATTATAAGATGAAAAGCTATTTCCCTCTCGACTTAGGATAATTTTGGGACTTGGTACATTTGACCTCATTTGATAAAATTGAAACACCCTGCAAAAGGCCAATGAGCCTTTGAAATAAAGAAAGTGTTTGCTCACCTTGAAACCCGAGCAAGGTTTGAGGGGTATTTGGTGAAAATCTTTAAAGCCTGGTGCCCTAAGCCTTAATTGGTTGGGAGTCACCGACCTCAATGCTCGTTACAAGGGTGGATAGGTGGAGTTAGCATATGGTAGGTGCTTGGGTATTAGAAATTCATTCTCAAAAGTCCGGGGAAAAATCCGAGGAGTTAGTGGTTGAAAGATCCTTAAAACTTGATGCCCTAAACCTTAATTGGTTGGGAGTCATTGATGGACCCCCATTACATGGACAATTCAGAAAGAGTACCCCATAAAGCCTCCTTAAAAAAAAAAAAAAAAAAAAAAAAAAAAAAAAAAGAAAGTGTGTTATTTCTTTATTGATTTTGGTCAGTTTGCTAAGTGTTGAAAAGAGATAGGTTGGGGGGAGAGATTAGTTTAGCATATTATTTTCAGAAGCTAAGGAACCAATACACATAGATTTTTGTGGAAGATTAAAGTTGATTCTTTGAAAGTGGAAATGATTTTAAAACTTCAGTTTGCATAATGCATTCCCTTGATTGACAGTGTTTAGCATAGTTTGTTATAACTCTTGTTGAAATTTGGATTTGTATTTCTTTAATGTTTCATGAGAGAATTAGATCATCATGCCACTTGAGAATTATTTTTTGATCAGCATGATGTTGTAAATTTTAGTATAGGTTGCTTTTTATTTTCTTTTTTCTCTCCTTCATTGCTAAGGGACTAGCAATATGTCGGTTGGGGGGAGTGATTACTACTCAAAAAGTGCTATTTGATAGCTTATAATTAATCCTTTTAAAGACTTTTGAGTAGTAGTTTTGGCCTTTTAACTCAATTGGCATGTTAAGGACCCTTGAAAGCAACTTTAATCACTTTGTGTAAGTTTTGGTGTTGTTGTTAGTAATTTGATCACCAAAGCAATCCAAGATTGAGGAGAGTTATGTGGAATCTAGGACAAAGCTTGGAAGTCATTTGCCAAGAGTAAATCTGGAATGCAAGGAGAAAAAGTAAAGAGAATCTGCCATGAAGCATATTCTTAATGACAGTCGTGGCAGCCACTTTTGGAGCACTTTCTGAAGTCCAATTGATGCATGCTATATACCATTTTAAAGCTAAGGAAGTCAACAATCCAATTCTTCAAACGGTGCGAAATTCAGAGTTGAAACGAAGAAGTTACAGCCATTGCAAGTCAATCACTCCAAGTTGAAGGAAGCATTTTGCAAAGTGTTGCGAAATCACCCTTTTGTTGCGAAGTGATTTCGCAGCCTTTTTGTACAATATGGTGTATTTCCCCTTGAAGTTGCCCGATATATGCCGCAAGCTGGAAGCTGGGAACCTCAAGATGGAAGCCAACTTAGCAGCCCTGCAAGAATAGCCTTTTGCTGCGAAGTGATTTCGCAGTCCTTCTTGAGTGTCTGCGAAATCTCGCAGACACCATTTTCTCTTGCGCAATGGTCCTGGAGCATCCCGATATTTGCTACCGACATTGGGAGATATTTTACATCAGATTTTTGTTGTCTAAATCCCAAAATACTCCTTGTAAGCCACCAATTACAAGATTCCTTAGCTTTTAAGTTAGTAAAAAGAGAAAATATCTATGTAATAATTAGTTTTGTATTATGTTCATATATATATACCTCTCGAGAGCCTGTTCTCAAAAAAGGAGACCCTTGGTAAAGTTTTGAAAAGCAAGTAAAGTTCAGACCCTTTACTTTGCCTTACCTTCTCACTTTGTATTTTTTTATTTCTTACTAAGTTATGCACTCTTTGAGGAATTTTCCCCAGGGAATGAGTAACTAAACCTCTAGTTCCTTGGAGCTAAGGTTGCCGAGGAAGGTTCCAAGTGCAAGAATGCAAAGCTTTGTGGTTTCAGCCATCAATGAAGAGGAAGTGAAATCCTTTAGTGATTTCTATGTTTTTAGTTAACTTAAAACACCTTAGAGTCACCTGGGCCAACACTTGGTAAGGCAAGTGATTTCCAACCATGGAGATGCACTAGTTTACCCCTTGCGAGCCTCTGGGAGGTGACTTTAAGGTAAGATTTTCTGGAATTGCCAACACTTGGTAAGCTTTTGGACTCTAAGGAGACATCCATTAGTTATCTCTTACGAGCTTGAGAAGGGAAGTCTAAGGTTAAAGATCACCTTGAATGGTTAAGGCTTAGTGAGAGGCTTGAACCATTGCAAGTTACATCAGTGAGAGAATTAAAGTTGAAATCTAATTAAAGGATGTATCTGTACAACACCGGTTAGAGAATTGACTATATGTTGAATCTCTAACGTGAGGAAATGAACCATCTGACTTGAGCTATGTCTTTTGCATGAGGAACCACCCCAGTGAACCTGACTCTCCAAGGAATGCTTTTCTTCCTAAGTAATTCCCATTACTTGTTTTGTTAGTTAGTTTAAATCTAAATTTTTACAAATCAAAGTTTGTGTTTTAGTTCTTAAGCTAACCTTGAAATGAAACACTACCAATTAACTTTGAATTGATATCATTGATAATTTGGAAACCCTTCCCAGTGAACGATCCTAGAGCCGCTATACTATAGTAGCTTTGTCTTTGCTACCCTAGTAAATGGTGTAATAGGTTATAAATTTTTTTTATTACTCCCTCAATCAAGGAGCACCAGTTGGACACGAATCAGCTGAGACACCAATTGGGCACGAATCAGGCACATGAGTGCCATTTCGCAGCTCCACCCCCTCATTTCATAGTTGTGAAATGGGCTGTGAAATGGCCTACGAAAATGTTCCTTGGCTGTGAACCACGTTGCGAAATCACCTCCAAGCTGCGAATGAAGTTACGAATCATCTCCAAGTTGTGAAATCACCTCCAAGTTGCAAAACCAAAGTTCAAATGTGCAAAATGGATAATTCAACATGTGAATCACCTTGCGAAATCCACCTGTGCAATCTCAAATATTCGCCACTGACTAAGTTAGATTTTTTCTCAAGATATTTTGTGTAAATTTCTATTTTCTCCTTGTAACCAGTCAAAGATATTATTGGGATATTTCTTAGAAAATATCTTCTCTATATATATCTTTGAACCAATGTAAAGAAATCAATCTTGTCAGATATGTAATCGACAATAGAAGAAATATATTTTACAAAGCAGATGCTCTGTTTTTCCTTCACATTTTTGTTTTCTTGTTATTTTTATTTCTAGCAACGCAAACTCTGAGGATGTTTCCTCAGAGGATGAGTGGCTAGGCTCTTTGTCTCTTGGAGTGAAGAAAGCCGGGTAAGTTTCCACATGCAAAAATTGTAAGTTTTGTTGTTTCAGGTTTTAATGAAGAGAAAGTGTGACCCATTAATGGTTTCTATGTTTTTAGTTAACTTAAAACACCTTTAAATCACTTGGGTCAACACTTGGTAAGGCAAGTGATCTCCGTCCATTGAGATGCACTAGTTTACCTCTTGCGAGCCTTTGGGAGGTGGTTTAAAGGTAGGATTTTCTAGAATAGCCAACACTTGGTTAGCTTTTGGACTCCAAGGAGACATCCATTAGTTATCTCTTGCGAGCTTTTGACGGGTAAACCAAGGTTAAAGATCACCTTGAATGGCAAGTGCTAGGTGAGAGGTATGAACCATTGCAAGATGCATCAGTGAGAGAGATTTAGTGTTTGAACCCATTAAGGGGAAGCATCTGTACCACACCGGTTCGGGAAATAACTATATGTTAAATCCCCAACGCGAGGCAAAGAAATAAGTGACCGGAACTCTCTTTTTGTACAAGGAATTTGAGCCTAGTGATCTGAAACTCCAAGAAACACTTTTCTTAGTAAGTGATTTCCGTTACTTTATTTTTTGTTTCACTTAAAAACCAACCTTTTCAAATATCTTTATGTTTTCTTTTAAAGCTAACCTTGAAATGAAAAAGCACCAATTCATCTTTGAATTAATATCAATTGTGAAGTGAAAACCCATCCCAGTGAACGACCCTAGAGTCACTATGCTATGCTAGCTGAGGCTATCCCAGTACATGGTGTAATAGGTTCTAAATTTTGTTGAGTCCTCCCGTCTTCCCGGGAAAGTTGAAGTCAAGATGGATAGGTTCGTTTACTATCCAAGAAGTATATTCAAATGGAGTAGTAAAGCTACTCAACAGTACCGGGAGTTTCAAAGTCAATGACCAACGCCTCAAGCCATTCATGGAGCCATTTTCTAAAGACAAGGAGGAAATCAACCTCCTTGAACCACATTAAGCCTGAAAGACAAATGGTTAGATGGACTTAGTCTGTCGAAAGACACTAAGTCCATATTTTTTGTTTTTGTTTGTTGTTTTGTTTTAAATTTTAAATTCAAGTTTTATTGATTTAGTATATGTTTTAAATTGAAATTTCTCGCTTTAATTTTATTTTATTATGACTTAATTTAATTTTTGATGATAAAAAATAAGGAAACTCTAAAATAGAACATTTTGCAGGATAAAATGGCAAATGCGAAAATTTTCGCAATAGCTGCTAGAAATTTCACAACCCATTTTTGCCTTGCGAAACGCCAACAGTTACTTGTGCGAACTGCCAACAGTCAGGAGGGAAACCAAAGGTCACTTAAAATTTCTATTTAAAGGCCTCTAAAGCCTCTGTTTCTTTTGCACGACCCATCCTCTATTGCGAAAAGCTCACTGCCACCTTACGAAGCCATTTCCTCACCATTCCACGCCCCGCAGCCACCAAGAAGAAGAAGAGACCTCTGCCTCTCACCCATATCAGTTATGGCGTGCATAAGAGGGGGTCATACAGACCCGTTCGCATCTCATGAGGCTTGGCCAAGTGCCTTCGCTCCTCAGGATTCATCTCAGGCCTCTCAAGCCCCGACCGTACCATCTTCTGAGGGTGGGGTGCCCTCTAGCCCTCCTCAACGCTGATACTTGACACGGAGACCGCCAACTTCTCCGCCTCTAGAGCCATCAGTACACCGCAATCCACCAAAGAAAGCCAGGACCTCAGGCCCTAGAGAGACATCTAGTCAGGCTCTAGGCGATTCTCAAGCCCCAGCGGATTCTGAGAGACCTTTCGACATTGCTCCTGAAGTCATCATCAAGAGGCCTATGGTTACTGCGCCACCCATTGAGGGCAATTCAGATTGTAGAGCTAGGCCATTTCATTCTGAGCTCTACTTCGACATGGAGGCTATGCAACAGTAGCTGGACTTTTGGGATTCATTTGGACTGCTCCAAAGGTACCATCTCGAGCGTCTGATGACTCCCAGAGAGTTTTTCTACCCCAGAGTAGCGATGGATTTCTACCAGTCCATGACTACTCAGGGCGCCCAGAGTCCCACAGCCATTCATTTCAACATAGAAGGACATCAGGGTATCTTAGAGGCTAGGCACATTGCTGAGGCTCTCCATATTCCATTTCAACTAGAGGATCCAACACAATTCAGACAGTGGTCCCCTATATCTTAGCAAGACATGGTCTGCATTCTATTGAGAGAGACTTCTGAAGATTCTTTCCTTCAACATAAGGAGCTTCCATCTGGTATGCTACTAGTAGATGTATTGTTGCGGTCCAACATTTTTCCTTTTCAGTATTTAGTGTCGAGGCGAGGACCCATCCTGGACGCGTTATTCAGGATATCTGAGGGCTTCTATTTTGGGCCACATCACCTAACTTTGGCCACTTTCCTATACTTCGAGGAGAGAGTTCATAGGAAGAAGCTACAATGAGCTGACATAATCCCATTACTATTTCCGAGGCTGCTTTGCCATATATTGGAGCATATGGGCTACCCTACTGAGCCCCATCTTGGGCATCGCCACCATTGTCGAGAGCATTTCACTCTTGACCAATGGACGCAATTGGTAGGTAAGAATCTCCACCCAAGCCAGCATCTCCAATGCCAACACAGCCTGACCAGGTATAGTAGAGCGAGCGTCCCACAGATTCTATTCCACCCACCCCTGCTATACCATCTATGCCTCAAGCCACCTCTACTGATCCTCTAGCTACACCCCTTATTCCACCAGCTACACCTCATCCATCATAGGACTTTATCACCATATCTGGCTCAAAGTTTCATGGCATGGTACTATTATTCAGGACACTAAATGCTACGCACGACGCTCTATTCTAGAATATGAGAGACATACGTGCTCAGCAGGATCGGCATACTATTATTCTTGACCAGCATACTGATACGTTCCCAATTGGTGTCTCAGCTGATTCATGTCCTCTCAATGGTCCTTGACAGTGGTACCATTTGATTCGTGTCCAGCTGGTGTCCCTTGATTGTGGTCCTCAGAAGGGAGTAATCAACAAAATTTATAACCTATTACACCATGTACTAGGATAGCCTTAGCTAGCATAGCATAGCGGCTCTAGGGTTGTTCATTGGGATGGGTTTTCACTTCACAATTGATATTAATTCAAAGATGAATTGGTGCCTTTTCATTTCAAGGCTAGCTTTAAAAGAAAACATAAACATGTTTGAGTGAAAAAGGTTTGGTTTTAAACTAACCAAAAATAGTAACTGATTTTACTTACAAAGAAAAGTGTTTCTTGGAGTTTCAGATCACTAGGCTCAGGTTCCTCATACAAAAAGGAAGTTCCAATCACTTGTTTCTTTTCCTCACATTAGAGAATTAACATATAGTTAATTCTCTAACCGGTGTGGTACAGATGCTTCCCCTTAATGGGTTCAAACACTAAATCCCTCCCACTGATGCATCTTGCAATGGCTTGTGCCTCTCACCTAGCATTTACCATTCAAGGTGATCCTTAACCTTGGATTACCCGTCAAAAGCTCGCAAGAGATAACTAATGGATGTCTCCTTGGAGTCCAAAAGCTTACCAAGTGTTGGCTATTCTAGAAAATCCTACCTTTAAACCACCTCCCAAAGGCTCACACGAGGTAAACTAGTGCATCTCAATGGATGGAAATCACTTGCCTTACCAAGTGTTGGCCCAGGTGATTTTAAGGCATTTTAAGTTAACTAAAAAGATAAAAACCATTAATGGGTTACACTTTCTCTTCATTAAACACTGAAACAACAAAACTTCAAATTCTTGCATGAGGAAACTTACCCGGCTTTCTTCACTCCAAGAGACAAAGAGCCTAGCCACTCATCCTCCGAGGAAAAATCCTCAAAGTTTGATTGGCTAGAAATAAAAAGTAAATAATATACAATACAATCAAAACGAGAAGGTAAGGCAGAGCAAAGGCTCTGTATTTTACTTCCTTGCAAAACTCTACAAAGGATGCGTCTTTGAGAACAAGCTCCCGAGATCCGATTCTTCTTATCTAAAGAAAATTACAAACTATATATAAGAGGTTATTCACCCTTTGTTCTTACTTAAAGACTAAGGAATCCTATGATAGGTGGGTTACAAGGAGAGTTTGGGGATTTAGACATCAAATATCTAAAGCAAAAAATCTCAAAATGTTGGTCGCAAATATCGGGAAGCTTTAGGAGAAATTCCACAGCAAGAGGGCTGAGAAATTTCGCAGCAAAAGGACACCATTTTCGCAGCCCAAGGTTGATTTCGTGGCCGTGCAAAATCTGCCTTCAACTTGGAGTGATCGGCTTCCAATGGCTGTAACTCCTTCATTTCAACTCCGAATCACACACTGTTTAAAGAATTGGATTGTTGACTTCCTGAGCTTCAAAATGACATATAGCATGGATAAATTGAACTCCAAGAAGTGCTCCAAAAGTGGCTGACATGACTCTCATCTAGAATGCTTCATGTTAGATTTCTCTTTGCTTCCCCTCCTTGCATTCCAGATTGGCTTATGGCAAAGGACTTTAAACCTTCAATACTTTGGTTCTTCATGATTTTGAGCTTTCCATTGCTTTGCCATGGATTCGAAAGAACTCTCCTCAATCTTGGATTGCTTTGGTGATCAAATTACTAACAAAAACACCAAAACTTACACACTTTGATTAGAAATGATTGCAAAGGTCCTTAATATGTTAATTGGGTTAAAAGGTAATAAATACTACTCAAAAGTGTTTAAAAGAGTTAATTACAAGCTATAAAATAACACTTTTTGAGTAGTAATCACATACTGTTATCCTTTGTTAGATTCAGCAGCATCTGGGACTTTCACCACCTAAGACTGACATTCCTGGACCATCAAAGCCCAGAGTGATTCGTTCCCAATTGGTGTCTCAGCTGATTCATGTCCAGCTGGTGCTCTTTGATTGAGGGAGTAATCAACAAAATTTATAACCTATATCACCATGCATTAGGATAGCTTTAGCTAATATAGCATAGTGGCTCTAGGATCGTTCTCTGGGAAGGGTTTTCAACTCATAACTGATACCAATTCAAAGTTAAATTGGTGCTTTTTCATTTCAAGGTTAGCTTAAGAAATAAAACACAAACTTTGGTTAAACGAGTTTTTGTTTCAAGCTAACTAAAAAGAAAGTAATGGAAATTACTTATGAAAAAAAACATTCCTTGGAGGTTTGGGTTCACAGGGGAGGTTCCTTATGCAAAAACAGAGCTTCGGTCATTTGGTTCATTTCCTCGCATTAGAGAATTAACATATAGTCAATTCTCTAACCGGTGTTGTATAGATGTATCCTTTAAATGGATTTCAGTTATAATTCCCTCTCACTCATGCAACTTGCAATGGCTCGTGCCTCACCTAGCATTTGCCATTCAAGGTGATCTTTAACTTTGGACTTCCCTTCTTAAGCTCGCAAGAGATAACTAATGGATGTCTCCTTGGAGTCCAAAAGCTTACCAAGTGTTGGCAATTCTAGAAAATCCTACCTTCAAGTCATTCCCAAAAGCTCGTAAGAGGTAAACTAGTGTATCTTCATGGACGGAGATCACTTGCCTTACCAAGTGTTCACTCAAGTGAATTGAAGGTGTTTTAAGTTAACTAAAAACATAGAAATCATTAAAGGATCACACTTTCTCTTCTTTAATGGCTGAAACCACAAAGCTACTAATTCTTGCACTTGGAACCTTTCCCGGCAACCTTAGCTCCAAGGAATTAAAAGTCTAGCCACTCATTCTCTGAGGAAACTTCCTCAGAGCTTGTTTGGCTAGTAAGAAAAAGAATGAGAAAACAAAAATATATATGAAAAACAGAGCAAGTTCTCTATAAAATATATTTCTTGCAAAATTGTACAAAGGATGAGTCTGGTTACAAGCTCCACACACACCCTTTCTTTAAGAAACTTACAAACTATTTATCTGAGGTTATTCACCCTTTTTTTCTTACTTAAAGACTAAGGAATCCTATGATAGGTGGGTTACAAGGAGAGTTTGGGGATTTAGACATCAAATATCTAAAGCAAAATATCTCAAAATGTCGGTCAGGAAGCTTTAGAAGAAATTTTGTTGCACTGTGCAAAATGGAGACTTGGTCGTCAGTATTTTCAAAGTTTGCTTTTTGATTGTGGGCAGAAATGGATCCGGCGAATCGCAAGTGTCTGACGAGCCAAGCTGTCCGAGGAATCTGAATTGTCGGTTGCGGATGCTCTCCGGGTAAGCTCTATCAGAGGATCCGGACATGTTTGACCGGGGAAATTGAAACACCCTCCTCTCCCATCCGGCGTCATGCGTCGGATGTGAGATATCCGGAGAAGGTGGAATGTTGGCCGGACAGAATTCTTCCCCGGGTGGAATGAGCTATGTCGTGCATCGCAAGGGGGACCATCTACGTGTGCAAGGTGTAAGGACCCCTCCCCCTGATGACACGGAGTGCGCATCGCTATCCGGAGCAGCTCCATCCGGATTCCCCAAGAGGACACGTGGCGCGCTCTCTTATCCGGACTCCCTCAGGGAGAAGCACACGGTACTCGTGAACATCACACCCCGGACGATAGCATATCCTATCCGGATATGTTGTCCGGATCATTGACTAAAGTGAGCAAGCCTTGCTACGTCATTCCGCTAGCCTGCCACAACCCACATTCCGCTGCCCTCTGATGGTGTGTCCGGACGCCCTGTCCGGACATCTTTGCTATAGATTCCAAAGAACTCTCCTCAATCTCAGATTGCTTTGGTGATAAAAAAGATATCAAAACACCAAAACTTAACACAATTTGATTAGAATTGATTGCAAGGGTCCTTAATATGTTAATTGGGTTAAAAGGTGATAACTACTACTTAAAAGTGTTTAAAAGAGTTAATTACAAGCTATCAAATCGCACTTTTTGAGTAGTAATCACTCCCCCCACCCGATATATTGCTAGTCCCTTAGTAATGAAGGAGAGAAAAATAAAAATAAACAGTACTATAATTTACAACATCATGCTGATGAAAAAACAATTTTCAAGTGGCATGATGATCTAACTCTCACATGGAACATTAAAGAAATAAAACTCAAACTTCAACAAGAGTTATCAAATAACTTGTCTAATCACAATTCTTAAAGAGAAGGCATTATGCAAATTTAAGCTTTAAAAGAGTTTCCACTCCCAAATGGTCAAACCTTACTCTTCCACAAAAATCTAAGTGTTATTTATCAGTTTCCGAATATAGTATGTTGAACTAATCTCTCCCCCAAACCTAGTTCTTTTTCAAAGCTTAGCAAACTAATCAACCTCCAATTGGCTAAGAACGCACCTCTTTTCTCAAAAAAAAAAAAAAATTTCATTGTAGATGTACAAGGCTAGAGGTATTCTTTTCTAACTTGTCCATGTAACGGGGGTCCATCGATGACTCCCAACCAATTAAGGTTTAGGGCATCAAGCTTTAAGGATCTTTCAACCACTAACTCCTCGGATTTTACCCTGGACTTTTAAGAATGAATTTTAATACCCAAGCACCTACAGTATGTTAAACTACACCTATTCACCCTTGTAACGAGCATTAAGGTCGGTGACTCCCAACCAATGAAGGCTTAGGGCACCAGGTTTTAAAGATTTTTACCATATACCCCTCAGACTTTGCTCGGGTTTCAAGGCAAGCAAACATTTTTTTCTTTCTTTCTTTATTCTTTTTTCAAAGGCTCATTGGCCTTTTATAAGGTGTCCCAACACTATTAAATGAGGTCAAAGGTACCAAGTCTAAAATTTTCCTAAGTCAAGAGGGAAATAGTTTTTCATCTTATAGTCGGAACCTATTGTGCACAGTGTGTGCATAGCTTAAAGTGGAAGAACTAAGGTTGAATTCAATAGAAGTTTCAATAATTCATCAACTTTAGTAAGCATAATACAAACTCTAAGTCAAGTGAAAAGACAAAAATTCAATTTCTCCCTTTTCATTTTGAAAATTTTTCCTTAATAACCATGGAGAGTAGAAAAAAATTTTAAATTAAGCAAAAAGCAACTAAATTACCAAAATAACTTAGAATTAATAACAAAAACTTCCTTCCTCAACTCTCCCCCCAACCAAGCTGAACATTGTCCTCAATGTGATAAAAGCGATTGAAAAATAGGGAGGAAATGGTACCTCCTGAGTGACGTGAAGTGATGTTGTGGAAATGATGGCTCAACTGCCACTCCTGTAGGAGGCTCCTGATGAAGCATAGGTTGATCAACAAAAGGAGGGGCCTGTGATGGATCTGATGAGCTGGGAATGACATTAGCTCGGAGCAGCTTCTTTCGATTTTCTTGCAATTCCTCCTGATTTTAATCATTCAAAAAGATTAAGTTAGTTGCAATTTACATAATTTCAAGACCAAAATTACAATAAATAAATAAATAAATTTACAAACTTAAAAAATTAACATATTTAACAAAATTATGGACTTTGGTGAAACCAAGTCCATCTAACCCTTCTCTAATCAGGCTTTTTGTGGCTCAAGGAGGTTGATTTCCTCATTTTCTGGCTTGAACGGCTCAATGAACGGCTTGAGGTGATGACCATTGACTCTAAAGGTGTCTATGCCATTAGAATTGAGTAATTCCACCACTCCATTGAGATGTACTTGGTGAATAATGAAATGACCTATCCACCTTGACTTGAGCTTCCCTGGAAAGATATGGAGCCTTGAGTCATATAGTAGGACTCTTTGTCCTTTCCGCAATTCTTTGTTGGAGATTAGTTGATCATGCCACTTCTTCATCCTCTGTTTTGCAACTTTGGAATTGATGTAAGCATCATTTCTTAATTCCTCCATCTCATTAAGGTCTAAGCACCTCTTTGCCCCAGCTCTGATCAAGTCCATGTTCAACCTCTTGATTGCCCACCAAGCCTTATATTCAACTTCCACAGGGAGTTGGCATGCTTTGCCATAGACGAGACGATAGGGGGACATGCCAAGAATAGTCTTATAAGTTGTTCTATATGCCCATAGTGAATCATGTAGCTTAATAGACCAATCTTTTCTGCTTGTAATCACCACTTTCATCAGTATGTTTTTCATTTCCCTATTTGCTAGCTCCACTTGCCCGGAAGTTTGAGGATGATAAGGTGTAGCTACCTTATGCTTCACTCAATACTTGGCTAATAGGGCTTCAAAAGGTTTGTTGCAAAAATGAGTACCTCCATCACTGATTATGGCCTTGGGCACCCGAAATCTTGAGAAGATGTTCTCCTTAAGAAATTTGAGAACCACCCTGTGATCATTATGTTTACAGGGGATTGCCTCCACCCATTTGGAAACATAGTCCACTCCCACCAATATATAAGAGTTACCAAAAGACATTGGGAAAGGTTCCATGAAATCAATACCCCAAACATCAAAAAGATCAACTATAAGGATGGGGTTCATAGGCATTTGGTTTCTTTTTGTAAGCTTCCCGAGTCTTTGGCATTTATCACAACTCCTACACATGATGTGGGAATCTTTGAAAAGCGATGGCCAAGTAAACCCTGATTGCAAGACCTTCATGGCTGTTTTCTGACAAAGTGGCCTCCACAAGCATTCTCATGGCAATGGTTGAGGATCTCTTGTTGCTCTTCTTCAGGGACACACTTCCTTATGATCTGATCTGCACAATACTTGAAAAGGAAGGGCTCTTCCCAATAATAAGCATGAATCTTTGCAAAGAAGTGCTTCCTGTCTTGTGCTTTCCACTCTCTTGGAACTTCACCAGTAACCAAATAGTTAGCAATATGAGCATACCAAGGAGCTTTCTCTAGCAACATAAGTGATTCCTCAAGAAAGTCATCATTAATAGGTAATACATGGGAATTATGTGTTATAGCCAACCTTGAAAGGTGGTCAGCTACCACATTCTCCACCCCTTTCTTGTCTCTGATTTGGAGATCAAACTCTTGTAACAAAAGAATCCATCTAATCAATCTTGCTTTTGCATCTTGCTTCGTCAATAAATACTTCAATGTCGAATGGTCAGTGAAAACAATGATGAAAGACCCTACCAAATAAGCATGAAACTTGTCTGAAGCAAACACCACAGCTAACAATTCTTTCTTTGTAGTTGTGTAGTTTCTTTGAGCCTTGTTCAATTTTTTGCTTGCATAGTAGATCACATAGGGCTTCCCATCTTCTCTTTGGCCAAGTACAACTCCTATATCAAAGTCACTAGCATCACACATTACTTCAAAAGGTAATTGCCAGTTAGGAGCCCTTACTATTGGAGCGGTTGTCAAAAATTGCTTCAATTGATCAAAACTCTTTTGACATCTCTCATCCCAGACAAACTTAGCATCCTTAGCTAAAAGTTCACAAAGAGGCCTTGAAAGCTTAGAGAAGTCTTGTATAAATCTCCTATAGAACCTTGCATGGCCAAGAAATTGCCTTACTCCTTTTACAGTGGTTGGGGATGGCAATTTGGCAATAAGTTCCACCTTTGCTTTATCAACTTCAATGCCTTTCTCGAAGATGATATGACCAAGGACAATTCCTTGACGTACCATAAAATGGCATTTCTCCCAATTGAGCACCAAGTCCTTTTCAATGCATCTTTTAAGAATCGCTTCCAAATTTACTAAGCATTCTTCAAATGTACCTCAATAAACAGGAGTGCAAAATGATCTTTTCTTGTCACAACATTCAATTTCCTATAGTCAATACACACCCTCCAACCTGAAGTGAAGCGTGTAGCAATTTCTTCTCCTTTTTCATTCTGAACCACAGTAATCCCTGACTTCTTTGGTACCACTTAAGTAGGACTCACCCAAGGGCTGTCAGATTTGGGATAAATAATACCCGCTTGGAGTAGCTTCAGTACCTCAGTTCGCACCACTTCTTGTAAATGAGGATTCAATCTTCTTTGAGGTTGACGAATTGGTTTAGTTTCTTCCTCCATATATATGTGATGTGTACAAACCAAAGGACTAATTCCTTTCAAGTCAGATATTTGTCATCCTATTGCTTTCTTGCACCTCTTAAGAACTTCAAGTAGAGAAATCTCCTGATGACCGGTAAGAGATGAAGATATAACAACAGGACATTGGTTATTTTCTTCCAGGTATGTATATTTTAACTCTATGAGCAGAGGTTTCAAATTGAGCTTCGCGAATTCTTCTGTTACATCATCTTGTCCCTCATCTTTATTGAATAAAGGTAGGATCTCTTCTTTCCTCCTCCAACCTTGTAAAGTAGCAAGGACATCAGCAGGTTCAGACAACCTTTCTTCAAGATCCTCAAGACTTTCATTCAACTCGTCTTGCATATTCTGATTACAATGCTCATCCACTAGAGTGTCAATAATGCATACCTCTTCTGAACCTTCTTCTTCTTCCGGAGTAATTAGCTTCTTTGACATATGAAAGATATTAATCTCAAGTGTCATGTTGCCAAAAGTGAGTTGCATAAGTCCATTCCTACAATTTATGATTGCATTTGAAGTAGCAAGAAATGGCATTCCAAGGATGATAGGAACATAATTAGCTTCCTTAACTAAAGGATCAGTATCAAGAACAACAAAATCTATTGGATAGTAGAAATTATCAACTTGAACTAAAACATCCTCAATTATCCCCCTTGGAATTTTCACTGACCTATCAGCTAAAGATAGAGTGATCGATGTTGGCTTTAATTCACCAAGTCCCAATTGCTTATAAACAGAGTATGGTAGCAAATTCACACTTGCTCCCAAATCTAACAAAGCTTTTTCCACTACCTTTCCTCCAATCATGACTGAAATGGTAGGACATCCCAGATCTTTGTACTTCAAAGGAGATTTGCATTGAATGATGGCACTCACTTGCTCAGTCAAGAAGGCTTTCTTATTCACATTCAATCCTCTTTTGATAGTGCACAGGTCCTTTAGGAACTTTGCATATGATGGAACTTGCTTAATCATGTCCAGCAATGGAATGTTAACCTTCACTTGCCTCAATACTTCAAGGATTTCTGATGCATTTTTTATCCCCTTTTTCCCATGCAAAGCTTGAGGAAAAGGTGGAGTGTGGACCCACATTTTTCAAGCAGTGCCCTCACTCGATCGGCGAGACTCGCTTTTTATTTATTTGTGAAAAATTAATTTTTGGAAAAAAAAGTTGGAGTCACCACTTATTTTATTTTTATTTTAAAGGGAAAATAAAACAAGAAAGAAAAACCCTAAAAAATGACTCCATAATTTTTGGAAAAAGGCATGTCTTTGAAAAACCCGAGTCTAGATCCGGGGATCAGGTTACCTATTGGGAAGGTACCTTTAAAAGGTGGCACCCCTCTAAGCCCTATAAAGGTCTCTGCTAACTAAGTTAAGGGGAATGTGGCAATTAATCGGCTAATTATGGATACCTAAGTAAGCTAGGTGGTTCCAAAAAAATAGCATGCCAAACAAGATCAAATTACAATAAAGGAAGATTAGGATACGTACCCGGACCACTTCCCAAGCACTATCATAAAACATCAGAGTTAGTATAGAAGTATAGCATACAACATGTATTTAATCATAGCGAATCTAGCATACATCTAAGCATCTAAGGATTATCAAACATATGTATATTTCACAGTGACATGATTGTTTACAAAATTTAGAAAGTAGGTGATAGGGGACGTACCTAGATAACATAGATAACTTACAATGCGCTTCCATAAGACATGAGGGGTTAGATAATAAATAATAAAATATAGAAATCCTAGCATGCTCGTTATCTAATTAGCATAGCAGAAATTATCAAAGTATATGAAAACACTAATTATCACACTCATCCTGTATACAATTCCTAAAAAAGGATAGACATAATTTCAACAAGTGACAAAAGTGGCAACAAAAATAATTTTTGAAAAGATTTTCTTATGTAGGGGTTTCACTGATTCGTGCCCAATTGGTGTCTCAGCTGATTCGTGTCCAGCTGGTGCTCCTTGATTGAGGGAGTGATTCGTGTATTCCCAGCTGGTGTACCTTGATTTTGGTCCCCTGATCGGAGTAATCAACAAAATTTATAACCTATATCACTATGCACTAGGATAGCATAAGCTAGTATAGCATAGTGGCTTTAGGATCGTTCATTGGGAAGGGTTTTCAACTTATAACTGATACCAATTCAAAGTTGAATTGGTGCCTTTTCATTTCAAGGTTAGTTTCAAAAGAAAACATAAACTTTGGTTGAAAAAGGTTTGGTTTCAAGCTAACTAAAAAGAAAGTGACGGGAATTACTTTGTAAAGAAAAGCATTCCTTGGAGGTTTAGGTTCACAGGGGAGGTTCCTCATGCAAAAATAGAGCTTCGGTCACTTGGTTCATTTCCTCGCATTAGAGAATTAACATATAGTCAATTCTCTAATCGGTGTTGTACAGATGCATCCCTTAAATGGATTTCAGCTTTAATTCCCTCTCACTGATGCAACTTGCAATGGCTCGTGCCTCTCACCTAGCATTTGCCATTCAAGGTGATCATTAACCTTGGACTTCCATTCTCAAGCTCGCAAAAGATAACTAATGGATGCCTCCTTAGAGTACAAAAGCTTATCACATGTTGGCAATTCTAGAAAATCCTACCTTCAAGTCACTTCCCAAAAGCTCGCAAGAGGTAAACTAGTGCATCTCCATGGACGGAGATCACTTGCCTTACCAAGTGTTGGCTCAAGTGAATTGAAGGCGTTTTAAGTTAACTAAAAGCATAGAAATCATAAACGGGTTACACTTTCTCTTCATTAACAGTTGAAACAACAAAACTACCAATTCTTGCATTCCGTCCTTTCCCCGGCTACCTTAGCTCCAAGGAACAAAAAGACTAGCCACCCATCCTCTGAAGAAACATCTTCAGAGCTTGTTTGGCTAGTGAATGAAAAATACAATCAAAGTGAGAAGGTAAGGCAGAGCAAAGCTCTGTTTTTTACTTCCTTTCAAAATATACAAAAAGTTGATTCTCTGAGAACAAGCTCCCGAGTGTGATAAAAATGAAAATTACAAAATAATATATAAGAGGTTGTTTACCCTTGTGTTCTTGCTTAACAACTAAGGAATTCTATAATTGGTGGATTACAAGAAGAGAATTGGGATTTAGACATCAAATATCTGAAGCAAAATATCAAAAAGAGTCGGTCGCAAATATTTGGAAGCACTCAGGAGAATTTCGTAGGTGCACAAAATGGCTGCGAAATTTCGCAGACAAACAGGATGGCTGCGAAATCATTTCGCAGCCCTGCGAAATTGGCCTTCAGCTTGGAGTGATCTGCTTCCAATGGCTCTAACTTCTTCATTTCAACTCCGATTCGCGAACTGTTTGAAGCATTGGATTGTTGACTTCCTGATCTTCGAAACAAAATATAGCATGTATAAATTGGACTTCAGGAAGTGCTCCAAAAGTGGCTGAAATGACTGTTATCAAGAATGCTTCATGGCAGATATTCTCTTTACTTCCCCTCCTTGCATTCCGGATTGCTTATGGCTAAGGACTTTAAAGCTTCAAAGCTTTGGCTCTTTATGTTTCTGAGCTTTCCATTGCTTTGCCATGGATTCCAAATAACTCTCCTCAAACTTGGATTGCTTTGGTGATCAAATTACTAACAAAAACACCAAAACTTACACAAAGTGATTATAAGTGATTGCAAAGGTCTTTAATATGTTAATTGGGTTAAAAGGTAACAACTACTACTCAAAAGTGTTTAAAAGGGTTAATTAAAAGCTATCAAATAGCCTTTTTTGAGTAGTAATCACTCCCCCCAACCGACATATTGCTAGTCCCTTAGCAATGAAGGAGAGAAAAATAAAAATAAAAAGTACTATACTTTAAAACATCATGCTGATCACTTCAAAAAAATTTTAGTGGCATGATGATCAAATTCTCACATGGGACATTAAAGATATGAAACTCAAATTTCAACAAGAGTTATCAAATACTTTACCTAATCACAATTCATAAAGAGAAGGTATTATGCAAATTGAAGCTTTAAAGTCATTTCCACTTCCAAAGGACTCAAACTTACTCTTCCACAAGAATCTAAGTGTTACTTGATAGCTTCCAAAAATAGTATGTTAAACTAATCTCTCCCCCCAACCTAGTTCTTTTTCAACACTTAGCAAACTGACCAAATTCAATAGGCTAAGAACGCACCCTTTTATTTTACAATTCTTTTCACTGTAGGAGTACGAGGCTTAAGGGTATTCTTTCCTAAATTGTCCATGTAATGGGGGTCCATCGATGACTCCCAACCAATTAAGGTTTAGGGCATCAAGTTTTAAGGATCCTTCAACCACTAACTCCTCGGATTTTATCCCGGACTTTTGAGAATGAATTTTAATACCCAAGCACCTACAGCATGTCAAACTCCACCTATCCACCCTTGTAACGAGCATTGAGGTCGGTGACTCCCAACCAATTAAGGCTTAGGGCACCAGGCTTTAAAGATTTTCACCGTATACTCCTCAGACCTTGCTCGGGTTCAAGGCAAGCAACATTTTTTTTTTTTTTTTTTTTTTTTTTCAAGGGCTCATTGGCCTTTTATAAGGTGTCCCAACACTATAAAATGAGGTCAAAGGTACCAAGTCTAAATTTTCCTAAGTCAAGAGGGAAATAGTTTCTCATCTTATAATCGGAACCTATTATGCACAGTGTGTGAATAGCTTAAAGTGGAAGAACCAAACTTGAATTCAATAGAAGCTTCAACAATTCATCAACTTTAATAAGCATAATACAAACTCTAAGTCAAGTAAAAACAAAGATTCGATTTCTCTTATTTTAATTTGCGAATTTTTCCTTAATAACCATGGAGAAAAATTTTAAAATTAAACAAAAATAAACTAAATTACCAAAATACTTAGTATTAACAATAAAAACTTCCTTCCTCAACTGTCTCTCCCCAACCAAGCTGAGCATTTTCCTCAATGTGGTATGAGCGATTGAAATTACAGGGAGGAAGTGGTGCCTCCTGAGTGATATGGAGTTCAAGTAGATTAGGAGAAACCACATGTTTCAAAAGCAATAACGGATATGAGTAGAGGAATAAAAATAAAATAATACCAAAAGTACACAAAAATGATAGATTTGTATTACTTCATGAAAGTACATTATAGAGGAAAAACAAGTAATACAACCAATCCCAATATAATATATCAAAAGCATGGGATTACAAGTGCTAGTATAATACGAAAATGCATAAAGAAAATACATAAAGTAAACTATGGAAATGATCAGATGGATGGAGGATGATGATGTGAAGATAATGGCTCAGGTGGATGTCTCTGTGTCTCCTGCAGTCGGCTCTGTGGGCTCTAAGGGGGCAGGCATCTGGTGCTCAGGAGCTGATGGAATACCCAGATGGTGCTGAATTTGCCTCAGGATGGCAGTATGCTGAGTCTGAGTGGCAACAATCTGCTTATGATGAGCACGAAGAGCTGTCATCTCCTGAGTAAGGATGATCTGAGAAGTGGTCAATGCTTGCAAAGTGTGACATAGAGCTCTGTACTCGGAAATGGTAGTGGTAGTCCTAGGCTCAAATGAAGAAGAGGGCTCTGATGTAGCTGGAATAACAGGGGGAGGCCGTGGTGTGGCAGGAGAAGCAGAGGGTGCAACCTCAGGTGTAGGCTCTATAGAGGACACTGCAGGGGCAGGTGCTCTCGTGTCAGCTGGTGTCTCTATGGGCTGTGGCTCCTGTGGCTGCTCTGGATGTGGAATCTCTGGATGCTCTACTCCAGCTGGGGCTCCTGGCTCTGCACTATAGGCTGTCATATTCTTCCATTTGTCAAGAGTGAATACCTCTCGGCAAATGCGTTTGTGCTCAAGTTGAGGCTCAGATGGATACCTCAAGTGCTCTAGAATCTGACATAACAATCTGGGGAACAGAAGTGGAATAGCATCGGCTCTGAGCAACTTCTTCTTATGGACCTTCTCTTCAAAGTACAGAAGACCGGCCATAATGAGATGATGAGGGACAAAGAAGAATCCCTTAGATATCCGGAACAATGCCTCAAGCAAAACTCCTCTCCTCTGCACCTAGTGCTGAAGTGGAAATATGTTATGGCGCAGTAGTACATCTATGAAAAACATGCTAGGAGGGAGCTCCCTCCTCAACAGATAATGATGAGTGGATGCCCTTCTGGACAAAATACGAACTATCTCGCTCTGGGAAGGATGAGTCCAGACTTGATAATGCTCTAGACTGGTTGGTTCATAGGGAATACGCAATGCCTCTGCTATGTGTCTAGCTCCCAGAATACCATGACGTCCGTCTATGGTGAAGTGGATGACAGTAGGCTCTCGGACATGGTGTGTGGTCATGGATTGATAAAAATCCATTGCTACACGGGGATAGAAAAAATCCCTAGGAGTCAGCAAATGTTACATATGATACCTCTGGAGTAGATGGAAAGAGTCCCTGAGCTCGGGCTGAAGTCTGAAAGTGGCTACATCAAAACAGAGCTCGGAGTGGAATGGCCTAGCCCTGTAGTCCAAATTACCCTCAATGGGCGACTGAGTGAGCATTGGACGCCTAATAATCACCTCAGGAGCCATGCCGGAGGGAATTTGAGAATCTGTAGGTGGTGGCTGAGACGGTTGAGGCTCTGAGGATGGCTCTTCTGGCTCTGATAAATCAATTAACGCCGGTTTAGATACCTTGGCTTTTTTCTTCGGTGGCTGGCTACTTGCCCTTGTCTGATAGCGCCTGACTGGAGGACTCATCGGTGCGCCCTCAACTGGAGGTGGGACGCGCGGTGGTCACGGAGGCTCGGAAGTGGAGCCTTGGACAGGGGTCTTTGGCGCAACTCTCTTGCGGCTTGACGGAGAGGAGGACTGAGCTCCTCGGGTTCTTGCCATGGCTGATCGGAGGAGATGGACGGAGGTGCACGTGGCTGAGGTTCAGATGAAAGGGAGAAGATGGAAGGTTGCTCTGTTTTTGGGTCTTCTCTAACACTTGTGTGAAGTTTAAATGACCGTTTTATTAGAAATTTGGAATTTATACCATTAAAAATAGGATGCCAAGAGTCATTTTAATTTTCGCAGCCGAGGGCGGATTTCGCAACAAAAGGGCATTTTCGCAGAGGAGGCCTCTTTTCGCAGCCCATTTCGCTGTTGCGAAATGGCACTCGTGTGCCAAAGGGGTGTTTCGCAGCTGCGAAACACCCTGCGAAATGAGGCTATCACTGCGAAAATTGGAGATTTGACGCTTTGGGGATTTCGCAGCCATTTCGCATCTGCGAAATGGAGTTACTGTGCTGCGAAATGGCACACGAGTGCCAAGAGGGGGTTTCGCAGCTACGAAAATTTTCGCAGAGGGGGGTGTTGGGCTGCGAAATCATTTCGCAGCGGAGGTCCATTTTCGCAGCCAACCCTCGATTTCGCAGCGGACACCTAAGGGCTGCGAAATCATTTCGCAGCAATGGCCATTTTCGCAGGGGCCTAATTTAGGCTACGAAATTTCGCAGACCACTGAAATTTCTTAGTTTTGAGCTCCTTTTGGCTCTCTGAGACCTTCCTTCATTTTCTTTGCAATTCCTCCTACAAAAGATCATTCAAAAAGATGAAGTTACATATAATTAACAAAAATTTAAACCAAAATTAAAATCAAAAGAATTAATAAAGCTTTTAAATTAATAAACTTAAACAAAAATATGGACTTTGGTGAAACCAAGCCCATCTAACCCTTTTCTGATTAGGCTTTCTATGGCTCAAGGAGGTTGATTTCCTCCTTCTCTTGCTTGAATGGCTTAATGAATGACTTGAGACGATGACCATTGACCTTGAAAGTGTCAATATTGTTGGAATTCAGTAATTCCACCACTCCACTGGGATGCACTTGGTGAATAATGAAAGGACCTATCCACCTTAACTTGAGCTTCCCAGGAAAGATATGGAGCCTTGAATCATAGAGTAAGACTCTTTGCCCTTTCCGGAATTCTTTGTTAGAAATTAATTGATCATGCCACCTCTTCATCCTCTGTTTTGCAACTTTGGAATTGATGTATGCATCATTTCTTAATTCCTCCATCTCATTAAGGTCTAAGCACCTCTTTGCTCCGGCTCTAATCAAGTCCATGTTTAATTTCTTGATTGCCCACCAAGCCTTATATTCAACTTCCACAGGGAGATGGCATGCTTTGCCATAAACAAGGCGATATGGAGACATGCCAAGAATAGTCTTGTAAGCTGTTCGATATGCCCATAATGAATCATGAAGCTTAATAGACCAATCTCTTCTACTCGTGATCACCACCTTCATCAATATATTCTTGATTTTCCTGTTTACTAGCTCAACTTGCCCGGAAGTCTGAGGGTGATAAGGTGTAGCTACCTTATGCTTCACTCCATACTTGGCTAATAGGGTTTCAAAAGGTCTGTTGCAAAAATGAGTACCTCCATCACTGATTATGGCTTTGGGCACCCCAAATCTTGAGAAGATGTTCTCTTTAAGAAACTTGAGAACCACCTTGTGATCATTGTGTTTACAGGGGATTGACTCAACCCATTTAGAAACATAATCCACCCCCACCAAGATATAAGAGTTACCAAAAGACATTGGGAAAGGTCCCATGAAGTCAATGCCCCAAACAAAAAAAGATCAACTATTAGAATGGGGTTCATAGGCATTTGATTCCTTCTTGTTAGCTTCCCAAGCCTTTGGCATCGATCACAGCTCCTACACATGATGTGGGCATCTTTGAAAAGTGATGGCCAAGTAAACCCTGATTGCAACACCTTCATGGCTGTTTTCTGAGAGGCAAAGTGGCCTCCACATGCACTCTCATGGCAATGGTTGAGGATTCCTTGTTGTTCTTCTTCAGGGACACACTTCCTTATTATTTGATCTGCACAATACTTAAAAAAGAAAGGTTCTTCCCAATAATAAGCATGAATCTTTGCAAAGAAGTGCTTCCTGTCTTGTGCTTTCCACTCACTTGGGACTTCACCAGTAACTAGATAGTTAGCAATATGAGCATACCAAGGAGTTTTTGTTAGCAACATAAGTGATTCCTCAGGAAAATCATCATTAATAGGTGGGACATGGGAATTGTGTGCTATAACTAACCTTGAAAGGTGGTCAGCTACCACATTATCCACTCCTTTCTTATCCCTGATTTGAAGATCGAACTCTTGTAATAAGAGAATCCATCTAATCAACCTTGCTTTTGCATCTTGTTTTGTCAATAAATACTTCAGGGCTGAATGATCAGTGAAAACAATGATGAATGACCCTACCAGATAAGGACGAAACTTGTCTAAGGCAAACACTACAACTAACAATTCTTTCTCTGTAGTTGTGTAGTTCCTTTGAGCTTCGTTCAATGTCTTGCTTGCATAGTAGATCACATAGGGCTTTCCATCTTCTCTTTGGCCAAGCACAGCTCCAATAGCAAAGTCACTGGCATCACACATGACTTCAAAAGGTAATTGCCAATTAGGAGCCCTCACTATTGGAGTGGTTGTCAAAAATTGCTTCAATTGATCAAAACTCTTCTGACACCTTTCATCCCATATAAACTTAGCATCCTTAGCCAAAAGTTCACAAAGAGGTTTTGAAAGATTAGAGAAATCTTTTATAAATCTCCTATAGAACCCTGCATGGCCAAGGAATTGCCTTACTCCTTTTACAGTTGTTGGGGGCGGCAATTTGACAATAAGTTCCACCTTTGCTTTATCAACTTCAATGCCTCTCTCGGAGATGATATGGCCAAGGACAATTCCTTGATGTACCATAAAATGACATTTCTCCCAGTTGAGCACCAAGTCTTTCTCAATGCATCTTTTAAGAACCGTTTCCAGGTTGACTAAGCATTCTTCAAATGTACCTCCATATATGGTGATGTCGTCCATGAAAACCTCCATAATTCGCTCCACCATATCACTAAAGATACTTAGCATACATCTTTGGAATGTTGCAGGTGCATTGCATAAACCAAAAGGCATTCTTCTGTAGGCATATGTTCCAAATGGACATGTAAAAGTAATATTCTCCTGATCTTCAACATCAATTTCAATTTGAAAATATCCGGAGTACCCGTCCAAGAAACAATAGAAAGGATGGCCAGAGACTCTCTCCAAGACTTGATCAATAAAAGGCAATGGAAAATGATCTTTCCTTGTCACAGCATTCAATCTTCTATAATCAATACACACCCTCCAACCTGAAGTAAGGCGTGTAGTGATTTCTTCTGCTTTTTCATTTTGAACCACAGTAATCCCTGACTTCTTTGGCACCACTTGAGTAGGACTCACCCAAGGGCTGTCAGATATTGGGTACATAATACCTGCTTGAAGTAGCTTCAGCACTTCAACTCGCACCACCTCTTGCAAATGAGGATTCAATCTTCTTTGAGGTTGACGAATTGGTTTAGCTTCTTCCTCCATGTATATATGATGTGTACAAACCAAAGGACTAATGCCTTTCAAGTCAGATATTTGCCATCCTATTGCTTTCTTACACCTCGTGAGAACTTTAAGTAGACACTTCTCCTGGGGACTAGTAAGAGATGAAGATATAACAACAGGGCATTGTTGATTCTTTTCCAGGTATGTGTATTTCAACTCCATGGGCAGAGGCTTCAAATTGAGCTTTGGGGTCTCTTCTTTATCAGCTTTTTGTGCCTCCTCTTTATTGAACAGAGGCAGAATCTCTTCTTTCCTCCTCCAACCTTGTAGAGTGACAAGCACATCAGAGGGTTTAGGCAACCCTTCTTCAAGATCCCCAAGACTTTCGTTCAACTTATCTTACATATTTTGATTAGAGTGCTCCTCCACTAGAGTGTCAATAATACATACCTCTTCCGGACCTTCTTCTTCTTCCGGAGTGATTTGCTTTTTAGACATATAAAATATATTGAGCTCAAGTGTCATATTGCCAAAAGTAAGTTGCATGAGTCCATTCCTACAATTGATGATTGCATTTGAGGTAGCAAGGAATGACCTACCAAGGATGATAGGAACAAAATTTGCTTCCTTGACAATGCGGTCCGTATCAAGAACAACAAAATCTACTGGATAGTAGAAATTGTCAACTTGAACTACGACATCTTCAATTACCCCCCTTGGAATTTTCACTGATCTATCTGCTAGAGATAGAGTGATTGAAGTTGGCTTCAATTCACCAAGTCCCAATTGCTTGTAGTCAGAGTATGGTAGCAAATTTACACTTGCTCCTAAGTCTAACAAAGCTTTCTCCACTACATTTCCTTCTATCATAATTGAAATGGTAGGACATCCTGGATCTTTGTACTTCAAAGGAGACTTGCATTGTATGATAGCACTTACTTGCTCAGTCAAGAAGGCTTTCTTGTTCACATTCAACCCTCTTTTGATAGTACACAAATCCTTTAGGAATTTTGCATATGTTGGAACTTGTTTAATCATATCCAGCAATGGAATATTGACTTTCACTTGTCTCAACACTTCAAGAATCTCTGATGCATTTCTAATCCCCTTTCTCCCATGCAAAGCTTGAGGAAAAGGAGGAGAGGTGTGCTTCTTCAACATTTCTTCTTTAATAAGCATTTTCTCCGGATTTGCATTCAGTATTGGATCATGGTCCTCTTTCCTTTCACTGGTATCTTCCTTCTTTCCTTTGATTTCCTCCCTCTTCTTTGTCTCTCCTTCTTTTTCTTCTTCCACATAAGGCTTGGTTGTTGGTAACTCAACCTTTTTACCACTCCTTAGAGTGATCAAAGCTTTAACATCTCTCACCTGTGAAGATTCTCCTTCATGAGTTTCCACTTCATGGATACTCTTGGGGTTTTGGTGAGGTTGAGAAGGAAATCTACCCTTCTCTTGCACTGTGTTCAAGTTAGTGAGTATTGAAGATTGTCTATCTTTTGAGATAAGTCATTTTGCATCCCATCCATCCTTTTATTTAATGTATTCTCTACACCGTCAATTTTTTTACTGAGTTGAGCATTGATGGCTTTTTGGTCTCCAACAAAATCTCCCACAACCTTGCTGAGATTTCCTATTGCTTATTCAAGGCTTGAAGCTTGTTGAGATGGTTGAGCCAGCTGTTGGTACTGAGGTGCTCTTGGCTTCCATGAGAAATTCAGATGATTCCTCCAACTTGAGTTGTAGGTGTTTCCATACGGAGCATTGGTATTGGGCCTGAATTGACCAATAACATTTGCTTGATCCCCAAACATCTCCTTTACAGCTGGAATTGTAGGGCACTCTTCCACCAAATGTTCATAAGATTGACAAATAGGACACGGCTGTTGTATTTGCACTGGTGTTTCAGCAACAACTTACACTTCATGCATCTTTTTCAGTTCTAACTCCTCCAATCTTCTTGTCATAGCTGCAAACTTTGCTTTCATATCAACATCTTCATTCAAAGTGTACATCCCAGCCTTAGTATTAGAAGCATTCAGTTGAGATTTCATCTTTCCCACTTCTCCTTTGTTTGGTTCATCCAATCCTCTTGAAACTTCAGCCACATAACTCAAGAAATCCATAGCTTCCTCCGGATTCTTACTCATGAAATCTCCTCCACACATTGTCTCAAGGAGTTGCTTCATTGAGGAAGACATCCCATCATAGAAATAGCTCACCAATAGCCATGTATCAAAACCATGGTGAGGATAAGCATTAATGGCTTCCATGTATCTTTCCCAACACTCATAGAATTTCTCATTCTCTTTAGCTGAGAAGTTTGAGATTTGCCTTTTCAAGCCATTTGTTTTATGAGTAGGAAAAAAATTCTTGAGGAATTCAGCTTGTAAATCAGTCCAAGTACGAATACTCCTTGGCCTTAAAGAATTAAGCCAAATCTTGGCCTTATCCTTTAAAGTGAAAGGAAATAACTTAAACCTCATCAAGTCGATTGAAGCTCCTCCTTCTTGGAATGTATTACAAACTTCTTCAAATTCCTTAATATGTGCATAGGGATTCTCACTTTCCATCCCATGGAAAGTTGGTAGAAGTGGAACAATATGCGGTCTGATCACTAGCTGCTCTGTAGGGGGCACTATACATGATGGTGCACTCATACGAGGTGGATGCATGCGGTCCCTCATTGATCTGAAAGCATTGGGATTGTCCTGGTGACCATGGTGACTATGCTGATCTTCAGGCGTACCTTCCATGATTTTCAAACTCAATTCCAATTCCTTGTTATGAGGTGTATCACGTTTAATAAGCCTTCCTCCACTATCTCGTACCCAATTTGGCATACACAACTAGTATCAATTGTAACCAAAACAAAAACAAAAGAAAAACAAAAGAAAACAAGACTACAAAAAGATTAAAATGAACTAAAACTTAAATAAAAGATATGTTAAAGTATGAACAAGTAAAAGAAAAGAGTGAAAGAGTTAGTAAAACGAAAGAAAAATTACCAAACTTGTGATGAAAATCACAAGTACTCTGAAATTATATCACTGTGAAGTTGGCACCTTCCCCGGCAACGGCGCCATTTGATTCGTGTATTCCCAGCTGGTGTACCTTGATTTTGGTCCCCTGATGGGAGTAATCAACAAAATTTATAACCTATATCACCATGCACTAGGATAGCATAAGCTAGTATAGCATAGTGGCTCTAGGATCATTCACTGGGAAGGGTTTTCAACTTACAACTGATACCAATTCAAAGTTGAATTGGTGTCTTTTCATTTCAAGGTTAGTTTCAAAAGAAAACATAAACTTTGGTTGAAAAAGGTTTGGTTTCAAGCTAACTAAAAAGAAAGTGACGGGAATTACTTTGTAAAGAAAAGCATTCCTTAGAGGTTTAGGTTCACAGGGGAGGTTCCTCATGAAAAAACAGAGCTTCGGTCACTTGGTTCATTTCCTCGCATTAGAGAATTAACATATATAGTCAATTCTCTAATCGGTGTTGTACAGATGCATCCCTTAAATGGATTTCAGCTTTAATTCCCTCTCATTGATGCAACTTGGAATGGCTCGTGCCTCTCACCTAGCATTTGCCATTCAAGGTGATCATTAACCTTGGACTTCCATTCTCAAGCTCGCAAGAGATAACTAATGGATGCCTCCTTAGAGTCCAAAAGCTTATCAAATGTTGGCAATTCTAGAAAATCCTACCTTCAAGTCACCTCCCAAAAGCTCGCAAGAGGTAAACTAGTGCATCTCCATGGACGGAGATCACTTGCCTTACCAAGTGTTGGCTCAGGTGAATTGAAGGCGTTTTAAGTTAACTAAAAACATAGAAATCATAAACGGGTTACACTTTCTCTTCATTAACAGCTGAAACAACAAAACTACCAATTCTTGCATTCGTCCCTTTCCCCGGCTACCTTAGCTCCAAGGAACAAAAAGACTAGCCACCCATCCTTTGAAGAAACATCTTCAGAGCTTGTTTGGCTAGTGAGTGAAAAATACAATCAAAGTGAGAAGGTAAGGCAGAGCAAAGCTCTGTTTTTTAATTCCTTTCAAAATATACAAAAAGTTGATTCTCTGAGAACAAGCTCCCGAGTGTGATAAAAATGAAAATTACAAAATAATATATAAGAGGTTGTTTACCCTTGTGTTCTTGCTTAACAACTAAGGAATCTTATAATTGGTGGATTACAAAGAGAGAATTGGGATTTAGACATCAAATATCTGAAGCAAAATATCAAAAAGAGTCAGTCGTAAATATCTGGAAGCACTCAGGAGAATTTCGTAGGTGCACAAAATGGCTACGAAATTTCGCAGCCAAAGGCTGATTTCGCAGCCCTACGAAATTGGCCTTCAGCTTGGAGTGATCTGCTTCCAATGGCTCTAATTTCTTCATTTCAACTCCGATTCGCGAACCGTTTGAAGCATTGGATTGTTGACTTCCTGATCTTCGAAACAAAATACAACATGTATAAATTGGACTTCAGGAAGTGCTCCAAAAGTGGCTGAAATGACTGTTATCAAGAATACTTCATGGCAGATATTCTCTTTACTTCCCCTCCTTGCATTCCGGATTGCTTATGGCTAAGGACTTTAAAGCTTCAAAGCTTTGGCTCTTTATGTTTCTGAGCTTTCCATTGCTTTGCCATGGATTCCAAATAACTCTCCTCAAACTTGGATTGCTTTGGTGATCAAATTACTAACAAAAACACCAAAACTTACACAAAGTGATTAGAAGTGATTGCAAAGGTCCTTAATATGTTAATTGGGTTAAAAGGTAACAACTACTACTCAAAAGTGTTTAAAAGGGTTAATTACAAGCTATCAAATAGCCCTTTTTGAGTAGTAATCAGGGAGCAATCATCAAAATTTATAACCTATTACACCATGAACTAGGGTAGCAAAGACAAAGCTACTATAGCATAGTGGCTCTAGGATCGTTCACTGGGATGGGTTTTCACTTCACAAATGATATTAATTAAAAGCTGAATTGATGCCTTTTCATTTCAAGGTTAGCTTTAAAAGAAAACATAAAGATGTTTGAATGAAAAAGGTTCGGTTTTAAACTAACCAAAAATAGTAACTGATTTTACTTACAAAGAAAAATGTTTCTTAGAGTTTCAGATCACTAAGCTCAGATTCCTCATACAAAAAGGGAGTTTTGGTCACTTGTTTTTTTTTCCTCGCATTAGAGAATTAACATATAGTTCCTTCTCCAACCGGTGTTGTACAGATGCTTCCCATTAATGGGTTCAAACACTAAATCCCTCTCACTTATGCACCTTGCAATGGCTCATACCTCTCACTTAGCACTTGCCATTCAAGGTGATCTTTCACCTTGGATTACCCGTCAAAAGCTCATAAGAGATAACTAATGGATGTCTCCTTGGAGTCCAAAAGCTTACCAAGTGTTGGCTATTCTAGAAAATCCTACCTTCAAGTCACCTACCAAAAGCTCACAAGAGATAAACTAGTGCATCTCCATAGACGGAGATCACTTGCCTTACCAAGTGTTGGCTCAGGTGAATTAAAGGCGTTTTAAGTTAACTAAAAAGATAAAAACCATTAACGGGTCACACTTTCTCTTTATTAAAAACTAAAACAACAAAACTTCCAATTTATGCATGTGGAAACTTACCCGGCTTTCCTCACTCTAAGAGACAAAAAACCTAGCCTCTCATCCTCTGAGGAAAAATCCTCAGAGTTTGTTTGGTTAGCAAGAAAATGAAAATGAAAGAGAAGGAAAAAACCAGAGCAAGGCTCTGTATATTCTATATATTTATATATCTATCTATCTATATTCCGTCGAATTACATGATGCCCTGAGAACAAGCTCCCGAGAGCTATATATAAAGAAAATTACAAAACAAAAATATATGAGGTTATTCACCCCTTTTCCAAACTTAATAGCTAAGGAATCTTATAATTGGTGGCTTATAAGGAGAATTTGGGGATTTAGACAACAAAAATCTGAAGAAAAATATCCAAAAGTGTCGGTCGCAACTATCTGGAAGCTTCAGGAGAACACCCGTGCACTGTGCAAAATGGCTGTGAAATTCTCGCAGCAAAAGGCTGATTTCGCAGTCGTGCAAAAAATCTTCCTTCAGCTTGGAGTGATCTGCTTGCAATGGCTATAACTCCTTCGTTTCAACTCTGAATCGCGCACCATTTGAAGCATTGGATTCTTGACTTCCTGAGCTTTGAAATGGTATATAGTATGTAGAAAATGGACTTTGGAAAGTGCTCCAAAAGTGTGAAAGAATACTGCAGCTGCTGTCCTCTATTTTTTTCACTCTGTTTTTCCTCTCTCCGTTGTTCTTTCCTTGCATACTTTGAATGACTTTGGCAAAGGGCTATTGATTACTACCCAAAAAATGTTATTTTACACCTTTAATTCATTATGTTTTAATCACTTTTGTGTAGTAGTTCTCCATCTTTATTCCAATTGGCATGTTAAGGACTTAGCAATGACTTCTAATCATATTTGTGGCTAGTTTTAGTGTTTTTACAGCTTTTTGGATCATTAAGACAAGCCAAGTAAAGGAGAGAAGCAAAGAGGAAAAACAAGCAAAGTGAAGAAAACAGAGGACAGCAACTGCAGTCTTCCTTCACACTTTTGGAGCACTTCCCGAAGTTCATTTTCTACATACTATATACCATTTCAAAGCTCAGGAAGTCAAGAATCCAACGCTTCAAACCGTGTACAATTTGGAGCTGAAATGAGGAAGATATGGCCTTCGGAAGAAAACTGCATCAAGCCATGGGAACACCATTTCGCAAGTGAAATTCACCTTGCGAAAATTTCGCAAGGAGATTTTCTTCATGGTGGCCATTTCGCACCATGAAGACCCACCTTGCGAAATTTGGACCTTTCATCTTTCCCCTTTCGAAAATGCCTTTGAAATCCTCTGTTTCTCCACGCACGCACCACCGACTTCCCAGATATTTTTAGCTTGATATTTTCTTGTGTAAATTCCTTTTGTAACCTTGTATTCAGCCAACATAAGGCTTTATCTTGTAATTTTGCTATATATAGAGGTGCACAACACCTCCAAATGATATTGGGGATCGATCCTCTATACATTAACTTAGAAATATATAAAGCTCTGTTTTTCTCTCTTCTCCTGTTCTTCCCCATTTCTATTTTCTTAGTTGCCAAACAACCTCTGAGGGCTTTTCCTCAGAGGATGATTGGCTAAAACTTTTAGTTTCTCAAAGTATGGATGTTATGTGATAGCTTGGATGCAATCCCATGAAAATTTCTCGCACCTAGAAGGTAAGGTATTCATTTTTCATTAATGGTTCATTAATGCAAAGTTTGGTTTTTATTTCCTTTGGACAACTTCCAACGGCCAATACTTGATAAGCTTTTGGATTTCTATCCATTAGTTATCTCCTATGAGCTATTGGAAGGTGAGGTTTTCAATTCCAAGTTTTGCATTAATCCGTTAGAACCAATTTCAATGGCCATTGAAAGGTGAGTTTATCACCTGGAATGACTTTGAGTTGCCAATATTTGGTAAGCTTTTGGCTTTAGACCATTAGTTATCTCTTACGAGCCATTCAAAGGAAGTCTAAGGTGAATAACCATTGATGAAATTCACAACCATCTGTTTTGCCATTTTAAAGGATTAAAACTTGATTTGCTAAATCCATACTAGTTCGGGAAGCAAGCATCACCATAGTTGCAAACCCAATGCGAGGACCCTATCCTGAGATTTCCAATTTGCATAAGAGCCAGAGCATAGCTATCCTATCTTTGAGAAACTTGTTTTTACACCCTTTCATTTTAGTATTTAATGTTAGCTTAGATTAGTTTAAATCTTTCTAAAACATTTACATCTTCTTTTAAAGCTAACATCCATAAGAAAATCACCTATTTTCCTAATTTGAATATCACTTGTGTTTGCGAAAACCCTTCCCAGTGAACGATCTTAGAACCACTATGCTATAGTAGCTTGGCTACTTTAGTAATAGTATTTAAGGTATAAATTTTGTTGATACGCCTTTAAAGCTAAGCTACCATGAGTCGCATCAGCTATGAAGCTCCAAAGCTTGGTTCTTAATGAATTTGAGCTTCCAAAAGCTTTGCCATGAACTATATACAGCTCTCCCTCATTCTTGGATTGCTTTGGTGTAGCTAAAAGCTATCAAAAACACCAAAACTTAACACAATTTGATTAGAAACGATTGCAAGGGTCCTTAACATGTCAATTGAGTTAAAAGGTAATAATTACTACTCAAGAGTGTTTAAAAAAGTTAATTACAAGCTACAAAATAGCACTTTTTGAGTAGTAATCATTCACCAATTCCCCAATTGATATACACAAATTTAGCCTAGAATTATCACATTTATTTGGGGACCACAAGCTTTGATTCATGTTTTATTCAAAACTACAATTTTTTTTAAATTCGAGGAAGATGTGAACCAATCAAAACATGGTTGCACATTATTTAAGAAAATGAGATTTTGATTTTAAGAATCCCAAAGGAATTTTTGAAATGAATTTTTAAAGGGAATGAGATTTTGATTCTCAGAACTCTAAATGAATTTTTGAAATGGTTTTTTAAGGAAATGAGATTTTGAGAATATTGTTATGTTTTAAAGATAAAAGAAGTTAATTTGAAAACAATAAAATGTATGAATCAAAATACCAAGCAAAAGAAAAAAGAACAAAATCACAAAATAGAATTTTTGACAACCGATAAAATTGAAGTGGTGGGAATGGAGGCCAATCTTCACTATTTTTCGATAGCCTCTAAAAATTGATTTTGACAAAGGATAACCAAAGTGATAAACCAAAACCTTAGATCTTACAAGCACTGAAACTTTAAAAACATTTAATCTTAAGATAAACTTAATCAAACACTAAATATTATGTGACCTTTAAAACAGTACAAGCGATACGTATTAACTAATATTGACAATTTTGAGTCATAAATCTAGTCGGCTAACTAAACAATTGAATAAAAGAAAACAAACACATAAACTAAATAAAATTAGTCAAAAACTAAAATGAACTATTTTTAAACACAAAATGATAACATGGGGATAGATTAAGCTAATTGCCTGCAATTCGAAAGCATAGAATTAATAGAAAAATGAAATTAACAATCTTAAAACATAAACTAAATAATATGAAACCAATCGAATTAATTAAAACTCTAAAGAATATCAACTAAAGCAGGATCAATAAAAACTAAAATAATTTTTTTTTCTTTATTTATTTTAAAACATGAATATATCAACGCGGAATGAAATAAATTAACCAACTTAAATTCTAAAATTAATAAACTAAAAGAATGAATCATGAATTAAATTTAACAACCTTTAGATATGAAAAGATGTGACATGGAATCAATTGAACTAATAAACTAAATTTTAATAACATCTAAACTAAAAGATAAATTAACACTAAACTAAAAGAAATTATGAATTCCCTAATTGAGAACCAAAATAATGCTAATCAAAATTCTAATTTTTTAACTATCATAACAAATAATCTAAACTCTAAAAAATCTTAACTTTTCCATTATTAACAAAAATTGCCCAAACCAATACTAAAAAACTAATTTGTCAAACTAAGAAAATAAATTGTAACTACATTGAACAAAAACATAACTTTCAAGCTAGAATAATAAATCAAAAATAATTTATTTATAATTGGATAAATATATATATGATTGATTATTTTAACGAACTAAAATTTTATAAGAGTGCTTAAATCTAAGGTAAAATTAAAAACTAACAAAAATGATTTTTAAAACCAAATCTCTAACCTATAGAATCAATTTTAATTATAATTGAATAAATTACAAAGCATTAAATTGGTAACAAATGAATAAATAAACAATCAATACTTAAATGAATCAAAACCACGTCAAATAAAGATTAAAATATGTATTTATTTTTTTCAAGTAAAGCTACCTAAAATCATATTTTATGAATTTAATATAATACATTAAAACTAACCTTTAATGTGATGAATAAAAAAATTAAACAAATGTGAGATTGTATTGCCATATTAAAATAAACACGTGCTGAAGCTAATAAACTTATCGACCCACTCACCCAATATAATAATCCAAATTGAAAATGGTACACCAAATATAATAACTAAAACAATTAAACCAAAAAGTAGTATTCTTGCTGCCATATTAAAGAAAACGTACTAGACCAATAAAGCATTCAACCCAATATAATAATCTAAATAGGAATCAAACCAGACTTTTATATATATATTTTTTAAAGCAACACAACATAAAGAACCAAACTTACCCAGCGGCTAAGTGTGTGAACTGTTCTTCCCAAAGTGGCAGTCGTGTAAGTGGATCTCCTTAAGGTGGAGGTGCGTGTTGAAGGTGCAGCTGTGACACTTGCAGTGTAAGATCGCGCTCCGGAACCTGATATGGAGCCGTTTGGATGACGAGCAGATGCGCAGATTGATGATGGATGCAGTCCGTGGAGATGAAGATTTGATGTGTGGACTACTCTCAGCGAGAAACCCGTGTTCAACCGGCTGATGGTTCTCTTCTCCAAGATGTGAATTTCCCCTGGACTCCCATGTAGATGGCAGGCCTGTGTATGTGTTCCCTCCACCATGTGGCTGCAACTTCTTCCTTTCTCTGTAGAGTGCTCCCCCTTTCCAGAAAATCACCTCAGTTGATCCTCTTTTCTCCTTCCTAATGTCAAAAAATTCTTGTCTTTTTTTTTTTGCGGTTGCTACCTCTCTCTTCCTTCTCAATGGTGCCCTTCCTGTCCTTGAATCCTCTACCCTATTCTCCTCTCAAAACCAGCCCCCTTCATCACCGAATCTGCTCTCCCTTCCAGTCTCGAATCACCTTCCATCTCTTTCCTTTTTATTTTTAGCAATATAAATCTCCTTTTCCCCCTCCTCCATTCAGCCGTGATCTCCTCTTTCTATATGCAGCTCGAATTCCTATTTGAAGCCATGATCTCACTTCCCTTACTGAGGACTCTTCCCAAAACGTTCACGCCTACCTTTCAATGTATCCATCCCACCATGCATCCAAGGAAATCCTCCAATTATTCAATCTCAATGTGATTGTGCACACCTTCCATACTTTTCCTACAAAATTTCAAAGTTAATAGATTAAATAAAAAAAATCATAATAATAAAGATAAAAATGAGTAAAAGTAATAATAATAATAGTAGTTATAAAATAAAAATAACACATATAAATAAAATTTTTAAATTAAAATAGATAAGTAAGGGCAATTATTACGGAAAAAGTGACAAAATAATAAGGAAATAAAATAGATGAAGAAATAGACAAGATAATGAATATAATAAAAAATAATAATAATAATTCAAGTCATGCCACTTTAAAATAAACGAGCCATGCAACTCATGCAAGCCATACAAAAAAATGCAATCATGCAAACATACAAAAAAATACTTAAAAGGTGACCTAAGTGGGCCTAAGTGAGCCTAAGTGGGCCAAGTGTATCTAAATAGGCCTAGGGTGTTTAAATGGGCCTAGGGTGCCTAAGTGGGCCTAAGTAGGCTACCCTAAAAGCTATCCTAAAAAAAGAAAGAAAACCCTAAGTCTAAATCAGGCCTGCTAAGGGTCACAATAAGGGATCAAGTAATTCTTCAACCAAAGTCTCCAAGGTGACAGAAAAGGTAAGCAGTATGAGTAGCAATGGGCCACCAAGGAACTACTGTGGAGCACCGAAAACGAATTTAAAGACATGCGCTAAAGGGACAAAATTCAGGGTCTACATGGAAATGTGCGTTTCTTCATCAATTCTTCCTTAGTAAGCTCTTTTTCCGGATTTGCATTGACTGTTGAATCATGGTCCTCCTTCCCTTCACTGATATCTTTCTTCTTTCCTTTCATTTCCTCCATCTTCTTTGTCTCTTCTTCTTCCTTCTCTTCAACATATAGCTTGGGTGTTGGTGACTCAACCTTTTTACCACTCCTTAGAGTGATCAAGGCTTTAACATCTCTCACCTGTGAAGATTCTCTCTTATGAGTTTCCACTTCGTGGATACCCTTGGGGTTTTGGTGAGGTTGAGAAGGAAATCTACCCTTCTCTTGCACTGTGTTCAAATTAGTGAGCCTTGAGATTGAGTACTAGAGATTATCTATCTTCTGAGATAAGTCATTTTGCATCCCATCCATCCTTTTATTCAAAGTATTCTCTACACTGTCAATTCTTTGACTGACATGAGAGTTGATGGATTTTTGGTCTCCAACAAAATCTCCCACAACCTTGCAGAGATTCACTATTACTTGTTCAAGACTTGAAGCTTGTTGGGATGGTTGAGATGGTTGAGCCGGCTGTTGGTACTGAGGTGCTCTTGGCTTCCATGAAAAATTTGGATGATTCCTCCAACTTGAGTTGTAAGTATTGCCATACGAAGCATTGCTATTGGGCTTGAATTGTCCAATGACATTTGCTTGTTCTCTAAACATTTCTCTAGCAACTGGAATTGTAGGGCACTCCTCCACCAAGTGTTCATAAGATTGACAAATCGAACATGGCTTTACTTGCACTGGTGTTTCAGCAACAGCTTGCACTTCATGGATCTTTTTCAATTCTAGCTCCTCTACTCTTCTTGTCATAGCTGCAAATTTTGCTTTCATATCAACATCTTCATTCAAGGTGTATATCCCAACCTTAGCATGAAGAGCATTTGGTTGAGACTTCATCTTTCCCACTTCTCCTCTATGCGGTTCATCCCATCCCCTTGAGACTTCAGCTACATAACTCAAGAAATCCATAGCTTCCTCAGGATTCTTACTCATGAAATCCCCTCCACACATCGTTTCGAGGAGTTGCTTCATTGAGAAAGACATCCCATCATAGAAATAACTCACCAACAGCCATGTATCAAAGCCATGGTGAGGACAAGCATTAATGGCTTTCATGTATCTTTCCCAACACTCATAGAATTTCTCATTCTCTTTAGATGAGAAGTTTGAAATTTGCCTTTTCAAGCCATTTGTTCTGTGAGTAGGAAAAAACTTCTTAAGGAATTCAGCTTGTAAATCAGTCCAAGTACGGATACTCCTTGGCCTTAAAGAATTAAGCCAAATCTTGGCCTTATCCTTTAAAGTAAAAGGAAATGATTTAAGCCTCATCAGGTCGATAGAAGCTCCTCCCTCTCGGAATGTATTACAAACATCTTCAAATTCCTTTATATGGGCATAGGGATTCTCACTTTCCATTCCATGGAAAGTTGGTAGAAGTGGCACAATGTGGGGTCTGATCACTAGCTGCTCTGTAGGGGGCACTATACATAATGGTGCACTCATACGAGGTGGATGCATACGGTCCCTCATTGATCTGAATTCATTGGGATTGTCCTGATGACCATGGTGACTATGCTGATCCTTAGGTGTAGTTTCCATGATGTTCAAGCTCAATTCCAACTCCTTGTTATGAGGTGTTTCAAGTTTAACAAGCCTTCCTCCACTGTCTCGTATCCACTTTGGCATACACAACTAGTATCAACTATAACAAAGAGAAAAAAAAAAACAAAAAGAGAGGAAAACAAAAACAAAACTACCAAAAAGAATTCGATTAACTAAAACTAAATTAAAAGCTATGCTAGAATATGAACGAGTAAAAGAAACACTAAAAGAGTTAGTAAAATGAAGGAAAATTCACCAAACTTGTGATGAAAACCACAAGTACGCTGAAATAATATCACTATGAAGTTGGCACCTTCCTCGGCAACGACACCATTTGATTCATTCCCAATTGGTGTCTCAGCTGATTCATGTCCAACTGGTGCTCTTTGATTGAGGGAGTAATCAACAAAATTTATAACCTATATCTCCATGCATTAGGATAGCTTTAGCTAATATAGCATAGTGGCTCTAGGATCGTTCCCTAGGAAGGGTTTTCAACTCACAACTGATACCAAATCAAAGTTAAATTGGTGCTTTTTCATTTCAAGGTTAGCTTAAGAAATAAAACACAAACTTTGGTTAAATGAGGTTTTGTTTCAAGCTAACTAAAAAAAAAGTAATGGAAATTACTTATGAAGAAAACCATTCCTTGGAGGTTTGGGTTCACAGGGGAGGTTCCTTATGCAAAAACAGAGCTCCGGTCATTTGCTTCATTTCCTCTCATTAGAGAATTAACATATAGTCAATTCTGTAACCAGTGTTGTACAGATGTATCCTTTAAATGGATTTCAACTCTAATTTTCTCTCACTAATGCAACTTGCAATGGCTCGTGCCTCGCACCTAGCATTTGCCATTCAAGGTGATCTTTAAATTTGGACTTCCCTTCTCAAGCTCGCAAGAGATAACTAATGGATGTCTCCTTGGAGTCCAAAAGCTTACCAAGTGTTGGCAATTCTAGAAAATCCTACCTTCAAGTCACTTCCCAAAAGCTCGCAAGAGGTAAACTAGTGCATCTCCATGGACGGAGATCACTTGCCTTACCAAGTGTTCACTCAAGTGAATTGAAGGTGTTTTAAGTTAACTAAAAACATAGAAATCATTAAAGGATCACACTTTCTTTTCTTTAATGGCTAAAACCGCAAAGCTACTAATTCTTGCACTTGGAACCTTTCCCGGCAACCTTAACTCCAAGGAACTAAAAGTCTGGCCACTCATTCTCTGAGGAAACTTGCTCAGAGCTTGTTTGGCTAGTAAGAAAAAGAATGAAAAAACAAAAATATATATGAAAAACAGAGCAAGTGCTCTGTAAAATATATTTCTTGCAAAATTGTACAAAGGATTCGTCTGGTTACAAGCTCCTCACACACCCTTTCTTTAAGAAAATTACAAACTATCTATCTGAGGTTATTCACCCTTTTTTTCTTACTTAAAGACTAAGGAATCCTATGATAGGTGGGTTACAAGGAGAGTTTGGGGATTTAGACATCAAATATGTAAAGCAAAATATCTCAAAAAGTCGGTCAGGAAGCTTCAGGAGAAATTTCATTGCACTGTGCAAAATGGAGACTTGGTCGTCAGTATTTTCAAAGTTCGCTTTTTGATTGTGGGCGGAAATGGATCAGGTGAATCGCGAGTGTCTGACGAGCCAAGCTGTTCGGGGAATCTGAATTGTAGACTACGGATGCTCTCCGAGTAAGCGCTATCAAAGGATCCGGACATGTATGACCGGGGAAGTTGAAACGCCCTCCTTTCCCATCCGGCGTCAGGCGCCGGATGTGAGATATCCGGAGAAGGTGGAATGTCGGCCGGACAGAATTCTTCCCCGAGTGGAATGAGCTATGTCGCGCATCGCAAGAAGAACCGTGTGCGTGTGCAAGGTGTAGGGACCCCTCCCCCTGATGACACGAAGCGCGCATTGCTATCTGGAGCAGCTCCATCCGGATTCCCCAAGAGGACACGTGGCGCGCTCCCCTATCCGGACTCCCTCAAGGAGAAGCACATGACACTCGTGAACATCACACCCTGGACGATAGCATATCCTATCCGGATATGTTGTCCGGATCATTGACTAAAGTGAGCAAGCCTTGCTACGTCATTCCGCTAGCCTGCCACAGCCTACGTTCCGCCGCCCTCAGATGGTGTGTCCGGACGCCCTATCCGGACATCTTTGCCATGGATTCCAAAGAACTCTCCTCAATCTCGGATTGCTTTAGTGATCAAAAAGCTATCAAAACACCAAAACATAACACAATTTGATTAGAATTGATTGCAAAGGTCCTTAATATGTTAATTGGGTTAAAAAGTGATAACTACTACTCAAAAGTGTTTAAAAGAGTTAATTACAAGCTATCAAATAACACTTTTTGAGTAGTAATCATAGAGCTCTAGCTAAGGAGATGACTCCAGTTGAGGAGACCATCATAGCCGATGTCCCGCCCCAAGCCACTCACAAAAGAACCACAAAGCCATCATCTCCACCACAGAACCCTATTCCTTGATCATTTCTTTATTTTTTATTTACTTAGTATATTAGTAGACATTATTACTTGTGTTGATATTTTATATTCTGGGATTAGATGTATTACATGATCATTTCATTGTACTTTCTCGGAGTAATATATACATATCATTTTGGTTTATACTTGGCATTTTCTTTTCTATCTCCCTTACTCATTAATCTTTTGTTTTTTGAATCATGTGGTTTCTCCTATATGACTCAGACTCCATGTCACTCAAGAGGTACCACTTCCTCCCTTTATTTATAATCGTTCTTGCCACATTGAGGGTAATGTTGATCTTGGTTAGGGGGAGAGTAAAGGAAGGAAGTTGTTAATAATGCTAAGTTATTTTGTTAAAATAGTACTTTTCGCTTAATTTTAAAAAATTTGGCTTTTTACTCTACTCTCCATGGTTATTAAAGAAAAGTTCCCAAAATGAAATTGGAGAAATTGAGTTATTACTTTTTTATTTGAATATTAGAGTCGTATTATGCTTATTAAAGTTGATGAATTATTGAAACCCCTATTGGATTCAACTTTATTTCTTCCACTTTAATCTTACCACACTGTACACATTAGGTTCCGATTATGAGATGAAAAACTATCTTACTTCCTGAACATAGGAAAATGTACACTTGGTACCTTTGACCTCGTTTTAATAGTGTTGAAACACCTGATAAAAGGCCAATGAGCCTTTGAAAAAAAAAACAAAGTGTTATACTTGCTTTGAAACCCGAGCAAGGTTAGAGGGGTATATGGTGAAAATCTTTAAAACCCGGTGCCCTAAGCCTTGATTGGTTGGGAGTCACCGACCTCAATGCTCGTTACAAGGGTGAATAGGTGGAGTTTAACATATTGTAGGTGCTTGGGTATTAAATTTCAATTTCAAAAGTTTGGGGTAAAAATCTGAGGAGTTAGTAGTCGAAAAATCCTAAAGGTTGATGCCCTAAACCTTGATTGGTTGGGAGTCATCGATGGATCCCCTTTACATGGACACTTTAGAAAACAATACCTTAAGCATTGCACACCTACAAGAAAAAATTGTGAAATAAAAAAGGTGTGTTATTAGCCTAGTGGAAGTGGTCAGTTTGCTAAAGTCTGTGAAAGAACTAAGTTGGGGGGAGAGATTAGTTTAGAGTACTATATTCGGAAACTAATAAGCTTAACACATAGATTTTTATGGAAGAGTAATGATTGAGCCTAGGAAAGTGGAAATCCTATCATTGCTTAAATTTGTATAATGACTACTCTGTATGAATTATGATCAGGTAAGATTTTTGATATCCTCTTATTGAATGATGGGTTTTGCTTCTTTAAATATTCCATGTGAGAGTATGCTTTACAATAATGCCACTTATGATTTTTTAGAGTGATCAACATGATTTTGTAAATTATTTAACTATCTTAATTTTTGTTTTTCTCTCCTTCTTTGCTAAGGGACTAGCAATATGTCGGTTGGGGGGAGTGATTACTACTCAAAACGTGCTCTTTCATAGCTTCTTATAAACTCTTTTAAACACTTTTGAGTAGTATTTATTACCTTTTAACTCAATTGGCACATTAAGGACCCTTGCAAGTGTTACTAATCAGTTTTTGGCAAGTTTTGATGTTTTTGATAGCTTTTTTATCATTAAAACAAGCCAAGAATGAGGGAGAACTTGGTATAATCCATGGTAAAGCAAGATTGAAGCTAAATTACATGAAGAATCCAAGTTTTAGAGAGTTTCAAAGCCTTTGCCAAATTAGTCAAGTGTGCAACGAAGAAAATCAGAGGAGGAATCTAACATTGAAGAAATTTCTCATCACCTTTCACCACCTGCGAAATTTTTGCAGCCACCTTTTTCACTTGAGAAAATTTCGCATCACCTTTTTCACTTGCGAATTTTTCTCATCTCCTTTTCCTCTTACGAAATTTTTGCAGCTCCATTTCTCACTTGGGAAATCTTCATGTAATCTTCAGATATTTTGCACCGACTCTGTTAGATTTTTACCTTCAGATATTTTGTGTAATTATCTATTCTCTCCTTGTAATCAGCTGAAGATCTTTTAAGATCTTTAGGATATCTAATTGAGGGGTTCAAAATATCTCTCTTTATATATCTTAAGATATCTCTTTGTAATATTTATCTCAGAATCTCAGAAGACATTCTTGGGGATCACTTGTACATTTTTTAGTAAGAAATATACAGAGCTTTGCTCTACCTTACCTTCTCACTTTGATTGTATTTTTCTTTCTAGCCAAACAACTTCTGAGGATGTTTTCTTAGAGGATGAGTGGTTAGACTTCTTGTTTCTTGGACGGAAGGAAGTTAGGTAAGGGACCCGACTACAAAAGTGGGAGTTTTCCTTATTTCAGTTTTTAATGAAGAGGAAGTTATGACCCGTTAATGGTTTTTATGTTTTTAGTTAACTTAAAATCCCTTATAATCACCTGGGCCAACACTTGGTAAGCTTTTCGGACTCAATCCATAGAGATCCATTAGTTATCTCTTGCGAGCCTCTGGGAGGTGGTTTAAAGGTAGGATTACTTAGAATAGCCAACACTTGGTAAGCTTTTGGACTCCCTGGAGACATCCATTAGTTATCTCCTGTGAGCTTTCGAAGGGTAATCCAAGGTTAAGGATCACCTTGAATGGAAAATGTTAGGTGAGAGGTACAAGCCATTGCAAGATGCATCAGTGAGAGGGATTTAGTGTTGAAATCATTAATGGGAAGCAACTGTAACACCGGTTGGGAGGATAACTAAAGGTTAATTCCTCAATGCGAGGAAAAGATCTGGAATTTTCCCTTTTGTATAAGGAACCTGAGCCTAATGACCTGAAAATCCAAGAAACCTTTCTTTGTAATTAAAATCAATTACTATTTTTGGTTAGCTTAAAACCAACCCCCTTTTCAACTAACTTTATGTTTTCTTTTACAGCTAACTTATAAAAGAAAGAACACCAATCTAATTCTTTAAACGAATATCATGTGTGAAATGAAAACCCATCCATGTGGACGATCCTAGAACCACTATGCTATGCTAGCTATGCTACCCTAGTATATGGTGATTTAGGTTTATAAATTTTGTTGATAACTCCCATTTGAGGACTGAATCAAAGGTACACTAATTGGGGATGAATCAATATGCTGGTAGGGATTCTCACTTTCCATCCCATGAAAAGTAGGTAGAAGTGGTACAATATGTGGTCGGATCACTAGCTTCTTTGTAGCTGGCACTATACATGACGGTGCACTCATACGAGGTGGATGCATGCGGTCCCTCATGGATCGGTATGCGTTGATATTCTCTTCTGGAGCATGTTGACTATGTTGATCTTCAGGTATAGCTTCCATGACTTCCACAGTCAATTCCAACTCTGTTTCGTGAGGATTTTTTATTTTCACCAGTCTTCCCTCACTGTCTCGTATCCAATATGGCATACAAAACTAGTAATATCTGAAACAAAAATAAAAACAAAGAAAACAAAAGAAAAACAATTCTAACAGAAAGAGGAAAAAATTAGGGTTAACTAAAAGCTAATTAAAGGATAAATGAAAAACATAAATAAATAAAAAGAAACAAATAAAGAGTTAGTAAAAGAAAAGAAAAATCACCAAACTTGTGATAAAAATCACAAGTGTTCTGGAAAAGATCATATCACTGTGAAATGGCACCATCCCCAGCAACGACGCCATTTGATTCATCCATGGACTGTGCATTCTTCATAACATCTAAGGCCTTAAGCTCATGACCCGGAGTCGTACATATAATCTACAACCCTGAGCTTTTCATACCATCTATAGCCCTAATCTCATGACTCGAAATCGTTCATTTCATTCATAGCCCTAAGCTTTTCATTGCATCTAGAGCCCTAGGCTCACAACCCAAATTCATTTATTACAGCCACAACCCTTAAATATTGATAGCATCTAGATACCTGAGCTCAAGACCCAGAGTCATTCATGTCATCCACAACCTTATGCTATTTAGAACATCTAAAGCCCTTATCTTATGACCTGGAGTCATTCATGTCATCCATAGCCCTAAGCTTTTCATATTATCTAAAGCTATAAGTTGACGACCTAAAGTCATTCATATTGACTACTGCCTTAAGCTGCTCATTGTGTCAAAAACCCTAAGCTCATGACTCGGAGTCATTCATGTCATCCATAGTTCAGAGCTTTTCCTAACATCTAAAAAGACTTTAGCTCACGACTTGGAGTCCTTGATGACATCTACGACCCTGAGTTGTTCATAATATTTAGAACCTTAAGCTCATGACACAAAGTTGTTTATGTCATCCTCAACCCTGAAATGTTCATAGCATTTAAAGCCTTAATCTCATGACCTAGAGTCATTCATGTCAACCACAAGCGTGAGTTGTTCATAGCATCTAGAGCGTTTAGTTTATAACCCAGAGTCATGCATGTCAACCACTACCCTACGCTATTCATAGCATCTAAAGCCCTGAGCTCATGACCTAAAGTCATTCACAACCCTGAGATGTTGATAGCATCTAGGCTCTTAATCTCACAACCTAGAGTTGTTCATGTGAACCACAACCTTGAGCTGGTCATAGTACTTAGAGCCTTAAGCTCACGACCCAAATTCATTCATGTCATCCATAACCCTCACATGTTCATAGCATCTAGAGCCTTGAACTCAGGACCTAGAGTCATTCATGTCAACCATAACCTTGAGTTGTGTAGACCCTCAATTTTGTCCCTCGACACTGGCATTTATCCTTCGGGTGTCACATCCACCCATCGTTCGCATATGGCACCACTAAGGCCCCTTTTGGGCTTAGTCGGTGTCCGAGCCTCATGTGGGTTTGTTTGTGGTCCATTGTGGTGCATATGTGGTTCATTTGGAAGGTCACCCTGGCCATTTTCCTAGTCACATCACGTTATAGGAAGGAAGTGGGGTCATCCCGATGTCTTAGCTTAGTTGGAGTTTATAGGGGCATGTTGAGGTTTGGAGCACACAGGCTTGTTTTGATCGTATCTCCCTCATCCAAACTCGGAATCAAGAACCGTTTCTTTTTATGGATTCCTTATTCTTCCAGGAACATTCTGTAAAATTTTCAAAATTTTTTGCAACCGGTCGGCTAGTTGGCAGCCGGTTCAGCCGGTTCATCGAGTCAGCCGGTGTAGAACACTGATTTTTGGTAATTGTTTTGATCATATCTCCCTCTTCCGAACTTGGAATCATGCACCATTTTTTTTAATGGATTCCTTACTATACTAGGAACATTCTGTCAAATTTCAGAAATTTTTTCCATCTATTCGACCAGTTGGCATCCAGTTCGGCCGGTTCAGCCGGTTCATTGAGTCAGCTGAGGTAAAACACTAATTCTAGTAATTTTGAGGCCCAAATCCTACATGGCTCAGACCTGTAAGCTCCAGATCGGTTTTGGGCAATGTTGTGGGTCCATTTTAGGCCTTGGTTTGGGTTCCTTGCAGCCCACCACGAATCCATATGGATTCTTGGTGGTGAAGCAAGCTGAAAACTGAAGGAGTGAGCTGGCCTTGTAAGTTTAAGAGAAGTAATGAGGGGTGTGGTTCCCATGCTGATGAAGGGGATTTCGGTGCTGAAGGGGAAGGAATCCAAGAGGCTCAAATGCTAAGAGGGGTATGAGTATAAAAGGTGAGAGGATAGGAGAGCAAAGGGGAGGAGGGGACATTTTGGAGAGGGAAAATTTTGCTGGTGAGAAAAACAAAAGGTCAGTAGCATCTTCTGAGTTGAGAGCGTGGGGGAAAGCTTCAGCACTGTGGTTTTTTGAAGAGGAGAGTGACAGCATCTCAGTTTTGGAAGTCATCATCTACATACACTGATCATATTTGGTGGAGATTCTGAGGTAAGCATGCTGAATTTTCTTTACTTACAGTAAATCTTCCTCGTCTTCATATGCTTTTTCTCCTTCCTCATCATCTTTTCTTCCCTTTGATATGAAGATTGTATTGCTTGAGTGTGGATAATAAAGGCCACACATGATTGTTGTTGTTTGCTTCCTTAATCACTTAGGAACTTTCTGACCAAATTTGGGATTTTTTACCAACCGGCTGAACCGGTTCAGCACCATGCTGGCAGCCTCTGTCAGCCATGAGGAACACTTGCCCTTCTTTGTCTGGTTCTCACTCATCCGGCCTCAAAATTGAGAACTGTTTCTTTTTTTTGCTTCCTTAGTCACTTAGGAACTTTCCGAATGAATTTGGGATTTTTTACCAACCGGCTGAACTGGCTTGGAACCGGTTCAACCGGTTCAGCACCATAGCTGGCAGCCTCTGTCAGCCATGAGGAACACTTGCCTTTCTTTGTCTGGTTCTCACTCATCCGGGCTCGGAATTGAGAACCGTTTCTTTTGTTTGCTTCCTTAATCACTTAGGAACTTTCTGACTAAATTTGGGATTTTTTATCAACCGGCTGAACTGGTTGGGAACCGGTTCAACCGGTTCAGCACCATAGCTGGCTGCCTCTGTCAGCCATGAGGAACACCTACCTTTATTTGTCTGGTTCTCACTCATCCGGGCTCGGGATCGTTTATTTTTTTTGAATCCTCACTCATTTAGGAGTTTTCTAGAAAACTTTGGGAATTCTTCTCAATAGGTTGTACCAGTTGAGAACTAGTTCAACCTGTTTTGCTGGAGGACTTTAGGTAGCCCTCGATTTTGGCATTTTTCAAGCCCTTATCTATGGGGGTTCAAACCCATTTGCTATAGGGAACTTGTGAGCCATCTTGAAGGTTTTAGTCAGTGTTTGATTTCTGTTAGTATGGGCAATTTGGAAGTTATGGGTGGTGTGGTCTCGATGAGTCTAGTTCGATTTGTATGACATTTGAGGAGTCCCTTACCTCATTTCAACCAGTTATCTTCCTTTTTGGCACAAGCTTTGATGCTTGATTTTGAATACATGTTGCGTTACTGACTCACCCTCTACTGTAGCGCTTGGCTAGGGACCACAGGTACGCATCGTTGGCTTTGGTTGTTGAATTCATATGCATACATGGTGCTTAATCTTGAATGTTTGTTATGTGTTTATCTGTGTTTGGCTGATCTTTTATGCAGCACTTGGCTAGGGACCACAGGTACGCACCTATTGTTTTGTTTGGTTGAATTCATATGCATGCCAAATACCAATTAGGATTGTGTGATTCATGACATCTATTTAGCCTAGGGTTTCATTTGACCTTTGACCCATATGCTCCCACATACCCAATTCATTAGTATAGACCGAGTTTCGGGCCTAGAGGGGTGCTACCTCGCATGAGGTACCTTCCCAACGGGTAACCTGATCTCCGGACCCAGAATCTGGTTTTCGTAGACCGCTTTTTCCATACTGGGGTCATTAGGGGTTTTTTTTCTTACTTAATTTTCCCCATTTAAAAAAAAAATAAAAAGTAAGTGGCGACTCCAAACAACACCGTTCCTCACTGGGGGCGGGTTTTTCAAAACTGGAAAACACCAACTTTTTCATTTCTTTCTTTTCTTTTAAAAGCGAGTCGCGTCGGTCCGGTGGATAAGGTGAGGGTCCACAAATTGGCGACTCCACTAGGGATCGAACCCAGAATCTCTGGTTTCATAAGTGGATCAAGCTTGAACTTGAGTTGGGTATATCGGAGCACATGGTTCATTGATAAGTAGACTCTTAGGCTACATAGATGACTGATGATCATGTAGTTAGTTGGTATGTGGCTTGCACCTGTGATGTGTTGTTGCTTGTGTGTTCACCTATTGGATTCTAGCATGCTTGCTCATTGTTGATTGGTATCTAGCTATGACATTTGGGATTAGACTTAGATGATTAGATTGTGTGTAGATGTGTGGTAGGCTATCTCTTTGTGCATGACTATTTGATGTATGACTGATCCTTCCCTTGCATGACTGCTTGTTGCTTTTGTTTGTGGGGCACGTGTGTATCCCCTTACTTCCGAATCACTAGTCTTGGTTAACTATTCCTCATGGATTGCTTGTGTTTCTTGGGAGTTATTCCCAATTGTTTGCCTTCGACCAAGCTAGGGGTTTGGAATAGGGTCTAGCATTAGGGCTATATCGATGTTTGGGAGCACTATGGAAAAGATGGATATATGAGCAATGAAGACCTGTATAGCCTTGAGCTGGATTTCATGGATACATGCGTGGCCAGCATGTCACTTTGATTGTTGATTGTTTGTTAGTTAGGACCTTAGGTTGCGTATCCCTATGGGTACAGTCATCTAGTCTTTTAGGACTTGCCTTTTCTCTTTTTTTTTTTTTTACTTTTGAGCCACATTACCCCTGAGGTATCACCATGTCAGAATCCCGTTCCTGCCTGTGGAATCGTATATCAGTTTAGCTATTGACATCACATGTCAGTTCATTCTCTCGGAAGATTTTAGTTATACGTTCCTAGTTTGATTTCAGGATTGATAGTCACGGGGACTGACGTACCCCTTTCCTTTCGTAGGATTATTGATTGAGATCGACCTGGGTTCCCGAGCTTGGATCCGGATTGGAGATAGACTGGTTAGAGGATCGGATTCACCCAGCCAGTTAGAGCAGATACCAAATCATAGAGATATGGACCCTCAGTACGCTACCGTTGACCAGTTGGCTGATATTACCGATACCATGGCGTCACTTAGGGACGCTATCTTAGGACTGGGTCAGAGGATTGATGGGCACCAGGCCCAGCCATTGCCGATTCCGAGGAGCACCCTGCATGACTCTACCACACCACCACCACCACCACCATCTGGGCCATCTGGACCTACTATACAGCAGGACTACATAGTTCCACCACCACCACCACCACTGGTTCAGTCAGCTCCCTAGGTTGGAGCATTTGTGTTGCATGGTCAGACTGAGACTACACCGCATTCTGTTGTGGCACCGACACAGATTGTTGATGATACCCAGGCTTGTATTGATAGGATTGAGCAGAGAATGAGATCACTACATGTTTCTGATGGCATTATGGGTTGGGATGGATATGATGATATGCCAGTAGCAACTTTGCCTGCTGAGTTCCGCATGCCGGACATTGAGAGATACACGGGGATAGGGTGCCCCCGTATTCACTTGCAATTATACAACACTGTTATGCACGAGCATAGACTGGATGAGGCACAAATGATTATGTTATTCCCTCTGTCATTGAGTGGTGCTGCTCAGCATTGGTTTGCCTCATTGGACCCTTCGAGACGTAGGACATGGGCTGATTTGAGACAGCAATTTATTAGACAGTATTCTTTCAATACTATAGTGGATGTATCCCGGAGGGAGTTAGAGGCCCTTAGGCAGGGGCCGGATGAGACAGTCACTTCATTCATCTCCCGTTGGAGGGAGAAGATAGCACAGATTATTGATAGACCTTTAGAGCGCGATCAGATCAGTATGATTATGCGCAGCCTTCAGGCCCGCTTTGCTAGGCATCTCATGGGCTTCCCTCAGACAGACTTTGGCTCATTAGTGTAGGCCCTCTATGGCATTGAGGAGGGTATATCTAGAGGTTTATGGGCAGATTCTTCCCCTTCAGACTCAAAGGGGAAGAAGTCAAGATCAGGCCCCAGGCCCTTAGATGTTGGTACTATTGGCATGACAGGACACCGGTCTTCACGTCGTCCTCCGTTTCAGAGTCAGTTTTTAGGCACTCCTTATCAGATGATATAGCATGGTCAGTACAGACCAGTTGCTCCCATTAGGCCAGTAGTTCCATCATCAGTATAGAGCACCGCCTCCACCGAGGCCAGTTAGACAGTTCACATAGCTTGGGATGCCACTCAGCCGAGCTTTTCAGAGATTGGTTGAGGGGGGACTGATTACCCCACTACCGCCTAGACCACCACTACAGCCTACCCCCCCAGGATTCAGGTCAGATTTTCACTGTGCCTACCATCAGAGAACAGGCCATGATACAGACAGTTGCTCAGCACTGAGACATGCCATTCAGGATTTGATTGATCAGGGCTTGGTTGATTTGGGGCGCCCGGGTGTAGCCACAGACCCGCTACCTACTCATGACACTAGAGCAGTACCTCCACCCCCGGAAGGGGTACATTTGATTGAGTTTGCAGGGGATGAGATATTTATGATGGGTTGGGATGGAGAGGCTCCTCAGCCGATCAGTCTATATGAGGAGTCAGATTTTGTTGGATATATACCTAGACAGCAGATCCCCAGGCCATTCAGTTTGACCTCAGACAGGATTTATAGGCCGCCTCCAGTATCACCAGTATACTTACAGCATGTGCCACCTATGACACCCTTCATTCTATTCCTAGAGGAATATAGGCCCCCTCATAGAGATGTTCAGATAGTTACACGGAGTGGAAGGGTAGCACAACCTCCACCCGTTGACAGGCCATTTGCTGGTATAGCTGCTAGAGAGCAGGTTCAGAGAGAAGATGATGAGATATTACGACAGCTACGCACTACTTGGGCTCGCATATCCATTTGGAGCCTTTTGGCCTCATCTAGTACACACAAAGATGCATTAGTCAGAGCCCTTGGCCAGATTAGGGTTGACACTGCTACTACGCCAGAGGGGCTTATTCACATGTTGACAGTTGATAGAGCTACATGTATAGTGTTTTCTGATGATGACTTGCCACCAGAGGGATCAAATCATGTTCGACCCTTATTCATTGATGTTGCTTGTTTAGGTCGTCGGGTGTCGTCTGTTTTATTGGACAACGGCTCTACCCTGAACGTCTGTCCATTGGTTACTGCCATTGCGCTTGGGTTTTCACCAGATGATTTTGGGCCTTCTACACAGACTGTTAGAGCTTATGATGGGACTTAGAGGACAGTTATGGGTACACTCAGTACACATGTCATGATTGGGCCAGTTAGTTACTCCATAGTATTTCAGGTTTTGAGGATTCAGTTATCCTTTAACCTGCTTCTTGGCCACCCGTGGATTCATGAGGTCGGTGTTATACCATCTTCCCTTCATCAGAAGGTGAAGTTCATACACGAGGGGCGCATTATCACTATACAGTCTGATAGAGATATTATCACTTCGTCTGAGCCAGTATTACATATCAGTCACAGTGAGGATGACTTACATTTGACCGGGTTTACGTTCGATGAGGTTCAGGTTGTCAGCTTAGAGGATGGCAACAGAGATATGGTACCTATGTCATTTGACTAGCACAACAGCACTTTGGTGCTCAGCATGATGAAAGGCGTGTCTTATTTGCCTAGTATGGGATTGGGTCGCCGCCAACAGGGGCCCCACGAGTTTACTTTCACAGTTGATCATGACATGCCCTACGGATTAGGTTACATACCCACAGAGGCTGATGCACGTTATATGTCACAGCTACACAGGGATAGGGTGAGGGCACGTGATTACTACTCAAAAAGTGCTATTTCATAGCTTGTAATTAACTCTTTTAAACACTTTTGAGTAGTAGTTATTTCCTTTTAACCCAATTAACATATTAAGGACCTTTGCAATCACTTCTAATCAATTTGTGTTAAGTTTTGGTGTTTTGATAGCTTTTTGATCACCAAAGTAATCCGAGATTGAGGAGAGTTATTTGGAATCCATGGCAAAGCAATGGAAAGCTCAGAAACATGAAGAACCAAAGCTTTGAAGTCCTTTGCCATAAGCAAATCCGGAATGCAAGGAGAGGAAGCAAAGAGAAATCTGCCATGAAGTATTCTTGATGACAATCATGTCAGCCACTTTTGGAGTACTTCCTGGAGTCTAATTTATGCATGCTATATTTCGTTTCGAAGCTTAGGAAGTCAAAAATCCAATGCTTCAAACGGTGTGCAATTTGGAGTTGAAATGAAGGAGTTACAGCCATTGCAAGCCTATCACTCCAAGCTGAAGGAAGAATTTTGCACAGCGCTGTGAAATCACCCTTTTGTTGCGAAGTGATTTCACAACCTTTTTGTACAGTGTGGTGGATTTCCTCCAAAAGTTGCCCGATATATGCGACAAGTTGGAAGCTGAGAACCTCAAGATGAAAGCCAACTTCGCAGCCCTGCGAGAATAACCTTTTGCTGCGAAGAGATTTCGCAGCCCTTTTTGTGCGTCTACGAAATCTCGCAGACCTCGTTTTCACCTGCGAAATGGTCCTTAGTGCTTCCCGATATTTGTGACCGACACTTTTGGATATTTTTCTTCAGATATTTTTGTATAAATTTCCATTTTCTCCTTGTATTCAGCCACTCATGTAATTCCTTAGCTAGGAAGTATCCAAGGAAGGGTAAATTACCTTCCTATATAAACTCTCTTGTAAACACTAAAAAGAGGACTCTCGGGGAGTTTTAACCAGGAGATCTATAAATATATAGAATATACAGAGCCTTGCTCTGTTTTTCCTTCTTTTTCATTTTCATTTTCTTGCTAGCCAAACAAACTCTGAGGATTTTTCCTCAGAGGATGAGAGGCTAGGCTTTTCGTCTCTTGGAGTGAGGAAATCCGGGTAAGTTTCCACATGCATAAATTGGAAGTTTTGTTGTTTTAGTTTTTAATGAAGAGAAAGTGTAACCCGTTAATGGTTTTTATCTTTTTAGTTAACTTAAAACACCTTTAAATCACCTGGGCCAACACTTGGTAAGGCAAGTGATCTCCGTCCATGGAGATTCACTAGTTTATCTCTTGCGAGCCTATTGGAAGGTGACTTGAAGGTAGGATTTTCTAGAATAGCCAACACTTGGTAAGCTTTTGGACTCCAAGGAGACATCCATTAGTTATCTCTTGCGAGCTTTTGACGGGTAATCCAAGGTTAAAGATCACCTTGAATGGCAAGTGCTAAGTGAGAGGCATGAACCATTGCAAGTTGTATTAGTGAGAGGGATTTAGTGTTTGAACCCATTAATGGGAAGCATCTGTACAACACCGGTTGGAGAAGGAACTATATGTTAATTCTCTAATGCGAGGAAAAGAAACAAGTGACCGGAACTCCCTTTTTGTATGAGGAATCTGAGCCTAGTGATTTGAAACTCCAAGAAACACTTTTCTTTGTAAGTAAAATCAGTTACTATTTTTGGTTAGTTTAAAACCAAACTTTTTTTCTTTCAAACATCTTTATGTTTTCTTTTAAAGCTAACCTTGAAATGAAAAGGCACCAATTCAGCTTTGAATTAATATCATTTGCAAAGTGAAAACCCATCCCAGTGAACGATCCTAGAGCCACTATGCTATAGTAGCTTTGTCTTTGCTACCCTAGTATATGGTGTAATAGGTTATAAATTTTGTTGATTACTCCCTCAATCAAGGAGCACCAGCTGGACATGAATCAGCTGAGACACCAATTGGGCACGAATCAGCACGCATGTCTGGCATTCCATTTGATTATCCCCTCCGCCCATACACCTCCAGTTGGCCGACTACTTCATTAGGGGTTCAGAGCATACACCTCGCACAGAGGGGACTGCTCACATTCCAGAGACAGTTGAGATTTAGGACATACAGCAGGCCCTGGGTTAGATTCATTTGGACACCGGGACTACTGAGGCACCTGGTGCCATGATAGTCACGCCCCCATCACCGGACCGAGCTAGTATGTTCTCTATGTGTTTCCCCGAGGAGGTCCCTGACTATAACCTACCTATGGATTTGGGATATGGCACTGACAAGATGGACATAATCGGCATAGGTCGTATTTTCGATGCAGTGCCACACGGGCCCCATACTATTTTCGACATGTTCGGAGTTTTTGTACTCGAGACTGATGAGGATGACTCTATTCCTGATGCCTACACTGATGATATGGATTTTATAGGCATTGGTCGTATCCTTGATGCAGCCCCACGCGGGCCTCTTTCTGCTTTTGACATATCTGGAGTTTCCGTACTTGATGATGAGTCAGCCCTTGATGTCGTTACTTCTGATTTTGCTTATGTTGAGGGAGCGTCCGACTCTGTGGACCCACCTCTTTCTTTTTTGACACTATGTCCGGGTTTGTCACCCGCTTTGATGATATTTCTGATGGTAATAATGATATGAGTATTTTCGAGTACTTGAATGTGTCACAACATTTTCCTTTGATTGCACCACCAGCACCCACGACACATATATATGATGTTGATGATGTGGGAGATATAGATGACCCACTGGGTGGTCAGTCAGAGTGTGATTCTGATACAGAGGATAAGAAAGTCACACCCATTTCTAGTAGCACAGAGTTGATAGATTTTGGGGCACCAGATCAGCCCAGGGAGATTAGGATTGACTCTTCTCTATCTCCTGATGAGAGGAGTAGATTGATTAACCTGCTTAGGTCATACTTGGATGTATTTGCATGGTCATATGAGGACATGCCGGGCCTTGACCCCACCATAGTGCAGCATCACCTGCCCATTTTACCACATGCTAGGCCCGTTAAGCAGAAATTGAGGAGACTACACCCTCGATGGAGTTTGCAGGTTAAGGAAGAAATTCAGAAGCAACTCAGTGTTGGCTTCTTGTCAATGGTTGAGTATCCTGAGTGGCTGGCTAATGTCGTCCCTGTTCCCAAAAAGGACGGCAAGGTTAGAGTTTGTGTTGACTTTCGAGATCTGAATAAGGCCAGCCCTAAGGATGATTTTCCCCTTCCACACATTGATATGTTGGTTGATAGCACTACAGGGCATCCGATGTTATCCTTCATGGATGGTTTTTCTGGGTATAATCAGATTTTGATGGCTCCAGAGGATATGGTGAAGACTTTTTTCATTACTGAGTGGGGTACTTACTGCTATCGAGTTATGCCATTTGGGTTGAAGAATGCAGGAGCCACTTATCAGAGAGCTGCTACTACTCTGTTCCATGATATGATGCATAGAGATGTCGAGGTCTATGTAGATGACATGATAGTAAAGTCCCGAGACAGGGCAGATCACTTAGCAGTCTTACAAAGGTTTTTTGAGAGGATCAGACAGTTCAGGCTGAGATTGAATCCCAAGAAGTGCACCTTTGGGGTGGCTTCTGGAAAATTGCTGGGACACATTGTTAGTGAGCGAGGTATAGAGGTTGATCTAGAGAAAATCAGAGTCATACTTGACATGCCTACCCCGAGGACTGAGAAAGAGATAAGGGGATTCCTAGGTAGATTGCAATACATCAGTCGTTTCATTGCTAGACTGACAGACATTTGTGAGCCTATCTTCCGTCTTCTGAGGAAGAATCAGCCTACAGTTTGGAATGATGATTGTCAGCACGCTTTTGAGAGGATTAAGGAGTGTCTCTTTTCTCCTTCGGTTTTAGTGCCTCCCACACCGGGGCGTCCTTTGCTTCTGTACTTATCAGTTTCAGACATGGCCTTAGGATGCATGTTAGCTCAGCTTGATGATTTGGGGAAGGAGCGAGCCATCTATTATTTGAGTAAAAGGATGCTTGAGTATGAGTGCAAGTACATTATGATTGAGCACCTTTGCTTAGAAGTGGTTTGGGCCATTAGGAGACTTAGACTTTACATGACAGAGTATTCTATGCTCTTGGTCTCACGATTGGACCCGTTGAGGTATCTATTTGACAGGCCTGTTCTGACCGGTAGGCTCATGAGATGGCTAATATTGTTGATAGAGTTTGATATTCATTATGTCACGCAGAAGTCAGTAAAGGGAAGCATTGTTGCAGATCATCTAGCTTCTTTGCCGATATCCGATGATCGATCAGTTGATGATGATTTCCCTGATGAGCAGATTGTTTCAATGACTAGTATTACGGGTTGATCATATCCTTAGATCAGTCCGGTTAGCATTTTCTGATCATCACCGGTTGACGAATAATATTGTAGAGTATGAGGCTTGCATTACAGGTTTGGAGACTGCACTTGATCTTGGCATTAGACAGTTGGAGATTGATTCGACTCATGGTAGCTTAGCTTTAAAGGCGTATCAACAAAATTTATACCTTGAATACTATTACTAAAGTAGCCAAGCTACTATAGCATAGTGGTTCTAGGATCGTTCACTGGGAAGGGTTTTCGCAAACACAAGTGATATTCAAATTAGGAAAATAGGTGATTTTCTTATGGATGTTAGCTTTAAAAGAAGATGTAAATGTTTTAGAAAGATTTAAACTAATCTAAGCTAACATTAAAGACTAAAATGAAAGGGTGTAAAAACAAGTTTCTCAAAGATAGGATAGCTATGCTCTGGCGCTTATGCAAATTGGAAATCTCAGGACAGACTCCTCACGTTGGGGTTGCAACTATGGTGATGCTTGCTTCCCGAACCGGTATGGATTTAGCAAATCAAGTTTTAATCCTTTAAAATGGCAAAACAGATGGTAGTGAATTTCATCAATGGTTATTCACCTTAGACTTCCTTTGAATGGCTCGTAAGAGATAACTAATGGTCTAAAGCCAAAAGCTTACCAAATATTGGCAACTCAAAGTCATTCCAGGTGATAGACTCACCTTTCAATGGCCATTGAAATTGGTTCTAACGGATTAATGCAAAACTAACTTGGAATTGAAAACCTCACCTTGCAATAGCTCGTAGGAGATAACTAATGGATAGAAATCCGAAAGCTTATCAAGTATTGGCCGTTGGAAGTTGTCCAAAGGAAATAAAAACCAAACTTTGCATTAATGAACCTTTAATGAAAAACGACTACCTTACCTTCCAGGTGCGAGAAATTTCCATGGGATTTCATCCAAGTCATCACATAACATCCATACTTTGAGAAACTAAAAGTTTTAGTCAATCATCCTCTGAGGAAAAGCCCTCAGAGGCTGTTTGGCTTCCAAGAAAATAAAATAGTAAAGAGAAAAGAGAAACGAGAGAGCTCTGTATATCACTCTCTGTAAAACGTAACACGCATGTTCTATATCTTCCAATAGGTTATTTCCACCCCTTATATAGTCTTTACAAAAGCAAAAGCTTGTGATTGGTTAGTTACAAGGATAAGAAATGAAATTACATCAAAAAATACATAGGAAAATATCTAAAGTGGAGTCGGCAAAAACAGAGGAAAATTCGCACCACGCATGGGCTGTGCGAATTTGGAAGGTGTTGTGCGAAATTTTCGCACAAGCCTAGAGCAGTTGTCTTCCGAAGGCCATATCTTCCTCATTTCAGCTCCAAATCATACACGGTTTAAATCGTTGGATTTTTGACTTCCTGAGCTTTGAAATGGTATATAGAATGTAGAAAATGGACTTCGGAAAGTGCTCCAAAAGTGCAAAAGAAGACTGTAGCTGCTGTCCTCTGTTTTCTTCACTTTGTTTTCCTCTTCTCCATTGTTCTTTCCTTGCATTCTTTGAACGACTTTGGCAAAGGGCTATGGGACTCCAAAGCTTGGTTCTTCATGAATTTGAGCTTCCAAAAGCTTTGCCATAACTTGTCCAAGTAGCTCCTCCATCATTTGGCATGCTTGAATTGATTCATAAGCTGATAAAAACATGTAAACTTGTCACAAAATGGTTAAAACCAATTACTAAGGACCTTAATGAATTAATTGGGTTAAATGAATATGATTACTACTCAAAGGTGCTTAAAAGCATTATAATTAGGTCTACAAAATAGCACTTTTTGGTTGTAATCACACCCCCTAACCGACTCATTGCTAGTCCCTTAGCAATGGAGGAGATAAAAACTAAGTAAACTATAATACTATACATAAAAGGGATCATGCAAATCACTCCAAAAAATGATATGAGTGGCATGATGGACATCCATGGATCAAACTCTCACATGGCAAGTCAAGGATATAAAACTCAATCATCAACAAGAGTCATCAAATAACTTGCCTATCACAACAAGCAAAGAGCGGGCATTATGCAAATTTGAGTATCAAAATAATTTCCACTCCCAAAGGGTCAACTCTTACTCTTCCACAAAAATCTATGTGTTATTTATTAGTTTCCGGATATAGTATGTCAAACTAATCTCTCCCCTCAACCTAGTTCTTTTTTTTTTTCAAAGCTTAGTAAGCTAATCAACCTCCAATAGACTAAGAACGCACCTCTTTTCTTTCACAATTTTTTTTCTTGTAGGAGTGCAAAGCTTAAAGGCATTCTTTTCTAAATTGTCCATATAACGGGGGTCCATCGATGGCTCCCAACCATTGAAGGTTTAGGGCATCAAGCTTTAAGGATTTTTCAACCACTAACTCCTCGGATTTCACCCCGGACTTTTGAGAATGAATTTTTAATACCCAAGCACCTACAGTATGCTAAACTCCACCTATTCACCCATGTAACGAGCATTGAGGTCGGTGACTCCCAACCATTGAAGGCTTAGGGCACCAGGTTTTAAAGATTTTCACCATATACCCCTCAGACCTTGCTCGGGTTTCAAGGCAAGTAAAACATTTTTCTTTTTCTTTCTTTTTCTTTCTTTTTCCAAAGGCTCATTGGCCTTTTATAAGGTGTCTCAACACTATTAAAATGAGGTCAAAGGTACCAAGTCTAAATTTTCCTAAGTCAAGGGGGAAAATAGTTTTTCATCTTATAAACGGAACCTAGTGTGCATGGTGTGTGATAAGCTTAAAGTGGAAGAAATAAGGTTGAAATCAATAGGAGTTCAATAATTCATCAACTTTAATAAGCATAATACAAACTCTGAGACTATGGCCGGCCGGCCCCGGCCGTTCACATGAGCATAGGGAATCTATACTCGAGCGTTCAACTGGGCCCTTGACAGGATAGGTGAGGAATCACTCTGAATCTGATCTATTGGGGCCTACAACTTTGCCGAGCCGGCTAGCATCCCTTTCCACTGCGCATTTATCGAACAAAGAAGACAACTATAGGATAGGATCTAATTTGCTTTCCGTGGTGAACTGGTAAGAATTTAATTTCTCCCATTTACTTTTGAGAATTTATCTTTAATAACCATGGAGAGTATTAAAAAAAAAATTTAAAATTTTTTTAAAAAATTAAGCAAAAAGCAACTAAATTACCAAAATAACTTAGCATTAATAACAAAACTTCCTTCCTCAACTCTCCCCCCAACTAAGCTGAACATTATCCTCAATGTTTCAAGAGCGATTAAAAAATAAAGGGAGGAAGTGGTACCTCCTGAGTGGCATGGAGTCTGAGTCGTATAAGAGAAACCACATGTTTAAAAAAAAAACAAAAGATTCAGTGAGTAGAGGAAATAGAAAACTGCCAAGTTTAAACAAAAATGATGTCTATATATTAATTTGAGAAAATAGAATATAATATATGATCATGCAATACATCCAATCCTAGAATATAAAACATCAAAACATGGAATTATCTATACTAATATAATAAGTAAATACAAAAATTAAAGAGATGATCAAGTAGTGGTAGGGTCCTGTGGAGATAATGGCTCTTTGGTGGCCTTCTGAGTGGGTTGGGTCAGGACATTGACCTCTGCTTTGGTAGTCTCCTTGGGTGGCATAGTCTTCTCAACTGGAGCTCTCAGCTGGAGCTATGGGCTGTGATGGTTTTAGGAGGTTAAAAATGGAGTGAGAGGCTTGGTGTGTGTGATCTCAGTGAGAGGTTTCTCTTCTTTAGATGCATGGTTGTGAAGCTTTGTTGGCATTTTTGCAATTTCCTTTGGCTTTACAAAGTGTTTTTGCATATAATTTTGTAGCTTGGAGGCCATTTCATAGCTTGGAGGTCATTTCATAGCTTGGAGGCCATGTCTTGCAGCCAAAGGGAAAAGAAAAATATTTTTGCAGACCATGGAAAAATAGAAACATTTTAGCAGCCCATTTTGAAGCGTGGAAATCATTTTGTAGCCATTTTGAAGTTTGGAAAATCATTTTGCAATCAAAATGGAAATTTTGCAGCCCATTCTTGAAGCTTGGAGCATTTTCGCACTTTAAAAAAAATTTCGCACCTTGAAAAGGATTTTTCGCACTTTGGATTTCAAGGTGCGAAATTTTCGCTCAGCTTTGCACCATCTGTCTTCAAATGGCCATAACTTATTCGTTTCAAATCCAAATCATGCAACATTTGAAGAATTGGATTCCTGACTTCCCAAGCTTTAAAATGACATATGGCATGCATAATTTGAGCTCCAGGAAGTGCTTCAAAAACGTGTCTAACATTAGCGAAATTTGGTGCGGCTGCAACATTTCCATTCAGCTTTGCATAGTCGTCTTCAAACGGCCATAAATTCTTCGTTTCAAATCCAAATCATGTACCGTTTGAAGCTATGGATTTCTGAATTCCCGAGCTTTAAAATGATATATGGCATGTAGAAAATGTACTTCGAGAAGTGCTCCAAAAATGTGTCCAACAGTAGCAAAATTTTCGCACCTTAAAATGAGAATTTCGCACCTTGAATCGAGTTTCGCACTCAATTTCGCACTGTGCGAAATTTTTGCACCTTGTTTTGCACCATGTGAAAATGGGCTTGAGGTGTGCGAAATGCCACTCGTGTGCCAAGAGAGTGTTTAGCACGGTGCGAAAATTTTCGCACCTTGAATAGTGGTGTGCGAAACTGATGTTTAGAGAATTCGCACCTTGAACTGAGAATTTCGCACCTTGAATAGTGGTGTCCGAAATTTTCGCACCTTGATTCGCACGGTGCAAAAATTGGCTTGAGGTGTGCAAAATGGCACTCGTGTGCCAGGAGAGTGTTTCGCACGGTGCGAAAATTTTCGCACCTTGGATTGAGGTGTGCGAAATTCCCGCTCAGCTCGGTCCAATTTTCTTGCAATGACCATAAATTTTTCATTTCAACTCTGATTTGGACACCGTTTGAAGCGTTGGACTCCTGACTTCCTGAGCTTCGAAACGGTATATAGTATGTATAAAATGTACTCGAGAAAGTGCTCCAAAATATGTCCAAAAGTGGCAACAGAACCAATGGCCAGAATTCTCTCTTCTCTTCCTTTTCTTTCATCATTTTTGCATTTCCTCCTACAATGATCATCCAAAAACATATGTTAAATCAAAAATAATTAAAATTAAAGCATTGAAATCAAAATTAAAACAAGTAATAAAGCAAAAAGATATGGACTAGCTAGTCTTTAGAAAGACCAAGTCCATCAAAAAAAATGTTGTCCTGTTTCAGCTTGCCCGGATCCCATATGAAGTTAGCATCCTTCATTAGAGATTTGCATTGTATGATGTCAATGGAAACAATTCCCTTGTTTTCACCATAACTTTGATTTTTGCAAGCATCATACCTGCATGAACACTTCAAAACTCATCTTAAAAACATATTAAAACTAAATTAAAGCTAAGAATTCAAACTAAAACATGCATAAATTTAAAGAAAGGATAGAATTTAAATGAAGCTGATAGCATGTACCCCAAAAAGAAGATGAACTATTTATCTCATCCTAACTCACACACCCACTTCATGCTGAATTCCCCCTGGATCCTAAACAAAATTGGCATCCTTCCCATTTGGTCCAAGGGAATTCGTTTCTCTTCTCTTCCCTGGAGAAGTGGATGCTTTAAAGGGTTCAGGTAACCCTTTATCATCTTGAACCTTATGATTTTCAATGGAAGGTTGGTCCATAGAGTTGTCATAGCAATCCCCCACCAAAGTGTCGATCTTCAACACTTTCCTTGATCTTTTTGCATTGGTTCCTTGAAGGTTATGGTGGGGTTGAGGAGGAAGCTTCATTTTCCCCCTTGCTATGTCGAGCTTGGTGAGCTTCTCAATGGAGTCTTGAACTTTTTCTATCCTTAGTGATAGATCATTATAAACCCCCTCCATTCTTACATTTATTGAACTCTCCACATTATCAATCTTTTCATTAAGATGAGAGTTGATCTTTTGTTGCTCACCTACAAAGTCCTCCATGACTTTGCTTATCTTTAAAATGGCTTGCTCCAATGAAGATGTACTCATTGATGGTTGAGGTTGAGGTTGGGTTGTAAGGTTGGGATGGTTTATATATTCAAATGAAGTTGGCATGGCTTGTGGTTGTGCTTCAGTATGCACATTCCTCAAAGCATACTTACTACCCCATTGGCTTTGTTGAGCTTGCCTTTTCCCTAATTCAATCCAATCCCTCATGGATAAGTATGCAAATTTGTCCTTCTCATGATCATAATGAGAGCTTTGATCTTCATGTGGAATTTCCCTTTCTAAAAAAAATGATATTCAACTAAGGCTCTTTTCTTCAACTTGTACAAGGGTTCCCTCTTGGTCTCGAATCCAACAAGGAATGCACAAATTGAAATTAAAACAAAAATAAAAGAAAAGAGAATAAAAAAAATTTAACTAAATAAAAACTAAACTAAAAAAAAATTATAAGAAAACTCACCAAACTTGTGATGAAGATCACAAGTTACCCTTAATGGTTGCTTCACTGTGCTTGTGGCACCTTCCCCGACAACGGCGCCATTTGATTCGACTCATGGCAGCTTAGCTTTAAAGGCGTATCAACAAAATTTATACCTTGAATACTATTACTAAAGTAGCCAAGCTACTATAGCATAGTGGTTCTAGGATCGTTCACTGGGAAGGGTTTTCGCAAACACAAGTGATATTCAAATTAGGAAAATAGGTGATTTTCTTATGGATGTTAGCTTTAAAAGAAGATGTAAATGTTTTAGAAAGATTTAAACTAATCTATGCTAACATTAAAGACTAAAATGAAAGGGTGTAAAAACAAGTTTCTCAAAGATAGGATAGCTATGCTCTAGCTCTTATGCAAATTGGAAATCTCAGGACAGGCTCCTCACGTTGGGGTTGCAACTATGGTGATGCTTGCTTCCCGAACCGGTATGGATTTAGCAAATCAAGTTTTAATCCTTTAAAATGGCAAAACAGATGGTAGTGAATTTCATCAATGGTTATTCACCTTAGACTTCCTTTGAATGGCTCGTAAGAGATAACTAATGGTCTAAAGCCAAAAGCTTACCAAATATTGGCAACTCAAAGTCATTCCAGGTGATAAACTCACCTTTCAATGGCCATTGAAATTGGTTCTAACGGATTAATGCAAAACTAACTTGGAATTGAAAACCTCACCTTGCAATAGCTCGTAGGAGATAACTAATGGATAGAAATCCAAAAGCTTATCAAGTATTGGCCGTTGGAAGTTGTCCAAAGGAAATAAAAACCAAACTTTGCATTAATGAACCTTTAATGAAAAATGACTACCTTACCTTCCAAGTGCGAGAAATTTCCATGGGATTGCATCCAAGTCATCACATAACATCCATACTTTGAGAAACTAAAAGTTTTAGCCAATCATCCTCTGAGGAAAAGCCCTCAGAGGCTGTTTGGCTTCCAAGAAAATAAAATAGTAAAGAGAAAAGAGAAACGAGAGAGCTCTGTATATCACTTTCTGTAAAACGTAACACGCATGTTCTATATCTTCCAAGAGGTGATTTCCACCCCTTATATAGTCTTTACAAAAGCAAAAGCTTGTGATTGGTTAGTTACAAGGATAAGAAATGAAATTACATCAAAAAATACATAGGAAAATATCTAAAGTGGAGTCGGCAAAAACAGAGGAAAATTCGCACCACGCATGGGCTGTGCGAATTTGGAAGGTGTTGAGCGAAATTTTAGCACAAGCCTAGAGCAGTTGTCTTCCGAAGGCCATATCTTCCTCATTTCAGCTCCAAATCGTACACGGTTTGAATTGTTTGATTCTTGACTTCCTGAGCTTTGAAATGGTATATAGAATGTAGAAAATGGACTTCAGGAATTGCTCCAAAAGTGCGAAAGAAGACTGTAGCTGCTGTCCTCTGTTTTCCTCTTCTCCATTGTTTTTTCCTTGCATACTTTGAATGACTTTGGCAAAGGGCTATGGGACTCTAAAGCTTGGTTCTTCATGAATTTGAGCTTCCAAAAGCTTTGCCATAACTTGTCCAAGTAGCTCCTCCATCATTTGGCATGCTTGAATTGATTCATAAGCTGATAAAAACATGTAAACTTGCCACAAAATGGTTAAAACCAATTACTAAGGACCTTAATGAATTAATTGGGTTAAATGAATATGATTAATACTCAAAGGTGCTTAAAACCATTATAATTAGGTCTACAAAATAGCACTTTTTGGTAGTAATCAGAGATCCACGGGGATTCCAACTTGGTTATAAAGCAGACTTAGGGTATCTGGAGGACATGGGATGAGAAGCTGAAACCCTACCATGCTTACTTGGACCTGTTGATTGATAGATTCAATGTGTTAAGGTATATACATTTGCCCAGGGCAGAGAATCAGTTTACCGATGCATTAGCCACCTTGGCTTCTCTGATTGTGATCCCTGTGGGGGTGAATGTTAAGCCATTGTTGATTGAGACTAGGTCTGCACCAGCTTACTGTTGTCTGATTGGAGAGATATAGGATCAGATTGAGCTGCCATGGTATCATGATATTTATCAGTTTCTGTCATGCGGCGCTTACCCAGAGTCAGCCTCGGCCAAGGATAGGAGAGCATTGAGACAGTTGGCCACCAGATTTGTTGTTTGCGGGGATGCGTTGTATAGGAGATCACCTGATGGCTTATTATTATTATGTTTAGACCGTGCATCTGCAGATCGAGTGATGAGAGAGATTCATGCAGGGGTCTGTGGCCCACACATGGGAGGTCATATGCTTGCACGTAAGATCATGAGGACTGGCTACTTTTGGTTGACCATGGAGACAGATTGTTGCCAGTTTGTACAGAGATGTTAGGAGTGTCAGATGCATGGAGACTTGATACACATGCCACCTTCTGAGTTGCATGCACTTGCATCTCCTTGGCCATTTTCAGTATGGGGTATTGATATTATTGGGAAGATCTCGCCCAAGTCTTCCAGTGGGCATGAGTACATTTTGGTTGCCATTGACTATTTCACCAAGTGGGTGGAAGCTGCTTCTTATGCTAGGTTGACAGCGGCCAGAGTGGCCAAGTTCATCAGATCGCATATTATCTGCCGATACGGGGTCCCTCATGAGTTGATCTCAGACAGAGGGGTGCATTTCAAGGGCGAGGTGGACACGTTGATTCAAGAGTATGGCATTCAGCATCACAGATCGTCTGCATACAGGCCGTAGACTAATGGAGCAGTTGAGGCCGCAAATAAGAATATCAAGAGGATTTTGAGAAAGATGGTTGAGACCTTTCGGGATTGGTCAGAGAAGCTCCTTTTCGCATTGTGGGCTTATCGTACATCTTTTCGTACCTCTATTGGAGCTACCCCGTATTCTTTGGTGTATGGTATGGAGGTAGTGCTACCTGTTGAGATTGAGATGAGATCTTTGAGAGTAGCACTAGAGCAGCATATATCCGAGGCCGAGTGGGCCCAGTCTCCTTATGATCAGCTTAGCCTATTGGATGAGAAGAGATTGAGGGCGGCAGATCATGTTCAGGCTTATCAGAGGAAGATGACCCGTGCATTCAGAAAGAGGGTCAAGCCTAGGAAATTCCAGAGAGGTGACTTAGTCTTGAAAGTCCTCAGGGGATTGATCAGTGACCCTAGAGGCAAGTTTAGACCGAGTTGGAGTGGGCCTTATGTCATTCGAGATCTGACTCGAGAGGGAGCTGCCTGGTTGACAAACCTAAACGGAAATCAGTTCACAAAGCCAATTAATGTGAATCAGCTGAAGAAGTTTATGCGTGAGATCATGGTCAGAGGATGGGTGGCCGTCACTTCGAGTAGCCATATTCCCTATTGCACACCCATACATTGATATATACTATTGCTAGCCCTTTGAGCCTCACATGGTTTATTATGGCCTTTTCTTTCATTCAGCCTTGCATACCTTTTCTGACTTGGGTTGGGGGCCTACCCTTGTGCACTTTGTATTTATTGATTGGATCTATGAGCATTGTGGGCATGGTGTCATTCTTCGTTTGTTCTTTCTTGCATCATTGCCTGTTTCTTTTCGTCTTCATTTTGCATCTTCACACCGTCTACTTGTTAGTCCAGTTTCTATCATCTCTATTCACTTCGCTTCTGTTTTCCCTTGTGTGATGATGATGCGCTCTCATCCCAGAGCTACCAGTCAGGTTTGTCACACCCTTCGTTCCGCCTGTAGGCTTTGATCCAAGATTCTTAGGTTGAAGGGGTCGGTCAAGATTGGAGGTTTGGGGTTCTTTTTTGTTGGATTGTGATAGTATGGAATTCGGCCCAAAAAAAAAAAAAAAAAGGAAAAAGGAAAAAATAAAATAAAATAAAAATGAAAAAAAGAAAAAATTGTGCTTGTTTGGTATTCGTTGATATACTTGGGATCATCAAAGGTGGTTTTGGGTTTGAGAGATTTCTTTTTCCTTTAAGAGTCGGATGAGAGCATTGTACGATCCTTCTCACCATGGATCTGGGCGACACATTGGGAGTGAGGTTTGGGTTTCCTTGGCACTAGGCCCTTGGATCATTGTCTACATCACCATTCCCATCATATAGTGACTTGCTTTGATTTGACGTTCTTAGGATGAGTTGTTCGTCGTTGTCACATATTGCTATATTTGTATCCTAGTTGGTTTCTCCATTTTATTCTACACCCATTCATCATTCATCTTGTCCCTTTTCGTCTGCTTCTATCATCGTCGATCGCCGTTTCACTTCATGAATGATGAGTTCTTTGGTGCGTATCACCTATTGTTTGTTTTTTATTTGGATGCAGGGTTGAGTCACCTTGCTCACATGGTTCTACGATATTTGACATTGCGCACACAGGGGTTTGGCATTATCTATTGGGAGATTTGGGCCTTTGTTTCCCATCATTTCATTCACCTTTTACCCTTGGCCTACATTACGGTCCGAGTCGTAAGACCACCCTGAGGCCATGAGATCTTGTGTTTGCTTCGATGCGGTTCATTTGGACAAGCTTCGTCTACTGATTGAGTATGAGATGTTGACAGGTCTCCATTACTTCGGGGGATATCGAGGGTCACATGTTGTCTTTCCATTCAGTTTACTTTCCTCAGGTCCATGATCAGAGATAGATGATACAGAGAGTTGGGACTGTTGAGGGCACCTTTGCCTGATGTTTTGACACGTTTATACTAGGGCATGCTCCCATCCTTGCATGCTGGCTTTGACTCTTTATACATGTACGCAGGCATTCCGTTTCGCCTAGCAATGTTATGGACATCAAAGTTTGAGTAAGCCCCACATTCAGCCCAGTTTCTTCATATAGCAGAGTGCTTCTAAGGTCTGACCCGAGATCAGATTCACGGTATTCATCGACCCAGCAGGGGTGCATACCCCATTCATTGTCTTGTTTGTTAGTTCAAATGAGTGGGTCTTCAGTGATGTATTCCAGAGTTTTTATTAAGATATTTAAGTTTCAGATGTACACACTAGGGCATATCCCCTATCAGTTTTTGTGGATATTGGATATTGTGGATTACAATGGAGGGTTTTTTTTCCTTAGAAATGGATGATTGTGATATTTTCAGCTCTCTAACTTTAACCATATGTGCGGTTATAGGATTCTGACATGATATTGATATCTTATACTGGGGCATAACTCCTTTCTTTCACCCTTGGTCACATTTGTGAGTTTGTCCTATAGAGGCATACCCCCTTCTTTCCATTTGTTACTGGTGATTGTGATTTCTCGCTTGTCATTTATAGACATTTTCTGGTGTTACACCGGGGCATACCCCTTTCTTTTGTCATGATGAAGGTGTTTGATTTCTGGCTTCTTCGAGTCATCTGTTGGCAGTCCTTGGACGTCATACTGGGGCATACTCCTTTGTTATCAAGGTTAGTATGTCAGCGGTTGCATCTTGAGTCCCCCTATTTTGCTCTGAGTTTTGTTTTAAGGCATCCCCTGTCTGTTTAGGTGTTTTGAGCCTTAGTAATGGCATCCCTACCCCCTTTTAGTTCAGTGGTTCCTCGGTATCGTGCCCAAGTTCGATCCCTTATTCCACCCTTTCCCGGTACTTGCCCGAACCCTTCTCCGGTACTCGCCCGGAGCTTTTTCGGTACTCGCCCGGACCCTTCTCCGGTACTCGCCCGGAGCTTTTTCGGTACTTGCCCGATCCCTTCTCCGGTACTTGCCCGGAACCTTCCCCGGTACTCGCCCGGATCCTTCTCCGGTACTCGCCCGAATTTTACCCTTTTTCGATACTCGCCCGGATTCCACCATTTTTCGGTACTTGCCCTAACCCTTTTCCGGTACTCGCCCGGATTCCACCATTTTTCGGTACTTACCCGAACCCTTCTCCTGTACTTGCCTGGATCAAATCCCTAATCTTTCCCGGCATCGTGATCGGGTCTCTTTTTATCTTTCTCCGGCATCGTGCCTAGATCCCATAATCCATTCGGTCAGCATGACTTATTTCCCTTAGCCTTCTTTATTGTTTGGTGCAGACAAAATTGTTGGTCATTTGGGTTCTTCACTAAAGTTCATTTCACTCTTGCATTACATGCACTTCTCACTCACAATTCACTCGTTCATTCACTCTATTGAAAAGGGTCATATTTGTAGACCCTCAATTTTGTCCCTCGACACTAGCATTTATCCTTCGGGTGTCACATCCACCCATCGTTCGCATATGGCACCACTAGGGCCCCATTTGGGCTTAGTCGGTGTCCGAGCCTCATGTGGGTTTGTCTGTGGTCCATTGTGGTTCATATGTGGTTCATTTTGGAGGGTCACCATGGCCATTTTCCTAGTCGTTCACATCACGTTATAGGAAGGAAGTGGGGTCATCCCGATGTCTTAGCTTAGTTGGAGTTTATAGGGGCATGTTGAGGTTCAGAGCACTCGGGCTTGTTTTGATCGTATCTCCCTCATCCAAACTTAGAATCAAGAACTGTTTCTTTTTATGAATTCCTTATTCTTCCAGGAACATTCTGTAAAATTTTCAAAATTTTTTGCAACCGGTCGGCTGGTTGGCAGCCGGTTCAGCCGGTTCAGCCGGTTCATCAAGTCAGCCGGTGTAGAACACTGATTTTTGGTAATTCTTTTGATCATATCTCCCTCTTCCGAACTTGGAATCATGTACCATCTTTTTTAATGGATTCCTTACTCTACTAGGAACATTCTGTCAAATTTTCAGAATTTTTTTCCATCGGTTCGACCAGTTGGCATCCGGTTTGGCCGGTTCAGCCGGTTCATTGAGTCAGCTGAGGTAAAACACTAATTCTAGTAATTTTGCGGCCCAAATCCTACATGGCTCAGGCTCGTAAGCTCCAGATCAGTTTTGAGCAATGTTGTGGGTCCATTTTGGGCCTTGGTTTGGGTTCCTTGCAGCCCACCACGAATCCATATGGATTCTTGGTGGTGAAGCAAGCTGAAAACTGAAGGAGTGAGCTGGCCTTGTAAGTTTAAGAGAAGTAATGAGGGGTGTGGTTCCCATGCTGATGAAGGGGATTTCGGTGCTGAAGGGGAAGGAATCTAGGAGGCTCAAATTCTAAGAGGGGTATGAGTATAAAAGGTGAGAGGATAGGAGAGCAAAGGGGAGGAGGGGACATTTTGGAGAGGGAAAATTTTGCTGGTGAGAAAAACAAAAGGTCAGTAGCATCTTCTGAGTTGAGAGTGTGGGGGAAAGCTTCAGCACTGTGGTTTTTTGAAGAGGAGAGTGACAACATCTCAGTTTTGGAAGTCATCATCTGCATACACGAATCATATTTGGTGGAGATTCTGAGGTAAGCATGCTGAATTTTCTTTACTTACAGTAAATCTTCCTCGTCTTCATATGCTTTTTCTCCTTCCTCATCATCTTTTCTTCCCTTTGATATGAAGATTATATTGCTTGGGTGTGGATAATAAAGGCCACACATGATTGTTGTTGTTTACTTCCTTAATCACTTAGGAACTTTCTGACCGAATTTGGGATTTTTTACCAACCGGCTGAACCGGTTGAACCGGTTCAGCACCATAGCTGGCAGCCTCTGTCAGCCATGAGGAATACTTGTCTTTCTTTGTCTAGTTCTCACTCATCCAGACTCGAAATTGAGAACCGTTTCTTTTGTTTGCTTGCTCAATCACTTAGAAACTTTTTGACCGAATTTGGGATTTTTTACCAACCTGCTGAACTGGCTTGGAACCGGTTCAACTGGTTCAGCACCATAGCTGGCAGCCTCTGTCAGCCATGAGGAACACTTGCCTTTCTTTGTCTGGTTGTCACTTGGAATTGAGAACCGTTTCTTTTTTTTGCTTCCTTAATTACTTAGGAACTTTCTGACCAAATTTGGGATTTTTTACCAACCGGATGAACCGGTTTGGAACCGGTTCAACCGGTTCAGTACCATAGCTGGCAGCCTCTGTCAGCCATGAGGAACACTTGCCTTTCTTTGTTTGGTTCTCACTCATCCGGGCTCAGAATTGAGAACCGTTTCTTTTGTTTGCTTCCTTAATTACTTAGGAACTTTTTGACCAAATTTGGGATTTTTTACCAACCGGCTGAACCAGTTTGGAACCGGTTCAACCGGTTCAACACCATAGCTGGCAGCCTCTGTCAGCCATGAGGAACACTTGCCTTTCTTTGTCTGGTTCTCACTCATCCAGGCTCAGAATTGAGAAGCGTTTCTTTTGTTTGCTTCCTTAATCACTTAGGAACTTTCTGACCGAATTTGGTATTTTTTACCAACCGGTTCAACCGGTTCAGCACCATAGCTGGCAGCCTCTGTCAGCCATGAGGAACACTTGCCTTTCTTTGTCTGGTTCTCACTCATCCGGGCTTGGAATTGAGAACCGTTTATTTTGTTTGCTTCCTTAATCACTTAGGAACTTTATGACCAAATTTGTGATTTTTTACCAACCGGTTGAACCGGTTTGGAACCGGTTCAACCGGTTCAGCATCATAGCTGGCAGCCTCTGTCAGCCATGAGGAACGCTTGCCTTTCTTTGTCTGGTTCTCACTCATCCGGGCTCGGAATTGAGAACCGTTTCTTTTGTTTGCTTCCTTAATCACTTAGGAACTTTATGAACAAATTTGTGATTTTTTACCAACTGGTTGAACCGGTTTGGAACCGGTTCAACCGGTTCAGCATCATAGCTGGCAGCCTCTGTCAGCCATGAGGAACACTTGCCTTTCTTTGTCTGGTTCTCACTCATCTGGGATCGGAATTGAGAACCGTTTCTTTTGTTTGCTTCCTTAATCACTTAGGAACTTTTTAACTGAATTTAGGATTTTTTACCAACCGGCTGAACCAGCTTGGAACCGGTTCATCCGGTTCAGCACCATAGCTGGCAGCCTCTGTCAGCCATGAGGAACACTTGCCTTTCTTTGTCTGGTTCTCACTCATCCGGCTCAGAATTGAGAACCGTTTCTTTTGTTTTCTTCCTTAATCACTTACGAACTTTTTGACCAAATTTGGGATTTTTTATCAATCAGCTGAACTGGTTGGGAACCGGTTCAACCGGTTGAACACCATAGCTGGCTGCCTCTGTCAACCATGAGGAACACCTGCCTTTCTTTGTCTGGTTCTCACTCATCCGGGCTCGGGATTGAGTATCGTTTCTTTTGTTTGAATCCTCACTCATTTAGATGTTTTCTAGAAAAATTTGGGAATTCTTCTCAATAGGTTGTAGCAGTTGAGAACTAGTTCAACCTATTCTGCTAAAGGACTTTAGGTAGCCCTCAATTTTGGCATTTGTTGAGCCCTTATCCATGGGGGCTCAAACCCATTTGCTATAGGGCACTTGTGAGCCATCTTGAAGGTTTAAGTCAGAGTTTGATTTCAGTTAGTATGGGCAATTTGGAAGTTATGGGTGGTGTGGTCTAGATGAGTCTAGTTCGATTTGTATGACATTTGGGGAGTCCCTTACCTCATTTCAACCAGCTATCTTCCTTTTTGGCACAAGCTTTGATGCTTGATTTTGAATACATGTTACATGACTGACTCACCGTCTGCTGCAGCGCTTGGCTAGGGACCACAGGTACGCATTGTTGGCTTTGGTTGTTGAATTCATATGCATGCATGGTGCTTAATCTTGAATGTTTGTTATGTGTTTATCTGTGTTTGGCTGACCTTTTATGCAGCGCTTGGCTAGGGACCACAAGTACGCACCCATTGTTTTGTTTGGTTGAATTCATATGCATGCCAAATGCCAATTAGGATTGTGTGATTCATGACATCTATTTAGCCTAGGGTTTCATTTGACCTTTGACCCATATGCTCCCACATACCCAATTCATTAGTAGAGACCGAGTTTCGGGCCTAGAGGGGTGCTACCTCGCATGAGGTACCTTCCCAACGGGTAACCTGATCCCCGGACCCAGAATCTAGTTTTCGTAGACCACTTTTTCCATACTGGGGTCATTAGGGGTTTTTTTTCTTACTTAATTTTCCCCATTTTAAAAACAAAAATAAAAAGTAAGTGGCGACTCCAAACAACACCGTTCCTCACCGGGGGCGGGGTTTTCAAAACTGGAAAACACCAACTTTTTCATTTATTTCTTTTCTGTTAAAAGCGAGTCACGTCGGTCTGGTGGATCGGGTGAGGGTCCACAAGTTGTTCATAGCATCTAGAGCCCTAAGCTCATGACCTAGAGTTGTTCATCTCAACCATAGTCGTGAGTTGTTCATCTCATCTAAAGCCCTCAACTCACAAGTCAGAGTCATTCATGTCATCTAGAACCCATAGCTTTTCGTAGCATCTAAAGCCCTAAGCTCATGACCTGTAATCATTCATGTCAACTGTTTCCCTAAGCTATTCATAGCATCTAGGGCCTCAAGCTCACAGGATCTCGATTAATTCATATCATCTGCATCCCTAACATTTTCATAACATATAAAGCCTTAAGCTCACGACCTGAAGACATTCATGTTAACCATAGCATTAAGTTGTTCATAGCATCTATAGTAGTGAACTCACGACCCAGAGTCGGTCATGTCAACCATAACCTTGAGTTGTTCATAGCATCTAGAGCCTTGAGCTCATAACCCGGAGTTGTCAATGTCATCTATAGCCTTGAGCTATTCATCGAATTCAAAGCCATGGGATCATGACTAAGAATTGTTTATACCAACTACACCCCTGACATGTTAATAGCATCTAAAAAGCTAAGCACATGCCATCCCAAGTCGTTCAGATCATCCAACCCTGACCTATTTACAACCTCTAGAGCATTGAGCTAACGATCGAGAGTAGCTCATGTCATTCGCAACCCTGAATTGTTCATAGCATCAAGAGTCCTAAGCTCATGACCTAGAATAATTCCTTCCAACCACACCCCTATGATATTTATAGCATCTAGATCGCTCAGCTCACAAACCATAGTCATTCATGTCAACCATAACTTGGAGATGTTTATAGCATCTAAAGCCCTAAGGTCACGACTTGGAGTCATTCATCTCATCCACAATCTTGAGTTGTTCATAGCATCTAGAGCCCTCAACTGATGACACAGAGTCTTTCATGTCAACCATAGCCTTGAGTTTTTCATAGCATTTAGAGCCCTGAGGTCATGACATAGAGTCATCCATGTCATTAATAGCCCTGATCTATTCTTAGGTTCTAAAGCCATGAGCTCACAACCAGGAGTCTTTTATGTCAATGAAAGGCCTGAGTTGTACGTAGAATCTAGAGCCTTGAGCTCATGACCTAGAGTTATTCATGTCATCTCCAACCCTGAGCATTTCATAGCATTTAGAGCCCTGAGCTCATGACTTGGAGTTTTTCATGTCAACCACAGCCCCAAGCTGTTCATATCATGTAGAACCTTAAGCTCATAACTCAGAGTCATTCATGCCATCCACAACCTTTTTTTTTGTTCATAGAATCTAAAACCTTAAGCTCATGACCCGGAGTCGTTCATGTCATCTAAAACCCTGAGTTGTTCATAGCATCTAGAGACCTAAGCTCACTACCTAAAGTCATTGATTTCATCCACAACCCTGAGCTATTCATAGCATCTAGAACCTTGAGCTCATAACTCGGAGTTGTTCATGTAAACAACAACCCTGAGCTATTCATAGCAACTAGAGCCTTGAGTTGTACATAGGATCCAGAGCCCTGAGCTATTCATTGCATTTAGAGCTATGGGCCCAAGACTAAGAATCATTCATATCATCCATAGCATCCAGAGCTCATAGCTCATGACCCAAAGTCGTTCATGTCAACCATAATCCTGAGTTGTTCACAACATCTAGAGCCTTGACCTCATGACCCAAATTCATTCATATCATCCATAATCCTAAGCTTATCATAGTATCTAGAATAGTGAGCTCATGACTTGGAGTTGTTCATGTCCTCTACCACCCAGAGCTATTCAAAGCAACTAGAGCCCTGACCACATGACCCAAAGTTGTTCATGTGATGTAGAGTGATTCATTCCCAATTGGTGTCTCAGCTGATTCGTGTCCTCTCAATGGTGCCATTTGATTCGTGTCCAACTGGTATCCCTTGAGTGTGGTCCTCAGAAGGGAGTTATCAACAAAATTTATAACCTATATCACCATGCATTAGGATAGCTTTAGCTAATATAGCATAGTAGCTCTAGGATCATTCACTGGGAAGGGTTTTCAACTTACAATTGATATCAATTCAAAGTTAAATTGGTGCTTTTTCATTTCAAGGTTAGCTTAAGAAGAAAACATAAACTTTGGTTGAAAAAGGTTTTGTTTTAAGCTAACTAAAAAGAAAGTAATGGAAATTAATTATGAAGAAAAACATTCCTTGGAGTTTTAGGTTCACAAGGAACTCATGCAAAAACAGAGCTTCGGTCACTTGGTTCTTTTCCTCGCATTAGAGAATTAACATATAGTTAATTCTCTAACCGGTGTTGTACAGATGCCTCCCTTTAATGGATTTCAGCACTAATTCCCTCTCACTGATGCAACTTGTAATGGCTCGTGCCTTTCACATAGCATTTGCCATTCAAGGTGATCATTAACCTTGGACTTCCCTTCTCAAGCTCGCAAGGGATAACTAATGGATGTCTCCTTAGAGTCCAAAAGCTTACCAAGTGTTGGCAATTCTAGAAAATCCTACCTTCAAGTCACCTCCCAAAAGCTCGCAAGAGATAAACTAGTGCATCTCCATGGATGGAGATCACTTGCCTTACCAAGTGTTGGCTCAGGTGAATTGAAGGTGTTTTAAGTTAACTAAAAACATAGAAATCATTAATGGGTCACACTTTCTCTTCATTAATGGTTGAAACAACAAAACTACCAATTCTTGCATTTGGGGCCTTACCCGACAACCTTAGCTCCAAGGAACTAAAAGCCTAGCCACTCATTCTCTAAGGAAACATCCTCAGAGCTTGTTTGGCTAGTAAGAAAAATTAAATAAATATATACAATCAAAACGAGAAGGTAAGGCAGAGCAAAGGCTCTGTATTTTACTTCCTTGCAAAACTATACAAAGTTGTTTGAGAACAAGCTCCCGACCTCCCCCTTCTTTTGGAAATTTACAAACAATATATGAGGCTATTTACCCTTTGTTCTTGCTTAATAACTAAGGAATCTTATGATAGGTGGATTACAAGGAGAGTTTGGGAATTTAGACATCAAATATCTAAAGCAAAAAATCTAAAAAATGTCAGTTGCAAATATCGGGAAGCTTTAGGAGAATTTCGTAGTCGTGCAAGATGGCTGCGAAATTTCGCAGCATGAAGGACACCATTTCGCAGCCCACGAAATTGGCCTTCAGCTTTGTGTGATCGGCTTCCAATGGCTATAACTCCTTTACTCCGAATTGTGCACCGTTTGAAGTGTTGAATTGCTAACTTCCCGAGCTTTGAAACGACATATAGTATGCATAAATTGAGCTCCAGGAAGTGCTCCAAAAGTGGCTGACAGTGACTGTCCTTTTGAATGCTTCATGGTGGATTTCTCTCTTTGCTTTCCCTCTTTCATTCATGATTTGCTTATGGCAAAGGACTATAAAGTTTCAAAGCTTTGGTTCTTCATGTTTCTAAGCTTTCCATTGCTTTGCCATGGATTCCATAGAACTTTCCTCAATCTCGGATTGCTTTGGTGATCAAATTACTAACAAAAACACCAAAACTTACACAATTTGATAAGAAATGATTACAAAGGTCCTTAATATGTTAATTGGGTTAAAAGGTAATAACTACTACTCAAAAGTTTTTAAAAGAGTTAATTACAAGTTATCAAATAGCACTTTTTGAGTAGTAATCACTCCCCCCAACTGACATATTGCTAGTCCCTTAGCAATAAAGGAGAGAAAAAGTACTAAAAAATAATATACTTTACAAGATCATGCTTATCTCTTCCAAAAAATTTTAAGTGGCATGACGATCACATGAAACATTAAAGAAATATAAAATCTCACATGAAACATGAAAGAAATATAAACTCAAATTTCAACAAGAGTCATCAAATACTTTGCTAAGCACAATTCATAAAGAGAAGGCATTATGCAGATTGAAGCTTTAAAATCATTTCCACTTCCAAAGGACCAAACCTTACTCTTCCACAAAAATCTAAGTGTTAGTTGATAGTTTCCGAATATAGTATGCTGAACTAATCTCTTCCCCCAACCTAGTTCTTTTTCAACACTTAGCAAACTGACCAAATTCAATAGGCTAAGAACGCACCCTTTTGTTTCACAAATTTTTTTTTTTTTTTTTAGGAGTACAAGCCTTAAGTTGTTCATAGTATCTAGAGGTCTCTACTCATGACCTAGAGTCGTTCATGTCAGCCATAGTTCTGAGTTGTTTATAGCATCTAGAGCCTTGAGCTCATCACCTAGAGTCGCTCATGTCAACCACATCCCTGAGCTATTCATAGCATTTTTAGCTAGAGGCTCACAACCAAGAATAGTTCATATCATCCTTATCCCTGAGCTATTCATACCATCTAGAGGCTTGAGCTCAAGACCCAAAATCGTTCATGTAAGCCATAGTCTTGAGTTGTTCATAGCATATAGAGCTCTGAGCTCAAGACCTAGAGTCGTTCATATCAACCACAACCCTAAGTTGTTCATAACATCTATAGCACTGCACTCACGACCCAGAGTGGATCATGTCTACCATAGCGTTAAGCTATTCATAGAATTTAAATCCATAGGCTCATGACTAAGAATCATTGATATTATTCTCAACCCTGAGTTGTTCATAACATCTAGAGGCCTGAGCTAATGGGATCTCAAGTCATTCTTATTATCCATAATCCTGATCTATCCAAAGCCTTGAGTTGATGGCTCAGACTTGTTCATGTCATACACAACCCTAAGCTATTCATAACATCTAGAACCTTAAGCTTACGACCTAGAGTTATTCATGTCAACCACAACCCTGAGTTATTCATAGCATCTAGAGCTTTGAGCTTATGACCTATAGTTGTTCATGTCATTCACAACATTGAGCTATTCATAGCCTTTAAGGCCATTGTCTCATGACCAAGAATCATTCATATCATCCATAACCCTGAGCTAGTCATAGCAACTAGAGGCCTGAGCTCACGGGATCCCGAGTCATTCTTATCATCCACAACCTTCAACTAATCATAGCATCCAAAGCCCTGAGCTCACAAAAAGGAGTAGCTTATGTCATCCACAACCCTGAGCTATTCATAGCATCTAGAACCCTGAGATGATGACTCGGAGTGATTCACATCATCAATAACCCTAAGTTGTTTATAGCATCCAGAGCCCTCAACTCATGACCCGTAATCGTTCATGTCAACTATAGCCAAGAGCTATTGATAGCATCTTGAGGCCTAAGCTTATGATCCAATGTTGTTCATGTCATCCATAACCCTAAGTTGTTCATAGAATTTATAGCCTTGAGCACATGACCCAAAGTCGTTCATGTTATCCACAACCCTGAGCTCTTCATACCATCTCGAGCCCTGATCTCACGACCTAAAGTTGTTCATTTCATCCACAACCCTAAACTATTCATAGAATCTAGAGCCTTGAGTTCACGACCTAGAATCGTTCATGTCATCCTTAGCCTTGAGCTGTTCAAAGAATCTAGAGGTCTGAGCTCACGAGATCTCGAGTTATTCTTATCATCCATAACCCTATGCTGTTTAAAGCATCTAGAGTGTTGAGTGGACAACCCAGAGTCATTCATGTCACCCACAACCCTGAGTTGTTCATAACATTTAAAGCCCTAAGCTCACAACCTAGAGTCATTCATGTCAACCATGACCATGAGTTATTCATAGCAGCTAGAGTTTTGAGCTCACGGTCTACAGTCATTCATGTCATCAACATCCTTGAGATATTCATAGCATTTACGGCCATGGCCTTACGACTAAGAATCATTCATATCATCTATAACCCTGAGTTGGTCATAACATCTAGAGGCCTAAGCTCATTGGATCCCGAGTCATTCATCCACAACCTTAAGTTCTTCATAGTATCTAAAGCATTGAGCTCACGACTCAAAGTCATTCATGTCATCAATAGCCCTACGTTGCTCATAGCATATAGAGCCATTAGCTCACAACCCATAGTCGATCATGTCAATCATGGCCCTAAACTATTGATAGGATCTTGAGCCCTAAGCTTATGACTCAATGTCATTCATGTCATCTACAACCCTGAGCTCTTCATAGGATCTATAGCCCTAAGCTCAAGACTCGAAGTCGTTCATGTTATCCATAACCCTCAATTATTCGTACCATCTCAATCCCTTAGGTCATGACCTATAGTCATTTATTTCATCCACAACCCTGAACTATTCATAACATCTTGAGCCTTGAGTTCACGACCCAAAATTTTTCATATCATCCACAATCCTGAGTTGTTCATATGATCTATATCCTTAAGCTCTTGACCTAGAATCGTGCATATCATCCACCATCATGAGTTGTACATAGTATCTAGAGACCCGAGCTCATGACCTAGCAAAGTTCACGTCATCGATAACCCTAAATTTTTCATATCATCTATATCCTCGAGCTCATGACCTGAAGATGTTCATGTGAACCATAACCCTAAGCTATTCATAGTATTTAGAGCCATATGCCCATGACCCGAAGTCATTCAAATCATCCATAACCCTCAGTTATTCATAACATCTAGAGCCCTAAACCCACAACCCGTAGTCGTTAATATCAACCAGAACCCTGAGTTGTTCATAGCATCTAAAGCCTTGAGCTCATGACATTGAGTCGTTCATGTTAGTTATTGCCATGAGTTGTTCATAACATTTTGAGCTTTATGCTTAGAACCAAGAATCATTCATATGATTCATAGCTTTGAGCTGTTCGTATGATCTAGAGGCCTAACCTCATAGGATCCTGATTTGTTCATATCATCCATAACCTTAAGTTGTTCATAACATCTAAAGCCATGAGCTAATGACCCGGAGTAGCTCATGTCATCCAATGGGCTGAGCTATTCATAACATGTAGAGCCTTGAGCTCATGACCCATAGTCGTTCATGTCAACCATAGACCTGAGCTCTTTAGAGCATCTAGAGCCCCTACTCATGACCCAAAGTCATTCATGTTATCCACAACCCTGAGCTATTCATAGAATCTAGAGGCTTGAGCACATAACGTAGAATTGTTCATATCATCCAAATCCCTAAGCTATTTATAGCATCTAAAGGTTTGAGCTCACCACTTGATACCGTTTATCTCATCCACAACCATGAGCTACTCATAACATCTAAAGCCTTGAGTTCACAACCTAGAATAGGTCATATCATCCACAACCCTAAGTTGTTCAAAACATCTAGAGCTTTGAGCTCACGACATAGAACGATGCATATCATCCAAAACCCTTAGTTGTTCATAGAATCTTGAGACCAGTGCTCATGAAATAAAGTAGTTCATCTCATTCGCAATGCTATGTTGGTCATAGCATTTAGAGCCATGGTCTCATGACCAAGAATCATTCATATCACCCTTAGCCTGAGTTGTTCATAGCTTCTAGAGGCCTAAGCTCATAGGATTCCAAGTCGTTCATATAATCCACAAATTTAAGTTATTCATAACAATTAGACTTTTGAGCTCATGACCCAAAGTTGTTCATTTCATCCATAGCCTTGTGCTATTCATAACATCTAGAGCCTTTTATTCATGACTTAGAATCGTTCATATCATCCACAACCTTAAGCTCTTTATAGCATCTAGATCCTTTAGCTCACGACCTAGACTTGTGCATATAATCCACAACCTTGTGTTGTTCACAGCATTTAAAGCCCTAAGCTCATGACTCGAAGTCATTCATGTCATCCATAGCCTTGAGTAGTTCATAGCATCTAAAGCCTTTAGTTCATGACCCAAAGTAGCTCATATCATCCACAACCTTCAGTTGTTCATAACATCTAGAGTTGTGAGCTGACGACCCAAAGTCCTTCATGTCATCCACAACCCTGAGCAATTCATAGCATCTAAAGCCTTGTGTTCACAACCCATAGTAGCTCATATAATCCACAGCCTTTAGTAGTTCATAGCATCTAAAGTCATGAGCTCATGACCCAGAGTCATTCATCTCAACCACAAACCTAAGTTATTCATAGTATCTAAAGCCCTAAGCTCACAACCTAGATTTATTCATGTTATCCACATCCTTGAGCTATTCAAAGCATCTAAAATGCTGAGCTCATGACCTGGAGTTGTTCATGTCAACCACAATCCTGAGTTATTCGTAGCATCTAGATCCTTAAGCTCACTACCCAGAGTCGTTCATGTCATCTATAGCCCTATGTTGTTCATAGAATTTAAAGACATAGCTCACGACCAAGAACCGTTCATATCATCTATAACCCTGATTTGTTCATAACATATAGAGGCATGAGGTCATAGGATCCTGATTCCTTCACATCTTCCAATACTCTAAGTTCTTCCTAGCATCCAGAGTCGTAAGCTCACGACCCAGAATAACTCATGTCAGCCAAAACCTTGAGTTGTTCATAGCATCTAGAGCCTTCAGCTCATGACTGAGACTCGTTCTTGTCAACCACAACCGTGGCCTATTCATGGTATATAGAGCCCTAAGCTCACGACTAGGAGTCCTCCATGTCATCCACCACCCTTAGCTTTTCATAGCATTTAAAGTCATCGGCTCACAACCAAGAATCATTCATATCATCCTCAACCCTAAGTTATTCATAGCATCTAGAGGCTTAAGGTCACGAGATCCCGAGTCGTTCATATCATCCATAATAATGAGGTGTTCCTAACATCTAGGGTCCTGATCTCACGATGTGAAGTCATTTATTCATCCATAACCCTGAGTTGTTCATTGTGTCTAGAGCCTTGAGTTCATGACCCAAAATCGTTCATGTCATCCACAACCTTGAGTTGTTCATAACATCTAGATCCTTTAGCTCATGACCCATAATCATGTGTATCATTCATAACATGGAGCTATTTATAGAATCTAGAGACCTAAGCTCATGAGTCAGAGTAGTTCATGTCATTAATAGGCATAAGTTGTTCATAGCATCTAAAGCCCTCAACTCACAACTCGGAGTCATTCATGTCAACTATAACCTTGAGTTGTTCATAGCATCTAAAACGTTGAGCTCACAACCTAGAGTTGTTGATGTTAAACATAACCTCGAGTTGTTCATAGCATCTAGAGCCTTGAGCTTACTACTCGGAGTCATTCACGTCATCCATAGCCCTTAGCTGCTCATAGCATTTAGAGCCATGAGCTCACAACTAAGAACTATTCATATGTCCACAACCTTGAGCTGCTTATAGCATCTAGAGGACTGAAGTCATATGATCACGAGTCATTGATATCATCCACAACCTTGAGTTGTTCATAGCATCCAAAGTCCCGAGCTTATGACCTAGAGTAGCTCATGTCATTAACAACCATGAGTTTTTTTATAGCATCTAAAGCCCTAAGCTCATGACCCAAACTCATTCTTGTCAACCATAACCCTGAGCTTTTCATAACATATAGAGCCCTAAGCTCACAACTCGAAATCTTTCATGTGATGCATAACTTTGAGTTGGTTATAACATTTAAAGCCACTGGCTCACAACCAAGAATCATTCATATTATCCTCAACCTTGAGTTGTTCATAGCATCTAGAAGCTTAGGCTCATGGGATCCTAAGTCATTCATATCATCTATAACTTTGAACTCACGACCCAGAGTCATTCATGTCAGCTCATGAAGTAGATAAATTCATATCATCAATAGGTTTGAGTTGTACATAGCATCTAGAGGCTTGACCTCATGGGATCTTGAGTCGTTCATATCATCCATAATGCTTAGTTGTTCCTAGCATCCATAGCCCTCAGCTCATGACCCGGAGTAGTTTATATCATCCATAACATTGAGTTGTTCATAGCATTTAGAGTTGTGAGCTCACAACCTAGAGTCATTCGTGTCAACCAGAACCCTAAGTTATTCATAGCATCTAGAGCCCTAAGCTTAAGACCTGGAGTCATTCATGTCATCCATAGCCTTAAGCTATTCATAGAATTTAGAACATTGAGCTCATGACCTAGAGTTGTTCTTGTCAACTATAGCCTTAAGTTGTTCATAACATTTAAAGCCTTGAGCTCAATACCTAAGGTTGTTCATGCCATCCATAGCCTTAAGCTATTCATATCATTTAGAGCAATGGCTCACGACCAAGAATCATTCATATCATCCTCAGCCCTGAGTTGTTCATAGCATCTAGAGGACTAGGCTCACAAAATCCTAAGTTGTTTATATCATCTAATACCCTGGGTTCTTATGAGCATCCAAAGTTGTAAGCTCATGACCTGGAGTAGCTCGTGTCATCCATAATCCTTAGTTGTTCATAGAATCTAGTGCCTTGAACTCATAACCCGAACTTCTTCTTGTTAACCATAACCATTAGTAGTTCTAACATCTAAAGCCTTGAACTCATGACCTAGGGTTGTTCATAGCATCCACACCCTTGAGTTGTTCATAGCATATAGAGGCTTGAGCGCATAATGTAGAATCGTTTTTAACATCCAAAGTCCTGAGTGGTTCATAGAATCTAGAGGTCTCAGGTCACAGGAGATTGAGTCATTCATATCATCCATAACTATGAGTTGTTCATAGAATCTAGACCCCTTAGCTCATGACCTGAAGTTGTTCAGGTCAACCACGACCCTGAGTTATTGATAACATCATGAGACCTAAGCTCACGACTCGGAGTTGTTCATGTCATCAACAACATTAAGCAGTTCATAGTAACTTAAGGCTTGAGCTCATGACATAAGATCATTCGTTATTTTCCTAGCCTTGATCACTTCATAAAATCTAGAGAACTAAGCTCATAAGATCCCAAGTTGTTCATATTATCCACAACTTTGAGTTGTTCATAACTTCTAGAACCTTGAACTCAGGACTTAGAGCCTTTCATGTCAACCACAACCCTGAGTTATTCATAGAATCTTGAGGTCATGACTCAGAGTCGTTCATGTCATCCACAACCTAAAGTTGTTAAAAGCATCTAGAGCCCTAAGCTCATAACCTAGAGTCGTTCATATCAACCATAACCTTGAGTTGTTCGTAGCATCTAGAGGCCTGAAATCATGACATAGAGTGGTTCTTGTCCACCACAACCCCGAGCTATTCATAGATCTAGAGCCTTGAGCTTACGACCCGGAGTAGTTTATGTCATCAACAACCTTAGGTAATTCATAGAACCTAGACCCCTTAGCTCACGGCCTGGAATCATTCATGTTAGTCACAACCTTGAGCTATTCATAATATCTAGAGGATTAAGCTCAAGACCCAAAGTCACTCATTTCATCCATAGCCCTGAGTTGTTTATAGCATCTAAAGCCATGAGCTCATGACCCAAAGTCATTCATGTCAAACACAACCTAGAGGTGTACGTTGCATCTAGAGCCTTGAGCTCATGACCTAAAGTCGCTCATGTCAACTAGCACCATGAGAAGTTTATAGCATCTAGAGCCCTATGATCATGACCCAGATTCATTCTTGTTATCCACAACCTTGAGTTGTTCATAGCTCTGAGTTGTTCAAAGCATTTAGAGCCTTTAGTTCATTACCCAAAATCGTTCATGTCAACCATAACCCTGAGTTGTTTATAGTATATAGAGCCTGAGGCTCACGACCCAAAGTCGTTCATGGCATCCACAACCTTGAGATGTTCATAACATCTAGAGCCCTCAGTTCACGACCCAGAGTCTTTCATGTGATCAATAACTGAGACCTATGTATGGCATCTACATCCCTTAGCTCATGACCTAGACTATTTCTTGTCAACCATAGCCCTAAGTTGCTCATAGAATCTCGAGGCCTCAGCTCATGACTGGATTCATTTATATCATCCACAATATTGAGTTGTTAAGAGCATTTAGAGCCTTAAGCTCATGACCTAGAGTCTTCATGTCAACCACAAACCTACGTTGTTCATAGCATTTAGAGCCTTAAGCTCATGACTCAGAGTCATTCATGTTAATCATAACCTTAAGTAGTTCATATCATCTAGAGCCCTGAGCTTAGGACATAGATTCATTCATGTCAAACACAACCCTCAGTTGTTCATAGCATCAAGAGCCCCGAGGTCATGGCCCAAAGTCATTCATGTCAACCCTAGCCCTGAGATGTTTATAACATCTAAAGGATAAACTCACAACATGAAGCCTTTCTTGTCATCGATAACCTTAAGTTGTGCATAGCATCTAGAGCCCTAAGCTCATAACTTGAAGTTTTTCTTGTCAACCATAACCTTGAGCTGTTTATAGAATCTAGAGGTCAGATTTTATGAACTAGAGTCATTCATGTTATTCACAACCATGAGTTGTTGATAGCATTTACAACCTTGAGCTCACGACCTGAAGTTGTTCATGTCATCTATAGCCTGAGTAGTTCATATCATCTAGAGGCTTGAGCTCATGATGGAGAATCATTCACATCATCCACAACTCTAAGAAATTCATAAGATTTAGAGGCTTAAGCTCACAGGATCCTGGGTCATTCTATCATCTATAACTTTGAGCTTTTCATAGCATCTAGAGCCCTAGGCTCACGACTAGAAGTAGCTCATGTCATCCATAGCCTAGAGTTGTGATTACTACTCAAAAAGTGCTATTTGATAGCTTGTAATTAACTCTTTTAAACACTTTTGAGTAGTAGTTATTACCTTTTAACTCAATTGGCATGTTAAGGACCCTTGCAATCAATTCTAATCAAATTGTGTTAAGTTTTGGTGTTTTGATAGCTTTTTGATCACCAAAGCAATCCAAGATTGAGGAGAGTTCATTGGAATCCATGGAAAAGCAATGGAAAGCTCAAAAACATGAAGAACCAAAGCTTTGAATTCCTTTCCCATAAGTAAATCCGGAATGCAAGGAGGGGAAGCAAAGAAAAATCTGCCATGAAGCATTCTTGATGACAGTCATGTTAGCCACTTTTGGAGTAATTCCTGGAGTCCAATTTATGCATGCTATATTTCGTTTCTAAGCTCAGGAATTTAACAATCCAATGCTTCAAACGGTGTGTGATTCGGAGTTGAAATGAAGGAGTTACAGCCATTGGAAGCCGATCACTCCAAGCTGAAGGAAGAATTTTGCACGGCTGCGAAATCACCCTTTTGCTGTGAAATGATTTCGCAGCCATTTTGCACAGTGCAACGAAATTTCTCGTGAAGTTTCCCGATATTTGTGATCGACACTTTTGGATATTTTGCTTTAGATTTTTGATGTCTAAATCCCCATTTTCTCCTTGTAACCCACCAATTATAGGATTCCTTAGTTATTAAGTTTGGAAAAGGGGTGAATAACCTCATATATTTTGTTTTGTAATTTTTTTTATAAATAGCTCTCGGGAGCCTGTTCTCAGGAGGAGAGGAGGAACGGATCCTTTTGTAAAAGTTTGAAAGAAAGTAAAATACAGAGCCTTTGCTCTGCCTTACCTTCTCGTTTTGATTGTATTGTATATTATTTACTTTTGATTTCTAGCCAACCAAACTCTGAGGATTTTTCCTCAGAGAATGGATGGCTAGGCTTTTTGTTTCTTGGATCTAAGGTAGCCGGGGAAGGTGCCGAATGCAAGAATTGGTAGTTTTGTTGTTTCAGTTGTTAATGAAGAGAAAGTGTAACCCGTTTATGATTTCTATGTTTTTAGTTAACTTAAAACGCCTTCAATTCACCTGAGCCAACACTTGGTAAGGCAAGTGATCTCCGTCCATGGAGATGCACTAGTTTACCTCTTGTGAGCTTTTGGGAGGTGACCTGAAGGTAGGATTTTCTAGAATGGCCAACACTTGGTAAGCTTTTGGACTCCAAGGAGACATCCATTAGTTATCTCTTGCGAGCTTTTGAAGGGTAATCCAAGGTTAAAGATCACCTTGAATGGCAAGTGCTAGGTGAGAGGTATGAGCCATTGCAAGGTGCATCAGTGAGAGGGATTTAGTGTTTGAACCCATTAATGTGAAGCATCTGTACAACACTGGTTAGAGAATTAACTATATGTTAATTCTCTAATGCGAGGAAAAGAAACAAGTGACCGAAACTCCCTTTTTGTATGAGGAATCTAAGCCTAGTGATCTGAAACTCCAAGAAACACTTTTCTTTGTAAGTAAAATCAGTTACTATTTGTGGTTAGTTTAAAACCAAACCTTTTCCAACTCAAGTTTATGTTTTCTTTTAAAGCTAACCTTAAAATGAAAAAGCACCAAGTCAACTTTGAATTAATATCATTTGTGAAGTGAAAACCCATCCCAGTGAACGATCCTAGAGCCACTATGCTATAGTAGCTTTTTCTTTGCTACCCTAGTATATGGTGTAATAGGTTATAAATTTTGTTGATTACTCCCTCAATCAAGGAGCACCAGCTGGACATGAATCAGCTGAGACACCAATTGGGCATGAATCAAATGGCGCCGTTGCCGGGGATGGTGCCACTTTACAGTGATATCACCTTTTCAGAGTACTTGTGATCTTCATCACAAGTTTGGTGACTTTTCTTTTCCTTTTACTAACTCTTTTTATTTCTTTATTGTTCATATTTTAGTATACCTTTTATTTAGTTTTTAGTTTACCTTAATTTTTTTTTCTTTGAACTGTTTTTCTTTTGTTTTCTTTTGTTTTCTCTGTTTTTAATTCACAAATTGCTAGTTGTGCATGCTCTATTAGATACGAGATAGCAGAGGAAGCCATGAACTTCATAAGTTATGTGGCTGAAGTTTCAAGAGGATGGGATGAACCAAATGAAAGATGGGGAGAATGAAGTCTCAACCTAATGCTAAGGGTGAGATGTATATTTTGGATGACAACATAGACATGAAGGCAAAGATTGCAGCTATGGCAAGGAGATTGGAAGAGCTAGAAATGAAGAAGATGCAAGAAGTGCAAGCCATCTCTCAAACACCATTGCAACCTATGCCCTGTTCCATTTGTCGATCTTTTGAGCACTTGGTAGAAGAGTGTCCTCCCATTCCAACGGTGAGGGAAATGTTTGGTGATTGCAACACCTACAATTCCAATTGGAGGGACCATCCAAAATTCTCTTGGAAACCACAGCCACCTCAGTACAAGCAACCTGCTCAAGCACCACAACAAGCCTCAAACCTTGATCAAGCTATGGTGAATCTTAGCAAGGTCGTGGGAGACTTTGTTGTAGCTCAAAAATCCATCAATGCTCATCTCAGTCAAAGAATTGACAGTGTAGAGAGTTCATTGAACAAAAAGATGGATGGAATACAAAATGATCTATCTCAGAAGATAGATAATCTCCAATATTCAATCTCAAGGTTTGCCAACCTCAACAAAGTGCAAGAAAAAAGGAAACTCTCCTTCTCAACTGACTACTACTCAAAAAGTGCTCTTTGGTAGCTTATAATTAATCATTTTAAACACTTTTGAGTAGTAGTTTTGGCCTTTTAACTCAATTGGCATGTTAAGGACCCTTGAAAGCAATTTTAATCACTTTGTGTAAGTTTTGGTGTTTTTGTTAGTAATTTGATCACCAAAGCAATTCAAGATTGAGGAGAATTATGAGGAATCTTGGGCAAAGCTTGGAAGTCATTTGCCAAGAGTAAATCTGGAATGCAAGGAGAAAAAGTAAAGAGAATCTGCCATGAAGCATATTCTTGATGACAGTCGTAGCAGCCACTTTTGGAGCACTTTCTGGAGTCCAATTGATGCATTTATATACCATTTCAAAGCTCAGGAAGTCAACAATCCAATGCTTCAAACGGTGTGCAATTCGGAGTTGAAACAAAGAAGTTGCAGCCAATCACTCCAAGCTGAAGGAAGCATTTTGCAAAGTGTTGCGAAATCACCCTTTTGTTGCGAAGTGATTTCGCAGCCTTTTTGTACAGTAGGGTGTATTTCCTTCTGAAGTTGCCCGATATATGCCGCAAGTTGGAAGCTGAGAACATCAAGGTGGAAGCCAACTTCGCAGCCCTGCGAGAATAGCTTTTTGCTGCGAAGTGATTTCGCAGCCCTTCTTGAGTGTTTGAGAAATCTCGCAGACACCATTTTCTCTTGCGAAATGGTTCCTGGAGCATCCCGATATTTGCTACCGACATTGGGAGATATTTTGCATCAGATTTTTGTTGTCTAAATCCCAAAAGACTCCTTGTAAGCGACCAATTACAAGATTCCTTAGCTTTTAAGTTAGTAAAAAGAGAAAATATCTATGGAATAATTAGTTTTATATTATGTTCATATAAATACCTCTCGGGAGCCTATTCTCAGGGGGGGATTCTTGTGTAAAGTTTTGAAAAGCAAGTAAAGTTCAGGCCCTTTGTTTTGCCTTACCTTCTCACTTTGTATTTTTATTTTCTTACTAAGTTATGAACTCTCTAAGGAGTTTTCCCCAGAGAATGAGTAACTAAACCTCTAGTTCCTTGGAGCTAAGGTTGCCGGGGAAGGTTCCAAGTGCAATAATGCAAAGCTTTGTGGTTTTAGCAAGTAATGAAGAGGAAGTGAAATCTTTTAGTGATTTCTATGTTTTTAGTTAACTTAAAACACCTTAGAGTCACCTGGGCCAACACTTGGTAAGGCAAGTGATTTCCAACCATGGAGATGCACTAGTTTACCCCTTGCGAGCCTCTAGGAGGTGACTTTAAGGTAGGATTTTCTGGAATTGCCAACACTTGGTAAGCTTTTGTACTCCAAGGAGACATCCATTAGTTATCTCTTGCGAGCTTGAGAAGGGAAGTCCAAGGTTAAAGATCACCTTGAATGGTTAAGGCTTAGTGAGAGGCTTGAACCATTGCAAGTTGCATCAGTGAGAGAATTAAAGTTGAAATCTAATTAAAGGATGTATCTGTACAACACCGTTTAGATAATTGACTATATGTTGAATCTCTAACATGAGGAAAGGAACCATCTGACCGGAGCTATGTCTTTTGCATGAGGAACCACCCCAGTGAACCTGACTTTCCAAGGAATGCTTTTTTTCCTAAGTTATTCCCAATACTTGTTTTGTTAGTTAGTTTAAATCTAAATCTTTGCCAATCAAAGTTTGCATTTTATTTCTTGAGCTAACCTTGAAATGAAACACTACCAATTCACTTTGAATTGATATCATTGATAATTTGGAAACCCTTCCCAGTGAACGATCCTAGAGCCGCTATACTATAGTAGTTTTTTCTTTGCTACCCTAGTATATGGTGTAATAGGTTATAAATTTTGTTGATTACTCCCTCATCCAAGGAGCACCAATTGGACATGAATCAGCTGAGACACCAATTGGGCATGAATCATCAACCTTATCAAAATTCCAAGGGTATCCATCAAGTGGAGGCTCAAAAGGGAGAATCTTCAATGGTGAAGGAAGTTAAAATAGTTATCACTTTGAGGAGTGGTAAAGAGGTTGATTTTCCCACATCCAAGCGAGAGCATAAGCTAGACAGTGAAATAGAGAAAGAAAAGAGGGAGGAAATCAAAGGAAAGAAAAAAGGGAAAAGTACAGAGAAAGATGGCTATGATGTTAATGTAGAAGGAGAACCACAGAGGATAGTCATCAAGGAAGAATTGAAGAAGAAACACATGCCTCCACTTTTCCTCCAAGCTTTGTATGGCAAAATCATATAGAGAAAGTCTCAAGTGAGGGATGCAAACTTCATATGGGATCTGGGCAAGCTAAATCAGGATCAAATTTTTTGATGGACTTAGTCTTTTTAAAGACTAACTAGTCCATATCTTTTTGTTTTATTTATTACTTGTTTTAATTTTGATTTCAATACTTTAATTTTGATTTCAATGCTTTAATTCTAATTTGTTCTGATGTAATATAGGTTTTTGGATGATCAAAATCAAGAGGAATGTCAAAAGAAGTGAAAGAAGGAAGTTGGGAATCAAGAGGAGCTCAAAAGCATAAAAATTCAGTGGTCTGTGAAATTTCGTAGCCAAAAATAGCCCCCTGTGAAATCGCCACTTTGCTGCGAAATTATTTTGCAGCCCCAAGAAGTCGCTGCGAAAACGCCACTTTGCTACGAAATGATTTCGCAGCCCTATGCCCCCCTCTGCGAAACCACCTCTTGGCACATGAGTGCCATTTCGCAGCCTCATACCCTCATTTCGCAGCTGCGAAATCTCCAAAGCGTTAAAATTCCAATTTTCGCAGCCAAAGCCCCATTTCGCAGGGTGTTTCGCAGTTGTGAAACACCCTTTTGGCACACGAGTGCCATTTCGCAGCCGCCCAACCCCATTTCGCAGCTGCGAAATGGGCTGCGAAAATGGCACCCGGCTGCGAAAATCCCATTTGGCTACGAAATGTTTTCGCAGCCCCATAGCTACCCCCTGCCAAATCCTCCATTTGCTGCGAAAATGGTTGTTGTTGCCAAATGATTTTCAAACTTCCAAATGGCTATAAAATGATCTCCAAGCTTCGAAATGGCTGTGAAATGATTTTCAAGCTTAAAAATGGGCTGCGAAAACGTTTTTATTTTTTCCATGGGCTGCAAAAATGTTTTTCTTTTTTCCTTTTGGCTGCAAAATGATCTCCAAGCTACGAAATGACCTCCAGGCTATAAAAATGACTTGCAAAATGAAGAGAGGTTTGCGAAAACGGTTTGCAAAGCCAAGAGAAGTTGTGAAAATGCGAAGAGAGCCCCGCAACCATGCATCTAAAGAGGAAAGCCCTTTCACTGAGATCACACACAAAGCCTCTCACTCCATTTCTGACCTCCTTAAACCAGCAGAGCTGAGGAGACTATGCCACCTAAGGAGACTACCAGAACAGAGGCCAAAGTCCTGATTCAACCCATTCAAGAGGCCACCACAGACGCATCAGCTCCACAGGACCTTTCCATTACTTGATCATCTTTTTACTTTTTGTCTTTACATATTATATTAGTGTAAATAATTTCATATTTTGATGTCTTATATTCTGGGATTGGATGTATTACTGATGATACATCATATATAGACATCATTTTTGTTTAAACTTAGCATTTTTCTATTTCCTCTACTCACTAACTCTTATGTTTTCTTTGAAACATGTGGTTTCTCCTATACGACTCATACTCCATGTCACTCAGGAGGTACCACTTCCTCCCTATTTTTCAATCGCTTTGGCACATTGAGGACAATGTTCAGCTTGGTTGGGGGGAGAGTTGAGGAAGTAAGTTTTGTTATTAATGCTAAGTGATTTTGGTAATTTAGTTGCTTTTCACTTAATTTTTTAAAATTTTTTAAGTTTTTTTCTCTACTCTCCATGGTTATTAAGGAAAAATTCTCAAAAATGAAAAGGGAGAAATTGAATTTTTGTTTTTCACTTAAGAGTTTGTAATATGCTTACTAAAGTTGATGAATTGTTGAAACTTCTATTGAATTCAGCCTTAGTTCTTCCACTTTAAGCTATTCACACACTGTGCACAATAGATTCCGACTATAAGATGAAAAACTATTTCCCTCTTGACTTAGGAAAATTTTAGACTTGGTACCTTTGACCTCATTTAATAGTGTTGGGACACCTTATAAAGGTCAATGAGTCTTTGAAGAAAAAAAAAGAAAGAAAGAAAAAATGTTTGCTTGCCTTGAAACCCGAGCAAGGTTTGAGGGGTATATGATGAAAATCTTTAAAACCTGGTGCCCTAAGCCTTAATTGGTTGGGAGTCACCGACCTCAATGCTCGTTACATGGGTGAATAGGTGGAGTTTAACATATTGTAGGTGCTTAGGTATTAAAAATTCATTCTCAAAAGTCCAGGGTGAAATCCGAGGAGTTAGTGGTTGAAAAATCCTTAAAACTTGATGCACTAAACCTTAATTGGTTGGGAGTCATCGATGGACCCCCGTTACATGGACAATTTAGAAAAGAATACCTTTAAGCCTTGTACCCCTACAATGAAAAAAAATTGTGAGAAAAGAGGTGCGTTCTTAACCTATTGGAGGTTGATCAGTTTGCTAAGCTATGAAAAAGAACTAAGTTGGGGGGAGAGATTAGTTCAACATACTATATTCAGAAACTAATAAATAACACTTAGATTTTTGTGGAAGAGTAAGGTTTGACCCTTTGGGAGTGGAAACTCTTTTAAAAGCCTAAATTTGCATAATGCCTTCTCTTTATGAATTGTGATTAGACAAGTTATTTGATAACTCTTGTTGAAGTTTGAGTTTTATTTCTTTAATGTTCCATGTGAGAGTTAGATCATCATGCCACTTGAGAATTGTTTTTTGATCAGCATGATGTTGTAAATTATAGTAATGTTTATTTTTATTTTTCTCTCCTTCGTTGCTAAGGGACTAGCAATATGTCGGTTGGGGGGAGTGATTACTACTCAAAAAGTGCTATTTGATAGCTTGTAATTAACTCTTTTAAACACTTTTGAGTAGTAGTTATTACCTTTTAACTCAATTGGCATGTTAAGGACCCTTGCAATCAATTCTAATCAAATTGTGTTAAGTTTTGGTGCTTTGATAGCTTTTTGATCACCAAAGCAATCCAAGATTGAGGAGAGTTCTTTGGAATCCATGGCAAAACAATGGAAAGCTCAGAAACATGAAGAACCAAAGCTTTGAAGTCCTTTTCCATAAGCAAATCCGGAATGCAAGGAGGGGAAGCAAAGAGAAATCTGTCATGAAGCATTCTTGAAGACAGTCATGTTAGCCACTTTTGGAGCACTTCCTGGAGTCCAATTTATGCATGCTATATTTTGTTTTGAAGCTCAGGAAGTCAACAATCCAATGCTTCAAACGGTGTGCGATTCGGAGTTGAAATGAAGAAGTTACAACCATTGGAAGCCGATCACTCCAAGCTGAAGGAAGAATTTTGCACGGCTGTGAAATCACCATTTTGTTGCGAAATGATTTCGCAGCCATTTTGCACAGTGCAACGAAATTTCTCCTGAAGTTTCCCGATATTTGCGACCAAAACTTTTGGATATTTTGCTTCAGATTTTTTATGTCTAAATCCCCATTTTCTCCTTGTAACCCACAAATTATAGGATTCCTTAGTTATTAAGTTTGGAAAAGGGGTGAATAACCTCAGATATTTTGTTTTGTAATTTTCTTTATAAATAGCTCTCAGGAGCCTGTTCTCGGGAGGAGAGGAGGAACGGATCCTTTTGTAAAAGTTTGAAAGAAAGTAAAATACAGAGCCTTTGCTCTGCCTTACCTTCTCATTTTGATTGTATTGTATATTATTTACTTTTTAGCCAACCAAACTCTGAGGATTTTTCCTCAGAGAATGGGTGGCTAGGCTTTTTGTTTCTTGGAGCTAAGGTAGCCGGGGAAGGTGCCGAATGTAAGAATTGGTAGTTTTGTTGTTTCAGCTGTTAATGAAGAGAAAGTGTAACCCGTTTATGATTTCTATGTTTTTAGTTAATTTAAAACGCCTTCAATTCACCTGAGCCAACACTTGGTAAGGCAAGTGATCTCCGTCCATGAAGATGCACTAGTTTACCTCTTGCGAGCTTTTGGGAGGTAACCTGAAGGTAGGATTTTCTAGAATAGCCAACACTTGGTAAGCTTTTGGACTCCAAGGAGACATATATTAGTTATCTCTTGCGAGCTTTTGACGGGTAATCCAAGGTTAAAGATCACCTTCAATGGCAAGTGCTAGGTGAGAGGTATGAGCCATTGCAAGGTGCATCAGTGAGAGGGATTTAGTGTTTGAACCCATTAATGGGAAGCATCTGTACAGCACCGATTAGAGAATTAACTATATGTTAATTCTCTAATGCGAGGAAACGAAATAAGTGACCGGAACTCCCTTTTTGTATGAGAAATCTAAGCCTAGTGATCTGAAACTCCAAGAAACACTTTTCTTTGTAAGTAAAATCAGTTACTATTTGTGGTTAGTTTAAAACCAAACCTTTTCCAACTCAAGTTTATGGTTTCTTTTAAAGCTAACCTTGAAATGAAAAGGCACCAAGTCAACTTTGAATTAATATCATTTGTGAAGTGAAAACCCATCCTAGTGAATGATCCTAGAGCCACTATGCTATAGTAGCTTTTTCTTTGCTACCCTAGTATATGGTGTAATAGGTTATAAATTTTGTTGATTACTCCCTCGATCAAGGAGCACCAGCTGGACACGAATCAGCTGAGACACCAATTGGGCACGAATCAAGTTGTTCATAGCATTTAGAGCCATAAGCTCAGGACCCAGAGTTGTTCATGTCAACCATAGCACTGAGCTGTTCATACCATCTAGAGCCCTGAGCTCTCGACCTAGGAGTCTTTGATGTCATCGATAGCCTTGACCTATGTATAACATCTAGAGCCCTCAGCCCATGACTCAGAGTATTTCATGTCATCAATAACCTTAAGTTGTGCATAACATCTAGAGCTCTAAGCTCATAACTAGGAGTCTTTGATGTCAACCATAACCTTAAGCTTTACATAAAATCTAGAGGCCTGATCCCATGACCCGGAATTCTTCATGTCATCCACAACCCTGGTTTATTAGTAGCATCTAGAGCCCTGAGCTCATGACTCAGAGTCGTTCATGTATTCCACTGCCTAGAGCAGTTCATAACATCTAGAGGCTTGAGCTCATGACAAAGAATCGTTCATATCATCCACAACCTAGAGCGGTTCATAACGTCTATAGGCCTAAGCTCACGGAATCCCAAGTCATCCATATCATCCACAACTATGAGTTGTTCATAGCTTCTACAGCTTTAAGCTCCGAACCTAGAGTCTTTCATGTCAACCACCACCCTGAGTTGTTTATAGTATTTAGAGCCTTGAACTCATAGCTCGGAGTCCTTCATGTCATCCACAACCTTGACTTTTTCATAGCATCTAGCGCCTTGAGCTCATGACCTGGAGTCATTCATGTCAATCATAGCCCTGAGTTGTTCATAGCATCTAGAGCCTTGACATAAAAACCTAAAGTCGTTCTTATCTTCCATAGCCCTGAGTAGTTCATAGCATCTGGAGGCTTGAGCTCATGACGTAGAATCGTTCATATCATCCATGACCCTAACCGATTCATAGCATCAAGAGGTCTGAGCTCACGGGATCTCGATTCATACATATAATCAACAACTCTAAGTTGTTCATAGCATCTAGAGCCCTAAGATGATGACCTAGAGTAGAGCATGTCATCCATAGCTCTGAGTAGTTCATAGCATCTAGAGCCTTGAGCTCATGACCCAGAGTCGTTCATGCCATCCATAACCCTAAGTTGTTTATAGTATTAAGAGCCTTGAGCTCACGACCTAAACTCTTTCATGTCATCAATAGCCCAGACTTATATATAGCATGTAGAGCCCTATGCTCATGACCCGGAGTCTTTCATGTCATTGACAACCTTAAGTTGTACATAACATTTAGGGCCCTGAACACATGACTAGGAGTCCTACACGTCAACCACAACCTTAAGTTGTTCATAGAATCTAGAGGCCTGAGCTCATGGCCTAGAGTCATTCAGAACAATTACAACGCTGAGTTGTTCATAGTATCTAAAGCCTTGAGCTCACAAACCGGAGTTGTTCATGTCAACCACAACCTTGAGCTATTCATAGCATCTAGAGCCTTGAGCTCACGACTTGGAGTCGTTCATGTAGCCATAGCCCTGAGATGTTCATAACATCTAGAGCTTTGAACTCATGACCTGGAGTCTTTCATGTCATTAACAACCTTAAGTTGTACATAGCATTTAGAGCCCTTAGCTCATGACTCAGATTCTTTCTTGTTGACCATAACCCAGTGTTGTTCATAGAATCTAGAGGCCTGAGCTGGTGAACTGGAGTCATTCATCTTATCCACAACCCTAAGTTCTTAATAGCATCTACATCCCTAAGCTCACAACTCGGAGTTGTTCATGTCATCCACAGCCCTTAGCAGCTCATATCATCTAGAGGCTTCAACTAATGACGTAGAATCATTCATATCATCCACAACCCTAAGCAATTCATAGCGTCTAAAGGCTTAAGCTCATGGGATCCTAAGTCGTTCATATCATCCACAAGTTTAAGCACTTTATAACATCGAGAGCTTTGGTCTCACGACCTAGAGTAGCTCATGTCATCCATAGCCCAAAGTTGTTAATATCATCTAGAGCCTTAAGTTCATGATCTAGAGTTGTTCATGCCATCCACAACCTTGAGCTATTCACAGTATCTAGAGCCCTGAGCTCTCAACCCAGATTTTTTCATGGTATCGATAACCCTAACCTATGTATAACATCTAAAGCCCTCAGCTCACAACCCAAAGTCTTTCTTATCATTAATAACCTTAAGTTGTGCATAACTTCTAGAGACCTATACTCATGACTAGGAGTCTTTGATGTCAACCATAGGCTTAAGTTGTTCATAGAATTTAGAGGCTTGAGCCCATGACCCAAAGTCGTTCATGCCACCCATAACCCTAACTTGTTAGTAGCATCTAAAGCCTTCAGCTCACTACCCGAAGTCATTCATTTTAATTACCACCCTAATGTGTTCATAGGATCTAGAGCCCTAAGATCATGACCCTGAGTCATTCATATCTTCCACAACCCTGACCAGTTCATAACCTTTAGTGGTTGAGCTCGTGACACAGAATCGTTCAAATCATCTATAGCTTAGAACAGCTCACAACATTTGCAGGCCTAAGCTCACAGGGTCCCAAGTCGTTCATATCATTCAAAACCCTAAGTTGTTCATACCTTCTAAAGCCTTGAGATCAGGACCTAAAGTCTTTCATGTGAACCACTACCTTGAGTTGTACATAATATCTAAAGCTCTAAGCTCATAACCTGGAGTTTGTAATGTCATCCATAGCCTTGAGTTGTTGAGAGCATCTAAAGCCTTGAGCTCATGACCCGAAGAAGTTCATGTCAGCCACAACCTTGAGCTTTCCATAGCATCTAGAGCCTTGAGATCACGACTCTAAGTCGTTCATGTCATCCATAGCCTTGAGTAGTTCATAGTATTTAGAGGCTTGAGCTTAGGAGGTAGAACCATTCATATCATCCACAACCTTAAGCGATTCTTAGCATCTAGAGGATTGAGCTAATGGGATCCTAAGTCGTTCATAACATCCACAATTTTGAGTTGTTCATAGCATCTAAATCCCTAAGCTCATGACCCGGAGTAGCTCAGGTCATCCACAACCCTGAGTTGTTCATAGCATCTAGAGCCCTGAGCTCATGACTTGGGATCGTTCAAGTCAACCATAATCTTGAGTTGTTCATAGTATCTAAAGCTCTGAGCTTCTAGCCCAGAGTTGTTCATGTCATGCACAACCCTGAGTTATTCATAACATTTAGAGCACTAAGCTCATGACGCATAATCTTTCATGTCATTGACAACCTTAAGTTGTGTATAGCATCTAGAGCCTTGTGCTCATGACTCAGAGTCATTCATGTCAACCACGACCTTAAGCTATTCATAAAATATAGAGGCCCGAGCTCATGACCTGAAGTCATTCATGTTATCCACAACCCTGAGTTGTCAATAGCATTTAAAGCCCTGAGCACATGACTCGTAGTCATTCATGTCATCCATAACACTGAGGAGTTCATAGAATTTAAGGGCTTGAGCTCATGATGCAGAATGATTCAAATCATCCATAACCCTTAGTCGTTCATAGCATCTAGAGGTTTGAGCTTGTAGGATCCCAACTCAATCATATCATCCACAACTCTCATTTGTTCATAGTATTTGGAACCTTGAGCTCACAACCCGAATCGTTCATGTCAACCACAACCTTGAGCTGTGTATAGCATCTAGAGCCCTCAACTCTCAACCTAAAGTTTTTTATGTTATCGAAAGCCCATTGATTACTATTCAAAAAGTGCTATTTTATAGCTTGTAATTAACTCTTTTAAACACTTTTGAGTAGTAGTTATTACCTTTTAACTCAATTGGCATGTTAAGGACCCTTGCAATAATTTCTAATCAAATTGTGTTAAGTTTTGGTGTTTTTAATAGCTTTTTGATCACCAAAGCAATCTAATATGAGGGAAAGCTTTATATAATCCATGGAAAATCAAATGGAAGCTCATTTACAAGAAGAATCCAAGATTTGGAGCTTTTTAGTCCTTTTCCAAAAGCACATCAAGAATGCAAGGAGGAGAAGCAAAGAGAGGAATCTAACATGAAGAATTCAAGAGGACAGAAACTGTTGGACACATTTCGAGTACTTTCTGAAATCCATTTCATTAATACCATATCTTGTTTTGAATCTTGGGAAGTCAGGAGTCCAACGCTTCAAACGGTGCACGAATTGGAGCTGAAACGAAGAAGTTATGGCTGTTTTAAGACAACTGCGCAAAGCTGAGCGAAATGATCTGCGAAAATTTCGCAGGGTGTTTCGCAGCTCCGAAACCACCCTTTGGCACACGAGTGCCATTTCAAATCTCCACCCCCTCATTTCGAAGCTGCGAAATGGGCTGCGAAAATGTCTCCACCCTCCAAAAATGCTCCTTGGTTGCGAAATGGCCTCCAAGCTACGAATCAAGTTGCAAATCATCTCCAAGTAGTGAAATCACCTCCAAGTTGCAAAACCAAAGTTCAAACTTGCAAAATGGATAATTCAACACGTGAATCACCTTGCAAAATCCACTTGTGCAATCTCAGATATTTGCAACCGACTTAGTTAGATTTTTTCTCAAGATATTTTGTGTAAATTTCTATTTTCTCCTTGTAATCAGTCAAAGTTATTATTTGGATATTTCTTAGAAAATATCTTCTTTATATATATCTTTGAACCAATGTAAAGAAATCAATCTTGTCAGATATGTAATCGACGATAGAAGAAATATATTTTATAGAGCACTTGCTCTGTTTTTCCTTCACATTTTTGTTTTCTCGTTATTTTTATTTCTAGCAACGCAAACTCTGAGGATGTTTCCTCAGAGGATGAGTGGCTAGGCTCTTTGTCTCTTGGAGTGAAGAAAGCCGGGTAAGTTTCCACACGCAAAAATTGGAAGTTTTGTTGTTTCAGCTTTTAATTAAGAGAAAGTGTAACCGGTTAATGGTTTTTATCTTTTTAGTTAACTTAAAATGCCTTGAAATCACTTGGGCCAACACTTGGTAAGGCAAGTGGTCTCCATCCATTGAGATACACTAGTTTATCTCTTGCGAGCCTTTGGGAGGTGGTTTAAAGGTAGGATTTTCTAGAATAGCCAACACTTGGTAAGCTTTTGGACTCCAAGGAGACATCCATTAGTTATCTCTTGCGAGCTTTTGACGGGTAATCCAAGGTTAAGGATCACCTTGAATGGCAAATGCTAGGTGAGAGGCATGAGCCATTGCAAGATGAATCAGTGAGAGGGATTTAGTGTTTGAACCCATTAAGAGGAAGCATCTGTACCACACCGATTAGAGAATCAACTATATGTTAATTCTCTAATGCGAGGAAAAGATTCAAGTGACCGGAACTCCCTTTTTGTATTAGGAACCTGAGCCTAGTGATCTGAAACTCCAAGAAACACTTTTCTTTGTAATTAAAATTAGTTACTATTTTTGTTAGCTTAAAACCAAACCTTTTTCACTCAAACATCTTTATGTTTTCTTTTAGAGCTAACCTTGAAATGAAAAAGCACCAATTCAGCTTTGAATTAATATCAATTGTGAAGTGAAAACCCATCCCAATGAACGATCCTAGAGCCACTATGTTATGCTAGCTGAGACTATCCTAGTACATGGTGTAATAGGTTATAAATTTTGTTGATTACTCCCTGAGGACCGAAATCGAGGAACACCAGTTGGACATGAATCAAATGACACCATTGTTGGGGACCATCGAGAGGACATGAATCAGTTGATACACCAATTGGGAATGAATGACCCATTCCTATGTATAGATTCTAAAGCCCTCAGCTCTTGACCAGGAGTCTTTCACGTAATCAACAGTTTTAAGCTATGTATAGCATTTAAAGCCCTGGCTCATGACTCAAATTCTTTCGTGTCAACTAGAATCCTCAACTATTCATAGAATTTAGAGGCCTATGCTCAGAACCTGAAGTCGTTCCTTTCAATTACAGGCTTGAGTTGTTCATAGCATTTAGAACCTTGAGCTCACGACTGAAAGTTGTTTATGTCTTCCATAGCCCTGAGCAGCTCATAGCATCTAGAGGCTTGAGCTCATGACATAGAATCATTCATATCATCCATAACATGAGTGGTTTATAGCATCTAAATGACTAAGCTCACAGGATCCCGAGTCATTCATATAATCCACAACTCTGAGCTATTCATAGCATCCAAAGCCTTAGGATCACCACTCAAAGTAGTGCATGTCATCTACAGCCCTGAGCTATTCATAACGTATAGAGCCCTAAGCTCATGACCTAGAGTCATTCATGTCATCCACGACCCTGAGCTATTCATAGTATCAAGAGCCCTAAGCTCATAACTTAAACTCTTTCATGTCATCGATAACCCAACCTTGTGTATCGCATGTAAAGACCTAAGCTCACAACCCGTAGTTTTTCATGTCATCGACAGCCTTAAGTTATGTATAACATTTAGAGCCCAAAGCTCAAAAGTCAAAGTTACTCATGTCAACCACATCCCTTAGTTGTTCATCGAATCTAGAGGCCTAAGCTCATGACCCAAAGTTGCTCATGTCATCCATAACCTTGAGTTGTTAATAGCATCTAGAGCCCTAAGCTCCCTACCCAGAGTTGTTCATGTCATCCACAACCCTAAATTTTTCTCTTCATGATATCTAAAGGCCTGAGCTCATGACTCAGAGTCGTTCATGTCATCCACAACCTTGAACTATTCATAAGATTAAGAACCCTGAGCTCACTACCCGGAGTTGTTCATGTCATCCACAACCCTGAATTTTTCATAGGATCTTGAGCTTTGAGCTCACGACCTATAGTCGTTCATGTCAATCACAACCCTGAGCTATTCGTTGCATGTAAAGCATTGCAATCACGTTCCAAAGTCTTTCATGTCAATAACAACCTTGAGTTGTTCATAGAATCTAGGGACCTGAGCTCATAACCCAGAGTTGTTCATGTATTCATAGCCTTGAGTTGTTAATAGCACCGAGAGGCCTTACCTCATGACTCGAAGTCGTTCATTTCAACAACATCCCTGAGTTGTTCATATCATCTAGAGCCCTAAGCTCATGAGTCGGAGTCTTTCATTTCATCGACAACCTTAAGTTGTTCATCACATCTGGAGCCTTAAGCTCATAAATTGGAGTCTTTCATGTCAACCACAACCCTTAGTTATTCATAGAATCTAAAGGCTTGAGCTTATGACCTGGAGTCATTCATGTCATCCACAAGCTTGAGTTGTTAATAACATCTAAAGCCTTCAACTCACGACTTGGATTTGTTCATGTCATCCACAACCCTAGAAGTTCATAGCATCTAAAGGCTTGAGCTCATGACATAGCATCATTCATATCATCCATAACCCTTAGCGGTTCATAGCATCTAGAGACTTGATCTCACGGGATCCCGAATCATTCATATCATCTACAAATTTGAGTTGTTCATAGCATCTAGAGCCTTGGGCTCACGATTGGTAGTAGCTTATGTAATCCACAACCTAAACCTGTTCATAGAATTTGGAGCCTTGAGCTCACGACCCTGAGTCATTCATCTCAACCACAACCCTAAGTTGTTCATAGCATCTCTAGCCTTAAGGTCATGACTTAGAGTCGTTCATGTCATCCACAACCCTGAGTTATTCCTAGAATTTGCAGCCTAAGCACACAAGATCGCAACTCATTTATTTCATCCACAACTCTGAGTTGTTCATAGCATCTAGAGCCTTGAGCTCATGACTTGGAGTCGTTCATGTGAACCAAAGGCTTGAGCTGTTCATAGTTTTAGAGGACTTTACTCATAGGATCCCAAGTCGTTCATATAATTCATAACTTTAGATTGTTTATAGCATCCAGAGTCCTAAGCTCATGACCTTAAGTAGCTCATGTCATCCATAACTCTAAGTTGTTCATAGCATCTAGAGCCTTGAGCTCATGACTCTAAGTATCTCATCTCATCCATACCTCTAAGTTATTCAAAACATTTAAAACCCTGAGTTTATGACCTAGAGTCATCCATGTCATCCACAACCCTAAGTTGTCCATAGAATCTAGAGACTTGAGTTCATGATGTAGAATCATTCATATCATCCATAGCCTTGAGCGGTTCATAGTATCTAGGGGCCTGAGCTCACAGGATCTTAATTTTTTCTTATCATCCATAACTCTTACATGTTCATAGCATCTAAAGCCCTCAGCTAGCGACCCAAGGTTTTTTAGGTCAACCACAGCCCTGTGTTGTTCCTAGTATCTAAAGTCCTAAGCTCATGACCTAGTGTCATTAATGTCACCCATAGCCCTGAGTTGTTCACACCATTTAGAGCCTAGAGATTATAACCCATGATCATTTATGTCAACCACAGCCTTGAACTATTCATCACATCTAGAGCTCTAAGCTCACGACCCAAAGTCATTCATTTCATCCATAACCCTTATCCATTCATATCATTTAGAGGCTTAAGCTAATGACACAAAATCATTCATATCATCCATTACCCTGAGTTGTTCAAAGCATCTAGAGCCCTGAGCTCATAGGATCCCGAGTTGTTCATATCATCCATAACTCTAACTGGTTCATGGCATCTAGATCCGTAGGCTCACGACCTAAAGTTGTTCACCTCAACCAAAGCCTTAAGTGGTTCATATCTTCTAGAGACCTGTGCTCCTAGGATGCTGAGTCATTTATATTGTTCAGAACTCTAATATGTTCATAACATCCAAAGCCTTGATCTCACGACTCGAAGTAGCTCTTTTCATCCATAATCTTGAGTTGTTCATCGCATCCAAGCCTTACACTTACGACCCAAAGTAGTTCATCTCATCCAAATCCCTAAGTTTTTCATAGCATCTAAAGCCTTGAGCTTACGACCCAGAGTCGTTCATGTCAACTAAAACCCTGAGGTGTTCATAGTGTTGAAAGGGCTAAGCTCATGACCCAGAGTCATTAATGTCATCCACAACCCTAAGTAGTTCACAACATCTAGAGGCCTGAATTGATGGGATCCTAATTCATTCAGATCATCCATAACTTTGAGTTGTTCATTGCTTCTAGAGCTTGGAGATCACAACCCAAAGTCTTTCATGTCATCCATAGCCCTGATCCGCTTATAGCATTTAAAGGCTTGAGCTCATGATGTAGAATCTTTCATAGAATTCGCAACCTTGAGTGGTTCATAGCATCTAAAGGCCTAGGCTCATGAGATCCTGAGTCGTTCATATCATCCATAATTCTAAGTTGTATATAGCATCCAGAACCTTGAGTTCACCACCTAGAGTAACTCTTATCATCCACAATCTTGAGGTGTTCATAGCATCTAGAGTCCTGAGCTCACGACCAGGAGTTGCTCAAGTCAACCACGACACTTGGTTGTTCATAGTATCTAAAGCCTTAAGCTTTCAATCTAAAGTCATTCATGCCATCCACAACCCTGAGTTGGGCAGAGCATCTAGATCTTTGAGCTCCTGACTCGAAGTCTTTCTTTCTTGACATTGAAAGACGTAAGTTGTGCATAACATTTTGAGTTTTGAGGTCACGATCTAGACTCTTTCATGTCATCAAAAGCCTTGAGTTGTGCATAACCTCTAGAGGCCTAAGCTCATGTCTTGGAGTCTTTCATGTCAACCATAACCCTAAGTTGTTCATAGTATCTAAAAGGCCAAAGCTCATCACCGAGAATCATTCTTATCTTCCACAACCTTGAGTTGTTCATAGCATTTGGATCCCTGAGGTCACAACCCAGATTTGCTCATGTCAACCACAGGCCTGAGTTGTTCATAACATCTAAAGCCCTGAGCTCACAACCTCTAGTTGTCAATGATAGTCTTGAGCTATTCATAGCATCTAGAGCCTTAAGCACATAACTCAAAGTTGTTCATCTCAACCAAAGTAAAGACCTGTTCATTTCATCTAGAGCCTTGAGCTCATGACTAAGAGTTGTTCATGTCATTCATACCCCTAAGTTATTCATAGAAGTTAAAGGTTTGAGCTAATGATGTAGAATCATTCATATCATCCACAGCCCTAAGCAGTTCATAGTATGTAGAGGCTTGAGCTGACAGGATCCAAATTCGTTCATATCATCCACAACACTAAGCTATTCATAGCATTTAAAGCATTTAGCTCACAACCCGGAGTCATTCATGTCAACCAAAGCCTTAAGCGATTCATAGCATCTATAGGCTCGAGCTCACAGGATTATGGATCATTCATATCATTAACAACTCTAGATTGTTCATAGCATCCATAACCTTTAACTCAGGATCCGGAGTAGCTCATGTCATCCACTGCCCCTGAGCAGTTCGTAGCATCCAAAGCCCTAAGCTCATGACCCAGAATAGCCCATCTCATCCACAACCCTGAGCACTTCATAGCATCAAAAGCCTTGAGCTCATGACTTACAAATGTTTATGTCAACCACAACCTTGAGTTGTTCATAGTATTAGGAGCCTAGAGCTCATGACCAGGAGTCGTTCATATAATTCATAGCCTTGAGCTATTCATAACATCTAAAGACTTAAGCTCATGATGAAGAATCATTCATATCATTCACAACCTTTAATGGTTCATAGCATCTTGAGGTGTGAGCACATAAGATCTTGAGTAATTCATATCATCCACAACTTTGAGTTGTTCATTGCTTTTAAAGCACTAAGCTTAAGACTCGAAGTCTTTCATGTTAACCACATCCCTATTCATAACATCTAGAGCTTTGAGCTCCTAACCCGAAGTTTTTCATATCATTCATAGCCTTGAGTAGTTCATAGAATCTAGAGCCCTAAGCTCACGACTCGGAGTCATTCATATTAACCACAACCTTGAGCTATTCATAACATGTAGAGCCTAGAGCTCCCAACCTGTAGTCTTTCAAGTTAATAATAGCCTTGAGTTGTTCAGATTATCTAGTGGCCTCATCTTATGACCTGAAGTCGTTCAAGTCATCCATAGGCCTAAATTGTTCATATGATCTAGAGCTCGTAGATCAGAACCTCAAGTCGTTCATTTCAACCCCAATCTTGAGCTATTCATAGCATCTAAAGCCTTAACCTCAAGACTCAGAGTCTTTCAAGTTAACAGCAGCCCAAAGTTGGTCATAGTATCTAGAGGCTTAAGATCATGAGTCAGAGTCGTTCATGTCATCCACAACCCTAAGTTGTTCACAACATCTAGACCTTGAGATCATGAGCTAAAGTTGTTCATGTCAACCATAGCTTTAACTTTTTCATAGCATCTAGAATCCTAAGCTCACGACTCATAGTCGTTCATGTCAACCGCAACCTAGAGTTGTTAATAACATCTATAGACCTATCATCATGGCCTAGAGTCGTTCATGTCAACTATAGCCTTAAGTTGTGCATAGTATCTTAAGCCTAGAGCTCAAGACCTATAGCGGTTCATGTCAAGCATAGTCTAGAGTTGTTTATAGAATTTAGAGCCCTAAGCTCATGACCTAGAGTTGTTCATGTGAAGCACAACCCATAGTTGTTCATAGCACCTCAAGCCCTGAGCTCACGACCTTTAGTCGTTCATGTCAATCTCAACCTAAAGTTGTTTATAGCATCTAGAGCCCTGAGCTCATGACCTAGAGTTATTCATGTTAGCCACAACCCTTAGTAGTTTATAGCATCAAAAGCCCTCACCTCATGACCTGTAGTCATTCATGTCAACCATAACCTAAAGTTTTTCATAGCTTTTAAATCTTTGAGCTCACGACCTGGAGTTGTCATGTCAACCACAACCCTAAGCTCTTCATAGTATCTAGCAACCTGACCTCATGACCTAGAGCCATTCAAGTCATCTACAAGCCTAAATTATTCATAGGATCTAGAACCTTGAGATCATGATTTGAAGTCATTCATGTTAACCACAGCCCCGAACTGTTCATAACATTTAGAGCCTTGAGCTCATTACCCAAAGTCTCTTAAGTCAATAACAACCCTGAGTTGTTCATAGTATCTAGAGGCCTGAGCTTATGAGTCGTAGTTGTTCTTGTCATCCACAACCCAGAGTTGTTCATAGCATCTAAAGCCTTGAGCTCACGACCTAGAGTCGTTCATGTCAACCACAAACCTGAGCTGTTCATAGTATCTAGAGACTTGAGCTCATGATCCAGAGTTGTTCATGTCATCCACAAGCCTAAATTATTCATATGATCTAGAGTCTTTAGCTCACAACCCATAGTCATTTATGGTAACCATAACCTTGAGCTCACAACCCGAAGTCTTTCAAGTAAATATCAAACTTGAGCTATTGATAGTATATAGAGGCTTGAGCTCATGAGTTGGATTCGTTCATGTCATCCATAGCCTTGAGTTGTTCATACTAATTTAGAGCCCTCAGCTCATAACCTAAAGTTGTTCATGTCAACCATAGCTTTGAGTAGTTCATAACATCTAGAGCCCTAAGCTCATGACCCATAGTCATTCATGTCAACCATAACCTAGAGCTGCTTATTGCATCTAGAACCCTTAGCTCATGACCTAGAGTCATTCATGTCAACCACAACCCTAACCTGTTTATAGCATCTAGAGCCTTGAGCTCATGACCCAAATTCATTCAAGTCATTAACAGGCTTGAGCTCATGAGCTAGAGTCATTCATGTCATCCACAACCTTGAGTTGTTCTCAACATCAAGAGCCTTCACATCATAATCTGGAGTTGTTCATTTCAACCAACCCTTAATTGTTCATAACATATAGTGCCCTGAGCTCACGACCCGTAGTTGTTCATGTCAACAACACTCCAGATATATTCATACCATCTAAAGACCTAAGCTCATGACCTGGAGTCATTCATGTTAACCCCAAGTCTGAGCTGTTCATAGCCTCTAGAGCCTTGAGCTCACGATCTAGAGTCGTTCATGTGAACCATAGCCAAGAGTTGTTCCTTACATCTAGAACTCTGAGCTAACAACCTAGATTCATTCATGTCAACCACAACCCTAAGCTCTTCATAGTATCTAAAGGCCTGAGCTCATGACCCAGAGTCGTTCATGTCATCCATAACCCTAAATTATTCATAATATTAATATCCTTGAGATCACGACCCAGAGTTATTCATGTCAACAACAACCTTGAGCTATTCAAATCATCTAGAGCCTTGAGCTCATGACCCATAGTCTTTCAAGTCAACAATAGCACTAAGTTGTTCATAGTATCTAGAAGCCCTAGGTCATGAGCTAGAGTCAATCATGCCATCCACAACCCAGAGTTGTTCATAGAATCTAGAGCCTTGAGCTCACAACCTCGAGTCATTCATTTCAATGAGAATACTAAGTTGTTCATTTCATCTAGACCCATTAGATGATGACTCGAAGTCTTTCAAGTCAATAAAGGCCTTGAGCGTTTCATAGTATTGATTCGCGTGTAACTCCAAATGGGTCATTTAATCAAAAACATTTATAAAACCTATGACCTCATACTAACGTAGCAAAGCTACTATAGTATAGTGGCTCTAGGGTCGAACTCTGGGATGGGTTTTCATTCTACCAGTGATATACTCAAAATTAGAAATTGTATTTAATGATTTCCTTAATCAAAAACTTAAAGTTTAAAAGAAAATAAAATTTGTTTTGAAAGTGTTTGAAACTAAACTAACATAAACTAATTAAAAATGGAAGAAAGAAAGTCTCCCGGAGCTAAGGGTTGCTAGGATCAAGTTCAGAATAGAAAGTGGAAAATTCCGGATTTTTCTCCTCGCATTGGGGATTTAACCTATAGTTATTTCCCGAACCGGTATAGGTTTGACAATGAAGATTTAATCCATAAAAGATCAATAGAAATGGTAGTCAAGGTCCATTAATGGCTTAAGACACTATGGGTCTTCACCTTGAATCACTTTCCAATGACTCGTACATGATAACTAATGGACTAATATGGATCTAGCAATAAGCATCCATAAAGACCTGAAGCTTACCATGTATTGGTCATTCAAAGTGATTCTAAGGGGTTTAAAGCAAAACTTTGGATTTAGAAGCCATTTATGAATTCCAACTACCTGAATTTAATGCATGGAAGCTTTCCACCTTTTCATCTGAACTTTTCACCTAGCTCCCTTTACTCCAAGAAACCGAAAGTTTAGCCTCCCATCCTCCGGGCAAACATCCTTAGAGGTTGTTTGGCTTCCAAGAAAAAGAAAATAATAAAGAGAAAAGAGAAACGAGAGAGCTCTGTAAAATTCTAAGTGTAAAAATGTAATACGTATTCTATATCTTCCAAGAGGTGATTTCCACCCCTTATAAAGTCTTTACAAAAGCAAAAGCTTATGATTGGTTAGTTACAAGGATAAGAAAGGAAATTACATCACAAAATACAAAGGAAAATGTCTAAAGTGGAGTCGGCAAAGGCAGAGCAAAATTCGCAACACGCATGGGTTATGCGAATGTTATGCGAATGTTATGCGAATTTCGCATAACACCTTGTGGAATGAGAAATTTTCGCATAACCTGGAGCAGTTTGCTTCCGAAGGCCATATCCTCCTCATTTCAGTTCTAAATCGTGTACGGTTTGAAGCGTTGGATTCTTGACTTCCAGAGATTTGAAATGGTATATAGCATGTAAAAAATGGACTTCGGGAAGTGCTCCAAAAGTGTGAAAGAAGACTGCAGCTGCTACATCTTGATTTTTTTCACTTTGCTTCTCTTTGCTTCTCTCCTTTGCTTGACTTGTCTTAATGATCCAAAAAGCTGTCAAAACATTAAAACTAGCCACAAATATGATTAGAAGACATTGCTAGGTCCTTAACATGCCAATTGGACTAAAGATGGAGAACTACTACACAAAAGTGCTTAAAACATAATGCATTAAAGGTGTAATATAGCACTTTTTGGGCAGTAATCAAGTATGGAAAACTCTAAGCTCTTGAGCCAGTTTCATTCATGTCATCCACAACCTTGATTTGTTTATAGAACCTAGAGCCTTGAGCAAAAGACCTAGATATGTTCATGTCAATCATAACTCTGAGCTGGTCCTAGCATCTAGAGCCCTAAGCTCATGACACGTGGTTATTCATGTTAACCATAGCCTAGAGCTGCTCATAGCAAATAAAACCCTGAGATCACGACCTATAGTCATTCATCTCAACTACTACCCAGACTTGTTCACAACATCTAGAGCCTTGAGCTCATGACTCAAAGTCATTTAAGTTAATAACAGCCCTGAGCTGGTTTGATTCATGCCCAATTGGTGTCTCAGTTGATTCATGTCCAGCTGGTGCTCTTTGATTGAGGGAGTAATCAACAAAATTTATAACCTATATCACCATGCATTAGGATAGCTTTAGCTAATATAGCATAGTGGCTCTAGGATCATTCTCTGGGAAGGGTTTTCAACTCACAACTGATACCAATTCAAAGTTAAATTGGTGTTTTTTCATTTCAAGGTTAGCTTAAGAAATAAAACACAAACTTTGGTTAAATGAGGTTTTGTTTCAAGCTAACTAAAAAGAAAGTAATGGAAATTACTTATGAAGAAAAACATTCCTTGGAGGTTTGGGTTCACAGGGGAGGTTCCTTATGCAAAAACAGAGCTCCGGTCATTTGGTTCATTTCTCTAACTGGTGTTGTACAGATATATCCTTTAAATGGATTTCAGCTCTAATTCCCTCTCACTGATGCAACTTGCAATGGCTCGTGCCTCTCACTTAGCATTTTCCATTCAAGGTGATCTTTAACTTTGGACTTCCCTTCTCAAGCTCGCAAGAGATAACTAATGGATGCCTCATTGGAGTCCAAAAGCTTACCAAGTGTTGCCAATTCTAGAAAATCCTATCTTCAAGTCACTTCCCAAAAGCTTGCAAGAGGTAAACTAGTGCATCTCCATGGACGGAGATCACTTGCCTTACTAAGTGTTGGCTCAAGTGAATTGAAGGTGTTTTAAGTTAACTAAAAACATAGAAATCATTTAAGGATCACTCTTTCTCTTCGTTAATGGCTGAAACCACAAAGCTACTAATTCTTACACTTGGAACCTTTCCCGGCAACCTTAGCTCCAAGGAACTAAAAGTCTATCCACTCATTCTTTGAGGAAACTTCCTTAGAGCTTGTTTAGCTAATAAGAAAAATTAGATGAATATAAACAATCAAAACAAGTAGGTAAGGCAGAGCAAAAACTCTTAATTTTACTTCCTTTCAAAAACTATACAAAGTGTCTGTGTACAGGCCTTGTTTTTTGTCGTCCGTCCCTCCTCTGAGGAAACTTACAACCATTAAATATGGGTTAATTTACCCTTTGTTCTTGCTTAAAGACTAAGGAATCCTATGATAGGTGGGTTACAAGGAGAGTTTGGGAATTTAGACATCAAATATCTAAAGAAAAAAATCTCAAAATGTCGATCGCAAATATTGGGAAGCTTCAGGAGAACACCCGTGCACTGTGCAAAATGGCTGCGAAAATTTCGTAGCAAAAGGATAAGATTTTCGCAGCCGTGCAAAAATCTTCCTTCAGCTTGGAGTGATCTGCTTGCAATGGCTGTAACTCCTTCATTTCAACTCTGAATCATGCACCGTTTAAAGCGTTGGATTATTGACTTCCTGAGCTTCGAAACGACATATAGCATACATAAATTGAACTCCAGGAAGTGCTCCAAAAGTGGCTGAAATGACTGTCATCAAGAATGCTTCATGGTTGATTCTTGTTTGCTTCCCCCTCCTTGCATTCCGGATTTGCTTATGGCAAAGGACTTTAAAGCTTCGGTTCTTCATGTTTCTGAGCCTTCCATTGCTTTGCCAAGGATTCCAAAGAACTCTCCTCAATCTCAGATTGCTTTGGTGATCAAATTACTAACAAAAACACCAAAACTTACACACTTTGATTAGAAATGATTGCAAAGGTCCTTAATATGTTAATTGGGTTAAAAGGTGATAACTACTACTCAAAAGTGTTTAAAAGAGTTAATTACAAGCTATGAAATAACACGTTTTGAGTAGTAATCACTCCTTGATTACTACTCAAAAAGTGCTATTTGATAGCTTGTAATTAACTCTTTTAAACACTTTTGAGTAGTAGTTATCACCTTTTAACCCAATTAACATATTAAGGACCTTTGCAATTATTTCTAATCACTTTGTGTAAGTTTTGGTGTTTTTGTTAGTAATTTGATCACCAAAGCAATCCAAGATTGAGGAGAGTTCTTTGGAATCCATGGCAAAGCAATGGAAAGATCAGAAACATGAAGAACCGAAGCTTTAAAGTCCTTTTCCATAAACAAATCATGAATACAAGGATGAAAGCAAAGAGAAAAATCTAACATGAAGAATCCAAGAGGACATCAACTGTTTGACACTTTTGGAGCACTTCCTAAAGTCCATTTGTTGCATACTATATTTCTTTTCGAAGCTCGGGAAGTCATAAATCCAACACTTCAAACGGTTTGCGAATCGGAGTTGAAATGAAGAAGTTAGAGCCATTGGAAGACGATCACATCAAGCTAAAGGCCAATTTCACAGGGCTGCGAATTCAACCTTTGGCTGCGAAATGATTTCACAGCCATCTTGTACATCTGAAAAATTTCGCAGCCATTTTGTGCACCTGCGAAATTCTCCTGAGTGCTTCCAGATATTTGCGACCGACATTTTTTGATATTTTGCTTCAGATGTTTGATGTCTAAATCCCAATTCTCTCCTTGTAATCCACCAATTATAGGATTCCTTAGTTGTTAAGCAAGAACAAAAGGGTGAATAACCTCATATATATTGTTTTGTAATTTTCATTTTTATAGATATCTCGGGAGCTTGTTCTCAGAGGAATTATATAGATAGTTTTGAAGGAAGTAAAATTCAGAGCTTTGCTCTGCCTTACCTTCTCACTTTGATTGTATTTTTCATTTACTAGCCAAACAAGCTCTGAGGATGTTTCTTCAGAGAATGGGTGGCTAGGCTTTTTGTTTCTTGGAGCTAAGGTAGCCGGGGAAGGTGCCGAATGCAAGAATTGGTAGTTTTGTTGTTTCAACTGTTAATGAAGAGAAAGTGTAACTCGTTTATGATTTCTATGTTTTTAGTTAACTTAAAACGCCTTCAATTCACCTGAGCCAACACTTGTCAAGGCAAGTGATCTCCGTCCATGGAGATGCACTAGTTTACCTCCTGCGAGCTTTTGGGAGGTGACCTGAAGGTAGGATTTTCTAGAATTGCCAACACTTGGTAAGCTTTTGGACTCTAAGGAGGCATCCATTAGTTATCTCTTGCGGACTTGAGAAGGAAAGTTCAAGGTTAATGATCACCTTGAATGGCAAATGCTAGGTGAGAGGCATGAGCCATTGCAAGATGCATCAGTGAGAGGGAATTAGTGCTGAAATTCATAAAAGGGAAGCATCTGTAGAACACCGGTTGGAGAATGAACTATATGTTAATTCTCCAATGTGAGGAAAAGAACCAAAGTGATTGGAACTCTGTTTTTGCATGAGGAGCCTAACCCCAGTGATCCTAAAACTCCAAGAGACGTTTTTTCTTTATAAGTAATTCCCATTACTTTCTTTTTAGTTAGCTTGAAACCAAACCTTTTTCAACCAAAGTTTATGTTTTGTTTTGAAGCTAACTTTGAAATGAAAAGACACCAATTCAACTTTGAATTGGTATCAGTTGTAAGTTGGAAACCCTTCCCAGTGAATGATCCTAGAGCCACTATGCTATACTAGCTTATGCTATCCTAGTGCATGGTGATATAGGTTATAAATTTTGTTGATTACTCCCATCAGGGGACCAAAATCAAGGTACACCAGCTGGGAAAATAGGAATCAAATGGCGTCGTTGCCGGGGAAGGTGCCAACTTCATAGTGATATAATTTCAAAGTACTTGTGATTTTCATCACAAGTTTGGTATTTTTTCTTTCATTTTACTAACTCTTTCACTCGTTTCTTTTACTTGTTCATACTTTAACATATCTTTCACTTAAGTTTTAGTTCATTTTAATCTTTTTGTAGTCCCTTTTTTTTTCTTTTGTTTTTGTTTTAGTTACAGTTGATACTAGTTGTGTATGCCAAATTGGATACGAGATAGTGGAGGAAGGCTTGTTAAACGTGATACACCTCATAACAAGGAATTGGAATTAAGCTTGAAAATCATGGAAGCTACGCCTGAAGATCAGCATAGTCACCATGGTCACCAAGACAATCCCAATGCTTTCAGATCAATGAGGGACCGCATGCATCCACCTCGTATGAGTGCACCATCATGTATAGTGCCCCCTACAGAGCAGCTAGTGATCAGACCGCATATTGTTCCACTTCTACCAACTTTCCATGGGATGGAAAGTGAGAATCCCTATGCACATATCAAGGAATTTGAAGAAGTTTGTAATACATTCCAAGAAGGAGGAGCTTCAATCGACTTGATGAGGCTTAAGTTATTTCCTTTCACTTTAAAGGATAAGGCCAAGATTTGGCTTAATTCTTTAAGGCCAAGGAGTATTCGTACTTGGACTGATTTACAAGCTGAATTCGTCAAGAAGTTTTTTCCTACTCACAGAACAAATGGCTTGAAAAGGCAAATTTCAAACTTCTCAACTAAAGAGAATGAGAAATTCTATGAGTGTTGGGAAAGATACATGGAAGCGATTAATGCTTGTCCTCACCATGGTTTTGATACATGGCTATTGGTGAGCTATTTCTATGATGGGATGTCTTCCTCAATGAAGCAACTCCTTGAGACAATGTGTGGAGGAGATTTCATGAGTAAGAATCCGGAGGAAGCTATGGATTTCTTGAGTTATGTGGCTGAAGTTTCAAGAGGATGGGATGAACCAAACAAAGGAGAAGTGGGAAAGATGAAGTCTTAACCGAATGCTTTTAATGCTAAGTGTCACAGGATGCTTCAAATGACCCTCCCCATGGGTTTATATAGGAGGAGGGAAGCTTCTGGAGACTCCTGGAGCCATCTACACTAAGCCATTGGTGGGAAGAGTGTGGAAGGTTCTAGAAATGCCTAGAGATGTCCACACATCTCTACACTATGGTGGAAGGCTTGAGAGGAGTCCAAGGCTTTCTAGAGACTTCTAGGAATCTCTTGTATATTCTTGTACATAGGGATGTACATAGAATAGGGTAGGATGTTCTAGAATATTCTTGATTTGTAAGGGAACCCTCCAAGGTTCTAGAGAGTTCCCTTGGTGCCTATAAATAGGTGAGGGCCTCATTTGGCCAAGGCACCACCCAAATCACTTCCTAACCAAGCAAGTGAGCATCCAAGCACTTGTAAAGGCTTCTTGAGTTAATAGAGCTTCCATTCTTTCAAGAGTTGCCTACCAAGCTTCTTAAGCTTTTGAGTCGCAAGGGTCTTAGCCGAGCAAGCTAAGCATACGGGAGCAAGGCTGACTTAGCAAGATCAAGCGTCTTGGCTTGTCTAAGTGCCGCACGAGCTTAGTAAACAACTAAGTCCGTGACAAGTGGTATCAGAGCGCGGTTACGAGGTGGGCATAGCAAAGGAAGCATGTCGGGTTCCAACGTGGAGGAGACTAGTGAGCAAACCCGTGGGAGGGAGACCGAGCCTACTGCACGGGGCAGGGGCAGGAAGGATAAATCTCGTGATGCCGTTGCCAACATGGAGGCAAGGTTAGCCAAGGTGGAGCTAGCCATGGCGGACACTCGGGAGGGGTTGGACTTGATCGAGCAAGGCATGGAGAAGGGCTTAGAGGATCTAAGGGAGCAGATCCAAGACCTTCGTGAGAGGGTGCTAGTCTCACAAGTTCAGCCAGTGTCGCACGAGGAGTTTGTGTCCTTCCAAGGAAAGGTCTTGAGCATGCTTGCTAGCATGGAGTCAAGGATAGAGGCCTTGGCCACTCGAATGGAGTCCCGAGACCAGGAAGTTAGGCAGGAGTTGGCCATCTACAAGGCTGCTGTGTCGGCACGGGTCATGGCCACACAGGAGGCATCTAGGGTGGAGGTGCCGAAGCCACACAGGTTTAGTGGCAAGCGGGATGCCAAGGAGTTGGATAACTTCTTATGGCATATGGAGCGATACTTCGAAGCTATCGCATTGACGGATGAGGCGGCTAAGGTAAGAACTGCAACTCTCTACCTTACAAACACAGCTACTCTATGGTGGCGTCGAAGGTTTGCCGATATGGAGAAAGGCATTTGCACCATAGAGACGTGGGAGGATTTCAAGAGGGAGATCAAAAGGCAGTTCTACCCCGAGGACGTGGCTTACCTGGCTAGGAAAAACATGCGGCGTCTTAAGCACACAGGCTCAATACGCGACTATGTCAAGGAATTCTCTTCGCTCATGCTTGAGATTCCTAACATGACTCAGGAGGAGTTGCTATTCAACTTCATGGATAACCTGCAAGGGTGGGCCGAGCAGGAATTAAGGCGCCGAGGCGTTCAAGACTTAGCCACCGCTATGGCAGTAGCAGAGTCTTTAACGGATTATAGGAGGGGAGACTCCTCTAAGATTGAGTCTTTGGAGGATAGCCACGCCATGGGTGGGGGAGACGAGGTTCCAAGGGACCACAATGCTCCTAAAAAGGGATCAGACAAGACGCCTAACGTTCAAGAAGGAAGGGGTAAGGCGGAAAGGAAGGAGTTCACACCTAAAATCAAGTGCTTCCTGTGTGACGGTCCACATTGGGCACGGGATTGCCCAAAGAGGAAGGCGCTCAGTGCCATGATCGAGGAGAGGGAGCAGGAGGACGAAGCACATATGGGCTCAATGCAGCTACTAAGTGCCCTCCAATTCAACCCGAAGCCTAGTACGCCTAAGACCTCCTTACTAGCAGGGGTGCAAGTAAAGGAGGAAAAAGGAGAGCGAGCTGAGGTAGCCCGCACACACATGGAAGAGGTCACCAAGGGAAAGGTGAACTCGATGGGTAAGAAGAAGCAGCACTCTAAGCATCGGAAGCGCACGGGTCTGCATCCATTGGAAGCCTCACGGGAGAAGGAGGTGAAGAATATCCTGGCTGAATGGGTCACCAGGAGACAAGGGGTCCCTCCTGTGGTAGAGTACCTAGTCCGATGGAAAGGACTACCTAAGAGGCGGGTAAGCTGGGAACATGCGGGTGCCTTGAGAAAATTCTGGAAACACATCGAGAGGTTCCAGAATGAGGCAACGACGAGGACGTCGACGGCATCGGTGGGGGAGAGTGTCACAGGATGCTTCAAATGACCCTCCCCATGGGTTTATATAGGAGGAGGGAAGCTTCTGGAGACTCCTGGAGCCATCTACACTAAGCCATTGGTGGGAAGAGTGTGGAAGGTTCTAGAAATGCCTAGAGATGTCCACACATCTCTACACTATGGTGGAAGGCTTGAGAGGAGTCCAAGGCTTTCTAGAGACTTCTAGGAATCTCTTGTATATTCTTGTACATAGGGATGTACATAGAATAGGGTAGGATGTTCTAGAATATTCTTGATTTGTAAGGGAACCCTCCAAGGTTCTAGAGAGTTCCCTTGGTGCCTATAAATAGGTGAGGGCCTCATTTGGCCAAGGCACCACCCAAATCACTTCCTAACCAAGCAAGTGAGCATCCAAGCACTTGTAAAGGCTTCTTGAGTTAATAGAGCTTCCATTCTTTCAAGAGTTGCCTACCAAGCTTCTTAAGCTTTTGAGTCGCAAGGGTCTTAGCCGAGCAAGCTAAGCATACGGGAGCAAGGCTGACTTAGCAAGATCAAGCGTCTTGGCTTGTCTAAGTGCCGCACGAGCTTAGTAAACAACTAAGTCCGTGACATAAGGCTGGGATGTACACTTTGAATGAAGATGTTGATATGAAAGCAAAGTTTGCAGCTATAATAAGAAGATTGGAGGAGTTAGAACTGAAAAAGATGCATGAAGTGCAAGCTGTTGCTGAAACACCAGTGCAAATACAGCAGTCGTGTCCTATTTGTCAATCTTATGAACAATTGGTGGAGGAGTGCCCTACAATTCCAGCTATAAATGAGATGTTTGGAGATCAAGCAAATGTTATTGGACAATTCAGGCCCAATGCCAATGCTCCGTATGGAAATACTTACAACTCAAGTTGGAGGAATCATCCAAATTTCTCATGGAAGCCAAGAGCACCTCAGTACCAACAACTGGCTCAACCATCTCAACAAGCTTCAAGCCTTGAACAAGCAATAGTGAATCTCAGCAAGGTTATGGGAGATTTTGTTGGAGACCAAAAAGCCATCAATGCTCAACTCAGTCAAAGAATTGACAGTGTAGAGAATACATTGAATAAAAGGATGGATGGGATGCAAAATGACTTATCTCAAAAGATAGATAATCTCCAATACTCAATCTCAAGGCTCACTAACTTGAACACAGTGCAAGAGAAGGGTAGATTTCCCTCTTAACCTCACCAAAACCCTAAGGATATCCATGAAGTGGAAACTCATGAAGGAGAATCTCACAAGTGAGAGATGTTAAAGCCTTGATCACTCTAAGGAGTGGTAAAAAGGTTGAGTTGCCAACACCCAAGCCACAAGTTGAAGAAGAAGAAGAAGAAGAAGAGACAAAGAAGAGTGAGGAAATCAAAGGAAAGAAGAAAGATATCAGTGAAAGGAAAGAGGACCATGATTCAACACTGAATGCAAATCCGAAGAAAATGCTTATTAAAGAAGAAATGTTGAAGAAGCACACCTCTCCTCCTTTTCCTCAAGCTTTGCATGGGAAAAAGGGGATTAGAAATGCATCAAGATTCTTGAAGTATTGAGACAAGTGAAAGTCAATATTCCATTGTTGGATATGATTAAACAAGTTTCAACATATGCAAAATTCCTAAAGGATTTGTGTACTATCAAAAGAGGGTTGAATGTGAACAAAAAAGCCTTCTTGACTGAGCAAGTAAGTGCTATCATACAATGCAAGTCTCCTTTGAAGTACAAAGATCCGGGATGTCCTACCATTTCAGTCATGATAGGAGGAAAGGTAGTGGAGAAAACTTTGTTAGACTTGGGAGCAAGTGTGAATTTGCTACCATACTCTGTCTACAAGCAATTGAGACTTGGTGAATTGAAGCCAACATCAATCACTCTATCTCTAGCAGATAGATCAGTGAAAATTCCAAGGGGGGTAATTGAAGATGTCTTAGTTCAAGTTGATAATTTCTACTATCCAGTAGATTTTGTTGTTCTTGATACGGACTCCATTGTCAAGGAAGCTAATTTTGTTCCTATCATCCTTGGAAGGTCATTCCTTACTACCTCAAATGCAATCATCAACTGTAGGAATGGACTTATGCAACTTACTTTTGGCAACATGACACTTGAGCTCAATATCTTTTATATGTCTAAAAAGCAAATCACTCCGGAAGAAGAAGAAGGTCCAGAAGAGGTATGCATTATTGACACTCTAGTGGAGGAGCACTGTAATCAGAATATGCAAGACAAGTTGAATGAAAGTCTTGGGGATCTTGAAGAAGGGTTGCCTGAACCCTCTGATGTGCTTGCCACTCTACAAGGTTGGAGGAGGAGAGAAGAGATTCTACCTTTGTTCAATAAAGAGGAGGCACAAGAAGCTGATAAAGAAGAGACCCCAAAGCTCAATTTGGAGTCTCTGCCCATGGAGTTGAAATACACATACCTGGAAAAGGATCAACAATGCCCTGTTGTTATATCTTCATCTCTTACTAGTCCTCAGGAGAAGTGTCTACTTGAAGTTCTCATGAGGTGTAAGAAAGCAATAGGATGGCAATTATCTGACTTGAAAGGCATTAGTCCTTTGGTTTGTACACATCATATATACATGGAGGAAGAAGCTAAACCAATTCGTCAACCTCAAAGAAGATTGAATCCTCATTTGCAAGAGGTGGTGCGAGTTGAAGTGCTAAAGCTACTTCAAGCAGGTATTATCTACCCAATATCTGACAGCCCTTGGGTGAGTCCTACTCAAGTGGTACCAAGGAAGTCAGGGATTACTATGGTTCAAAATGAAAAAGGAGAAGAAATCACTACACGCCTCACTTCAAGTTGGAGGGTGTGTATTGATTATAGAAGATTGAATGTTGTAACAAGGAAAGATCATTTTCCATTGCCTTTTATTGATCAAGTCTTGGAGAGAGTCTCTGGCCATCCTTTCTATTGTTTCTTGGACGGGTACTCCGGATATTTTCAAATTGAAATTGATGTTGAAGATCAGGAGAAGACTACTTTCACATGTCCATTTGGAACATATGCCTACAGAAGAATGCCTTTTGGTTTATGCAATGCACCTGCAACATTCCAAAGATGTATGCTAAGTATCTTTAGTGATATGGTGGAGCAAATTATGGAGGTTTTCATGGACGACATCACCACATATGGAGGTACATTTGAAGAATGCTTAGTCAACTTGGAAGCGGTTCTTAAAAGATGCATTGAGAAGGACTTGGTGCTCAACTGGGAGAAATGCCATTTTATGGTACATCAAGGAATTGTCCTTGGCCATATCATCTCCGAGAAAGGCATTGAGGTTGATAAAGCAAAGGTTGAACTTATTGTCAAATTGCCGTCCCCAACAACTATAAAAGGAGTAAGGCAATTCCTTGGCCATGTAGGGTTCTATAGGAGATTTATAAAAGATTTCTCTAATCTTTCAAAACCTCTTTGTGAACTTTTGGCTAAGGATGCTAAGTTTATATGGGATGAAAGATGTCAGAAGAGTTTTGATCAATTGAAGCAATTTTTGACAACCACTCCAATAGTGAGGGCCCTAACTGGCAACTACCCTTTGAAGTAATGTGTGATGCCAGTGACTTTGCTATAGGAGCTGTGCTTGGCCAAAGAGAAGATGGAAAGCCCTATGTGATCTACTATGCAGTCAAGACATTGAACGAAGCTCAAAGGAACTACACAACTACAGAGAAAGAATTGTTGGCTGTAGTGTTTGCCTTAGACAAGTTTCGTCCTTATCTGGTAGGGTCGTTCATCATTGTTTTCACTGACCATTCAACCTTGAAGTATTTATTGACAAAACAAGATGCAAAAGCAAGGTTGATTAGATGGATTCTCTTATTACAAGAGTTTGATATCCAAATTAGAGATAAGAAAGGAGTGGAGAATGTGGTAGCTGACCACCTTTCAAGGTTAGTTATAGCACACAATTCCCATGTCCTACCTATTAATGATGATTTTCCTGAGGAATCACTTATGTTGCTAACAAAAACTCCTTGGTATGCTCATATTGCTAACTATCTAGTTACTGGTGAAGTTCCAAGTGAGTGGAAAACACAAGACAGGAAGCACTTCTTTGCAAAGATTCATGCTTATTATTGGGAAGAACCTTTCCTTTTCAAGTATTGTGCAGATCAAATAATAAGGAAGTGTGTTCCTGAAGAAGAGCAACAAGAAATCCTCAACCATTGCCATGAAAGTGCATGTGGAGGCCACTTTGCCTCTCAGAAAACAGCCATGAAGGTGTTGCAATCAGGGTTTACTTGGCCATCACTTTTCAAAGATGCCCACATCATGTGTAGGGGCTGTGATAGATGCCAAAGGCTTGGGAAGCTAACAAGAAGGAATCAAATGCCTATGAACCCCATTCTAATAGTTGATCTCTTTGATGTTTGGGGCATTGACTTCATGGGACCTTTCCCAATGTCTTTTGGTAACTCTTATATCTTAGTGGGAGTGGATTATGTTTCTAAATGGGTTGAGGCAATCCCCTGTAAACACAATGATCACAAGGCGGTTCTCAAGTTTCTTAAAGAGAACATCTTCTCAAGATTTGGGGTGCCCAAAGCCATAATCAGTGATGGAGGTACTCATTTTTACAATAGACCTTTTGAAACCCTATTAGCCAAGTATGGAGTGAAGCGTAAGGTAGCTACACCTTATCACCCTCAGACTTCCGGGCAAGTTGAGCTAGCAAACAGGGAAATCAAGAATATATTGATGAAGGTGGTGATCACGAGCAAACGAGATTGGTCTATTAAGCTTCATGATTCACTATGGGCATATAGAACAGCTTACAAGACTATTCTTGGCATGTCTCCATATCGCCTAGTTTATGGCAAAGCATGCCATCTCCATGTGGAAGTTGAATATAAGGCTTGGTGGGCAATCAAGAAATTAAACATGGACTTGATTAGAGTCGGGGCAAAGAGGTGCTTAGACCTTAATGAGATGGAGGAATTAAGAAATGATGCATACATCAATTCCAAAGTTGCAAAACAGAGGATGAAGAGGTGGCATGATCAATTAATCTCTAACAAAGAATTCCGGAAAGGACAAAGAGTCTTACTCTATGATTCAAGGTTCCATATCTTTCCTGGGAAGCTCAAGTCAAGGTGGATAGGTCCTTTCATTATTCACCAAGTGAATCCCAGTGGAGTGGTGGAATTACTGAATTCCAACAGTATTGACACTTTCAAGGTCAATGGTCATCGTCTCAAGCCATTCATTGAGCCATTCAAGCAAGAAAAGGAGGAAATCAACCTCCTTGAGCCACAGAAAGCCTAATCAGAAAAGGGTTAGATGGGCTTGGTTTCACCAAAGTCCATATTTTTGTTTAAGTTTATTAATTTAAAGGCTTTACTAATTCTTTTGATTTTAATTTTGGTCTAAAGTTTTGTTAATTATATGTAACTTCATCTTTTTGAATGATCTATTGTAGGAGGAATTGCAAAGAAAATGAAGGATGGTCTCTTGGAGCTGCAATGGAGCTCAAAAGCAAGGGAAAAATTCATGGCCTGCGAGATTTCGCAGCCAAAGGTCTCCCCTGCGAAATCACCACTTCGCTGCGAAATCATTTTGCAGCCTCAAGAAGCCGCTGCGAAAACGCCACTGTGCTGCGAAATAATTTCGCAGCCCAACACCCCCCTCTGCGAAAATTTCGCAACTACGAAACCCTCTCTCGGCACACGAGTGCCATTTCGCAGCACAGTAACCCCATTTCGCAGCTTCCAAATGGCTGCGAAATCCCCAAAGCGTGAAATCTCCAATTTTCGCAACCAAAGCCCCATTTCGCAGCTGTAAAATGGCTGCGAAACACCCCTTTGGCACACGAGTGCCATTTCGCAGCACAGTAACCCCATTTCACAACTGCGAAATGGGCTACGAAAAGGGGCCTCCTCTGCGAAAATGCCCATTCATTGCGAAATCCGCCCTCCTCTGCGAAAATTAAAACGACCCTTGGCATCCAATTTTTTAACGGTATAAATTCCATATTTCTAATAAACCGGTCATTTGAACTCCAAACAAGTGCCAAAGAAGAGCCAAACCAGAGCAACCTTCCAGCTTCTCCCTCCCATCTGAACCTAAGCCGCGTGCACCTCCGCCCATCTCCTCCGGTCAGCCATGGCAAAAACTCGAGGAGCTAAGTCCTCATCTCCGTCAAGCCGCAAGAGAGCTGCAACAAAGACCCTGTTCAAGGCTCCACATCTGAGCCTCCGCGACCACTAAGCGTCCCACCTCCGGTTGAGGACGCACCGATGAGTCCTCCGATGAGGCGCTATTAGACAAGGGCAAGTAACCATCCCCCCAAGAAAAAAGCCAAGGTATCAGAGCCAACGCTAATTGATTTATCAGAGCCATCCACAGAGCCTCAACCGTCTCAGCCACCACCTATAGATTCTCAGATTCCCTCAGGCATGACTCCTGAGGTGCTTATCAGGCATCCCATGCTCACTCAGCCGCCCATTGAGGGTAATTTGGACTGCAGGGCTAGGCCATTCCACTCCGAGCTCTGTTTTGACATAGTCACTTTCAGACTTCAACCCGAGCTCAGGGACTCCTTCCATCTGCTCCAAAGGTATCATATGGAGCATTTGCTGACTCCCAGGGATTTTTTCTATCCCCGTGTAGCAATGGATTTTTATCAATCCATGACCACACACCAGGTCCGAGATCCTACTGTCATCCACTTCACCATAAACGGACGTCATGGCATTCTGGGAGCCAGACATATAGCAGAGGCATTGCGTATTCCCTACGAGCCAGCCATTTTAGAGGATTATCGAGTCTGGACTCATCCTTCCCAAAGCGACATAGTTCGTATTCTGTCTAGAGGGGCATCCATACGCCAGTATCTGTTGAGGAAGGAGCTCCCTCCTAGCATGTTTTTCATAGATGCACTCCTGCGCCATAACATCTTTCCACTTCATCATTGGGTACAGAGGAGAGGAGTCTTGCTAGAGGCATTGTTCAGGATATCTGAGGGATTCTTCTTTGGCCCTCATCATCTCATTATGGTCGCTCTTCTGTACTTTGAAGAGAAGGTCCATAAGAAGAAGCTGCTCAGAGCCGATGCTATTCCACTTCTTTTCCCCATATTGTTATGTCAGATTCTGGAGCACTTGGGGTATCCATCTGAGCCTCAATTTGAGCGCAAACGCATTTGCTGAGAGATATTCACTCTCGACAAATGGACGAGTATGACAGCCTATAGTGCAGAGCCGGGAGCCCCAACTGGAGTAGACCATCCAGAGATTCCACATCCAGAGCAGCCAGAGGAGCCACAGCCCGTTGAGATACCAGTTGACACGAGAGCACCTGCCCCTACAGTGCCCTCTACAGAGCCTATACCTGAGGTTACACCCTCTGCTCCTCCTGCCACACCACGGCCTCCCCCTATTATTCCAGCTACATCAGAGCCCTCTTCTTCATTTGAGACTAGGATTGCCATATCCATTTTCGAGTACAGAGATTTATGTCACACTTTGCAGGCATTGACCACTTCTCAAAGCATCCTTACTCAAGAGATCACAACTCTTCGTGCTCATCAGGAGCAGATTATTACCACTCAGACTCAGCATACTGCCATCCTGAGGCAGATTCAGCACCATTTGGGTATTCCATTAGCTCCTGAGCACCAGATGCCTACCCTCTTAGAGCCCACAGAGCCATCACAGGTCCCTCCTTTCGTAAAACAAGCTTTGCCCTCTGAGGAGCCGACTACAGGAGATGCAGAGACATCCACCTGAGCCATTATCTTCACATCATCATCCTCCATCTATCTGATCATTTCCATAGTTTACTTTATGTATTTTCTTTATGCATTTTCTTATTATAGTAGCATTGGTAATCCCATGCTTTTGATATGTTATATATTGGGATTGGTTGTATTACTTGTTTTCCTCTATAGTGTACTTTCATGAAGTAATACAAATCTATCATTTTTGCGTACTCTTGGTATTATTTTATTTTTATTCCTCTACTCATATCTGTTATTGTTTTTGAAACATGTGGTTTCTCCTAATCTACTCGAACTTCATATCACTCAGGAGGCACCACTTCCTCCTTGTAATTTCAATCGCTCATACCACATTGAGGACAATGCTCAGCTTGGTTAGGGGGGACAGTTGAGGAAGGAAGTTTTTTATTGTTAATACTAAGTATTTTGGTAATTTAGTTTATTTTTGTTTAATTTTAAAATTTTTTAAGTTTATATTCTACTCTCCATGGTTATTAAGGAAAAATTCACAAATTAAAATAAGAGAAATCAAATCTTTGTTTTTACTTGGCTTTGAGTTTGTATTGTGCTTACTAAAGTTGATGAATTGTTGAAACTTCTATTGAATTCAACCGTAGTTCTTCCACTTTAAGCTATTCACACACTGTGCACAATAGGTTCCGATTATAAGATGAGAAACTATTTCCCTCTTGACATAGGAAAATTTAGACTTGGTACCTTTGACCTCATTTAATAGTGTTGGGACACCTTATAAAAGGCCAATGAGCCTTTGAAAAAAAAAAAGAGAAGAAAATAAAGAAAAATGTTTGCTTACCTTGAAACCCGAGCAAGGTTTGAGGGGTATATGGTGAAAATCTTTAAAACCTGGTGCCCTAAGCCTTCATTGGTTGGGAGTCACCGACCTCAATGCTCGTTAAAAGGGTGAATAGGTGGAGTTTAACATACTGTAGGTGCTTGGGTATTAAAATTCATTCTCAAAAGTCCGGGGTAAAATCCGAGGAGTTAGTGGTTGAAAGATCCTTAAAGCTTGATGCCCTAAACCTTAATTGGTTGGGAGTCATCGATGGACCCCCATTACATGGACAATTTAGAAAAAAATACCTTTAAGCCTTGTACTCCTAAAATGAAAAGAATTGTAAAATAAAAGGGTGCGTTCTTAACCTATTGAATTTGGTCAGTTTGCTAAGTGTTGAAAAAAAACTAGGTTGGGGGGAGAGATTAGTTTAGCATACTATATTCGAAAGCTATCAAGTAACACTTAGATTTTTGTGGAAGAGTAAGGTTGGGTCCTTTGGAAGTGGAAATGATTTTAAAGCTTCAATTTGCATAATACCTTCTCTTTATGAATTGTGATTAGGTAAAGTATTTGATAACTCTTGCTGAAATTTGAGTTTTATTTCTTTAATGTTCCATGTGAGAGTTAGATCATCATGCCACTTGAAATTTTTTTTTTTTTTATAAGCATGATGTTGTAAATTATAGTATTGTTTATTTTTATTTTTTTCTCTCCTTCATTGCTAAGGGACTAGCAATATGTCGGTTGGGGGGAGTGATTACTACTCAATAAGTGTTATTTGATAGCTTGTAATTAACTCTTTTAAACACTTTTGAGTAGCAGTTATCACCTTTTAACCCAATTAACATATTAAGGACCTTTGCAATTATTTTTAATCACTTTGTGTAAGTTTTGGTGTTTTTGTTAGTAATTTGATCACCAAAGCAATCCAAGATTGAGGAGAGTTCTTTGGAATCCATGGCAAAGCAATGGAAATCTCAGAAACATGAAGAACCAAAGATTTAAAGTCCTTTTCCATAAACAAATCATGAATACAAGAATGAAAGCAAAGAGAAAAATCTAACATGAAGAATCTAAGAGGACATCAATTGTTTGACACTTTTGGAGCACTTCCTGAAGTCCATTTGTTGCATACTATATATCGTTTCGAATCTCGGGAAGTCAAAAATCCAATGCTTTAAACAGTTCACGAATTGGAGTTGAAATGAAGAAGTTAGAGCCATTGGAAGACGATCACATCAAGCTGAAGGCCAATTTCGCAGGGCTGTGAAATCAACCTTTGGCTGTGAAATCATTTCGCAGCCATCTTGTACGTCTACGAAATTTCGCAGCCATTTTGTGTACCTGCGAAATTCTCCTGAGTGCTTCCAGATATTTGCGACCAACATTTTTTGATATTTTGCTTCAGATATTTGATGTCTAAATCCCAATTCTCTCCTTGTAATCCACCAATTATAGGATTCCTTAATTGTTAAGCAAGAACAAAAGGGTGAATAACCTCATATATATTGTTTTGTAATTTTCATTTTTATAGATATCTCGGGAGCTTGTTCTCAGAGGAATTATATAGATAATTTTGAAGGAAGTAAAATTCAGAGCTTTGCTCTGCCTTACCTTCTCACTTTGATTGTATTTTTCATTTACTAGCCAAACAAGCTCTGAGGATGTTTCTTCAGAGAATGGGTGGCTAGGCTTTTTGTTTCTTGGAGCTAAGGTAGCCGGGGAAGGTGCCGAATGCAAGAATTGGTAGTTTTGTTGTTTCAACTGTTAATGAAGAGAAAGTGTAACTCGTTTATGATTTCTATGTTTTTAGTTAACTTAAAACGCCTTCAATTCACCTAAGCCAACACTTGTCAAGGCAAGTGATCTCCGTCCATGGAGATGCACTAGTTTACCTCTTGCGAGCTTTTGGGAGGTGACCTGAAGGTAGGATTTTCTAGAATTGCCAACACTTGGTAAGCTTTTGGACTCTAAGGAGGCATCCATTAGTTATCTCTTGCGGGATTGAGAAGGAAAGTTCAAGGTTAATGATCACCTTGAATGGCAAATGCTAGGTGAGAGGCACGAGCCATTGCAAGATGCATCAGTGAGAGGGAATTAGTGCTGAAATTCATAAAAGGGAAGCATCTGTAGAACACCGGTTGGAGAATGAACTATATGTTAATTCTCCAATGTGAGGAAAAGAACCAAAGTGATTGGAACTCTATTTTTGCATGAGGAGCCTAACCCCAGTGATCCTAAAACTCCAAGAGACGTTTTTTCTTTATAAGTAATTCCCATTACTTTCTTTTTAGTTAGCTTGAAACCAAACCTTTTTCAACCAAAGTTTATGTTTTGTTTTGAAGCTAACCTTGAAATGAAAAGGCACCAATTCAACTTTGAATTGGTATCAGTTATAAGTTGAAAACCCTTCCCAGTGAATGATCCTAGAGCCACTATGCTATACTAGCTTATGCTATCCTAGTGCATGGTGATATAGATTATAAATTTTGTTGATTACTCCCATCAGGGGACCAAAATCAAGGTACACTAGCTGGGAAAATAAGAATCACTCCCCCCAACCAACATATTGCTAGTCCCTTAGCAATGAAGGAGAGAAAAAGAAAAATAAAAAGTACCAAAAAGTAATAAACTTTACAAGATCATGCTTATCACTTCCAAAAAATTTTAAGTGGCATGATGATCATAGTCCCACATGGAACATTAAAGAAATATAAACTCAAATTTCAACAAGAGTTATCAAAAACTTTGCTAAACACCATTGATAAAGAGAAGGCATTATGCAAATTGAAGCTTTAAAATCATTTCCACTTCCAAAGGACCAAATCTTACTCTTCCACCAAAGTCTAAATGTGAGATGATAGTTTCCGAATATAGAATGCTAAACTAATCTCTCCCCCCAACCTAGCTCTTTTCAACACTTAGCAAACTGACCAAATTCAATAGGCTAAGAACGCACCCTCCTGTTTCACCATTTTTTTTCATTGTAGGGGTGCAAGGCTTAAAGGTATTCTTTTCTAACTTGTCCATGTAACGGGGGTCCATCGATGAATCCCAACCAATTAAGGTTTAGGGCATCAAGCTTTAAGGATCTTTCAACCACTAACTCCTCGGATTTTACCCCGGACTTTTGAGAATGAATTTTAATACCTAAGCACCTACAGTATGTTAAACTCCACCCATTCACCCTTATAACGAGCATTGAGGTCAGTGACTCCCAACCAATGAAGGCTTAGGGCAGCAGGTTTTAAAGATTTTCACCATATACCCCTCAAACCTTGCTCGGGTTTCAAGGCAAGCAAACATTTTTTCTTTCTTTTTCAAGGGCTCATTGGCCTTTTGTAAGGTGTCCCAACACTATTAAATGAGGTCAAAGGTACCAAGTCTAAACTTTTCTAAGTCAAGAGGGAAATAGTTTTTCATCATATAATCGGAACCTAGTGTGCACAGTGTGTGAATAGCTTAAAGTGGAAGAACTAAGCTTGAATTCAATAGAAGCTTCAACAATTGAACAACTTTAGTAAGCATAATCCAAACTCTAAGTCAAGTGAAAAGCAAAAGTTCAGTTTCTCCCATTTTAATTTGAAAATTTTTCCTTAGAAACCGTGGAGATTAGAGAAAAAACTTTAAAAAATTTTAAAATTAAGCAAAATTTATCTAAATTACCAAAATAACTTAGCATAAGTAACAAAAAAAAACTTCCTTCCTCAACTCTCCCCCCAACCGAGCTGAGCATTGTCCTCAATGTGGCATGAGTGATTGAGATTATAGGGAGGAAGTGGTACCTCCTGAGGGATATCAATTTCGAATATTGATTGGAGAAACCACATGTTTCAAAAATGATAAAAGATGTGAGTAGAGGAAATAAGAATAAAATAATGCTAAGAATAATCAAAAAGTGCTAGACTTGTGTTACTTTAATTCATGTGAGTACAATTGGAAAATAAGCAATACAAGTAATCCCATTATATAATATCAAAATGATGGGATTTCATAAAAGACCAACATAAATGAAATACATAAAAGAAATATAAGGGAAATATGTAAATGATCAGATGGTGGGTGGATGATGCTGTGGAAATGATGGCTCAACTGCCTTTCCTGTGGGAGGCTCCTCATGAGGCATAGGCTGATCAACAAAAGGAGGGGCCTGTGATGGCTCTGATAAGTTGGGAATGGCATGCTCAGGAGCTGATATAATGCCGAGATGATGCCGGATCTGCCTCAGGATGGCAATGTGATTACTACTCAAAAAGTGCTATTTTGTAGCTTGTAATTAACTCTTTTAAACACTCTTGAGTAGTAATTATTACCTTTTAACTCAATTGACATGATAAGGACCCTTGCAATCGTTTCTAATCAATTTGTGTTAAGTTTTGGTGTTTTTGATAGCTTTTTACTCACCAAAGCAATTTAAAAATGAGGGAGAGATGTATATAGTTCATGGCGAAGCTTTTGGAAGCTCAAATTCATGAAGAAACCAAGCTTTGGAGCTTCATAGTCCTTTGCCTTAGTCGTTCAAAGTATGCAAGGAAAGAACAACGGAGAGAGGAAAAACAGAGTGAAGAAAATAGAGGACAGTAGCTACAGTCTTCTTTCACACTTTTGGAGTACTTTACGAAGTCCATTTCCTACATGCTATATACCATTTCAAAGCTCAGGAAGTCAAGAATCCAACGCTTTAAATCGTGTATGATTTGGAGCTGAAATGAGGAAGATATGGCCTTTAGAAGACAACTGCATCAAGCTGAGGGACAATTTCGTACCTTGCGAATTTGGAACTCCAACGTACGAAATTAAAGCCTACCTTGCGAAATGGAAATGGAATACAGCCGCACAGTCACAGAGAAGCCCAACTTGTGAAAGTGATTTTGCAACTTGCGAACTTGGAGCTCAACGTGTGAAAATGGATTCCAAGTTGCGAAATCAACTTGCCAGATTTTCGCAAGTCACCATGCAACGTGCGAAATCTACATGCGAACTGGGATATTTGTGCACCGACTCTTTTAGATCTTTTCTTCAGATATTTTTGTATAAATTTCCATTTTCTCCTTGTATTCAGCCACTCATGTAATTCCTTAGCTAGGAAGTATCCAAGGAAGGGTAAATTACCTTCCTATATAAACTCTCTTGTAAACACTAAAGAGGAGACTCTCGAGGAGTTTTAACCAGGAGATCCATATATAGATATATAAATATATAGAAATTACAGAGCCTTGCTCTATTTTTCCTTCTCTTTCATTTTCATTTTCTTGCTAGCCAAACATTCTCTGAGATGTTTTCTTAGAGGATGAGTGGCTAGGCTTTTTGTTTCTTGGGTGAAGGAAGCTAGGTGAAAAGTCCAGATGCAAAAGTGGAAAACTCTCGTGCATTAAATACAGGTAGTTGGAGTTCATAAATGGCTTTTAAATCTAAAGTTTTGCTTTAAATCCCTTAGAATCACTTTGAATGGCCAATACATGGTAAGCTTTTAGGTCTCTGTGGATACTTATTGCTAGATCCACATCAGATCATTAGTTATCATATACGAGCCATTGGAAAGTGGTTCAAGGTGAAGACCCATAGTGTCTAAATCCATTAATGGAGCTTGACTACCATTTCTATTGACTTTTTATGGATTAAATCTTCATTGTTAAACCTATACCGGTTCGGGAAATAACTATATGTTGAATCCCCAACGCGAGGAGAAAAATCCGGAATTTCCCACTTTACAATTGGCACCTGATCCTAGTAACCTGAAATCCTAAGAAACACCTTTCTTTCTAATTTCTTTCTAGTTAATTTTAGTTACTTTATGTTAGGTTAGCTTAATACCATCCGTTTTCATTCAAACTTATGTCTTCTTTTAAAGCTAACCTTGAAATGAAAAAGCACCAATTCATCTTTGAATTAATGTCATTTGTGAAGTGAAAACCCATCCTAGTGAACGATCTTAGAGCCACTATGCTATAGTAGCTTTTTCTTTGCTACCCTAGTACATGGTGTAATAGGTTATAAATTTTGTTGATTACTCCCTCATTCAAGGAGCACCAGCTGAACATGAATCAGCTGAGTCACCAATTGGGCACGAATCACAGTGTGCTGGGCCTGAGTGGCAAGAATCTGCTCCTGCTGAGAGCGAAGGGCTGTGATCTGCTGAGTGATGATGCTTTGAGAAGTGGGCAATGCCTGGTAAGTGTGGGAAAGGCCTCTATGCTCGAGGATGGGAATAGCTACCCTTGGCTCAACTGAAGGAGATGGTGCTGATGGAGGTAGAATGACAGGGGGAGGCTGTGGTATGGCCTGAGGACCAGAGGATGGAACCTCTGGTGGAGGCTCACAAAGGGTCACTGCAGGGGCAGGTGGCCAAGTGTCAGTAGGTGGTTCAACTGGCTCTTCTGGCTGCTCTGGATACTCTGGTCCAGCTGGTGCTCCCTGGTTTGCACCACCATAAGCTGTCATACTAGTCCATTTGTCGAGAGTAAAAATCTCGCGACAAAAACATTTACACTCATGCTGAGGCTCTACTAGATATCCCATGTGCTCCAATATCTAGCATAATAGCCTAGGGAAGAGGAGTGGAATGGCATCAGCTCGGAGCAGCTTCTTTCGATGCACCTTCTCTTCAAAGTATAGAAGAGCAGTCAAGATGAGATGATGAGGGCCAAAAAAGTATCCCTCAGAGATCCTAAACAAGGCCTCCAGCAACACTCCTTGCCTCTACACCCAATGCTGAAGTGGAAAAATGTTATGGCGCAGGAGTGCATCAATGAAGAACATGCTGGGGGAAAGCTCCTTCCTCAGGATGTAATGGCGTGAAGATGCCCCTCTAGACAGAGTATGCACAATGTCACTCTATGAAGGGCTAGTCCAGGCTCAAAAATCCCCTAGGCGCTCTGGCTCATAGGGGATATGGAGTGCCTCTGCTATATGCCGAGTTCCCAAAATCCCATGTCATCCATTTATGGTAAAATGGATGGTTGTAGGATCGCGTACCTTGTTTGTGGTCATGGACTGATAGAAGTCCAATGCCACTTGAGCATAGAAAAAATCCCTGGGAGTTAGCAAATGCTCCATACGGTACCTGATTACTACTCAAAACATGCTATTTTGTAGCTTGTAATTAGCTCTTTTAAACACTCTTGAGTAGTAATTATTACCTTTTAACTCGATTAACATGTTAGGGACCCTTGCAATCAGATTTCTAACAATTGTGTTAAGTTTTGGTGCTTTTTGATAGCTTTAAGCCCACCAAAGCAATTTAAGAATGAGGGAGAGCTATTTATAGTTCATGGCAAAGCTTTTGGAAGCTTTGATTTTTGAAGAAATCAAGCTATGGAGCCTCATAATCCTTTGCCTTAGTCGTTCAAAGTTTACAAGGGAGAAACAATGGAGAAGAAGAAAACAGGGGATGAAAACAGGGGACACAGCTGCAGTCTTTTAGTGCACTTTTGGAGCACTTCCCGAAGTCCATTCTTTACATTCTATATACCATTTTCGAAGCTCAGAAAGTCAAGAATCCAATGGTTCAAACCACGTATGATTTGGAGCTGAAATGAGGAAGATATGGACTTAGGAAGACAACTGCATCAAGCTGAGGGACAATTTCGCACACCACTGTTTAAGGTGCGAAATCCTCAGTCCATTGTGCGAAAATTTCGCACACCTCAAACCAACATGCGAAATTGGAACTCAGCGTGCGAAAATTGGATATTTTTGCCGACTTTTTTTCTTCTGATATTTTTGTGTTTAAATTTCCATTTTCTCCTTGTATTCAGCCACTCATGTAATTCCTTAGCTAAGAAGTATCCAAGGAAGGGTAAAATTACCTTCCTATATGAATTCTCTTGTAATCACTGAAAATCTATCTTTCGGGGAGTTTTCTCCAGGAGACCAATGTAAATTTGATACTGAGTGAAATACAGAGATCTCTTTTACTTTTATTTTTCTCTCTTCTATTTTCTTGCAAGCCAAACACCCTCTGAGGATGTTTTCCCAGAGGATGAGAGGCTAAACATTTAGTTTCTTGGAGTGAAGGAAGCTAGGTGAAAAGTCCAGATTAAAAGGTGGAAAGTTTCCGTGCATTGAATTCAGGTGGTTGGAGTCCATAAATGGCTTTTAAAGCCAAGGTTTTGCCTTAAATCCCTTAGGATCACTTTGACTGGCCAATACATGGTAAGCTTAAGGTCTCTGTGGATGCTTATTGCTAGATCCATATCAGTCCATTAGTTATCATGTACGAGCCAATGGAAAGTGATTCAAGGTGATAGTCCATAGTGTCTTAAGTCATTAATGGACCTTGACTACCATCTCTAATGACTTTTTATGGATTCAATCTTCATTGTCAAACCTATACCGGTTCGGGAAATAACTATAGGTTAAATCCCCAATGCGAGGAGAAAAATCCGGAATTTTCCACTTTGCATCTGGAACTTGAACCTAGCAACCTTTAGCTCCGGGAGACTTTCTTTCTTCCGCTTTTTACTTAGTTCTATGTGAATTTAGTTTAAATCATCACTTTCAAAACAATTTTTGTTTCTTTTAAATTTCAAGTTTGTGCTAAAGGAAATCATCAGAATCAATTTCTAATTTAGAGTCTGTCACTGATAGAGTGAAAACCCATCCCTGAGTTCGACCCTAGAACTGCTATACTATAGTAGCTTTGCTACGCCAGTATAAGGTCATAGGTTTTATAAATGTTTTGATTAAAAGACCCGGCTGGGAATTCAAGCACGAATCAGTACCTCTTTAGCAGACGAAAGGACTCCTTGAGCTCAGGCTGAATTCGGAAGGTGACTATGTCGAAACAGAGCTCAGAATGAAATGGCCTTGCTCTACAATCCAGATTTCCTGCAATTGGCGGCTGTGTCACCATGGGGCGTCTGATGGCTTCCTCAGCAGTCATATCCGAGGGAATTTGAGATTCTCTTACTGGCGCCTGAGACGGTTAAGGCTTCTTGGTAGGAGGTGGAGACTTTTTAGCAAGCCATGGAGACCTTTTAGTAGGCGGCGGAGATTTTTCAACAGGCGGTGGAGATGGCGTAGGCTCTGATTCAGGATCTGAAGATGACTCGGTTAGATCAATTGGCTCAGAGACCTTTGCTTTCTTCTTTGGGAGTCCTCTGGAAGAGCTCGCACCGGCAATGGTAAGCGATCTCCTTGTATTATAGCGCCTTGTCGGAGGACTGGTAGGTGCGCCCTTGACTGGTGGTGGGCCAAGGCGAGGCCGGGGCGGCTCAGACGTGGAGTATTGGACAAGCACGCCTCTTGGGATTCTCAGGCGAGTCGACGGAGACGAAGACTTTGCTCCTTGTGTTCTGGCGATGGCGATGTCAGCGAAAACGACCGAAAATGGGCGCAACTTGCTCAGGCGAAGGAGGCAGACAAAAGAGTGCTCTAGCTTGGCTCCTCTTGGCACCTTCTTAAAGTTCAAATAACGGTTTAAAAATAGGAAAAATGGAATTTATACCGTTTAAAAAGAACACCAAAGGTCACTGTTCCTTTTCACAGCAGAGGGGTTTTTTCACAACGGGGAAGCGCGGATTTCGCAGCAGCTAGGCGTTTTCGCAGCGAGGAAAAATTCGGCATCGATTTTGCAGCCCATTTCGCAGCTACGAAACGGGCGTACGACTTTGCGAATTGGCGCTTGTGTGCCAAAGGGGGGTTTCGCAGCTGCGAAACACCCTTCGAAATGGTGCTTCAGCTGCGAAACGACAGGTCTCCAAGCGTGGAAAAAGTCGCATCCAATTCGCAGCTGTGAAACGGTGGTACCCGGCTGTGAAATGGCACTCGTGTGCCAAGGAGGGCTTTCGCATCTGCGAAAATTTTCGCAGCGGAGATCGATTTTCGTAGCGGGAAGAGGAATTTTTGAAGCGACTCCTAAGGGTTACGAACTTTTTTCGCAGTGAAATGCGATTTTCGCAGTGGCCCCCTTTTGGCTGTGAATTTTCGCAGCCAAAGCTTTTTCCTTGCTTTTGAGCTTCTTTTGATTCCTAACTTCCTTCTTCCAATTTTTTTTGCAATTTCTCCTAATTTTAATCATTGAAAAAGATTAAGTTAGTTACGATTAACATAATTTAAGACCAAAATTAAAATCAAATAATTTACAAAACTTAAAAATTAACATATTTAAACAAAATTTATGGACTTTGGTGAAACCAAGTCCATCTAACCCTTCTCTGATCAGGCTTTTTTTGGCTCAAGGAAGTTGATTTCCTCCTTTTCTGGCTTGAACGGCTCAATGAATGGCTTGAGACGATGACCATTGACTCTAAAGGTGTCTATGCCATTGGAATTCAATAATTCCACCACTCCATTGAGATGTACTTGGTGAATAATGAAAGGACCTATCCACCTTGACTTGAGCTTCCCTGGAAATATATGGAGCCTTGAGTCATAGAGTAGGACTCTTTGTCCTTTCCGCAATTCTTTGTTGGAAATTAGTTGATCATGCCAATTCTTCATCCTTTATTTTGCAACTTTGGAATTGATGTAAGCATCATTTCTTAATTCCTCCATCTCATTAAGGTCTAAGCACCTCTTTGCCCCAGCTCTGATCAAGTCCATGTTCAACCTCTTGATTGCCCACCAAGCCTTATATTCAACTTCCACAGGGAGGTGGCATGCTTTGCCAAAGACGAGACGATAGGGGGACATGGCAAGAATACTCTTACAAGTTGTTCTATATGCCCATAATGAATCGTGTAGCTTAATAGACCAATCTTTTCTGCTTGTAATTACCACTTTCATCTGTATGTTCTTTATTTCCCTGTTTGCTAGCTCCACTTGCTCGGAAGTTTGAGGATGATAAGGTGTAGCTACCTTATGCTTCACTCCATACTTGGCTAATAGGGTTTCAAAAGGTTTGTTGCAAAAATGAGTACGTCCATCACTGATTATGGCCTTGGGCACCCCAAATCTTGAGAAGATGTTCTCCTTAAGAAATTTGAGAACCACCCTCTGATCATTATGTTTACAGGGGATTGCCTCCACCCATTTGGAAACATAGTCCACCCCCACCAATATATAAGAGTTACTAAAAGACATTGGGAAAGGTCCCATGAAGTTAATACCCCAAACATAAAAAAGATCAACTATAAGGATGGGGTTCATGGGCATTTGGTTTCTTTTTGTAAGCTTCCCGAGTCTTTGGCATCTATCACAACTCCTACACATGATGTGGGAATCTTTGAAAAGCGATGGCCAAGTAAACCCTGATTGCAAGACCTTCATGGCTGTTTTCTGAGAGACAAAGTGGCCTCCACAGGCATTCTCATGGCAATGGTTGAGGATACCTTGTTGCTCTTCTTCAGGGACACACTTCCTTATGATTTGATCTGCACAATACTTGAAAAGGAAAGGCTCTTCCCAATAATAAGCATGAATCTTTGCAAAGAAGTGCTTCTTGTCTTGCGCTTTCCACTCACTTGGAACTTCACCAGTAACCAAATAGTTAGCAATATGAGCATACCAAGGAGCTTTCTCTAGGAACATAAGTGATTCCTCAGGGAAGTCATCATTAATAAGTAATACATGGGAATTGTGTGCTATCGCCAACCTTGAAAGGTGGTCAGCTACCACATTCTCCACCCCTTTCTAGTCTCTTATTTGGAGATCAAACTCTTGTAACAAAAGAATCCATCTAATAAACCTTGCTTTGTCAATAAATACTTCAAGGCCGAATGGTCAGTGAAAACAATGATGAAAGACCCTACCAAATAAGCTCAAAACTTATCTAAAGCAAACACCACAGCTAACAATTCTTTCTCTGTAGTTGTGTAGTTTCTTTGAGCTTCGTTCAATGTTTTTCTTACATAATAGATCACATAGGGCTTCCCATACTCTCTTTGGCCAAGTACAACTCCTATAGCAAAGTCCCTAGCATCAGACAATACTTCAAAGGGTAATTGCCAGTTAGGAGCCCTTACTATTGGAGCGGTTATAAAAAATTGCTTTAATTGATCAAAACTCTTTTGACATCTTTCATCCCAAACAAACTTAGCATCCTTAGCTAAAAGGTCACAGAGAGGCCTTGAAAGCTTAGAGAAGTCTTGTATAAATCTCCTGTAGAACCCTGCATGGCCTAGAAATTACCTTACTCCTTTTACAGTGGTTGGGGATGGCAATTTGGCAATAAGTTTCACCTTTGCTTTATCAACTTCAATACCTTTCTCGGAGATGATATGACCAAGGACAATTCCTTGATGTACCATAAAATGGCATTTCTCCCAATTGAGCACCAAGTCTTTTTCAATGCATCTTTTAAGAACCGCTTCCAAACTTACTAAGCATTCTTCAAATGTACCTCCATATATGGTGATATCATCCATGAAAACCTCCATAATTCGCTCCACCATATCACTGAAGATACTAAGCATACATCTTTGGAATGTTGCAGGTGCATTGCATAAACTAAAAGGCATTCTTCTGTAGGCATATGTTCCAAACAGACATGTGAAAGTGGTCTTCTCCTGATCTTCAACATCAATTTCAATTTGGAAATACCCTGAGTACCCATCCAAGAAACAATAGAAAGGATGGCCAGAGACTCTCTCCAGCACCTGATCAATAAACGAGAGTGGAAAATGATCTTTCCTTGTCACAGCATTCAATTTCCTATAGTCAATACACATCCTCCATCCTGAAGTGAGGTGTGTAGCAATTTCTTCTCCTTTTTCATTCTGAACCACAGTAATCCCTGACTTCTTTGGTACCACTTGAGTAGGACTCACCCAAGGGCTGTCAGATATGGGATAAATAATACCCGCTTGGAGTAGCTTCAGTACCTCAGTTCGCACCACTTCTTGTAAATGAGGATTTAATCTTCTTTAAGGTTGACGAATTGGTTTAGCTTCTTCCTCCATATATATGTGATGTGTACAAACCAAAGGATTGATTCCTTTCAAGTTAGATATTTGCCATCCTATTGCTTTCTTACACCTCTTAAGAACTTCAAGTAGAGAAATCTCTTGATGACTGGTAAGAGATGAATATATAACAACAGGACATTGGTTATTTTCTTCCAGGTATGTATATTTTAACTCCATGGGTAGAGGTTTTAAATTGAGCTTCGGGAATTCTTCTGTTACATCATCTTGTCCCTCCTCTTTATTGAATAAAGGTAGGATCTCTGGTTTCCTCCTCCAACCTTGTAGAGTATCAAGGACATCGGCGGGTTCAGACAACCCTTCTTCAAGATCCTCAAGACTTTCATTCAACCTGTCTTGCATATTCTGATTACAATGCTCCTCCACTAGAGTGTCAATAATGCATACCTCTTCTGGACCTTCTTCTTCTTTCGGAGCAATTAGCTTCTTTGACATATGAAAGATATTAAGCTCAAGTGTCATGTTGCCAAAAGTAAGTTGCATAAGTCCATTCCTACAATTTATGATTGCATTTGAAGTAGCAAGAAATGGCCTTCCAAGGATGATAGGAACATAATTAGCTTCCTTAATTAAAGGATTAGTATCAAGAACAAAAAAATCTACTGGATAGTAGAAATTATCAACTTGAACTAAAACATCCTCAATTATCCCCCTTGGAATTTTCACTGATCTATCAGCTAAAGATAGAGTGATTGATGTTGGCTTTAATTCACCAAGTCTCAATTTCTTATAAACAGAGTATGGTAACAAATTCACACTTGCTCCCAAATCTAACAAAGCTTTTTCCACTACCTTTCCCCCAATCATGACTGAAATGGTAGGACATCCTGGATTTTTGTACTTCAAAGGAGATTTCAATTGTATGATGGCACTTACTTGCTCAATCAAGAAGGCTTTCTTATTCACATTCAACCCTCTTTTGATAGTACACATGTCCTTTAGGAACTTTGCATATGTTGGAACTTGCTTAATCATGTCCAGCAATGGAATGTTGACCTTCACTTGCCTCAATACTTCAAGGATTTCTGATGCATTTTGTATCCCCTTTTTCCCATGCAAAATTTGAGGAAAAAGTGGAGATGTACGTTTCTTCATCAATTGTTCCTTAATAAGCTCTTTCTCTGGATTTGCATTAACTGTTGAATTATTGTCCTCCTTCCCTTCATTGATATCTTTCTTCTTTCCTTTCATTTCCTTCCTCTTCTTTGTCTCTTCTTCTTCCTTCTCTTCAACATATAGCTTGGGTGTTGGTGACTCAACCTTTTTACCACTCCTTAGAGTGATCAAGGCTTTAACATCTCTCACTTGTGAAGATTCTCCCTCATGAGTTTCCACTTCATGGATACCCTTGGGGTTTTGGTGAGGTTGAGAAGGAAATCTACCCTTCTCTTGCACTATGTTCAAATTAGTGAGCCTTGAGATTGAGTATTGGAGATTATCTATCTTCTGAGATAAGTCATTTTGCATCCCATCCATCCTTTTATTCAAAGTATTCTCTACACTGTCAATTCTTTGACTGAGTTGAGAATTGATGGATTTTTGGTCTCCAACAAAATCTCCCACAACCTTGCTGAGATTCACTATTGCTTGTTCAAGACTTAAAGCTTGTTGGGATGGTTGAGATGGTTGAGTCGGCTGTTGGTACTGAGGTGTTCTTGGCTTCCATGAAAAATTTGGATGATTCCTCCAACTTGAGTTGTAAGTATTACCATACGAAGCATTGCTATTGGGCTTGAATTGTCCAATGACATTTGCTTGTTCTCCAAACATTTCTCTAGCAACTGGAATTGTAGGGCACTCATCCACCAAGTGTTCATAAGATTGACAAATAGAACATGACTTTACTTGCACTAGTGTTTCAGCAACAACTTGCACTTCATGCATCTTTTTTCAGTTCTAGCTCTTCCACTCTTCTTGTCATAGCTGCAAATTTTGCTTTCATATCAACATCTTCATTCAAGGTGTACATCCCAGCCTTAGCATGAAGAGCATTTGGTTGAAACATCATCTTTCCCACTTCTCCTCTGTTCGGTTCATCCTATCCCCTTGAGACTTCAGCTACATAACTTAAGAAATCCATAACTTCCTCAGGATTCTTACTCATGAAATCCCCTCCACACATTGTTTCGAGGAGTTGCTTCATTGAAGAAGACATCCCATCATAGAAATAACTCACCAATAGCCATGTATCAAAGCCATGGTGAGGACAAGCATTAATGGCTTCCATGTATCTTTCCCAACACTCATAGAATTTCTCATTCTCTTTAGCTGAGAAGTTTAAAATTTGCCTTTTCAAGCCATTTGTTCTGTGAGTAGGAAAAAACTTCTTGAGGAATTCAGCTTGTAAATCAATCCAAGTACGGATACTCCTTGGCCTTAAAGAATTAAGCCAAATATTGGCCTTATCCTTTAAAGTAAAAGGAAATAGTTTAAGCCTCATCAGGTTGATAGAAGCTCCTCCCTCTCGGAATGTATTACAAACATCTTCAAATTCCCTGATATGGGCATAGGGATTCTCACTTTCCATTCCATGGAAAGTTGGTAGAAGTGGCACAATATGGGGTCTGATCACTAGCTGCTCTGTAGGGGGCACTATACATGATGGTGCACTCATACGAGGTGGATGCATGCGGTCTCTCATTAATCTGAATTCATTGGGATTGTCCTGATGACCATGGTGACTATGCTGATCCTCAGGTGTAGTTTCCATGATGTTCAAGCTCAATTCCAACTCCTTGTTGTGAGGTGTTTCAAGTTTAACAAGCCTTCCTCCACTATCTCGTATCCACTTTGGCATACACAACTAGTATCAACTATAACTAAAAAAAACAAAAACAGAGGAAAACAAAAACAAATCTACCAAAAAGAGTTCGATTAACTAAAACTAAATTAAAAGCTATGCTAGAATATAAACGAGTAAAAGAAAAAACTAAAAGAGTTAGTAAAATGACAGAAAACTCACCAAACTTGTGATGAAAACCACAAGTACACTGAAATAATATCACTATGAAGTTGGCACCTTCCCCGGCAACGACGCCATTTGATTCATGCCCAATTGGTGTCTTAGCTAATTCATGTCCAGCTGCTGCTCTTTGATTGAGGGAGTAATCAACAAAATTTATAACCTATATCACCATGCATTAGGATAGCTTTAGCTAATATAGCATAGTGGCTCTAGGATCGTTCTCTGGGAAGGGTTTTCAACTCACAACTGATACCAATTCAAAGTTAAATTGGTGCTTTTTCATTTCAAGGTTAGCTTAAGAAATAAAACACAAACTTTGGTTAAACGAGGTTTTGTTTCAAGCCAACTAAAAAGAAAGTAATGGAAATTACTTATGAAGAAAAACATTCCTTGGAGGTTTGGGTTCACAGGGGAGGTTCCTTATGCAAAAACAGAGCTCCGGTCATTTGGTTCATTTCCTCGCATTAGAGAATTAACATATAGTCAATTCTCTAACTGGTGTTGTACAGATATATCCTTTAAATGGATTTCAGCTCTAATTCCCTCTCACTGATGCAACTTGCAATGGCTCGTGCCTCTCACTTAGCATTTTCCATTCAAGGTGATCTTTAACTTTGGACTTCCCTTCTCAAGCTCGCAAGAGATAACTAATGGATGCCTCCTTGGAGTCCAAAAGCTTACCAAGTGTTGGCAATTCTAGAAAATCCTACCTTCAAGTCACTTCCCAAAAGCTCGCAAGAGGTAAACTAGTGCATCTCCATGGACGGAGATCACTTGCCTTACCAAGTGTTGGCTCAAGTGAATTGAAGGTGTTTTAAGTTAACTAAAAACATAGAAATCATTTAAGGATCACCCTTTCTCTTAGTTAATGGCTGAAACCACAAAGCTACTAATTCTTGCACTTGGAACCTTTCCCGGCAACCTTAGCTCCAAGGAACTAAAATTCTAGCCATTCATTCTCTGAGGAAACTTCCTCAGAGCTTGTTTGGCTAGTAAGAAAAATTAGATGAATATAAACAATCAAAACAAGTAGGTAAGGCAGAGCAAAAACTCTTAATTTTACTTCATTTCAAAAACTATACAAAGTGTCTGTGTACAAGCCCTGTTTTTCATCATCCGTCCCTCCTCTAAGGAAACTTACAACCATTAAATATGGGTTAATTTACCCTTTGTTCTTGTTTAAAGACTAAGGAATCCTATGATATGTGGGTTACAAGGAGAGTTTGAGAATTTAGACATCAAATATCTAAAGCAAAAAATCTCAAAATGTTGGTCACAAATATCGGGAAGCTTCAGGAGAACACCCGTGCACTATGCAAAATGGCTGTGAAAATTTCGCAGCAAAAGGACAAGATTTTCGCAGCAAAAGGCTGATTTCGCAGTCGTGTAAAAATCTTCCTTCAATGTGGAGTGATCTTCTTGCAATGGCTGTAACTCCTTCATTTCAACTCTGAATCGTGTAATGTTTGAAGCATTGGATTGTTGACTTCTTGAGCTTCGAAACGACATATAGCATGCATAAATTGAACTCCAAGAAGTGCTCCAAAAGTGGCTGAAATGACTGTCATCAAGAATGCTTCATGGCTGATTCTTGTTTGCTTCCCCTCCTTGCATTCCGGATTTGCTTATGGCAAAGGACTTTAAAGCTTTGGTTCTTCATGTTTCTGAGCCTTCCATTGCTTTGCCAAGGATTCCAAAGAACTCTCCTCAATCTCAGATTGCTTTGGTGATCAAATTACTAACAAAAACACCAAAACTTACACACTTTGATTAGAAATGATTGCAAAGGTCCTTAATATGTTAATTGGGTTAAAAGGCAATAACTACTACTCAAAAGTGTTAAAAAGAGTTAATTACAAGCTATGAAATAACACCTTTTGAGTAGTAATCATGGTCATAGTATCTGGAGGCCTGAGCTCATGAGCCTGAGTCATTCATGTCATCCATAACCCTAAGTTGTTCAAGAACATCTAGACCCTTGAAATCACGGGTGGAGCTTTTCATGTCAATTATAGCCCTCAATTGATCATACCATCTAGTGCCTTGAGTTCACGACCCATAGTCATTCATGTCAACCGTACCCCAGAGTTATTCATACCATCTAGAGACCTGAGCTCATGAACTAGAGTCATTCATGTCAACCACAACTTTGAGTTGTTCATAGTATCTAGAGCCTTGAGCTCATGACTTGTAGTCATTCATGTCAACCACAGCCCAAAGTTGTTCATAGGATCCAAGGCTTTGAGCTCACAACTTGGATTTGTTCGTGTTAACCACAACCCTTAGTTCTTCATAGTATTTAGAGGCCTGAGCTCATGTCTTGGAGTCATTCATGTCATCTATAGCCCTGAATTATTCATACCATCAAGATTCTTGAGCTCATAACCCGGAATTGTTCATGTCAATGACAACCTTGAGTTATTCAAGGCATTTAAAGCCTTAAGCTCACGACCCATATTCTTTCAAGTAAATAACAACCTTGAGTTGTTCATAGTATTTAGAGGCCTGAGTTCATGAGCTAGAGTCATTCATATCATCCACAACCTAAAGTTGTTCATAGAATCTAGAGCCCCGAGCTCATGACCTAGTTTCGTTCTTGTCAATCACAACCCTGAGCTATTCATAGTATCTGGAGACCTGAGCTCATGACCCATAGTAGTTCATGATATCCACATCCCTAAATTAATCATAAGATTGATTACTACTCAAAAAGTGCATTTTTATAGCTTGTTATAAACTCTTTTAAACACTTTTGAGTAGTAATTAATACCTTTTAACTCAATTGGCACATTAAGGACCCTTGCAAGTGTTACTAATAAGTTTTTGGCAAGTTTTGATGTTTTTGATCATTAAAACAAGCCAAGAATGAGGGAGAACTTGGTATAATCCATGGCAAAGCAAGATTGAAGCTAAATTACATGAAGAATCCAAGTTTTGGAGAGCTTCAAAGCCTTTTCCAAATCAGTCAAGTGTGCAAGGAAGAGAATCAGAGAGAGAAATCCAACATGAAGCAATTTCGCATGGCTATGCGAAATCTTCACATGCTATGCGAAATTCAAAAGGACAACAGCTGCAAGAAAATTTTAGAGTACTTCCTGGAGTCCATTATACACATACTATATATCATTTCGAAGCTTGGGAAGTCAGGAGTCCAATGCTTTAAATAGTGTGTAAATCAAAGCTAAAATGAAGAAGTTATAGCCATTTGAAGGTAACTGCACCAAGATGAAAAATGTATTTCGCATCACCTTTCTCAGATGCAAAAATTTCGCATCACCTTTCTTAGATGCAAAAATTTCGCATCACCTTTTCCTCTTGCAAAATTTTCACAGCACCATATCTCACTTGCGAAATGTAATCTTCAGATATTTTGCACCGACTCCATTAGATTTTTACCTTAAGATATTTTGTGTAATTATCTATTCTCTCCTTGTAATCAGTTGAAGATCTTTTAAGATATTTAGGATATCTAATTGAGGGGTTGCAAATATCTCTCTTTATATATCTTAAGATATCTCTTTGTAATATATCTCTCAGAATCTCAGAAGACATTGAGAGGGATCACTTGTACATTTTTTAGTAAGAAATATACAGAGCTTTGCTTTGTCTTACCTACTCACTTTGATTATATTTTTCTTTCTAGCTAAACAACCTCTGAAGATAATTTCTCAGAGGATGAGTGACTAGACTTTTTGTTTCTTGGACGGAAGAAAGCTAGGTAAGGGACCTGGCTACAAAAGTGGGAGTTTTCCTTGTTTCAGTTTTTAATGAAGAGGAAGTTGTGACCCATTAATGGTTTTTATATTTTTAGTTAACTTAAAATCCCTTATAATCACCTGGGCCAACACTTGGTACGCTTTTCAGACTCAATCCATAGAGATCCATTAGTTATCTCTTGCGAGCCTATGGGATGTGGTTTAAAGGTAGGATTACTTAGAATAGCCAACACTTGGTAAGCTTTTGGACTCCCTGGAGACATCCATTAGTTATCTCTTGCGAGCTTTTGAAGGGTAATCCAAGGTTAAGGATCACCTTGAATGGCAAATGCTAGATGAGAGGTACGAGCCATTGCAAGATGCATCAGTGAGAGGGATTTAGCGTGGAAACCATTAATGGGAAGTAAATGTTACACACCGGTTGGGAGGATACTATAGGTTAAATCCCCAATGCGAGGAAAAGATCTGAAATCTCCTCTTTTGTATAAGGGGCCTGAACTTAGTGACCTGAAAATCCAAGAAACCTTTTCTTTGTAATTAAAATCAGTTACTATTTTTGGTTAGTTGAAAACCAACCTTTTTCAAACCAAATATTATGTTTTCTTTTAAAGCTAACTCATAAAAGAAAATACACCAATCAAATTATTTAAACTAATATCAGGTGTGAAATGAAAACCCATCCTAGTGAACGATCCTAGAACCACTATGCTATGCTAGCTATACTACCCTAGTATATGGTGAAATAGGTTTATAAATTTTGTTGATAACTCTCGTCCGAGGACTGAATCAAGGATCTAGAGCCCTAAGGTCACAACCTCAAGTCATTCATTTCAATGATAACCCAAAGTTTTTCATATCATTTAGAGCCATTAGCTCATGACATGGAGTCTTTCAAATCAATAGCAGCATTGTGCTGTTCATAGTATCTAGAGGCCTGAGTTCTTGAGCCATAGTCATTCATGCCATCCACAACCCTGAGTTGTTCTTAGCATCTAGAGGCCTGAGCTCACGACTAGGAGTTATTCATGTCAACCATAGCCCTGAGTTATTCATAGCACCTATAGCCTTGAGCCCACAACTTGTAGTCGTTCATGTCAACAACAACCTAAAGTTACTCATAGCATCTAGAACCTTGAGTTCATGACCTAGAGTTGGTCATATCAACCATAGCTCTGAGTTGTGCATAGCATCTAAAGCCTTAAGCTCATAACCAGAGTGTTTCATGTCAACCATAGGCTTGATCTATTCATAGTCTCAAAAGGCCTAAGCTCATGACCCAAAGTCGTTCATGTCATCCACAACCTTAACTTTTTCATATGATCTAAAGCCCTTAGCTCATGACTCAAAGTTGTTCATTTCAATCCCCAACCCTGACCTGTACATAGCATCTAGAGCCTTGAGTTGATGACATAAAGCCTTTCAAATAAATAATAGCCTTAAGCTAGTCATAGTATCTAGAAACCTGAGCTTAAGACTCAGAGTCGTTCATGTCATCCACAGTTGTTCATAGCATCTAGAGCCTTCAGATCATGGGCTAGATTTTTTCATGTAAACCACAACCCTGAGTTGTTCATAGTATCTAGAGGCTTAAGCTCATGACCCGGAGTCATTCATGTTATCTACAACCCTTAATTATTCATAGGATCTAGAGCCCTAAGCTCACGACCAGTAATCATTCATGTCAACCATAGCCTAGAGCTGCTCATAGCATCTAAAACCTTGAGCTCACGACTCAAAGTCTTTCATGCATTCAACATCCTTAAGTTTTGCATAACATCTAAAGGCCTGACCTCACGACCCAAAGTCTTTCATGTCCAATGGCCTGAGCTCATGACATAGAGTCGTTGATGCCATCCATAACCTTGAGTTTTTCATAGCATTTAGAGCTTTGGGCTCATGACCTAGAGTCATTCATGCCAACCATAACTTGGAGTTATTCATGGCATCTAGAGCCCTGAGCTCACAACCCAAAGTCATTCATGTCATCCGTAACCCTGAGCTATTCATAACATCTAGAGTCTTAAGCTCAGAACGTAGAACCGTTTATATCATCCACCACCTTGAGCGATTCATAAAATCTAGAGGCATGAGTCGGATCCTTAATTGTTCTTATCATCCGCAACTTTGAGCATTTCAAAGCATCTAGAGCCTTGTGCTCATGACTTGTTGTCATTCATTTCAACCAAATCCCTGAGCTGTTCATTTCATCTAAAGGCCTAAGCTCACGGGATCTTAAGTCTTTCATATCATTCACAACTCTAGGTTGTTCATAGCATCCAGAGCCTTCAACTCCCAGCCCGAAGTAGCTCATGTCATATAGAGCCCTAAGCTATTCATACCATCCAGAGCCTTAATAAGTTCATAACATCGAGAGCCATAAGCTCATGACCCAGAGTAGCTCATCTCATCCACACCTCTGAGTTGTTCATAGCATCTAGAGCCCTAAGCTTACGACCTGAAGTCATTCATGTGATTTTTTAGAGCCCTATGCTCATGACCCGGAGTCATTCATGTCATCCAAAGCCTTAACCTATTGATAGCATCTAGAGGCTTGAGCTTATGATACAAAATCATTCATATCATCCACATCCTAGAACTATTCATTTCATTTAGAGGGTTAAGCTCACGAGATCCTGGAGTCATTAATGTCAACACAGCCCAAAGTTGTTCATAGCACCTAGAGCTCCCAACTCACGACATAGTGTATATTATGTCATTAACAACCTGAGCTATTAATGGAATTTAGAGGCTTGAGGTAAAGACCCATATTCGATCATGTTAACCATAGCCTAGAGTTGCTCATAGCATCTAAAGCTTTGAGCTCAAGACAAAGAGTGGCTCATGTTGTCCACAACATTGAGCTATTCATAACATCTAAAGCTCGAAGCTCACGACCCATAGTCTTTCATGTTAACCACTACCTAGAGCCAGTCATTGCATCTTGGTACCTAAGCCGATGACTCAAAGTTGTTCACGTTATCCACAATTATGAGTTGTTCATAGAATTTAGAGTCCTAAGCTCACGACCCAAAGTTTTTCATGTCATTGACAACCCTAATTTGTTCATAGCATCTAAATCCTTTAGCTCATAACCCGAAGTCATCCATGTCAACCATAACCCAAAGTTATTCATAGCATCTAGAGCCATGAGCTTAAGACAAAGAGTGGCTTAAGTCATCCACAATCTTGAGTTATTCATAGCATCTAGAGCTCTGAGCTCACGACCTAGAGTCTTTCATGTCAACTACAACCCAACATTGTTCATTGCATCTAGGGCCCTGATCTCACGACCCAATGTCATTTATATCATCCACAACACTAAGTTGTTCATGGAATTTAGACCCCCTATCTCACGTCCCAAAGTCTTTTATGTCATCGACAAACTTGAGTTGTTCATAGAATCTAGAGCCTTGAGCTGATGACCTAGAGTCTTTCATATTATATATAACCTTGAGGTGTTCATAGCATTAAGAGCCCTAAGTTCATGACCCAGAGTTGTTCACGTCAACCACAGCCCAGAGGTGTTCATAACATCTAAAACCCTCAACTCACGACCTAGAGAGGCTCATATCATCGATAGTTGTGAGTTGTTCATAGCATCTAAAGCACTCAACTCATGACCTAGGGTCGTTCATGTCAACCATAGCAAAAAGTTGTTCATAGCATCTAGAGCCTTGACCTCAAGACCCAAAGTGACTCATGTCATCCAAAACCTTGAGCTGTTCATAGCATCTAAAGCTTTGAGCTCACGACCTAGTGTTTTTCATGTCAAGCTCAACCCAGAGTTGTTCATTGTATCTAAAGGCATGTGCTCACAATCCAATCATTGATATCATCTATAACAATAAGTTGTTCATATTATCTATAGCCCTGAGCTCTCGACCTAAAGTCTTTCATGTCATCATTAACCTTGAGCTCTTCATAGAATCTAAAGCCTTGAGCTTACGACCCGGACTCGTTCATGTCAACCATAATCAAGAGTTGTGATTACTACTCAAAAAGTGCTATTTGATAGCTTGTAATTAACTCTTTTAAACACTTTTGAGTAGTAGCTATCACCTTTTAACCAAATTAACATATTAAGGACCCTTGCAATCAATTCTAATCAAATTGTGTTAAGTTTTGGTGTTTTGATAGCTTTTTGATCACCAAAGCAATCTGAGATTGAGGAGAGTTCTTTGGAATCCATGGCAAAGGTGTCCGGACAGGGCGTCCGGACACACCATTGGAGGGCGGCGGAATATGGGCTGTAGCAAGGCTTGCTCACATTAGTTAATGATCCAGACAACATATCTGGATAGGATATGCTATTGTCCGGCTGTGATGTTCATGAGTGCCGTGTGCTTCTCCTTAAGAGAGTCCGGATAGGGGAGCGCACCACATGTCCTCTTGGGGAATCCGGATGGAGTTGCTCCGGATAGCGACGCGCGACATAGCTCATTCCACCCAGGGAGGAATTCTATTTGGCCAAATTTCCACCTTCTTCGGACATTTCACATCCGGAATTCCGTCCGGCGACATTTCACATTCGGATATCTCATAGCCGGATAGGAGAGGAGGATGTTTCAACTTCCCCGGTCAGACATGTCCGGATCCTCTGATCGGATATTTCACATCCGGATATCTCATAGCTGGATGAGAGAGGAGGACGTTTCAACTTCTCTGGTCAGACATGTCCGGATCCTCTGATAGCGCTTATCCGGAGAGTTTTTCTCTCAGTATACAGTGCAGCGGAATTTCTCCTGAAGCTTCCTGATACTTCCGACCGACATCTTGAGATATTTTATTTTAGATATTTATTGTCTAAATCCCTAAACTCTCCTTGTAATCCACCTATCATATGATTCCTTAGTCTTTAAGCAAGAAAAATGGTGAAATAACCTCATATATATAGTTTGTAATTTCCTTTACACGAGATATCATGTAGAGAGTCGAGAGCTTGCTCTTAGACGCATCCTTTGTACAATTTTGCAAGAAATATATTTTACAGAGCACTTGCTCTGTTTTTCCTATATTTTTGTTTTCTCATTCTTTTTCTTACTAGCCAAACAAGCTCTGAGGAAATTTCCTCAGAGAATGAGTGGCTAGACTTTTAGTTCCTTCGAGCTAAGGTTGCCGAGAAAGATTCTAAGTGCAAGAATTAGTAGTTTTGTGGGTTCTGCCATGAAAGAAGAGAAAGTGTGATCCTTTAATGATTTCTATGTTTTTAGTTAACTTAAAACACCTTCAATTCACTTGAGTGAACACTTGGTAAGACAAGTGATCTCTGTCCATGGACATGCACTAGTTTACCTCTTGCGAGCTTTTGGGAAGTGACTTGAAGGTAGGATTTTCTAGAATTGCCAACACTTGGTAAGCTTTTGGACTCCAAGGAGGCATCCATTAGTTATCTCTTGCGAGCTTGAGAAGGGAAGTCCAAAGTTAAAGATCACCTTGAATGGCAAATGCTAAGTGAGAGGCACGAGCCATTGCAAGTTGCATCAGTGAGAGGGAATTAGAGCTGAAATCCATTTAAAGGATACATCTGTACAGCACCGGTTAGAGAATTGACTATATGTTAATTCTCTAATGCGAGGAAATGAATCAAATGATTAGAGCTCTGTTTTTGCATAAGGAACCTCCCCTGTGAACCCAAAACTCCAAGGAATGTTTTTCTTCATAATTAATTTCCATTACTTTATTTTTAGTTAGCTTGAAACAAAACTTTTTTCAACCAAAGTTTGTGTTTTCTTTCTTAAGCTAACCTTGAAATGAAAAAGCACCAATTTAACTTTGAATTGGTATCAGTTTTGAGTTGAAAACCCTTCCTAGTGAACGATCCTAGAGCCACTATGCTATATTAGCTAAAGCTATCCTAATGCATGGTGATATAGGTTATAAATTTTGTTGATTACTCTCTCAATCAAAGAGCACCAGCTGGACATGAATCAGCTGAGACACCAATTGGGAACGAATCAAGTTGTTAAGAGCATCTAACGTCGTGAGCTCACAACCTAGAGTCGCTCATGTCATTCGCAACTCTAGGCTATTCTTAGCATCTCAAGCCCTATGCTCATGACCTAGAGTCATTCATGCTAACCACAACCAAGAGCTATTCATATCATCTAAAAGCTTGAGCTCATGACTCGGAGTCTTATATGTCAACCATAACCTATAACTTTTCATTGCATCTACGGCGTTGAGTTAATGACCCAGAGTCATTCATGTCATCCATAGCCTTGAGATGTTCATAGCATCTGAACCTTTGAGCTCATGACCCAGAGTCTTCACGTCAACCACATCCCAAAGTTGTTCATAGCATCTAGAGCCTTGAGCTCATGACCCAGAGAAGCTTATGTCATCCATAGCCCTGAGTTGTTCATAGTATTTAGAGCCCTGAGGTCACCACCCAGAGTAGCTCATGTCATCCACAACCTTCAACTATTCATGGACGACCCAAAGTCTTTCAGTCATTGACAACCGTGAGTTGTTCATAGCATCAAGAGCCCAAAGCTCATGACCTAGAGTTATTTATATCTACCACAACCCAAAGCTGTTCATAGCATCTAGTGCCTTGAGTTCATGAGAGTAGCTCATGTCATTTAGTGCCCTAAGCTCTTAACAACATCTGGAGCCCTAAGCTCACGACCTAGAGTCGTTCATGTCAACCATAACCCAGAGTTGTTCATCGCATCTACAACATTGAGTTGAAGACCTAGAGGGGCTCATCTCATCTACAGCCCTGAGTTGTTCATAACATCTAGAGTCTTGAGTTCACAACCCGAGGTTCTTTATGTCAACAACAACCTATAGTTGTTCATTCAATCTAAGGCCCTAAGTTCACGATGTAAAGGTGTTCATGTCATTCACTGTCTTAAGTTGTTCATAGCATCTAGAGCCTTGAGTTCATGACTCGGAAACACTCCTATCATCGATAGCCCTGAGTTGTTCATAGCACATAGAGCCCTAAACTCACGACGCAAATTCATTTATCTCAACCATACCCTAAAGTTGTTCATAGCATCTAAAGCCCTGAGCTCATGCCCAAGAGTGGCTCATGTCATCAACGACCTTGAGTTGTTCATAGAATCTAAAGCCATGAGATGAGAACCCTAAGTCGTTCATGTCAACCATAGGCCTGAGTTGTTCTTAGCATCTACAGGCCTAAGCTTAAGACCTAGAGTGGATTATGTATTCTACATCTTGAGTTGTTTATAGCATTTAGAGCTTTAAGCTCACGACCCATAATCTTTCATGTCAACCATAACCCAAAACTATTCATTGCATCAAGTGCCTTGAGCTCATGACCTAGAGTCATTCATGTCATGCACAACCTTGACCTATTCATATAATCTAGTGAGCTGAGCTCATGAGCTAAAATCTTTCATGTCATCGACAACTCTGAGCTATTCATACCATCTACATACCTAAGCTCATGACCCAGGGTCGTTCATGTCGACCATAGCCCCTGAGTTGTTCATAGCCTCGAAAGGCTTGAGCTTAAGACCCAAAGTGGCTTATGTCATCGATAGCCTTAAGCTATTTATAGCATCTAAAGACTTAAGCTCACAACCCTGAGTCTTTCACGTCAACCACAACCTATAGTTGTTCATTTCATCTAGGGCCCGAGCTCTTGACTTAGAGACGTTCATGTCATCCATAGCCTTGAGCTATTCATAGAATCATTAGCCTTGAAGTCACGACCTAGACTCTTTCATATCATTGACAACCCAGATCTATTCAAAGCATTTAAAGCCTTGATCTCACAACCTAGAGTGTCTCATGTCATTGAAAGCCCTGAGTTGTTCATAACATCTAAAACCTTGAGCTCACGATCTGGTTTCATTCATCTCAACCATATCCTAGCGTTGTTAATAGCATTTAGAGCCTTAAGCTCAAGACCTAGAGTCATTCATGTCATCAACATCCCTAAAATGTTCATAAAATTTAAAGGCTTGAGCTCACAACTCGGAGTCATTCATGTAAACCACAACCTAAAGTTGTTCATAGCAAATAAAGCCTTGAGTTCACGACCCAGAGTGGCTCATACCATTGACAACCCTGAGCTCTTCATAGCATCTAAAGCCCTAAGCTCATGATTTAGAGTCACTCATGTCAACCACGTCCCTAAGTTGTTCATAGTATCTATAGCCTTAAGCTCATGACCCCGAGTCATTCATGTGAACCACAACCCTGAGATGTTCATAGTATCTATAGCCCTTAGCTCACAACCTCGAGTCACTCATGTCATACACAACCTTGAGGTGTTCATAACATTTAAAGCCTTAAGCTCATGACCCAAAGTCATTCATCTCAACCATAATCCAAAGCTATTTGTAGCATCTAAAGCCCCGAGCTCATGCCCAATAGTGGTTCATGTCATCGATGACCCTGAGTTGTTGATAGCATCTAAAGCCATGAGCCAAGAACTTGAAGTCGTTCATGTCCACCATAGGCCTGAGTTGTTCATAGCATCTACATGCCTAAGCTTAAAACATAGAGTGGCATATGTATTCCACATCCTTGAGCTATTCATAACATCTAGAGCTTTGAGCTCACGACCCATAATCTTTCATGTCAACCATAACCCAGAGTTGTTCATTGCATCTAGGGCCCTGAGCTCACGACCTATAGTCATTCATGTCATGCACATTCTTGACCTATTTTCTGCAAATGGCACTCGTGTGCCAAAAAGTGGTTTCGCAGCTACGAAACACCCTTTCAAATGGTGTCTCGGTTGCGAAATTCTCGCTCAGCTTTGCGCGCTTGACTTCAAATGACCATAACTTCTTCATTTCACCTCCAAATTGTGTACCGTTTGAAGCTCTGGACTCCTGACTTCCCAAGCTTTGAAACGAGATATGGTATGAATAATTTGAGCTCCATAAAGTGCTTCAAAAATGTGTCCAACAGTAGCAAAATGGAGGTGCGACATTTCCACTCATGGTTTGCACAGTCATCTTCAAATGGCCATAACTTCTCCGTTTCAAATCCAAATCGAGCACCGTTTAAAGCTATGGACTCCTGACTTCCCAAGCTTTGAAAAGAGATATTGCATGTACAATTTGAACTTCAGGAAGTGATCGAATTGTGTCCAACAGTTGCCGAAATGGGGGTGCGGCTATGACATGTCAGCTCATGGTGTGCGCGCTGAAGGATTTTAAGGTGTGGAGGTTTCGCAGCCATTTCGCAGCTGCGAAATGAGTGTGCGGGGCTTCGAAATGGCACTCGTGTGCCAAAAAGTGGTTTCGCAACTTCGAAATACTCTTCAAAATGGAGCTTTGGCTGCAAAATTGGGATTTTTCACGTTTTAGGATTTCGCAGCTGCGAAATGAGGTTCACTGTGCTGCGAAATGGCACTCGTGTGCCAAAATGTGCTTCGCAGCCGTGAAATACCTTGCGGAATGGGACTTTTGTTGCGAAATCAGGCTTTTCCTCTTCGCAATGCGTTTCGTAGCTGCGAAACAGATGCTCCTGTACTGCGAAGTGGCACTTGTGTGCCAAAATTGGTTTCGTAGCTGCGAAAATTTTCGCAGAGAAGGGCCTGAGGCTGCGAACTGGTTTTGCAGCAAAGTGCTGATTTCGCAGAGGCTGCGAAATCTCGCAGGCCCCTATTTTTCCCCTGTTTTTGCTTTGTTTTCGCTCCGAAAGACTTCCTTCAATTTCTTTGCAATTCCTTTTGATTTTGATCATCCAAAAACCTATATTACATCAAAACAAACTAGAATTAAAGCATTGAAATCAAAATTAAAGCATTGAAATCAAAATTAAAACAAGAAATTAACAAAACAAAAAGATATGGACTAGCTAGTTTTTAAAAAGACTAAGTCCATCAAAAAATTTGCTCCTGATTTAGCTTGCCCGGATCCCATATGAAGTTTGCATCCTTCAATTGAGACTTGGTTTGTATGATTTTTCCATACAAAGCTTGGAGAAAAGGTGAGGGCATGTGTTTCATCATTTCTTCCTTGATGACTATCCTCTGTGGTTCTTCATCTATATAGTCATCTTTCTCTGTACTTTTCCCCTTTTGCTTTCCTTTTATTTCCTCCCTCTTTTCTTTCTCTGTTTCACTCTCTACCTTATGCTCTAGCTTGCATGTGGGCAGATCAACCACTTTACCACTCCTCAGAGTGATCACTTCTTTGACTTCCCTCTTTTGTGAAGGTTCTCCCTCCTCGGCCTCCATTTCATGGATACTCATGGAATTTTGATAAGGTTGAGAAGGAGAGTTTTCTTTCTCTTACACTGTGTTGAGGTTGGCAAGCCTTGAGATTGAATCTTGGAGAATATCTAACTTCTGAGATAGATCATTTTGCATTTCATCCATCCTTTTATTCAAAGTACTCTCCACTCTGTCAATTCTTTGATTGATTTGAGCATTGATGGCTTCTTGCTTTCCAACAAAATCTCCCACGAACTTGCTAAGATTCACCATAGCTTGTTCAAGGATTGAGGCTTGCTGTGGTGCTTGAACATGTTGCTTGTACTGAGGCGGCTGTGGTTTCCAAGAGAATTTTGGATGGTCCCTCCAATTGGAATTGTAGGTGTTACAATCACCAAACATTTCCCTCTCGGTTGGAATGGTAGGACACTCATCCACCAAGTGCTCATATGATCGACAAATGGCACAAGGCATAGGTAGCAATGGTGTTTGAGAGATGGCTTGCACTTCTTGCATCTGGTTCATTTCTAGCTCTTCCAATCTCCTTTCCATAGCTGCAATCTTTGCCTTCATGTTCATACCATCATTCAAAATATACATCTCACCCTTAGCTTTAGGTTGAGATGTCATTCTTCCCTTATCTCTAGCATTTGGTTCACCCCATTCTCTTGAGACTTCAGCCACATAACTCATGAAGTTCATGGCTTCCTCTACTATGGTATTCAATATGGCATGCACAACTAGCAATTTGTGAATTAAAAACAGAGAAAACAAAAGAAAAACAATTCAAAAAAAATTTAAGACTAACTAAAACTAGCTGAAAGGTAAACTAAAACATAAATAAAGAAAAAGAACAATTAAAAAGAGTTAGTAAAAGAAAAGAAAAATCACCAAACTTGTGATGAAGATCACAAGTGTTCTCAAAAGATCATATCACTGCAAAGTGGCACCATCCCCGGCAACGGCGCCATTTGATTCGTGCCCAATTGGTGTCTCAGCTGATTCATGTCCAACTGGTGCTCCTTGATTGAGGGAGTAATCAACAAAATTTATAACCTATTACACCATATACTAGGGTAGCAAAGACAAAGCTACTATAGCATAGTGGCTCTAGGATCGTTCACTGGGATGGGTTTTCACTTCACAAATGATATTAATTCAAAGTTGAATTGGTGCCTTTTCATTTCAAGGTTAGCTTTAAAAGAAAACATAAAGATGTTTGAATGAAAAAGGTTTGGTTTTAAACTAACCAAAAATAGTAACTGGTTTTACTTACAAAGAAAAATGTTTCTTGGAGTTTCAGATCACTAGGCTCAGATTCCTCATACAAAAAGGGAGTTCCGGTCACTTGTTTCTTTTCCTCGCATTAGAGAATTAACATATAGTTAATTCTCTAACTGGTGTGGTACAGATGCTTCCCATTAATGGGTTCAAACACTAAATCCCTCCCACTGATGCATCTTGCAATGGCTCATGCCTCTCACCTAGCATTTACCATTCAAGGTGATCTTTAACTTTGGACTTCCCTTCTCAAGCTCGCAAGAGATAACTAATGGATGTCTCCTTAGAGTCCAAAAGCTTACCAAGTGTTGGCTATTCTAGAAAATCCTACCTTCAAACCACCTCCCAAAGGCTCGCAAGAGATAAACAAGTGCATCTCAATAAATGGAGATCACTTGCCTTACCAAGTTTTGGCCTAGGTGATTTAATGGCGTTTTAAGTTAACTAAAAAGATAAAACCATTAATGGGTCACACTTTCTCTTCATTAAAAACTAAAACAACAAAACTTCCAATTTATGCATGAGGAAACTTACCCGGCTTTCTTCACTCCAAGAGATGAAAAGCCTAGCCACTCATCCTCTGAGGAAAAATCCTCAGAGTTTGATTTGCTAGAAATAAAAATAATGAGAAAACAAAAATATATATATGAAAAACAGAGCAAGTGCTCTGTAATATATTTTTCTTCCTTATACAAAAGGTTGTCTCTAAGAACAAGCTCCCGAGATCTATATCTTGTAAAGAAAATTACGACTATATATAAGAGGTTATTCACCCCTTTGTTCTTACTTAAAGACTAAGGAATCCTATGATAAGTGGGTTACAAGGATAGTTTAGGGATTTAGACATCAGATATCTAAAACAAAATATCTCAAAAAGTCGGTCAGAAATATCAGGAAGCTTCAGGAGAACACCGCGGCACTGTATACTGAGAGAAAAACTCTCCGGGTAAGCGCTATCAGAGGATCCGAACATGTCTAACAGGGGAAGTTGAAACGTCCTCCTCTCCCATCCGGCTGTGAGATATCCGAATGTGAAATATCCGATCAGAGGATCCGGACATGTCTGACCAGGGAAGTTGAAACGTCCTCCTCTCCCATCCGGCTGTGAGATATCCGGATGTGAAATATCCGACCAGAGGATCCGGACATGTCTGACCGGGGAAGTTGAAACGTCCTCCTCTCCCATCCGGATGTGAGATATCCGGAGAAGGTGGAATGTCGACTGACAGAATTTCGGATGTTAAATATCCGGAGAAGGTGGAAAGTCGACCGGATAGAATTCCTACCCGGGTGGAATGAGCTATGTCGCGCGTCGCTATTCGGAGCAACTCCATCCGGATTCCCCAAGAGGACATGTGGCGCGCTCCCCTATCTGGACTCTCTCAGGGAGAAGCACATGACACTCGTGAATATCACACCCCGGACGATAACATATCCTATCCGGATATGTTGTCCAGATCATTGACTAAAGTGAGTAAGCCTTGCTACGTCATTTCGCCAGCCTGCCACAGCCCATGTTCAGCCTCCCTCCGATGGTTGTCTGAACGCCCTGTCCGGACATCTTTTGCATGGATTCCAAAGAACTCTCCTCAATCTCGGATTGCTTTGGTGATCAAAAAGCTATCAAAACACCAAAACTTAACACAATTTGATTAGAATTGATTGCAAGGGTCCTTAATATGTTAATTGGGTTAAAAGGTAATAACTACTACTCAAAAGTGTTTAAAAGAGTTAATTACAAGCTATCAAATAGCACTTTTTGAGTAGTAATCAAGGACGTGGTAGGACTTCAAGAGAGAGATTAAGAGATAGTTCTACCCCAAGGACGTGACTTACTTGGCTAGGAAAAACATGAGGCATCTCAAGCACACAGCCTCGATACGCGACTATGTCAAGGAATTCTCTTCACTCATGCTTGAGATTCCTAACATGACTGAGGAGGAGTTGCTATTCAACTTCATGGATAACCTACAAGGGTGGCCCAAGTAGGAATTAAGACGTCGAGGTGTTCAAGACTTAGCCATTGTTATAGCAGTAGCAGAGTTTTTAACGGATTACAAGAGAGGAGACTCATCCAAGGTTGAGGCTTTGGAGGATAACCACGCCATGGGTGGGGGAGATGAGGTTCCAAGGGACCACAATGCTCCTAAAAATGGATCATGCAAGACGGGTGGGGGAGATGAGGTTCAAGAAGGAAGGGGTAAGGCGGAAAAGAAGGAGTTTACGTCTAAAATCAAATGCTTCCTATGTGATAGTCCACATTGGGCACGAGATTGTCCAAAGAGGAAGGCGCTTAGTGCCATGATCGAGGAAAGGGAGCAGGAGGACGAAGCATATATTGGCTCAATGCAGCTACTAGGTGCCCTCCAATTCAACCCGAAGCCTAGTACGCCTAAGACTTCCTTACTAGCAGGGGTGCAAGTAAATGAGGAAAAAGGGGAGCAAGCTGAGGTAGCCCGCACACACATGGAAGAGGTCACCAAGGGAAAGGTGAACTCAATGGGTAAAAGGAAGCAACACTCTAAGCATCGAAAGCGCACGGGTCTACATCCATCTGAAGCCTCACGGGAGAAGGAGGTGAAGAATATCCTGGCTGAACGGGTCACTAGGAGGCAAGGGGTCCCTCCTATGATAGAGTATCTAGTCCAATGGAAAGGACTATCTAAGAGGCAGGTAAGTTGGGAACATGTAGATTCCTTGAGAAGATTTTGGAAACACATTGAGAGGTTTCAGAAAGAAGTAACGACGAGGAAATCAACGGCATAGGTGGGGGAGAGTGTCACAAGATGCTTCAAATGACCCTCCCCATGGGCTTATATAGGAGGAGAGAAGCTTCTGGAGACTCCTGGATCCAATCTACACTAAGCCATTGGTGGGAAGAGTGTGGAAGGTTCTAGAGATGCCTAGAGATGTCCACACATCTCTACACTATGGTGGAAGCCATGAGAGGGGTCCAAGGCTTTCTAGAAGATTCTAAAGATCTCTTGTATATTCTTGTACATAGATTAGTGTAGGGAGTTCTAGAATATTCTTGATTTGTAAGGAACCCTCCAAAGTTCCAGAGAGTTCCATTGGTGCTTATAAATAGGTGAGGGCCTCATTTGGCCAAGGCACCACCCAAATCACTTCTTAACCAAGCAAGTGAGCTTCCAAGCACTTGTAAAGACTTTCTTGAGTTAATAAAAGCCTTCATTCTTTAAAGAGCTATCTACTAAGCTTTTTAAGCCTTCGAGTCATGAGCATCTTAGCCTAGCAAGCTAAGCATTGGGAGTAAGGCTGACTTAGCAAGATCAAGGGTCTTGACTTGCCTAAGTGCTGCACAAGCTTAGTGAACGACTAAGTCCATGACATAATGCTACCCTAGTACATGATGAAATAGGTTTATAAATTTTCTTGATTACTCCCGTCCGAGGACCGAAATCAAGGCACACCAATTGATTCAACACCAATCAACAGGACATACACTAGTTGGGCACTAAATCAAATGGCGCCGTTGTCGGGGATGGTGCCAACTTTACAATGATATCACCTTTTCAAAGTACTTGTGATCTTCATCACAAGTTTGGTGGTTTTTCTTTTATTTTACTAACTCTTTTTAATTGTTTCTTTTACTTGTTCATATTTTAACCTATCTTTTAATTTAGTTTTTAGTTAATCTTAGTCTTTTTTTAGTTTTGTTTTCTTGTGTTTTCTTTTGTTTCTTTGTTTTTGTTACAGTTGTTACTAGTTGTGTATGCCATATTGGATACGAGATAGTGGAGGAAGACTTGTGAAAATTGAAATACCTCACAAAACAGAGTTAGAATTGTGCTTGAACATCATGGAAGCTACACCTGAAGATCAGCATAGTCACCATGGTCACCAAGACAATCCCAATGCATTCAGATCAATGAGGGACCGCATGCATCCACTTCGTATGAGTGCACCATCATGTATAGTGCCTCCTACAGAGAAACTAGTAATCAGACCGCATATTGTGTCGTTTCTACCTACTTTCCATGGGATGGAAAGTGAGAATCCTTACGCGTATATCAAGGAATTTGAAGATGTTTGTAATACATTCCAAGAGGAAGGAGCTTTAATCGACTTGATGAGGCTAAATCTATTTCCATTTACTTTGAAGGATAAAGCCAAGATTTGGCTTAATTCTTTAAGGTCAAGGAGTATCCAAATTTGGACTAATTTGCAAGCTGAATTTCTCAAGAAATTTTTCCCTACTCATAGGACCAATGGCTTGAAAAGGCAAATTTCAAACTTCTCAGCTAAAGAGAATGAGAAATTCTATGAGTGTTGGGAGAGATACATGGAAGCTATCAATGCTTGTCCTCACCATGGTTTCAATACATGGCTATTGGTGAGTTACTTTTATGATGGTATGTCTTCCTCAATGAAGCAACCCCTCAAGACTACCTGTGTAGAAGATTTCATGAGTAAGAATCCGAAGGAAGCCATGGATTTGTTGAATTATGTTGCTGAAGTCTCAAGAGGATGGGATGAACCAAACAAAGGAGAAGTGGGGACGACGAAGTCTCAACCAAATGCCTTTAATGCTAAGGCTGGGATATATACCTTGAATGAAGATATTGACATGAAAGCAAAAGTTGCAGCTATGACAAGAAGATTGGAGGAGCTAGAACTGAAAAAGATACGTGAAATGCAAGCCATTACTGAAACACCAGTGCAAGTTATGTCTTGTTCAATTTGTCAATCTTGTGAGCACTGAGTGGAGGAGTGTCCTACAATTCCAACTGTTAGAGAAATGTTTGGAGATCAAGCGAATGTCATTGGACAATTCAAGCCCAACAACAATGCTTCATATGGAAATACCTACAATTCAAATTGGAGGAACCATCCAAATTTCTCCTAGAAGCCAAGAGCACTTCAGTACACACAACCAAGCCAAGCATCTCAACAAGCTTCAAATCTTAAGCAAGCAATAGTGAATCTAAGCAAGGTCGTGAGAGATTTTGTTGGAGATAAAAAATCCATCAATGCTCAACTTAGTCATAGAATTGACAGTGTAGAGAATACATTGAATAAAATGATGGATGGAATGCAAAATGATCTATCTCATAAGATAGATAATCTCCAATACTCAATCTCAAGGCTCACTAACCTTAACACATTGCAAGAGAAGGGGAGATTTCCTTCTCAACCTAACCAAAACCCCAAGGGTATCCATGAAGTGGAAGCTCATGAGGGAGAATCTTCATGGGTGCGGGACGTCAATGCCTTGATCACTTTAAGGAGTGGTAAAGAGGTTGAGATGCCAACACCTAAGCCACATGTTTAAAAAGAGAAGGAAGAAGAAGAGACAAAGAAGAGGGAGGAAATCAAAGGAAAGAAGAAAGGTAGCAGTGAAAGGAAAGAGGACCATGATTCAACAGTGAATGAAAACTCGGAGAAAATAGTTATCAAGGGAGATATGATGAAGAAACACATACCTCCACCTTTTCCTCAAGCTTTGCATGGGAAAAAGGGAATCAGAAATGCATAAGAAATTCTTGAAGTATTGAGACAGGTGGAGGTCAACATCCCATTGCTAGATATGATCAAACAAGTGCCGACTTATGCAAAATTCCTAAAGGACTTGTGTACTATCAAAAGAGGGTAGAATGTGAATAAGAAAGCCTTCTTGACTAAGCAAGTAAGCGCCATCATACAGTGCAAATCTCCAGTGAAGTACAAATATCCGGGTTGCTCTACCATCTCAGTGATGATTGGAGGAACTGTAGTGGAGAAAGCTTTGTTAGACTTAGGGGCAAGTGTGAATTTGCTACCATACTTTGTCTACAAGCAATTGGGACTAGGCAAATTAAAGCCAACATCAATCACTCTATCTCTAGCAGATAGATCAGTGAAAATTCTAAGAGGGATAATTGAAGATGTCTTAGTTCAAGTTGACAATTTCTACTATCCAATGGATTTTGTTGTTCTTGATACAAACCCAATTGTTGAGGAAACTAATTATGTTCCTATCATACTTGGAAGACTATTCTTAGCTACATCAAATGCAATCATAAATTGTAGGAATGGACTCATGCAACTCACGTTTGGCAACATGACATTGGAGCTCAATATCTTCTATATGTCCAAAAAGCCAATCAATCCGGAAGAAGATGAAGGTCTAGAAGAGGTGTGCATCATTGACACTCTAGAGGAGGAGCATTGTAATCAAAAAATGCAAGAGAAGTTGAATGAAAGTCTTGGGGATCTTGATGAAGGGTTGCTTGAACCCTCATATTTGCTTGCTACTCTACCATGTTGGAGGAGGATAGAAGAAATTCTACCTTTATTCAATAAAGAGGAGGCACAAGAAGCTATTAAATAGGAGCCCCCAAAGCTTAATCTGAAGCCCCTACCCACGGAGTTTAAGTATGCATACCTAGAAGAGAATAAGAAGTTCCTTGTTGTTATATATTCATCTCTTACTACTCCTCAGGAAGTGTGTTTACTTGAAGTTCTCAGGAGATGTAAGAAATCAATAGGATGGCAAATGTCTGACTTGAAAGGCATCAGTCATTTAGTCTGTACACATCATATATACATGGAAGAAGAAGCTAAGCCAATTCGTTAACCTTAAAGAATATTGAATCCTCATATGCAAGAGGTGGTGCGAGCTAAGGTTCTTAAGCTACCTCAAGTCGGTATTATCTACCTCATATTAGATAGCCCATGGGTGAGTCCTACTCAAGTAGTACCAAAGAAATCAGGGATCACAGTGGTGCAAAATGAAAAGGGAGAAGAAGTTCCTACATGCCTCACTTCAAGTTGGAAGGTGTGTATTGATTATAGAAAATTGAATGTTGTGACAAGGAAGGATCATTTTCCATTGCCATTTATTGATCAAGTGTTGGAGAGAGTCTCAGGCCATCCTTTCTATTATTTCTTGGATAGCTATTCCGGGTATTTTCAAATAGAAATCGATGTTGAAGACCAGGAAAAGACCACTTTCACATGTCCATTTGGAACATATGCCTACAGAAGAATGCCTTTTGGTTTATGCAATGCACCTACAACATTCCAACGATGTATGTTAAGCATTTTCAGTGATATGGTGGAGCGTATTATGGAGGTTTTTATGGATGATATCACCATATATGGAAGTACATTTGAGGAATGCTTAGTCAACTTGGAAGCGGTTCTAAACCAATGCATTGAAAAAGACTTAGTGCTTAACTAGGAGAAATGTTATTTTATGGTACAACAAGGAATTGTCCTTGGCCACATCATCTCTAAGAAAGGCATTGAAGTTGATAAAGCAAAGATGGAACTTATTATCAAATTTCCATCCCCAACAATTATAAAAGGAGTAAGGCAATTCCTTGGCCATGCTGGGTTCTATAGAAGGTTTATTAAAGATTTCTTTAAACTTTCAAAGCCTCTTTGTGAACTATTGGGTAAGGATGCTATATTTGCATGGGATGAGAGATGTCAAAAGAGTTTTGAGCAACTAAAGCAGTTCTTGACAACCCCTCCAATAGTAAGGGCTCTTAACTGGCAACTACCTTTTGAAGTGATGTGTGATGCCAGTAACTTTGCTATAAGAGTTGTTCTTGGTCAAAGAGATGATGGAAAGCTCTATGTGATCTACTATGCAAGCAAAACATTGAACGAAGCACAAAGAAACTACACAACCACAAAGAAAGAATTGTTGGCTGTAGTTTTTGCCTTACACAAATTTTGTGCTTATCTGGTAGGGTCTTTCGTTGTGGTTTTCACTGACCATTCAACCTTGAAGTACTTATTGACAAAGCAAGATGAAAAAGCAAGGTTGATTAGATGGATTCTCTTACTGCAAGAGTTCAATCTCCAAATCAAAGATAAGAAAGGAGTGGAGAATGTGGTAGTTGACCACCTTTCAAGGTTGGCTATAACACATAATTCCTATGTTTTACCTATTAATGATGATTTTCTAGAGGAGTGACTTATGTTGTTAGAAGATGATCCTTGGTATGCTCATATTGTTAACTATCTAGTTACTGGTGAAGTTCCAAGTGAGTGGAAAGCATAAGATAGGAAGCACTTCTTTGCAAAAATTCATGCCTACTATTGGGAAGAACCTTTTCTTTTCAAGTATTGTGTAGATCAAATAATAAGGAAGTGTGTCCCTGAACAAGAGCAACAGGGAATCCTCAGTCATTGCCATGAAAGTGCATGTGGAGGCCACTTTGCCTCTCAGAAAACTGCCATGAAGGTGTTGCAATCAGGTTTCAATTGCCCATCACATTTCAAAGATGCTCACACCATGTGTAGGAGCTGTGATAGATGCCAAAGGCTTGGGAAGCTAACACGTTGAAATCAAATGCCTATGAACACCATTTTAATAGTTGATCTCTTCGATGTTTGGGGCATTGACTTCATGGGACCTTTCCCAATGTCTTTTGGTAACTCTTGCATTTTGGTGGGGGTAGACTATGTTTCTAAATGGGTTGAGGCAATCTCGTGTAAACATAATGATCACAGAGTTGTTCTCAAGTTTCTCAAAGAGAACATCTTCTCAAGATTTGGGGTGCCCAAGGCTATAATAAGTGATGGGGGTACTCATTTTTGCAACAAGCCTTTTGAAATTCTTTTAGCCAAGTATGGGGTGAAGCACAAGGTAGGTACACCTTACCACCCTCAAACTTCTGGACAAGTTGAGTTAGCAAACAGGGAAATCAAGAATATATTGATGAAGGTGGTGAACATGAGCAAAAGATATTGGTCTGTTAAGCTCCATGATTCACTATGGGCATATAGAACAGCTTACAAGACTATTCTTGGCATGTCTCCTTATCGCCTAGTCTACGGCAAAGCATGCCATCTCCTTGTGGAAGTTGAATACAAGACTTGGTGGGCAATTAAGAAGGTAAACACGGACTTGAACAAAGCCAGGATGAAGAGGTGCTTAGACCTTAATGAGATGGAAGAATTGAGAAATGATGCCTACATCAATTCCAAAATTGCAAAACAGAGGATGAAGAGGTGGCATGATTAGTTAATCTCCAACAAAGAATTTTGAAAGGGACAAAGAGTCTTACTCTATGACTCTAGGCTCCATATCTTTCTAGGAAAGCTAAAGTCAAGGTGGATAGGCCCTTTCATTATTCACCAAGTGCATCTCAATGGAGTAGTGGAACTGCTCAATTCCAACAGCACGGACACTTTCAAAGTCAATGGCAACCGTCTCAAACCATTCATGGAGCCATTCAATCAAGACAAGGAGGAAGTCAGTCTTCTTGAGCCACATAAACCTTAACCAAAAAGGGGGGTAGATGGACTTAGTCTTTTTGAAGACTAATCAAAGTCCATGTTTTTGCTTTAACTTTGTTGATTTAAAAGCTTTATTAATTGTTTTAATTTTAAATTTAGCTTTGTTTTATTTTATGTTGATATAACTTAGACTTTTTGAATGATCAAAATCAGGAGGAATTTCAAAGGAATTGGAGAAAAGCCATAAAGAACCAAAGAAGGAGAAAAACAGAGCAATTTTTTTCAACTTGCGAAATCCTCAAAGCCAAATTTTGCAAGTTCACTATTCAAGTTACGAAAATTTTCGTAGCTACGAAACACCTCCTAGGCACACGTGTGCCATTTCACATCTTCAAAAGCCAATTTAGCAGCTGCGAACCAACTTGCGAAATACTCAAAGCCAAATTTCACAAGTTCACTAACCAACTTGCGAAAATTTTCACCGCTGCGAAACACCTCCTAGACACACATGTGTCATTTCGCAACTTCAAAATCCAATTTCGCAATTGTGAATCAAGTTGCGAAATCACCTCCAAGTTGTGAAATCACCTCCAACTTGCGAAAATACCAACCGTCATTTAAATGTCTATTTAAACCTCTGATTTTCTCATTTTTCATTTCGCACAGCCATTTCAACTTACGAAAAAGCCCTCCAAGTTGCGAAGCCCAAAAATTTTAGAGGATCCCCTCCAAAGGAAGCCTAGAAGTCGTGCATCTGAAGAGGACCATTTCACGCACCTCTGCGTACCCTCTAGAACACGAGCCTCTCCATTTCAGCCATGGCCAAGACGAGAGGAGCCCAAACCCCATCTCCATCAGCTCGCAACACTAGACCGAGAACTTCAACTATGCGAGATTCCATGTCTGAGGCTCCACAGGCTTCTGCCATTCCACCTTCTGAGGGTGGAATGCCACCTAGTCCTTCTCAGCGTAGGTACGAGACTAGGAGACCACCCACTACACCTGAGGTAAGTAATTCGTGCCCCAAGAAATCAATTTGTCATCCTCCTGCAAAGAAAGCCAGAGTTTCAGGCCCAAGAGAGTCATCAACGCCTCCATAGCCTCAGCCGCCTACTACAGAGTCTCAAATTCCTATTGTGATGACTCCAGAAGGGATTATTAGGCGACCTATGGTTACACAGCCACCTATAGAGGGAAATTTGGATTGCCAAGCTAGGCCATTCCACTCCGAGCTATGCTTTGATAGAGAGACTTTCAGACACCAGCTAGAGCTCAGAGATTCATTCCACCTACTGCAGAGATACCATTTAGAGCACCTAATGACTCCAAGGGATTTCTTTTATCCCGAGTAGCATTAGACTTTTATCAGTCTATGACTATACATTGCGTCCGGGATCCTACTATCATCCACTTCACTATTGATAGACGCCATGGTATCTTAGGAGCTAAACACACTACAGAGGCCCTACACATTCCATATGAGTTTGTGAGTCCAGTAGATTACAAAGAGTGGGCTCATTTTTCTTAGAGTGACATAGTCCATATATTGTCCAGAGGGACATCGACACACTCATTTCTTTTTAGGAAGGAGTTTCCACCTGGGATCTTTCTTCTGGATGTGGTGTTGCATTCCAACATATTTTCACTTCAGCATATGGTGCAAAGGAAATGAGCTACACTAGAGGCCTTATTCAGGATATCAGAGGGTTTTTACTTTGGCCCTCATCATTTGATTATGACCTCTCTTCTTTACTTTGAAGAGAAGGTCCATAGGAAGAAACTACATAAAGCAGATGCCATTCCACTACTTTTTCCTAGGCTGCTCTGTCAAATATTAGAGCATTTGGTCTATCCTTTTGAGCCTTAGCTTGAGCATCGACGCATTTGCTGAGAGATACTCACTCTCGACAAATGGAATCATATGACGGCTTATGTTGCACCTCCAAGAGCCCCAACTAGGCCAGCACATCCGAAGATACCACAACAGGCACAATAGGTTGAGATACCTACAAAGATCATATCATCTGCCCCTACAGCACCTTCTATAGTGACCACGCCTGAGGCTACATCTTTTACTTCTCCTACCACTCCTGATACTCCACCAGGCGTACCAACTACATCAGCACCTCCTCCATCTGAGTCTACTATCACCATAGCAGCTTCAGAGTTCAGAGGCCTATGACATACATTGCAGACATTGACTACTACTCAAAGCGTTCTTGCCCAGCAGATAGCAGTCATATGTGCACATCAGGATCAGCTTATTGCCACGCAGACCCAACATACCGCCATCCTTAGGCAGATACACCAACATTTGGGTATTTTGTCGCCACCTGAGCATGATATGCCTGGTACATCAGAGCCTACAGATCCATCTCAGAAGGCTCCTCCAACATTTCAGATTGTGCCCTATGAGGAGACTACTATAGTAGAGATCGAGACTTCGATCCAGAGTACTCAATCTACCACAGCCGAGCCATCGTCTTCACACGATCCTCACACCACTACCTGATCATCTATCTACTTTTTTGTATTTACTTATTATAATAGAACTCTTAATCCCATGTTTTTTATGTTTTATATACTGGGATTGGATGTATTACTTGTTCATAGTTCATATTGTACTTTCTTAAAGTAATACATATCTATCATTTTTTAGTATACTTGGCATACTATTATTTTATTTCCTTTACTCATATGTATATATATATATATATATATTTGAATCATGTTGTTTCTCCTAGACAACTCAGACTACATGTCACTCAGGAGGCACCACTTCCTTCCTGTATTTTCAATCACTCTTGCCACATTGAGGACAATGTCCAACTTGGTTGGGGGGGAAGAGAGTTGAGGAAGGAAGTTTTTCTATTAATGCTAAGTTATTTTGGTAATTTAGTTGCTTTTTGCTTAATTTTAAAAAAAATTTAAGTTTTTATTCTACTCTTCATGGTTATTAAGGAAAACTTCTCAAAATGAAATGGGAGAAATTGAATTTTTGTCTTTTTACTTGGTAATTTAGAATTTGTATTATGCTTATTAAAGTTGATGAATTGTTGAAACTTCTATTGAATTCAACCTTATTTCTTCCACTTTAAGCTTACCACACACTGTGCACACTAGGTTCCGATTATAAGATGAAAAACTATTTCACCCCCTTGACTTAGGAAAATTTAGACTTGGTACTTTTGACCTCATTTTTATAGTGTTAGGACACCTTATAAAAGGCCAATGAGCCTTTGAAAAAAAAAAGAAAGAAAGAAAAAAATGTTTTACTTGCCTTGAAACCTAAGCAAGGTCTGAGGGGTATATGGTGAAAATCTTTAAAACCTGGTGCCCTAAGCCTTCATTGGTTGGGAGTCACCGACCTCAATGCTCGTTACAAGGGTGAATAGGTGGAGTTTAACATACTGTAGGTGCTTGGTTATTAAAATTCATTCTCAAAAGTCTGAGGTAAAATCCGAGGAGTTAGTGGTTGAAAGATCCTTAAAGCTTGATGCCCTAAACCTTAATTGGTTGGGAGTCATCGATGGACCCTCATTACATGGACAATTTAGAAAACAATACCTTTAGCTTTGTACCCCTACAATGAAAAAACAATTGTGAACCAAGAGGTACGTTCTTAGCCTATTGAAGGTTGTCAGTTTACTAAGATATGAAAAAAAAACTAGGTTGGGGGGAGAGATTAGTTCAACATACTATATTCGGAAACTAATAAGTAACACATAGATTTTTGTGGAAGAGTTAGGATTGACCCTTCGGGAGTGGAAATTATTTTGAAGCTTAAATTTGCATAATGCCTTCTCTTCATGAATTGTGATTAGACAAGTTATTTGATAACTCTTTTTGAAGTTTGAGTTTTATAACTTTAATGTTCCATGAGAGAGTTTGATCATCATGCCACTTGACTTTTTTTTTTTGAAGTGATCAGCATGATGTTGTAAATTATAGTACTATTTATTTTTCTTTTTCTCTCATTCATTGCTAAGGGACTAGCAATATGTCGGTTGGGGAGAGTGATTACTACTTAAAAGTGCTATTTTATAGTTTGTAATTAACTCTTTTAAACACTTTTGAGTAGTAGTTATTACCTTTTAACTCAATTGACATGTTAAGGACCCTTGCAAGTGTTTCTAATCAAATTGTGGCAAGTTTTGGTATTTTTGATAGCTTTTTGATCACCAAATCAATCCAAGAATGAGGGAGAGTTCTGTATAGTCCATGGCAAAGCAAATGGAAGCTCATTTACATGAATAATCCAAGATTTGGAGCTTTGTAGTCCTTTGCCAAAGCCAATCAAGAATGCAAAAAGGAAAAATAGAGAGAGGAATCTAACATGAAGAAATTCAAGAGGAGAGCAGCTGCAGGACACATTTTGAGCACTTTATGGAGTCTATTTTATACATACTATATATCGTTTCGAAGCTTGGGAATTCAGTAGTCCAACGTTTTAAACAATGTGTAAATCGGAGCTGAAATGAAGATGTTATGGCCATTGGAAGACAATCACACCAAGTTGAAAGACAATTTCGCAAGTTGCGAAATCATAAATTCAACTTGCGAAATCAAAGTTCAACTTGAGAAATCCACCTGTGTAATCCCAGATATTTGCGACCAACTCTATTAGATTTTTTCTTCAGATATTTTTTTGTTTAATTCCTATTTTTTCCTTGTAATCCACCAATCATAGGATTCCTTAGTTAGGAATTAAAAAGGAAAGGTGAATAACCTTTCTATATAATCTATTGTAATTTTCTTTTAAATATATCTCAAGAGTTTTTCTCAGAGACCAACTTTTGTATAGTTTTTAAGAAAGTAATACACAGAGCTTTGCTCTACCTTACCTACTCATTTTGATTGTATTTTTCTCACTAGCCAAACAAACTCTGAGGATGTTTTCCCAAAGGATGAGTGGTTAGGCTTTTTGTTTCTTGGAGTGAAGGAAGTTAGGTAAGGTTTCGAATGCAAAAATTGGAAGTTTTGTTGTTTCAGTTTTTAATGAAGAGAAAGTGTGACCCGTTAATGGTTTTTTATCTTTTTAGTTAACTTAAAATACCTTAAAATCACTTAGGCCAACACTTGGTTAGGCAACTGGACTCCGTCCATTGAGTTACACTAGTTTATCTCTTGCTAGCCTTTGGGAGGTGGTTTAAAGGTAGGATTTTCTAGAATATCCAACACTTGGTAAGCTTTTAGACTCCAAGGAGACATCCATTAGTTATCTCTTACGAGCTTTTGATGGGTAATCTAAGGTTAAGGATCACCTTGAATGGCTAATACTAGGTGAGAGGTATGAACCATTGCAAGATGATTCAGTGACAGGGAATTAGTGTTTGAATCCATTAAGGAGAAACATCTGTACCACATCGGTTCGGGAAATAACTATATGTTAAATCCCCAATGCGAGGAAAAGATTCAAGTGATCGGAACTCTCTTTTTGTATAAGGAACCTGAGCCCAGTGATCTAAAAACTCCAAGAAGCACTTTTCTTTGTAAGTAATTTCCGTTACTTTATTATTGGTTTCACTTAAAAACCAACATTTTCAAACATCTTTGTGTTTTCTTTTAAAGCTAACCTTGAAAAGAAAAAACACCAATTCAGCTTTGAACTAATATCAGTTGTAATTTGAAAACCTATCCTAGTGAACGATCCTAGAGCCACTATGTCATGCTAGCTAATGCTACCCTAGTACATGGTGAAATAGGCTTATAAATTTTGTTGATTACTCCCATTTGAGGACCAAAATCAAGGCACACCAGTTGATTGAACACCAATCAATAGGACATACACCAGGTGGGCATGAATCATTCACCATAGCCCAGGGTTATTCATTGCATCTAAAGCCCTGAGCTCATGTCATCTACAACCTTGAGATATTCATAGCATCTAGAGCCTTGTCATCATGACCCTGAGTCATTCATGTCAACCACAACAAAGATTTATTCATAGCATCTAGAGCCTAAGCTCACAACCCAGAATAGCTCAAGTCATCCACAACCTTGAGCTACTCATAGCATCTAGAACCCTAAGCTCTTGACCTAGAGTCATTCATGTCAACCATAACTCTACGTTGTTCATAGTATCATGAGCCCTGAGCTCATGACACGAAGCCATTTATGTCAACCCTAACCCATAGTTGTTCATAGGATTTAGAGCCCTGAGTTGACGACCCATAGTTGCTCATGTTATCCACAACCTTGAGCTTTTCATAGTATCTTGAACATTGAGCTCACGGGATCCTGAGTAGTTCATATCATCCATAACTCAGACCTACTTATAGCATTTAGAGCCCTAAGCTCATGACCCAAAGTCGTTCATGTCAACCATAACCTTGAGGTGTTCATAGTATCTTGAGCCATGAGCTCATGACCCAGAGTTGTTCATGTTATCCATAGCTCTGAGCTCATGACACAAAGTCATTCATATCATCCATAGCCCTAAGTTGCTCATAGCATCTAAAGGCTTGAGCTCATAGGAGCCCTAGTCTTTAATATCATCCACAATGTTGAGTTGTTCAAAGCATCCATACCCTTGAGCTCATGACTTGGAGTGGCACATATCATCCACAGGCTTGAGCTGTTCATAGCATTTGGAGCCCTGAGCACACGACTCGGAGTTGTTCATGTCATCAACAACCCTTAAGCTATTCATAGCCTTTTGACTCCTAAGCCCATGGCCTGAAGTTGTTTATGTCATCATAAGCCTTGGGCTATTCATAGCATCTAGAGTTGTGAGCTCATGACCCAAAATCGTTATGTTATCCATCGACTTGAGCTATTCATAGAAATTAAAGCCATAAGCTCATGACCAAGAATCGTTCATATTATCCATAGCTCTAAGTTGTTCATAGTATCTTGTGGCATGAGCTCACGGGATCCTAAGTCGTTCATATCATCTACAACTTTGAGTTGCTCATAGGATTCAAAGCCTTGAGCTCACAACCCGGAGTCACTTATGTCAATTACAATCTTGAGTTGTTTAGAGTATCTTGAGTCGTGAGCTCACAACTCAGAGTCATTCATGTCATTCACCACCCTTAGCTCATGATGTAGAATCATTCATATCATCCACAACCCTGAGCTACTCATAGCATCTAGAGGCCTTAGCTCACGGGATATCAAGTCATTCATATAATTCACAATGCTTAGTTGTTCAAAGCATCCATAGCCTTAAGCTCATGACCCGAAGTGCCATATATCATCCATAGCATTAAGCTATTCATAGCATCTAGAGCCCTAAGCTCATGACCCAGAGTCATTCATGTCATCAATAGCCCTAAGTTGTTCATAACATTTAAACCCCTAAGCCCACGACCCGAAATCTTTCATGTCATATATAGCCCTAAGCTTTTCATAAAATTTAGAGCCCTGAGATCACGACCCAAAGTCGTTCGTGTCATCCCTAACTAGGACTTTTCATAACATTCGAAGCCTTGAGCTCATGACCTAGAGTCATTCATGTCCACCATAACCCTGAGCTGTTATAGCATCTAGAGCCCAGAGCACACCACTCAGATTTGTTCATATCATCCATAGCCCTGAGCTATTCATAACATCTAGAGCCCTAAACTCCAAACCTGTAGTAGTTCATGTCATCCATAACCCTAAGTTGTTCATAGCATCTAGTGCCCGAAGCTCATAACTTGAAGTCGTTCATGTAATTCATGTAATTCACAACCTTGAGTTATTCATAACATCTAGAGCCCTGAGCTCATGACCCAAAGTCATTGATGTCCACCATAGCCTTGACCTGTTCCTAGCATTTAGAGCCCGAAGTAGACAACCTTGAGTCATTCATGTCATCAACAATCCTGAGCTATTCATAGCATCTAGAGCCCTAAGCTCACGACCCAAAGTTGTTCATGTCATACATAGCCTTGAGTTGTTCATAGCATCTTGAGCCTTGAGCTCATGACCTGGAGTCGTTCATGTCATCCATAGCTCTAAGCTATTTATAAAAATTAGAAACATGGGCTCATGAACAAGAATTAAAAATATCATCCTCAGTTATGAGTTGTTCATAGCATCTTGAGGCTTGAGCTGAAAACATCCTGAGTTGTTCATATCATCCACAACTTGGAGCTACTCATAGCATCTAAAGTCTTAAGCTCACAACCCTCAGTCATTCATGTAAACCACAACCTCAAGCTGCTCATAGTATTTGGAATCGTGAACTCATGACCCAGAGTCATTCAGGTCATCCACAACTCTCAGATCATGATGTAGAATCATTCATATCATCCACAACCCCAAGATGCTCATAGCATCTAAAGGCTTGATCTCATGGGATCCCAATTCCTTCATATCATCCATAATTTTGATGATTACTACTCAAAAAGTGTTATTTTGTAGCTTGTAATTAACTCTTTTAAACACTTTTGAGTAGTAGTTCATGGGCGTCCTTAAAAAGTGAGGGCCACCAAAAGCCCGATTGAAGAACTCTCATTGTCGTCTTTTGAGAGGCAAAGTGGCCTCCACATGCATTCCCATGGCAATGAGATAGGATCCCATGATTCTCTTGTTCAGGCACACACTTCCTTATAATTTGGTCCGCACAATACTTGAAGAGAAAAGGCTCCTCCCAATAATATGCATGGACCTTGGCAAAGAAATTCTTCTTGTCCTGAGAGCTCCATTCACTTGGTATTTCCCCCGTGACCAAGTAATTGGCAATGTGTGCAAACCATGGCACTTCCTCCACAAGCATCAAGGATTCCTCAGGGAAATCATCATTTATGGGAAGTCCATGGGTGTCATGAGCGATGTTGAGCCTTGACAAGTGGTCAGCTACCACATTCTCAACACCTTTCTTATCTTTGATCTGGAGGTTGAACTCTTGAAGCAAAAGCATCCACCTAATCAACCTAGTCTTGGCATCTTGCTTGGTTAGCAAATACTTCAAAGCTGAATGATCCGTGAATACCACAATGGAAGACCCTATCAAATAAGCTCTGAACTTATCCAAAGCATACACCACAGCAAGTAATTCCTTCTCAGTGGTGGTGTAATTCCTTTGAGCATCATTCAAAGACTTGCTTGCATAGTAGATCACATAAGGTTTACCATCTTCTCTTTGTCCCAAAACAGCCCCAATGGCATAATCACTTGAGTCACACATCACTTCAAATGGCAACTCCCAATTTGGTGCTCTCACAATGGGCGCTGATGTCAAGAATTGCTTAAGAAGCTCAAAACTCCTTTGACATTTATCATCCCACTCAAACTTGGCATCCTTCACCAATAATTCACAAAGAGGTTTGGCAATCTTGGAAAAATCCTTTATAAACCTCCTATAGAACCCGGCATGCCCAAGGAATTGCCTTATTCCTTTTACATTGGTGGGAGGTGGCAACTTCAAAATTAGTTCCACCTTAGCTCTATCTACCTCTATACCCTTATTTGAGATTACGTGCCCAAGAACAATACCTTGATTTACCATAAAATGGCACTTCTCCCAATTGAGTACGAGGTCTTTCTCTATGCATCTTTTCAAAACATCTTCAAGATGTGACAAACAATCCTCAAAAGAAGTCCCATACACAGTTATGTCATCCATGAAGACTTCCATGATTTGTTCAACCATGTCACTTAAGATGCTAAGCATGCATCTTTGGAAGGTAGCAGGAGCGTTGCATAATCCAAAAGGCATCCGCCTATAAGCATAGGTGCCGAATGGACAAGTGAAGGTAGTCTTCTCATGGTCCTCCACAGCAATCTCTATTTGAAAATACTCGAAATACCCATCCAAGAAGCAATAAAAAGGATGCCCAGATACTCTCTCAAGGACTTGATCCATGAAAGGTAAAGGGAAGTGATCCTTTCTCATTACTGTGTTCAGCTTCTTGTAGTCAATGCACACCCTCCAACCAGTTGTGAGGCGTGTGGACACTTCATCTCCATTTTCCCCCTTGACTACGGTTATCCCGGACTTCTTTGGAACAACTTGGGTTGGACTCACCCAAGTGCTATCTGAAATGGGGTAAATGATGCCCGCTTGAAGAAGCTTCAACACTTCAGCCCTTACTACCTCTTGCATATGAGGATTCAATCTCCTCTGTGGCTGACGAGTTGGCTTAGCTCCCTCCTCCATATAAATATGGTGCATGCAAATCAATGGGCTTATCCCCTTCAAATCAGAAATTTGCCATCCGATGGCCTTCTTGTGCTTTCTAAGGATTCTCAAAAGATTGTCCTCTTGTGAAACGGTTAAAGAAGAAGAAATTATCACCGGGGCTTTATTGCCTTCCTCCAAGTAAGCATACTTCAACTCGGCAGGAAGGGTCTTCAATTCAACCTTAAGGATTGCATCCTTAGCTCCTTTCATCTCTTCCTCATCCTTGAACAAAGGGAGGATCACTGGCTTTTGTCTCCAGTTTGACATAACGGCATTCATTCCCATGGGTTTAGCTAACCCATCATCACGATCTTCATGGCTTTCATATGGATTCTCTTCAAACTGATCAAGCATACTCTTATTACAATGCTCCTCCACCAGGGTATCTATCATACACACTTCTTCTGGGCCCTCATCTTCTTCAGGATGGATGTGCTTTTGACATAGATGGAAGATGTTGAGTTCCAATGTCATATTCCCAAAAGTGAGTTGCATGACCCCATTCCTACAATTGATGATTGCATTGGATGTTGCAAGGAATGATCTTCCAAGGATGACTGGAACATAGTTGATCTCTTTGACAATGGGATCTGTATCAAGTACCACAAAATCTACTGGATAGTAGAATTTGTCAACTTGAACCAATACATCCTCTATTACCCCCCTGGGGATTTTCACTGATCGGTCAGCTAAGGATAAGGTGATCGATGTTGGCTTGAGTTCTCCCAACCCCAGCTCCTTGTATACAGAGTATGGAAGCAAGTTAACACTTGCCCCCAAATCAAGCAATGCCTTCTCCACTTGGGTTCCTCCAATATTGACTGAGATTGTAGGACACCCCGGATCTTTGTATTTGATTGGAGACTTGCATTGGATTATAGCATTCACTTGCTCGGTTAGGAAAGCTTGCTTTGTAACATTGAGTCCTCTTTTCACAGTGCACAAGTCCTTCAAAAACTTTGCATATGTGGGTACTTGCTTGATCATATCAAGTAAAGGAATATTCACCTTCACTTGTCTTAGCACATCAAGAATCTCATAAGCATTCTTGATCGGTTTCTTCCCATGCAAGGCTTGAGGAAATGGAGGAGGCATGTGCTTCTTCATCATGCCTTCCTTTAAAAGAATTTGAGGTTCCTCATCCATGTTAGGAATGATGATTTCTTTCATCTGAACTTCCTTTCCCTTTTGTTCTTTCTTCTTTTCTTCTTTTCTATCAGCCTTGTCTTCTTTGGCTTTCCTCTGATCATGCTCCGACTGATGCACTTCTTTACCACTTCTCAAAGTGATAATAGCTTGCACGTCCCTCACCTTTGAAGAATCCTCATCTTTGGATTCCACTTCATGTATCCCCTTAGGATTTTGGTGAGGCTGAGAGGGAAACTTCCCTTTCTCATTGACAGTGTTCAAATTTGTGAGCCTTGAGATGGAATATTGGATGTTGTCAATTTTCTGAGACAACTCATTATGCATCCCATCTATCTTCTTGTTCAATGTACTCTCTACGTTGTCAATCTTCTGATTTAGTTGAGAGTTGATGGATTTTTGCTCACTCACAAAGTCACCCATAACCTTACTAAGGCTTATGAGTGCTTGCTCAACTGAGGATTGACCTTGACTCTGTTGGCTTGATTGGGCTGGTGACTGATATGGGTTTGGCCTTGGCTTCCATGTAAAGTTTGGGTGGTTCCTCCAGCTAGAGTTGTGTTTCCATAGGGAGCATTTGAATTTGGCTTCCATTGGCCAATCAGGTTAGCTTGTTCCCCTAACATTTCTCTTGCTGCTGGAATGGTGGGACATTCTTCCACCATATGTTCAAATGACTGACAGATGGAGCAAGGATTGGCTTGTTGTTGAGGTTCTGAAATAGCTTGGACTTCGTGAACTTTTCTCAACTCCATTTCCTCAATTTTTCTAGCCATGGCAGCTACCTTGGCTTTCATCTCCATGTCTTCACTCAGATTGTACATCCCCCCTCTTGACATTTGTTGAACTGGCCTCTTCCCCATTTATTTGTTGTTGGGCTCATCCCATCCACGGGAAACCTCTGAGACATAACTTAGGAAATCCATAGCCTCCTCAGGGTTCTTGCTCATGAAATTGCCCCCACACATTGTCTCCAATATCTGCTTCATTGAAGATGACATGCCATCATAAAAATAGCTCACCAAAAGCCATGTATCAAAGCCGTGGTGAGGACATGCATTGATGGCCTCCATATACCTCTCCCAACATTCATAAAATTGTTCATTCTCACGTGCTGAGAAGTTGGAGATTTGTCTCTTCAATCCATTTGTTCTGTGAGTAGGGAAAAACTTCTTCAAAAAATCAGCTTGAAGTTCTATCCATGTTCTTATGCTTCTCGGCCTCAAGGAATTGAGCCATATCTTGGCCTTGTCCTTTAATGTGAATGGAAAGAGCTTCAACCTCATAAGCTCAATAGTTGCTCCCCCTTCTTGAAAAGTATTGCACACATCTTCGAATTCCTTTATGTGCGCATATGGATTTTCACTTTTCATCCCATGGAAAGTAGGAAGCAGAGGCACGATGTGTGGCCTGATAATCAATTGCTCTGTAGGAGGAATGATGCAAGATGGTGCACTCATCCTCGGAGGGTGCATCCTGTCCCTCATGGACCTATACAAGTTTGGATCATTCCCCTGCCCGTGTTGTGAATGTTGATCCTCTGGCTGATTCTCCATGACTTCCAAAATAATCTCTAATTCAGTAGCTCGTAGAGTCTCTATCCACACTAACCTTCCCTCTTGGTCTCTAATCCAATAGGGCATGCACGGATTCAGCTGGAACAAAACAAATAAACAAAACCAAGAAAAAGAAAAAAAAACAGAGCATGCGAAAGGAAAAACAGAGTATGAAAAATAAACTAAAAATGAAAGTTAAAAGCTAAAAGAAACTTATCTAAACTAAGTTAAAAATGTTCTAAAACTAAAATAAAAAGTGAGTAAATAAAAAATGAGATAGAATTCACCTTACTCATGAGAAGTCTCACAAGTTACCTCCGGCTGATGTATTCATAGTGAAGTAGCACCCTTCCCCGGTAGCGGCGCCATTTGATAACCCGAATCTTGGTATCTTGGCATGTAAGGGTATCAACAAAATTTATACCTAAGGTCCTTACACTAAAGTAGCAAAGCTACTATAGCATAGTGGCTCTAGGATCGAACACTGGGAAGGGTTTTTACTTTAACTAGTGAAGTTCGGAGGATGGAGTGAACTTTTCTTAATAAAAATTAGGTTAAGATGAAAACATAAAAAGATGAAGGTGTTGCAAACTAAACTAACATGAAAATAGGTTAAAAGATGGAAAAAGAAGTTTCTCAAAGCTTTGGATAGCCATGCTTAACTCACTGTGTAAAAATGGAGATTTTGGGACTTTTCACCTCGAGTTGGGGAAGCAACTAAGGTGATGCTTACTTCCCGAACCGGTATGAGTTTAACAACTGAGTTTTAGTCCTTGAAAACTTACAAAAAGGGTAGCTGAACCTCATAAATGCTCTTTTATTGATATAGGTCATCTCCTCGACTTGCAATACAATGGCTCGTAGGAGATAACTAATGAACGTCAGTGGATCTAACAATAAGAATCCACTGAGACCAAAAGGTTATCAAGTATTGGCCATTCAAAGCAAGTTAGAGGGATTAAAAGCTTTACTTTGAATGAAAACATTTATGACGCTCAGCTACTTACATTTATGGCTTGGAAATCTCCATCCTGACACGGGAGCTTCACATGGCATCCATTACTTCAAGAAACTAAAAGGTTTTAGCCTCTCATCCTTAGGGATTTCATCCTCTAAGGATGTTTGGCTACTAAGAAAATGAGAAAGAAAAGAGAAAAGAAGCGTATGAACAAAAGTGCTCTTATAACTTATAAAGTTACAAGTTACAAGATATTTTTGTCTGAGGCTCTTCACCTCTATTTAAAGACAATAACAAGCTAAATTACAAGAGCTATTACAAAAGCAACCTATTCATTGGTTGATTACAAGGGTAAAATAGGTATTTATAAAGCTAAAAATCAAGCAAAATATCTTGGAGAACCGGCAGTGGAATGGAAAGATGAAGGGTCCAAATTTCGCAAGGTGGTTCTTCATGGTGCGAAATGGCCAAATTTCGCACCATGAAGAAAATCTCCTTGCGAAATGGTGTTCCCATGGCTTGATGCAGTTGTCTTCTGAAGGCCATATCTTCCTCATTTCAGCTCCAAATCGTACACGGTTTGAAGTGTTGGATTCTTGACTTCCTGAGCTTTGAAATGGTATATAGTATGTAGAAAATGGAATTCGGAAAGTGCTCCAAAAGTGTGAAAGAATACTGTAGCTACTATCCTCTGTTTTCTTCACTCTGTTTTCCTCTTCTCCATTGTTCTTTCCTTGCATACTTTGAACGACTTTGGCAAAGGGATATGGAGCTCCAAAGCTTGGTTCTTCATGAATTTGAGCTTCCAAAAGCTTTGCCATGAACTATATACAGCTCTCCCTCATTCTTGGATTGCTTTCGTGTAGCTAAAAGCTATCAAAAACACCAAAACTTAACACAATTTGATTAGAAACGATTGCAAGGGTCCTTAACATGTCAATTGAGTTAAAAGGTAATAATTACTACTCAAGGGTGTTTAAAGAGCTAATTACAAGCTACAAAATAGCATGTTTTGAGTAGTAATCAGTAGTTATTACCTTTTAACTCAATTAGCATATTAAGGACCTTTGCAATTGTTTCTAATCAAATTGTGTTAAGTTTTGGTGTTTTTGATAGTATTTTGATCACCAAAGCAATCCAAGATTGAGGAGAGTTCTATGGAATCCATGGAAAAGCAATTGGAAGCTCATTTATATGAAAAACCCAAGCCTTAAAGCTTTATAGTCCTTTGCCAAAAGCAAATCATGAATGCAAGGAGGGAAAGCAAAGAGAGAATCTAACATGAAGAATTCAAGAGGATAGCAACCGTTAGACACTTTTGGAGCACTTTCTGAAGTCCATTTCATGTATACTATATGTCGTTTCGAAGCTCGGGAAGTCAGAAATCCAACGCTTTAAACGGTCCATGAATCAGAGTTGAAAAGAAGAAGTTATAGCCATTGGCAGCCAATCACACCAAGCTAAAGGCCAATTTCGTAGGCTGCGAAATCACAAGGTAATGGCTGCGAAATGGAGACCTTCAGCTTGCGAAATTTTGCAGCCATCTTGCATGCCTGTGAAATCCTCCTGAGTGCTTCCAGATATTTGTGATCGACACTTTTAGATTTTTTCTTCAGATATTTGTTGTTTAAATCCCCATTTTCTCCTTGTAATCCACCAATCATAGGATTCCTTAGTTAATAAGTAAGAACAAAGGGTGAATAACCTCATATATATAGTTTGTAATTTTCATTACACAAATATATCTCGGGAGCTTGTTCTCAGAGACAACATTTTGTATAGTTTTGAAGGAAGTAAAATATAGAGCTTTACTCTGCCTTACCTACTCATTTTGATTGTATTTTTCTTACTAGCCAAACAAGCTCTGAGGATGTTTCCTCAGAGAATGAGTGGATAGGCTTTTTATGTCTTGGAGATAAGGTAACTAGGTAAGGTGTCGAGTGCAAGAATTAGTAGTTTTGTTGTTTCAGCTATTAATGAAGAGAAAGTGTAGCCCGTTAATGGTTTCTATGTTTTTAGTTAACTTAAAATGCCTTTAATTCACCTGGGCCAATACTTGGTAAGGCAAGTGATCTCCGTCCATTGAGATGCACTAGTTTACCTCTTACGAGCCTTTGGGAGGTGACTTGAAGGTAGGATTTTCAAGAATTGACAACACTTGATAAGATTTTGGACTCTAAGGAGACATCCATTAGTTATCTCTTGTGAGCTTTTGAAGGGAAATCCAAGGTTAAGGATCACCTTGAATGGAAAAATGCTAGGTGAGAGGCACGAGCCATTGCAAGATGCATCAGTGAGAGGGATTTAGTGTTTGAATCCAATAAAGGGAAGCATCTGTACAACACTGGTTAGAGAATTAACTATATGTTAATTCTCTAATGCGAGAAAAAGATTCAAGTGACCGGAACTCTGTTTTTGTATGAGGAGCCTGACCCTAGTGATCCTAAAACTCCAAGAAATGCTTTTCTTTATAAGTAATTCCCATTACTTTCTTTTTAGTTAGCTTAAAACCAATCATTTTTCAACCAAATTTTATGTTTTCTTTTAAAGCTAACCTTGAAATGAAAAAGCATCAATTCAACTTTGAATTGTTATCAGTTGTAAGTTGAAAACCCTTCTCAGTGAACGATCCTAGAGCCACTATGTTATACTAGCTAAGGCTATCCTAGCACATGGTGATATAGGTTATAAATTTTGTTGATTACTCCTGTCTGAGGGCCAAAAATCAAGGTACACCAGCTAGGCAAGCAATCAAATGGCGTCGTTGCTGGGGAAGGTGCCAACTTCACAGTGATATTATTTCAGAGTACTTGTGATTTTCATAACAAGTTTGGTGATTTTTCTTTCATTTTACTAACTCTTTTAATTGTTTCTTTTACTTGTTCATATTCTAAAATATCTTTTTATTGAGTATTAGTTAATTTTAATTTTTTTATAGTCTTGTTTTCTTTTGGTTTCTTTTGTTTTTGTTTTTTGTTGCAGTTGATACTAGTTGTGTATGCCAAATTAGATACGAGATAGTGGAAGAAGGCTTGTGAAACGTGAAACGCCTCATAACAAGGAATTGGAATTGAGCTTGAATATCATGGAAGCTACACCTGAAGATCAACATAGTCACCATGGTCACCAGGACAATCCCAATGCATTCAGATCAATGAGGGACCGCATGTATCCACCTCGTATGAGTGCACCATCATGTATAGTGCCCCCTACAAAGCAGCTAGTGATCAGACCGCATATTGTTCCACTTCTACCAACTTTCCATGGGATGGAAAGTGAGAATCCCTATGCACATATCAAGGAATTTGAAGATGTTTGTAATACATTCCAAGAAGGAGGAGCTTCAATCGACTTGATGAGGCTAAATCTATTTCCTTTTACTTTAAAGGATAAGGCCAAGATTTGGCTTAATTCTTTAAGGTTAAGGAGTATTCCGTACTTGGACTGATTTACAAGCTGAATTCCTCAAGAAGTTTTTCCCTACTCACAGAACAAATGGCTTGAAAAGGTAAATTTCAAACTTCTTAGCTAAAGAGAATGAGAAATTCTATGAGTGTTGGGAAAGATACATGGAAGCCTTCAATGCTTGTCCTCACCATGGTTTTGATACATGGCTATTGGTGAGTTATTTCTATGATGGGATGTCTTCCTCAATGAAGCAACTCCTCGAAACAATGTGTGGAGGAGATTTCGTGAGTAAGAATCCGAAGGAAGCCATGGATTTCTTGAGTTATGTGGCTGAAGTTTCAAGGGGATGGGATGAACTAAACAAAGGAGAAGTGGGGAAGATGAAGTCTCAATCGAATGCTTTCAATGCTAAGGCTGGGATATACACCTTGAATGAAGATGTTGATATGAAAGCAAAATTTGCAGTTATGACAAGATTAGAGGAGCTAGAACTGAAAAAGATGCATGAAGTGCAAGTTGTTGCTGAAATACCAGTGCAAGTCAAGCCATGTCTATTTGTCAATCTTATGAGCACTTGGTGGAGGAGTGCCCTACAATTCCAACTACTAGGGAAATGTTTGGAGATCAAGCAAATGTCATTGGACAATTCAAGCCTAACAACAATGCTTCGTACGGAAATACTTACAACTCAAGTTAGAGGAACCATCCAAATTTCTCTTAGAAGCCAAGAGCACCTTAGTATGCACAGCCAGCTCAACCATCTCAACAAGCTTCAAATCTTGAACAAGCAATAGTGAATCTAAGCAAGGTTGTGGGAGATTTTGTTAGAGACCAAAAATCCATCAATGCTCAACTCAGTCAAAGAATTGACAGTGTAGAGAATACATTGAATAAAATGATGGATGGGATGCAAAATGACTTATCTCAGAAGATAGATAATCTCCAATACTCAATCTCAAGGCTCACTAACCTGAACACAGTGCAAGAGAATGGTAGATTTCCTTCTCAACCTCACCAAAACACTAAGGGTATCCATGAAGTGGAAACTCATGAGGGAGAGTCCTCACAGGTGAGAGATGTCAAAGTCTTGATCACTCTAAGGAGTGGTAAAAAGGTTGAGCTGCTAACACCCAACCCACATGTTGAAGAGGAAGAAGAAGAAGAGACAGAAAAGCGGGAGGAAATCAAAGGAAAGAAGAAAGATATCAGTGAAGGGAAAGAGGACCATGATTCAACAGTGAATGCAAATCCGGAGAAAGTGCTTATGAAGGAAGAAATATTGAAGAAACACACACCTCCACCTTTTCCTCAAGCTTTGCATGGGAAAAAGGGGATTAGAAATGCATCAGAAATTCTTGAAGTATTGAGACAAGTGAAAGTCAATATTCCATTGTTGGATATGATTAAACAAGTTCCAACATATGCAAAATTCTTAAAGGATTTGTTTACTATCAAAATAGGGTTGAATGTGAATAAGAAAGCCTTCTTGACTGAGCAAGTAAGTGCTACATCAATGCAAGTCTCCTTTGAAGTACAAAAATCTAGGATGTCCTACCATTTCAGTCATGATTGGGGGAAAGGTAGTGGAAAAAGATTTTTTAGACTTGGGAGCAAGTGTGAATTTGCTATCATACTCTGTATACAAGCAATTGGGACTTAGTGAATTGAAGCCAACATCAATCACTCTATCTCTAGTAGATAGATCAATGAAAATTCCAAGGGGGATAATTGAAGATTTCTTAGTTCAAGTTGATAATTTCTACTATCTAGTAGACTTTGTTGTTCTTGATACGGACTTCATTGTCAAGGAAGCTAATTATGTTCATATCATCCTTGGAAGGTCATTCCTTGCTACATCAAATGCAATTATAAATTGTAGGAATGGACTCATGCAACTCACATTTGGCAACATGACATTGGAGCTCAATATCTTCTATATGTCTAAAAAGCTAATCACTCCGGAAAAAGAAGAAGGTCCAGAAGAGGTGTGCATTATTGACACTCTAGTGGAGGAGCATTGTAATCAGAATATGCAAGACAAGTTGAATGAAAGTCTTGGGGATCTTGAAGAAGGGTTGCCAGAACCCTCTGATATGCTTGCTACTCTACAAAGTTAGAGGAGGAGAGAAGAAATTCTACCTTTGTTCAATAAAGAGGAGGCACAAGAAGCTACTAAAGAAGAGACCCCAAATTCAATCTGAAGCCTCTCCCCACGGAGTTGAAATATACATACCTAGAAGAGAATAAACAATGCCCTGTTGTTATATCTTCATCTCTTACTACTCCTCAGGAGAAGTGTTGATTGCATGCCTAGCTGGTGTGTACCTTGAGTTTGGTCCTTAAACAGGAGTAATCAACAAAATTTATAACCTATATCACCATGCACTAGGATAGCCTTAGCTAATGTAGCATAGTGGTTCTAGGATCGTTCACTGGGAAGGGTTTTCAACTTACAACTAATACCAATTCAAAGTTGAATTGATGGTTTTTCATTTCAAAGTTAGCTTCCAAAGAAAGCATAGACTTTAGTTGAAAAATGATTGATTTAAGCTAACTAAAAAGAAAGTAATGGGAATTACTTATGAAGAAAAGCCTTCCTTGGAGTTTTAGGTTCACTGGGGTCACACTCCTCATGCAAAAACAGAGCTTCGGTCACTTGAATCTTTTCCTCGCATTAGAGAATTAACATATAGTTAAGTTAATTCTCTAACCGGTGTTGTACAGATGTTTCCCTTTAATGGATTTTAGCACTAAATCCCTCTCACTGATGCAACTTGCAATGGCTCATGCCTCTCACCTAACATTTACCATTCAAGGTGATCATTAACCTTGGACATCCCTTCTCAAGCTCGCAAGAGATAACTAATGGATGTCTCCTTAGAGTCCAAAAGCTTACCAAGTGTTGGCAATTCTAGAAAATCCTACCTTCAAGTCACCTCCCAAAGGCTCGCAAGAGGTAAACTAGTGCATCTTAATGGACAGAGATCACTTGCCTTACCAAGTGTTGGCCTAGGTGAATTAAAGGCATTTTAAGTTAACTAAAAACATAGAAATCATTATCGGGTCACATTTTCTCTTCATTAACAGCTGAAATAACAAAACTACCAATTCTTGCATTCGGGACCTTACCCGACTACCTTAGCTCCAAGAGACAAAAATTCTAGCCACTCATTCTCTGAGGAAACATCCTTAGAGCTTGTTTGGCTAGTAAGAAAAATAAATACAATCAAAATAAGAAGGTAAGGCAGAGCAAAGCTCTGTATTTTACTTCCTTTTAAAACTATATAAAAAGTTGTCTTTAAGAACAAGCTCCCGAGATATCTCCGTAATGAAAATTAAAAACAATATATATGAGGTTATTCCCCCTTTGTTCTTACTTAATAACTAAGGAATCCTATAATTGGTGGATTACAAGGAGATAATGGGGATTTAGACATCAAATATTTGAAGCAAAAAATCTAAAAATGTTGGTCGCAAATATTTGGAAGCACTCAGGAGGATTTCACAGGCGTGCAAGATGGCTGTGAAATTTCGCAAGCTGAAGGTCACCATTTCGTAGCCAAAGGCTGATTTCGCAACCATCCTCTTGTGATTTCGCAGCCTGCGAAATTGGCCTTCAGTTTGGTATGATGGGCTTCTAATGGCTCTAACTTCTTCATTTCAACTCTGAATTGTGCACCGTTTGAAGCGTTGGATTGATGACTTCTTGAGTTTCAAAAAGACATATAGTATGAATCAAATGGGCTCCAGGAATTACTCCAAAAGTGTCCAAAAGTTGATGTCCTCTTGAATTCTTCATGTTAGATTTCTCTCTTTGCTTTCTCTCCTTGCATTCATGATTTGCTTATGGCAAAGGACTATAAAGATTTAAATCTTAGGTTCTTCATGTTTATGAGCTTCCAATTTCTCTACCATGGATTCCATAGAACTCTCCTCAATCTTGGATTGCCTTGATGATCAAATTACTATCAAAAACACCAAAACTTACACAATTTGATTAGAAATGATTGCAAAGGTACTTAATATGCCAATTGAGTTAAAAGGTAATAACTACTACTCAAAATTGTTTAAAAGAGTTAATTACAAGCTATCAAATAAACTTTTTGAGTAGTAATCAAGTGTCTACTTAAAGTTCTCAAGAGGTGTAAGAAAGTAATAGGATGGCAAATATCTGACTTGAAAGGCATCAGTCCTTTGGTTTGTACACATCATATATACATGGAGGAAGAAGCTAAACCAATTCACCAACCTCAAAGAAGATTGAATCCTCATTTGCAAGAGGTGGTGTGAATGGAGGTTCTGAAGCTACTTCAAGCAGGTATTATCTATCCCATATTTGACAGCCCTTGGGTGAGTCCTGCTCAAGTGGTACCAAAGAAGTCAGGAATTACTGTGGTTCAAAATGAAAAGGGAGAAGAAATTGCTACACGCCTCACTTCAGGTTGGAGGGTGTGTATTGATTATAGAAAATTGAATGTTGTGACGAGGAAGGATCATTTTACACTACCATTTATTGATCAAGTGTTAGAGAGAGTCTCTGGCCATTCTTTCTATTGTTTCTTGGACGGTTACTCCGGGTATTTTCAAATTGAAATTAATGTTGAAGATCAGGAGAAGACCACTTTCACATGTCCATTTGGAACATATGCCTATAGAAGAATGCCTTTTGGTTTATGCAATGCACCTGCAACATTCCAATGATGTATGCTAAGTATCTTTAGTGATATGGTGGAGCGAATTATGGAGGTTTTCATGGATGACATCACCATATATGGAAGTACATTTGAAGAATGCTTAGTCAACTTGGAAGCGATTCTAAACAGATGCATTGAAAAGGACTTGGTGCTCAACTAGGAGAAATGCCATTTTATGGTACAATAAGGAATTGTCCTTGGCCATATCATCTCTGAGAAAGGTATTGAAGTTGATAAAGCAAAGGTGGAACTTATTGTTAAACTGCCATCCCCAAAAACTGTAAAGGAGTAAGGCAATTCCTTGGTCATGCAAGGTTCTACAGAAGGTTTATAAAATATTTCTCTAAGCTTTCAAAGCCTCTTTGTGAACTTTTGGCTAAGGATGCCAAGTTTGTATCGGATGAGAGATGTCAAAAGAGTTTTGATCAATTGAAGCAATTCTTGACAACTGCTCCAATAGTGAGGGCTCCCAACTGGCAACTACCCTTTGAAGTAATGTGTGATGCTAGTGACTTTTCTATAGGAGTTGTGCTTGGCCAAAGAGAATATGGAAAGCCCTATGTGATCTACTATGCAAGCAAGACATTGAATGAAGCTCAAAGGAACTACACAACTACAGAGAAAGAATTGTTAGTTGTGGTGTTTGCCTTAGACAAGTTTCATGCTTATCTAGTAGGGTCTTTCATCATTGTTTTCACTGACCATTCAGCCTTGAAGTATTTATTGACAAAGCAAGATGCAAAAGCAAGGTTGATTAGATGGATTCTTTTACTACAAGAGTTTGATCTCCAAATTAGAGATAAGAAATGAGTGGAGAATGTTGTAGCTGACCACCTTTCAAGGTTGGCTATAGCACACAATTCCCATGTCTTACCTATTAATGATGACTTTCCTGAGGAATCACTTATGTTGCTAGAAAAAACTCCTTGGTATGCTCATATTGCTAACTATCTAGCACCTGGTGAAGTTCAAAGTGAGTGGAAAACACAAGACAGGAAGCACTTCTTTGCAAAGATTCATGCTTATTATTGGAAAGAGTCTTTCCTTTTCAAGTATTGTACAGACCAAATAATAAGAAAGTGTGTCCCTAAAGAAGAGCAACAAGGAATCCTCAACCATTGCCGTGAGAGTGCATGTGGAGGCCACTTTGCCTTTCAGAAAACAACTATGAAGGTGTTGCAATCAGGGTTTAGTTGGCCATCACTTTTCAAAGATGCCCACACCATGTGTAGGAGATGTGATAGATGCCAAAGACTTAGGAACCTTACAAGAAGAAATCAAATGCCCATGAACCCCATTCTAATAGTTGATCTCTTTGATGTTTGGGGCATTGACTTCATGAGACCTTTCCCAGTGTCTTTTGGTAACTCTTATATCTAGGTGAGGGTGGACTATGTTTCTAAATGGGTTGAGGCAATCCCCTGTAAACACAATGATCACAAGGTGGTTCTCAAGTTTCTCAAGAAGAACATCTTCTCAAGATTTGGGGTGCCCAAGGCCATAATAAGTGATGGAGGTACTCATTTTTGCAACAGACCTTTTGAAAGCCTATTAACCAAGTATGGAGTGAAGCATAAGGTAGCCACACCTTATCACTCTCACACTTCCGGGCAAGTTGAGCTAGCAAACAGGGAAATCAAGAACATATTGATGAAGGTGGTCAACATGAGCAGAAGAGATTGGTCTATTAAGCTCCATGATTCACTATGGGCATATAGAACAGCTTACAAGACTATTCTTGGCATGTCTCCCTATTGCCTAGTCTATGGTAAAGCATGTCATCTCCTTGTGGAAGTTGAATATAAGGCTTGGTGGGCAATCAAGAAGTTAAACATGGACTTGATCAGAGCCGGGGCAAAGAGGTGCTTAGACCTTAATGAGATGGAGGAATTAAGAAATGATGCTTACATCAATTCCAAAGTTGCAAAACCGAGGATGAAGAGGTGGCATGATCAATTAATCTCCAGCAAAGAATTCCAGAAAGGACAAAGAGTCTTACTCTATGACTCAAGGCTCCATATCTTTCCTGGGAAGCTGAAGTCAAGGTGGATAGGTCCTTTCATTATTCACCAAGTGCATCTCAATGGAATGGTGGAATTACTGAATTCCAACAGCACTGACACTTTTAAAGTCAATGGTCATCGTCTCAAGCCATTCACTGAGCCATTCAAGTAAGAAAATGAGGAAATCAACCTCCTTGAGCCACAGAAAGCCTAATCAGAAAAGGGTTAGATGGACTTGGTCTCACCAAAGTCCACAATTTTTGTTCAATTTTGTTAATTTAAAAGCTTTTGTAATTGTTTTGATATTAATTTTGGTCTTAAGTTGTGTTATTTATATGTAGCTTAGATTTTTTGAATGATCTAATTTAGGAGGAATTGCAAAGAAAGTGAAGGAAGGTCTCTGAGAGTCAAAAGAAGCTCAAGAGCAAGAGAAAATTCATGGTCTGCGAAATTTCGTAGCCCAAATGAGGCCCCTGTGAAAATGGCCATTGGTTGCAAAATAATTTCACAACCCCAAGAAGCCCGCTGCGAAATCAAGGCTTGGTTGCGAAAAGGGCCCTTCATTGCGAAATCATTTTGCAGCCCCATAGCCACCCTCTGTGAAAAATTTCGCAGCTGCGAAACACCCCCTTGGCACACGAGTGCCATTTCACAGCCCCCTTCATTTCACAGCTGCGAAATGCTCTGCGAAATCCCCAAAGCCTTAAAAATTCCAATTTCCCATCCATAGCCCCATTTCGCAACTGGTTTTGCAGCTGTGAAACCACCCCTTGGCACACGAGTGCCATTTCGCAGCCCCCCCCCTTCATTTCACAACTGCGAAATGGCTTGCGAAAACGCCTTTCCACTGTGAAATTGGCCCCCTGCTTCGAAAATGCCTCTCCCCTGCGAAAACTCCAACCGTCCCTTGGCATCCATTTTTAAACGTTATAAATTCCAAATTTCATTTTTAAACCGATCATTTGAACATCCCTTTGGTGCGAAAGAGGAGCTAAGCTAGAGCACCATTCCATCTGACCCCCATCTAAGCCCAAGCCGCGCCCGCACCTCCAGCTACCTTCTATGAGATACGGCGCCATTTGATTCATTCCCAATTGGTGTCTTAGCTAATTCGTGTCCAGCTGATATCCCTTGATTGTGGTTCTCAGAAGGGAGTAATCAACAAAATTTATAACCTGTTACACCATGTACTAGGATAGCCTTAGCTAGCATAGCATAGTGGCTCTAAGGTCGTTCACTGGGATGGGTTTTCACTTCACAATTGATATTAATTCAAAGATGAATTTGTGCCTTTTCATTTCAAGGTTAGCTTTAAAAGAAAACATAAAGATGTTTAAATGAAAAAGGTTTGGTTTTAAGCTAACCAAAAATAGTAACTGATTTTAATTACAAAGAAAAGTGTTTCTTGGAGTTTAGATCACTAGGCTTAGGTTCCTCATACAAAAAGGAAATTCCGGTCACTTGTTTCTTTTCCTCGCATTAGAGAACTAACATATAGTTAATTCTCTAACCGGTGTGGTACAGGTGCTTCCCCTTAATGGGTTCAAACGCTAAATTCCTCTCACTGATGCACCTTGCAATGGCTCATGCCTCTCACCTAGCATTTGCCATTCAAGGTGATCTTTAACATTGGATTGCCCGTCAAAAGCTCGCAAGAGATAACTAATGGATGTCTCCTTAGAGTCCAAAAGCTTACCAAGTGTTGGCTATTCTAGAAAATCCTACCTTCAAACCACCTCCCAAAGGCTCGCAAGAGATAAACTAGTGCATCTCAATGAACGGAGATCACTTGCCTTATCAAGTGTTGGCCCAGGTGATTTAAAGGCGTTTTAAGTTAACTAAAAAGCTAAAAACCATTAACGGGTCACACTTTCTCTTCATTAAAAACTAAAACAGCAAAACTTCCAATTTATGCATGAGGAAACTTACCCGGTTTTCTTCACTCCAAGCGACGAAGAGCCTAGCCTCTCATCCTCTGAGGAAAAATCCTCAGAGTTTGTTTGGCTAGAAAGAAAAAGAATGAGAAAACAAAAATATGAAGGAAAAATATAGCAAGTGCTCTGTAGATATATTTCTTACTTATACAAAAGGTTGTCTCTAAGAACAAGCTCCAAGAGATTCCTCATTTTCTAAAGAAAATTACAAACTATATATAAAAGGTTATTCACCCATTGTTCTTGCTTAAAGACTAAGGAATCCTATGATAGGTGGGTTACAAGGAGAGTTTAGGGATTTAGAAATCAAATATCTAAAGCAAAAAATCTCAAAATGTCGGTCGCACATATCGGGAAGCTTCAAGAGAACACTACGACACTATATACTGAGAGAAAAACTCTCCGGGTAAGCGCTATCAAAGGATTCAGACATGTCTGACCGGGGAAGTTGAAACGTCCTCCTCTCCTATCCGGCGTCAGGTGCCGGATGTGAAATATCCGGAGAATGTGGAACGTCGGCCGGACGGAATTCCGGATGTAAGATATCCGGAGAAGGTGGAACGTCGGCCGGACAGAATTCCGGATGTAAGATATTCGGAGAAGGTGGAACGTCGGCCGGATAGAATTCTGGATGTAAGATATCCGGAGAAGATGGAACTTCGGCCGGACAGAATTCTTCCCCGGGTGGAATGAGCTATGTCGCGCATTGAAAGGGGACCGTCTGCGTGTGCAAGGGAAAGAGAGCCACATGGCATTTTTTAGGGAGGATCCCACACTTCTTGCACTCTGGATTTGCTTATGGCAAAGGACTTCAAAGCTTCAGTTCTTCATGTTTCTGAGCTTTCCATTGCTTTGCCATGGATTCCAAAGAACTCTCCTCAATCTCGGATTGCTTTGGTGATCAAAAAGCTATCAAAACACCAAAAGTTAACACAATTTGATTAGAATTGATTGCAAGGGTCGTTAACATATTAGTTGGGTTAAAAGGTGATAACTACTACTCAAAAGTGTTTAAAAGAGTTAATTACAAGCTATCAAATAGCACTTTTTGAGTAGTAATCACTCCCCCCAACCGACATATTGCTAGTCCCTTAGCAATGAAGGAGAGAAAAATAAAAATAAAAAGTATTATAATTTATAACATTATGCTGATAAAAAAAAACAATTTTCAAGTGGCATGATGATCTAACTCTCACATGGAACATTAAAGAATTAAAACTCAAACTTCAACAAGAGTTATCAAATAACTTGTCGAATCACAATTCTTAAAAAGAAGGCATTATGCAAATTTAAGCTTTAAAAGAGTTTCCACTCCCAAAGGGTCAAACCTTACTCTTCCACAAAAATCTAAGTGTTATTTATTAGTTTCCGAATATAGTATGTTGAACTAATCTCTCCCCCCAACCTAGTTCTTTTTCAAAGCTTAGCAAACTGATCAACCTCCAATAGGCTAGGAATGCACCTCTTGTTTCACAATTTTTTTTCATTGTAGGAGTACAAGGCTAAAGGTAAAATTGTCCATGTAATGGGGGTCCATCGATGACTCCCAACCAATTAAGGTTTAGGGCATCAAGTTTTAAGGATCTTTCAACCACTAACTCCTCGGATTTTACCCCGGACTTTTGAGAATATATTTTATTACCCAAGCACCTACAGTATGTTAAACTCCACCTATTCACCCTTGTAATGAGCATTAAGGTCGGTGACTCCCAACCAATGAAGGCTTAGGGCACTAGGTTTTAAAGGTTTTCACCATATACCCCTTAGAACTTGCTCGGGTTTCAAGGCAAGCAAACATTTTTTCTTTTTTCTTTTTTTTTTTTTCAAAGGCTCATTGGCCTTTTATAAGGTGTCCCAACACTATTAAAATGAGGTCAAAGGTACCAAGTCTAAAATTTTCCTAAGTCAAGAGGGAAATAGTTTTTCATCTTATAATTGAAACCTATTGTGCACAGTGTGTGACTAGCTTAAAGTGGAAGAACTAAGCTTGAATTCAATAGAAGTTTCAACAATTTATCAACTTTAGTAAGCATAATACAAACTCTAAGTCAAGTGAAAAACAAAAATTCAATTTCTCCCATTTCAATTTGAAAATTTTTCCTTAATAACCATGGAGAGTAGAATAAAAACTTAAAAATTTTAAAATTAAGCAAAAAACAACTAAATTACCAAAATAACTTAGCATTAATAACAAAACTTACTTCCTCAACTCTCCCCCCAACCAAGCTAAACATTGTCCTCAATGTGACAAAAGCGATTGAAAAATAGGGAGGAAGTGGTACCTCCTGTGTGACATGGAGTCTGAGTTGTATAGGAGAAACCACATGTTTCAAAAAAAACCAAAAGAGTTAGTGAGTAGAGGAAATAGAAAAATGTCAAGTTTAAATAAAAAATGATGTCTATATATGATGTATCATCAGCAATACATCCAATCCTAGAATATAAGACATCAAAACATGGAATTATCTATACTAATATAAGAAGTAAATACAAAAAACATAAAGAGATGATCAAGTAATGGTAGAGTCCTGTGGAGCTGATGCAACTATGGTGGCCTCTTGAGTGGGTTGGATCAGGACTTTGACCTCTGTTCTGGTAGTCTCCTTAGATGGCATAGTCTCCTCAACTGGAGCTCTCAGCTGGCAGCTATGGGATTTGATGGTTTAAGGAGGTAAGAAATAGAGTGAGAGGCTTCGTGTGTGTGATCTCAGTGAGAGGGCTCTCCTCTTTAGATGCATGGTTGCGTGGCTCTATTGGCATTTTTGCAACTTCCCTTGGCTTTACAAAGTGTTTTTGCAAATCATTTCATAGCTTGGAAGCCATTTTTGCAGCGGGGGGAGGATTTTGTAGAGGATGGGGATTTTCGCAGCGGGGGTGGATTTCACAAAGAAGAGGAATTTTTGCAGCCCATTTCACAGAGGGTGCTAGGAGGCTGCGAAACTATTTTGCAGCGAGGAGGCGATTTTCGTAGCGGCTCACTTTTGTTGCGAAATTTCGCAGCCCATGCTCTCTCCTTGCTTTTTGAGCTCTTCTTGATTCCCAACTTCCTTCTTTCACATTTTTTTTTTACATTCCTCTTGATTTTAATCATCCAAAAACCTATATTACATAAAAAAAATTAGAATTAAAGCATTGAAATCAAAATTAAAACAAGCAATAAGTAAAACAAAAAGATATGGACCAGCTAGTCTTTAAAAAGACTAAGTCCATCAAAAAATTTGATCCTGATTTAGCTTGCCCGGATCCCATATGAAGTTTGCATCCCTCACTTGAGACTTGGTTTGTATGATTTTCCCATACAAAGCTTAGGGAAAAGGTGGAGGCATGCGTTTCTTCATCATTTCTTCCTTGATGACTATCCTCTGTGGTTCTTCATCTATATAGTCACCTTTCTCTATGCTTTTCCCCTTTTTCTTTCCTTTGATTTCGTCCCTCTTTTCTTTCTCTGTTTCACTTTCTTCCTTATGCTCTAGCTTGCATGTGGGCAGATCAACCTCTTTACCACTCCTCAAAGTGATAGCCATTTTAACTTCCTTCACCATTGAAGATTCTCCTTCATTAGCCTCCATTTCATGGATACCCTTTTGATTTTGATGAGGTTGAGAAGGAAATTTTTCTTTTTCTTGCACTTTGTTAAGGTTGGCAAACCTTGAGATTGAATATTGCAGATTATCTATCTTATGAGATAGATCACTTTGCAATCCATCCATCTTTTTGTTCAATGAACTCTCTACACTGTCAATTCTTTGAGTGAGTTGAGCATTGATAGATTTTTGAGCTCTAACAAAGTCTCCCACGACCTTGCTAAGATTCATCATAGCTTGTTCAAGGTTTGAGGCTTGTTGAAGTGCTTGAACATGTTGCTTGTACTGAGGTGGCTGTGGTTTCCAAGAGAAATTTGGATGGTCCATCCAATTGGAATTGTAGGTGTTGCAATCACCAAACATTTCTCTCACCGTTGGAATGGTAGGACACTCTTCCACCAAGTGCTCATAAGATTGACAAATGGCACAAGGCATAGCTTGCAATGGTGTTTGAGAGATGGCTTGCACTTTTTGTAACTTCTTCATTTCTAGCTCTTCCAATCTCCTTGCCATAGCTGCAATCTTTGCCTTCATGTCTATGCCGTCATTCAAAATATACATCTCACCCTTAGCATTAGGTTGAGACGTCATTCTTCGCATATTTCGAGCATTTGGTTCATCCCATCCTCTTGAAACTTCAGCCACATAACTCATGAAGTTCATGGCTTCCTCTGCTATCTTGTATTCAATATGGCATGCACAACTAGCAAATTGTGAATTAAAAACAGAGAAAACAAAAGAAAACAAAAGAAAAACAATTCTAAGAGAAAAAAATTAAGGTAAACTAAAAACTAAATAAAAAGTATACTAAAATATGAACAAAGAAAAAGAAACAAATAAAAAAAGTTAGTAAAAGGAAAAGAAAAGTCACCAAACTTGTGATGAAGATCACAAGTACTCTAGAAAGGTGATATCACTATAAAGTGGCACCATCCCTAGCAACGGTGCCATTTGATTTGTTCCCAATTGGTGTCTCAGCTGATTCGTGTCCAGTTGGCATCCCTTGATTGTGGTTCTCAGAAGGGAGTAATCAACAAAATTTATAACCTATTACACCATGTACTAGGATAGCCTTAGCTAGCATAGCATAGTGGCTCTAGGGTCGTTCACTGGGATGGGTTTTCACTTCACAATTGATATTAATTCAAAGATGAATTGGTGCCTTTTCATTTCAAGGTTAGCTTTAAAAGAAAACATAAAGATGTTTGAATGAAAAACGTTTGGTTTTAAGCTAACCAAAAATAGTAACTGATTTTAATTACAAAGAAAAGTGTTTCTTGGAGTTTAGATCACTAGGCTTAGGTTCCTCATACAAAAAGGAAATTCCGGTCACTTGTTTCTTTTTCTCGCATTAGAGAATTAACATATAACAAATTCTCTAACCGGTGCGGTACAGATGCTTCCCCTTAATGGGTTCAAACGCTAAATTCCTATCACTGATGCACCTTGCAATGGTGATTACTACTCACAAAGTGCTATTTGATAGCTTGTAATTAACTCTTTTAAACACTTTTGAGTAGTAGTTATCACCTTTTAACCCAATTAACATATTAAGGACCCTTGCAATCAATTCTAATCAAATTGTGTTAAGTTTTGGTGTGTTGATAGCTTTTTAATCACCAAAGCAATCCGAGATTGAGGAGAGTTCTTTGGAATCCATGGCAAAGATGTTTGGACAGGGCATCCAGACACACCATCGGAGGGCGGCGGAATGTGGGTTGTGGCAGGCTGGCGGAATGACGTAGCAAGGCTTGCTCACTTTAGTCAATGATCCAGACAACATATCCGGATAGGATATGCTATCGTCCGGGGTGTGATGTTCACGAGTGCCATGTGCTTCTCCCTGAGGGAGTTCGGATAGGGGAGCATGCCACGTGTCCTCTTGGGGAATCCAGATGGAGCTGCTCTGGATAGCGATGCACGCACCGTGTCATTAGGGGGAGGGGTCCCTACACCTTGCACACGCAGACGGTCCCCCTTGCAACGCGCGACATAGCTCATTCCACCCGGGGAAGAATTTTGTCCGGCTGACATTCTACCTTCTCTGGATATCTCACATCCGGCGCCTGACGCCGGATGGGAAAGGAGAGCGTTTCAACTTCCCCGGTCAGACATGTCCGGATCCTCTGATAGAGCTTACCCGGAGAGCATTTGCAGCCGACAATTCAGATTCCCCGGACAGCTTGGCTCGTCAGACACTCGTGATTCGCCGGATCCATTTCCGCCCACAATTAAAAAGCAAACTCTGATAATACTGACGACCAAGTCTCCATTTTGCACAGTGCAACGGAATTTCTCCTGAAGCTTCCTGACTGACTTTTTGAGATATTTTGCTTTAGATATTTGATGTCTAAATCCCCAAACTCTCCTTGTAACCCACCTATCATAGGATTCCTTAGTCTTTAAGTAAGAAAAAAAGGGTGAATAACCTCAGATAGATAGTTTGTAATTTTGTTAAAGAAAGGGTGTGTGTGGAGCTTGTAACCAGACCCATCCTTTGTATAATTTTGCAAGAAATATATTTTACAGAGCACTTGCTCTGTTTTTCATATATATATTTTTGTTTTCTCATTCTTTTTCTTACTAGCCAAACACGCTCTGAGGAAGTTTTCTCAAAGAATGAGTGGCTAGACTTTTAGTTCCTTGGAGCTAAGGTTGCCGGGAAAGGTTCCCAGTGCAAGAATTAGTAGCTTTGTGGTTTCAGCCATTAAAGAAGAGAAAGTGTGATCCTTTAATGATTTCTATGTTTTTAGTTAACTTAAAACACCTTCAATTCACTTGAGTGAACACTTGGTAAGGCAAGTGATCTCCGTCCATGGAGATACACTAGTTTACCTCTTGCGAGCTTTTGGGAAGTGACTTGAAGGTAGGATTTTCTAGAATTGCCAACACTTGGTAAGCTTTTGGACTCCGAGGAGGCATCCATTAGTTATCTCTTGCGAGCTTGAGAAGGGAAGTACAAAGTTAAAGATCACCTTGAATGGAAAATGCTAGGTGCGAGGCACGAGCCATTGCAAGTTGCATCAGTGAGAGGGAATTAGAGCTGAAATCCATTTAAAGGATACATCTGTACAACACCAGTTAGAGAATTGACTATATGTTAATTCTCTAATGCGAGGAAATGAACCAAATGACTGGAGCTCTGTTTTTGCATAAGGAACCTCCCCTGTGAACCAAACCTCCAAGGAATATTTTTCTTCATAAGTAATTTCCATTACTTTCTTTTTAGTTAGATTGAAACAAAACCTCGTTTAACCATAGTTTGTGTTTTATTTCTTAAGCTAACCTTGAAATGAAAAAGCACCAATTTAACTTTGAATTAGTATCAGTTGTGAGTTGAAAACCCTTCCCAGAGAACGATCCTAGAGCCACTATGCTATATTAGCTAAAGCTATCCTAATGCATGGTGATATAGGTTATAAATTTTGTTGATTACACCCTCAATCAAAGAGCACCAGCTGGACATGAATCAGCTGAGACACCAATTGGGAACGAATCAAATGGCGCCGTTGCAGGGGAAGGTGCCAACTTCATAGTGATATTATTTCAACGTACTTGTGGTTTTCATCACAAGTTTGGTGAATTTTCCTTCATTTTACTAACTCTTTTAGTGTTTCTTTTACTCATTCATATTCTAACATAGCTTTTAATTTAGTTTTAGTTAATCGAACTCTTTTTGGTAGTTTTGTTTTTGTTTTCCTCTGTTTTTGTGTTTTTTTCTCTTTGTTACAGTTGATACTAGTTGTGTATGCCAAAGTGGATATGAGACAGTGGAGGAAGGCTTGTTAAACTTGAAACACCTCATAACAAGACTGGGAATTGAGCTTGAACATCATGGAAACTACACCTGAGGATCAGCATAGTCACCATGGTCATCAGGACAATCCCAATGAATTTAGATCAATGAGGGACCGTATGCATCCACCTCGTATGAGTGCACCATCATGTATAGTGCCCCCTACAGAGCAGCTAGTGATCAGACCCCATATTGTGCCACTTCTACCAACTTTCCATGGAATGGAAAGTGAGAATCCCTATGCCCATATCAAGGAATTTGAAGATGTTTGTAATACATTCCGAGATGGAAGAGCTTCTATCGACCTGGTGAGGCTTAAATTATTTCCTTTTACTTTAAAGGATAAGGCCAAGATTTGGCTTAATTATTTAAGGCCAAGAAGTATCCCTACTTGGACTAATTTACAAGCTGAATTTCTCAAGAAGTTCTTTCCTACTCACAGAACAAATGGCTTGAAAAGGCAAATTTCAAACTTCTCAGCTAAAGAGAATGAGAAATTCTATGAGTGTTGGGAAAGATACATGGAAGCCATTAATGCTTGTCCTCACCATGGCTTTGATACATGGCTGTTGGTGAGTTATTTCTATGATGGGATGTCTTCCTCAATGAAGCAACTCCTCAAAACAATGTGTGGAGGGGATTTCATGAGTAAGAATCCTGAGGAAGCTATGGATTTCTTGAGTTATGTAGCTGAAGTCTCAAGGGGATGGGATGAACCGCATAGAGGAGAAGTGGGAAAGATGAAGTCTCAACCAAATGCTCTTCATGCTAAGGCTAGGATGTACACCTTGAATGAAGATGTTGACATGAAAGCAAAATTTGCAGCTATGATAAGAAAAGTGGAGGAACTAAAACTGAAAAAGATGCATGAAGTGCAAGCTGTTGCTGAAACACCAGTGCAAGTAAAGCCATGTTCGATTTGTCAATCTTATGAACACTTGGTGGAGGAGTGCCCTACAATTCCAATTGCTAGAGAAATGTTTGGAGAACAAGCAAATGTCATTGGACAATTCAAGCCCAATAGCAATGCTTTGTATGGCAATACTTACAACTCAAGTTGGAGGAATCATCCAAATTTTTCATGGAAGCCAAGAGCACCTCAGTACCAACAGCCGACTCAACCATCTCAACCATCCCAACAAGCTTCAAGTCTTGAACAAGCAATAGTGAATCTCAGCAAGGTTGTGGGAGATTTTGTTAGAGACCAAAAATCCATCAACTCTCAACTCAGTCAAAGAATTGATAGTGTAGAGAATACTTTGAATAAAAGGATGGATGGGATGCAAAATGACTTATCTCAGAAGATAGATAATCTCCAATACTCAATCTCAAGGCTCACTAATTTGAACACAGTGCAAGAGAAGGGTAGATTTCCTTCTCAACCTCACCAAAACCCTAAGGGTATCCACGAAGTGGAAACTCATGAGGGAGAATCTTCACAGGTGAGAGATGTTAAAGCCTTGATCACTCTAAGGAGTGGTAAAAAGGTTGAGTCACCAACACCCAAGCTATATGTTGAAGAGAAGGAAGAAGAAGAGACAAAGAAGAGAGAGGAAATGAAAGGAAATAAGAAAGATATCAGTGAAGGGAAGGAGGACCATGATTCAACAGTCAATGCAAATCCGGAGAAAGAGCTTATTAAGGAAGAATTGATGAAGAAACGCACATCTCCACCTTTTCCTCAAGCTTTGCATGGGAAAAAGGGGATAAAAAATGCATCAGAAATCCTTGAAGTATTGAGGCAAGTGAAGGTCAATATTCCATTGCTGGATATGATTAAGCAAGTTCCATAATATGCAAAGTTCCTAAAGGACATGTGTACTATCAAAAGAGGGTTGAATGTGAATAAGAAAGCCTTCTTGACTGAGCAAGTGAGTGTCATCATACAATGCAAATCTCCTTTGAAGTATAAAGATCCGGGATGTCCTACCATTTCAGTCATGATTGGAGGAAAGGTAGTGGAAAAAGCTTTGTTAGATTTGGGAGCAAGTGTGAATTTGCTACCATACTATGTTTATAAGCAATTGGGACTTGGTGAATTAAAGCCAACATCAATCACTCTATCTTTAGCTGATAGGTCAGTGAAAATTCCAAGGGTGATAATTGAGGATGTTTTAGTTCAAGTTGATAATTTCTACTATCCAGTAGATTTTGTTGTTCTTGATACTGATCCTTTAGTTAAGGAAGCTAATTATGTTCCTATCATCCTTGGAAGGCCATTTCTTGCTACTTCAAATGCAATCATAAATTGTAGGAATGGACTTATGCAACTCACTTTTGGCAACATGACACTTGAGCTTAATATCTTTCATATGTCAAAGAAGCTAATTGCTCCGAAAGAAGAAGAAGGTCCAGAAGAGGTATGCATTATTGACACTCTAGTGGAGGAGCATTGTAATCAGAATATGCAAGACAGGTTGAATGAAAGTCTTGAGGATCTTGAAGAAGGGTTGTCTGAACCCGCCGATGTCCTTGCTACTCTACAAGGTTGGAGGAGGAAACCAGAGATCCTACCTTTATTCAATAAAGAGGAGGGATAAGATGATGTAACAGAAGAATTCCCGAAGCTCAATTTAAAAACTCTACCCATGGAGTTAAAATATACATACCTGGAAGAAAATAACCAATGTCCTGTTGTTATATCTTCATCTCTTACCAGTCATCAGGAGATTTCTATACTTGAAGTTCTTAAGAGGTGCAAGAAAGCAATAGGATGGCAAATATCTGACTTGAAAGGAATCAGTCCTTTGGTTTGTACACATCACATATATATGGAGGAAGAAGCTAAACCAATTCGTCAACCTCAAAGAAGATTGAATCCTCATTTACAAGAAGTGGTGCGAACTGAGGTACTGAAGCTACTCGAAGCGGGTATTATTTATCCCATATCTGACAGCCCTTGGGTAAGTGATTCGACTCATGGTAGCTTAGCTTTAAAGGCGTATCAACAAAATTTATACCTTGAATACTATTACTAAAGTAGCCAAGCTACTATAGCATAGTGGTTCTAGGATCGTTCACTGGGAAGGGTTTTCGCAAACACAAGTGATATTCAAATTAGGAAAATAGGTGATTTTCTTATGGATGTTAGCTTTAAAAGAAGATGTAAATGTTTTAGAAAGATTTAAACTAATCTAAGCTAACATTAAAGACTAAAATGAAAGGGTGTAAAAACAAGTTTCTCAAAGATAGGATAGCTATGCTTTGGCTCTTATGCAAATTGGAAATCTCAGGATAGGCTCCTCGCGTTGGGGTTGCAACTATGGTGATGCTTGCTTCCCGAACCGGTATGGATTTAGCAAATCAAGTTTTAATCCTTTAAAATGACAAAACAGATGGTAGTGAATTTCATCAATGGTTATTCACCTTAGACTTTCTTTGAATGGCTCGTAAGAGATAACTAATGGTCTAAAGCCAAAAGCTTACCAAATATTGGCAACTCAAAGTCATTCCAAGTGATAAACTCACCTTTCAATGGCCATTGAAATGGGTTCTAACGGATTAATACAAAACTTGGAATTGAAAACCTCACCTTCCAATAGCTCGTAGGAGATAACTAATGGATAGAAATCCAAAATCTTATCAAGTATTGGCCGTTGGAAGTTGTCCAAAGGAAATAAAAACCAAACTTTGCATTAATGAACCTTTAATGAAAAACGACTACCTTACCTTCCGGGTGCGAGAAATTTCCATGGGATTCCATCCAAGCCATCACATAACATCCATACTTTGAGAAACTAAAAGTTTTAGCCAATCATCCTTTGAGGAAAAGCCCTTAGAGGCTATTTGGCTACTAAGAAAATAGAAACGGGAGAGCTCTGTAAATTTCTCTAAGTGTTAAACGTAATATCTATTCTATATTCTATATATTCCCAAGAGGTGATTTCCACCCCTTATATAGTCTTTACAAAAGCAAAAGCTTGTGATTGGTTAGTTACAAGGATAAGAAAGGAAATTACATCACAAAATACAAAGGAAAATATCTAAAGTGGAGTCGGAAAAAACAGAGCAAAATTCGCAACACGCATGGGTTATGCGAATGTTATGCGAATTTCGCATAACACCTTGTGGAATGCGAAATTTTCGCATAACCTGGAGCAGTTGGCTTCCGAAGGCCATATCTTCCTCATTTCAGCTCCAAATCGTGCACTTTTTGGTAGTAATCAGTAAGTCCTACTCAAGTGGTACCAAAGAAGTCAAGGATTACTATGGTTCAGAATGAAAAAGGAGAAGAAATTGCTACACGCCTCACTTCAGGTTGGAGGGTGTGTATTGACTATAGGAAATTGAATGCTGTGACAAGGAAATATCATTTTCCGCTCCCGTTTATTGATCAGGTGCTAGAGAGGGTCTCTGGCCATCCTTTCTATTGTTTCTTGGATGGGTACTCAGGGTATTTCCAAATTGAAATTGATATTGAAGATCAGGAGAAGACCACTTTCACATGTCTGTTTGGAACATACGCCTACAGAAGAATGCCTTTTGGTTTATGCAATGCACCTGCAACATTCCAAAGATGTATGCTTAGTATCTTCAGTGATATGGTGGAGCAAATTATGGAGGTCTTCATGGATGATATCACCATATATGGAGGTACATTTGAAGAATGCTTAGTACATTTGGAAGCGGTTCTTAAAAGATGCATTGAAAAAGACTTGGTGCTCAATTGGGAGAAATGCCATTTTATGGTACGTCAAGGAATTGCCCTTGGCCATATCATCTCTGAGAAAAGCATTGAAGTTGATAAAGCAAAGGTGGAACTTCTTGCCAAATTGCCATCCCCAACCACTGTAAAAGGAGTAAGGCAATTTCTTGGCCATGCAGGGTTCTAGAGGAGATTTATACAAGACTTCTCTAAGCTTTCAAGGCCTCTTTGTGAACTTTTAGCTAAGGATGCTAAGTTTGTCTGGGATGAGAGATGTCAAAAGAGTTTTGATCAATTGAAGCAATTTTTGACAACCGCTCCAATAGTAAGGGCTCCTAACTGGCAATTACCTTTTGAAGTAATGTGTGATGCTAGTGACTTTGCTACAGGATTTGTACTTGGCCAAAGAGAAGATGGGAAGCCCTATGTGATCTACTATGCAAGCAAAACATTGAACGAGGCTCAAAGAAACTACACAACTACAGAGAAAGAATTGTTAGCTGTGTTGTTTGCTTTAGACAAGTTTCATGCTTATTTGGTAGGGTCTTTCATCATTGTTTTCACTGACCATTCGGCCTTGAAGTATTTATTGACGAAGCAAGATGCAAAAGCAAGGTTGATTAAATGGATTCTTTTGTTACAAGAGTTTGATATCCAAATCAGAGACAAGAAAGGGGTGGAGAATGTGGTAGCTGACCACCTTTCAAGGTTGGCTATAGCACATAATTCCCATGTATTACCTATTAATGATGACTTTCCTGAGGAATCACTTATGTTGCTAGAGAAAGCTCCTTGGTATGCTCATATTGCTAACTATTTGGCTACTGGTGAAGTTCCAAGAGAGTGGAAAGCGCAAGACAGGAAGCACTTATTTGCAAAGATTCATGCTTATTATTGGGAAAAGCCCTTCCTTTTCAAGTATTGTGCAGATCAAATCATAAGGAAGTGTGTCCCTAAAGAAGAGCAACAAGGGATCCTCAGCCATTGCCATGACAATGCCTGCGGAGGCCACTTTGCCTCTCAGAAAACAACCATGAAGGTCTTGCAATCAGGGTTTACTTGGCCATCGCTTTTCAAAGATTCCCACATCATGTGTAGGAGTTGTGATAGATGCCAAAGACTCGGGAAGCTTATAAAAAGAAACCAAATTCCCATGAACCCCATCCTTATAGTTGATCTTTTTGATGTTTGGGGTATTGATTTCATGGAACCTTTCCCAATGTCTTTTGGTAACTCTTATATATTGGTGGGGGTGGACTATGTTTCCAAATGGGTGGAGGCAATCCCTTGTAAACATAATGATCACAGGGTGGTTCTCAAATTTCTTAAGGAGAACATCTTCTCAAGATTTGGGGTGCCCAAGGCCATAATCAATGATGGAGGTACTCATTTTTGCAACAAACCTTTTGAAGCCCTATTAGCCAAGTATGGAGTGAAGCATAAGGTAGCTACACCTTATCATCCTCAAACTTCAGGGCAAGTGGAGCTAGCAAACAGGGAAATAAAAAACATACTGATGAAAGTGGTGATTACAAGCAGAAAAGATTGGTCTATTAAGCTACATGATTCATTATGGGCATATAGAACAGCTTATAAGACTATTCTTGGCATGTCCCCCTATCGTCTCGTCTATGGCAAAGCATGCCACCTCCCTGTGGAAGTTGAATATAAGGCTTGGTAGGCAATCAAGAGGTTGAACATGGACTTGATCAGAGCTGGGGTAAAGAGGTGCTTAGACCTTAATGAGATGGAGGAATTAAGAAATGATGCTTACATCAATTCCAAAGTTTCAAAACAGAGGATGAAGAAGTGGCATGATCAACTAATCTCCAACAAAGAATTGCGGAGAGGACAAAGAGTCCTACTCTATGACTCAAGGCTCCATATCTTTCCAAGGAAGCTCAAGTCAAGGTGGATAGGTCCTTTCATTATTCACCAAGTACATCTCAATGGAATGGTGGAATTACTAAATTCCAATGGCATAGACACCTTTAGAGTCAATGGTCATCGCCTCAAGCCATTCATTGAGTCGTTCAAGCCAGAAAATGAGGAAATCAACCTCCTTAAGCCACAAAAAGCCTGATCAGAGAAGGGTTAGATGGACTTGGTTTCACCAAAGTCCATAATTTTGTTAAATATGTTAATTTTTTAAGTTTGTAAATTTTTTTTTATTGTAATTTTGGTCTTGAAATTATGTAAATTGTAACTAACTTAATCTTTTTGAATGATTAAAATCAGAAGGAATTGCAAGAAAATCGAAAGAAGCTGCTCCTAGCTGATGCCATTCCCAGCTCATCAGAGCCATCATAGGCCCCTCCTTTTGTTGATCAGCCTATGCCTCATCAGGAGCCTCCTACAGGAGAGGCAGCTGAGCCATCATTTCCACAGCATCACTCCACGTCACTCAAGAGGTACCACTTCCTCCCTATTTTTCAATCGCTTTTATCACATTGAGGACAATGTTCAGCTTTGTTGGGGGGAGAGTTGAGGAAGGAAGTTTTTGTTATTAATGCTAAGTTATTTTGGTAATTTAGTTGCTTTTTGCTTAATTTTTAAAAAATTTCTACTCTCCATGGTTATTAAGGAAAAATTTTCAAAATGAAAAGAGAGAAATTGAATTTTTGTCTTTTCATTTAACATAGAATTTGTATTATGGTTACTAAAGTTGATGAATTATTGAAAATTCTATTGAATTCAACCTTAGTTCTTCCACTTTAAGCTATTCACACACTGTGCACAATAGGTTCCAATTATAAGATGAAAAACTATTTCCCTCTTGACTTAGGAAAATTTTAGACTTGGTACCTTTGACCTCATTTAATAGTGTTAGGACACCTTATAAAAGGCCAATGAGCCTTTGAATAAAGAATAAAGAAAGAAAGAAAAAAATGTTTGCTTGCCTTGAAACCCGAGCAATGTCTGAGGGGTATATGGTGAAAATCTTTAAAACCTGGTGCCCTAAGCCTTCATTGGTTGGGAGTCACCGACCTCAATGCTTGTTACAAGGGTGAATAGGTGTAGTTTAACATACTGTAGGTGCTTGGGTATTAAAATTCATTCTTAAAAGTCCGGGGTAAAATCCGAGGAGTTAGTGGTTGAAAGATCCTTAAAGCTTGATGCCCTAAACCTTAATTGGTTGGGAGTCATTGATGGACCCCCGTTACATGGACAAGTTAGAAAAGAATACCTTTATCATTATACTCCTACAATGAATTTTTTTTTTTTTTTAGAAAAGAGGTACGTTCTTAGCCTATTGGAGGTTGATTAGTTTGCTAAGCTTTGAAAAAGAACTAGGTTTAAGGGAGAGATTAGTTCAACATACTATATTCGGAAACTAATAAATAACACTTAGATTTTTGTGGAAGAGTAAGGTTTGACCCTTTGGGAGTGGAAACTCTTTTAAAGCTTAAATTTGCATAATGCCTTCTCTTTAAGAATTGTGATTAGACAAGTTATTTGATAACTCTTGTTGAAGTTTGAGTTTTATTTCTTTAATGTTCCATGTGAGAGTTAGATCATCATGCCACTCGAAAATTGTTTTCTGATCAGCATGATGTTGTAAATTATAGTATTGTTTATTTATATTTTTCTCTCCTTCACTGCTAAGGGACTAGCAATATGTCGGGTGGGGGGAGTGATTACTACTCAAAAAGTGTTATTTGATAGCTTGTAATTAACTCTTTTAAACACTTTTGAGTAGTAGTTATCACATTTTAACCCAATTAACATATTAAGGACCCTTGCAATCAATTATAATCAAATTGTGTTAAGTTTTGGTGTTTTGATAGCTTTTTTATCACCAAAGCAATCCGAGATTGAGGAGAGTTCTTTGGAATCCATGGCAAAGATGTCCGGACAGGGCGTCCAAACACACCATTAAAGGGCGGCGGAACGTGGGCTGTGGCAGGCTGGCGGAATGATGTAGCAAGGCTTGCTCACTTTAGTTAATGATCCGGACGACATATCCGGATAGGATATGCTATCATCCGAGGTGTGATGTTCACGAGTGCCGTGTGCTTCTCCCTGAGGGAGTCCGGATAGGGGAGCACGCCACGTGTCTTCTTGGGGAATCCGAATGGAGCTGCTCCGGATAGCGATGTGTGCTCCGTGTCATCAAGGGGAGGGGTCCCTAAACCTTGCACACGCAGATGGTCCCCCTTGTGACGCGCGACATAGCTCATTCCACCCGGGGAAGAATTCTGTCCGGCCGACATTCCACCTTCTCTGGATATCTCACATCCGGTGCCTGACGCCGGATGGAAGAGGAGGGCGTTTCAACTTCCCCGGTCAGACATGTCCGGATCGTCTGATAGCGCTTAACCGGAGAGCATCCGCAGCCGAAAATTCAGATTCCCCTGATAGCTTGGCTCGTCAGACACTCGTAATTCGCCGGATCCATTTCCGCCCATAATAAAAAAGCAAACTCTGATTATACTAACGACAAAGTCTCCATTTTACACAGTGCAACGGAATTTCTCCTAAAGCTTCCTGTCCGACTTTTTGAGATATTTTGCTTTAGATATTTGATGTCTAAATCCCCAAACTCTCCTTGTAACCCACCTATCATAGGATTCCTTAGTCTTTAAGTAAGAAAAAAAGGGTGAATAACCTCAAATAGATAGTTTGTAATTTTCTTAAAGAAAGGGTGTGTGTGGAGCTTGTAACCAGACGCATCCTTTGTACAATTTTGCAAGAAATATATTTTACAGAGCACTTGCTCTGTTTTTCATATATATTTTTGTTTTCTCATTCTTTTTCTTACTAGCCAAACAAGCTCTAAGGAAGTTTCCTCAGAGAATGAGTGGCTAGACTTTTAGTTCCTTAGAGCTACGGTTGCCAGGAAAGGTTCCAAGTGCAAGAATTAGTAGCTTTGTGGTTTCAGCCATTAAAGAAGAGAAAGTGTGATCCTTTAATGATTTCTATGCTTTTAGTTAACTTAAAACACCTTCAATTCACTTGAGTGAACACTTGGTAAGGCAAGTGATCTCCGTCTATGGAGATACACTAGTTTACCTCTTATGAGCTTTTGGGAAGTGACTTGAAGGTAGGATTTTCTAGAATTACCAACACTTTGTAAGCTTTTGGACTCCAAGGAGGCATCTATTAGTTATCTCTTGCGAGCTTGAGAAGGGAAGTCCAAAGTTAAAGCTCACCTTGAATGGAAAATGCTAAGTGAGAGGCACGAGTCATTGCAAGTTGCATCAGTGAGAGGGAATTAGAGCGGAAATCCATTTAAAGGATACATCTGTACAACACCGGTTAGAGAATTGACTATATGTTAATTCTCTAATGCGAGGAAATGAACCAAATGACTGGAGCTTTGTTTTTGCATAAGGAACCTCCCCTGTGAACCCAAACCTCCAAGGAATATTTTTCTTCATAAGTAATTTCCATTACTTTCTTTTTAGTTAGCTTGAAACAAAACCTCGTTTAACCAAAGTTTGTGTTTTATTTCTTAAGCTAACCTTGAAATGAAAAAGCACCAATTTAACTTTGAATTGATATCAGTTGTGAGTTGAAAACCCTTCTCAGAGAACGATCCTAGAGCCACTATGCTATATTAGCTAAAGCTATCCTAATGCATGGTGATATAGGTTATAAATTTTGTTGATTACTCCCTCAATCGAAGAGCACCAGTTGGACATGAATCAGCTGAGACACCAATTGGGAACGAATCAAATGGCTCATGCCTCTCACCTAGCATTTTCCATTCAAGGTGATCTTTAACCTTGGATTACCCGTCAAAAGCTCGCAAAAGATAACTAATGGATGTCTCCTTAGAGTCCAAAAGCTTACCAAGTGTTGGCTATTCTAGAAAATCCTACCTTCAAACCACCTCCCAAAGGCTCGCAAGAGATAAACTAGTGCATCTCAATGAACGGAGATGACTTGCCTTATCAAGTATTGGCCCAGGTGATTTAAAGGCATTTTAAGTTAACTAAAAAGATAAAAACCATTAACGGGTCACACTTTCTCTTCATTAAAAACTAAAACAACAAAACTTCCAATTTATGCATGAGGAAACTTACCCGACTTTCTTCACTCCAAGAGACGAAGAGCCTAGTAGCCTCTTATCCTCTGAGGAAAAATCTTTAGAGTTTGTTTGGCTAGAAAGAAAAAGAACGAGAAAACAAAAATATGAAGGAAAAACAGAGCAAGTGCTCTGTAGATATATTTCTTACTTATACAAAAGGTTGTCTCCAAGAACAAGCTCCCGAGAGATTCCTCTTTTTCTAAAGAAAATTACAAACTATATATAAGAGGTTATTCACCCTTTGTTCTTGCTTAAAGACTAAGGAATCCTATGATAGGTGGGTTACAAGGAGAGTTTGGGGATTTAGACATCAAATATCTAAAGCAAAAAATCTCAAAATGTCGTTCACACATATCGGGAAGCTTCAGGAGAACACCGCAACACTGTATACTGAGAGAAAAACTCTCTGGGTAAGCGCTATCAGAGGATCCAGACATGTCTGATCTGGGAAGTTGAAACGTCATCCTCTCCCATCCGACGTCAGGTGTCGGATGTGAAATATCCGGAGAAGGTGGAACGTCGACGGACGGAATTCCGGATGTAAGATATCCGGAGAAGGTGGAATGTCGGCCGGTCAGAATTCCGGATGTAAGATATCCGGAGAAGGTGGAACGTCGGCCGGACAGAATTCCGGATGTAAGATATTCGGAGAAGGTGGAATGTCGACCGGATAGAATTCTGAATGTAAGATATCCGAAGAAGGTGGAACTTCGGCCGGACAGAATTCCGGATGTAAGATATCCAGAGAAGGTGGAACTTTGGCCGGACAGAATTCTTCCCCGGGTGGAATGAGCTATGCCGCGCGTTGAAAGGGGGACCGTCTGTGTGTGCAAGGAAGAGAGAGCCACGTGGCATTTTTTAGGGAAGATCCCACACTCCTTGCACTCCAGATTTGCTTATGGCAAAGGACTTCAAAGCTTCGGTTCTTCATGTTTTTGAGCTTTCCATTACTTTGCCATGGATTCCAAAAAACTCTCCTCAACCTCGGATTGCTTTGGTGATAAAAAAGCTATCAAAACACCAAAACTTAACACAATTTGATTAGAATTGATTGCAAGGGTCCTTAACATGTTAGTTGGGTTAAAAGGTGATAACTACTACTCAAAAGTGTTTAAAAGAGTTAATTACAAGCTATCAAATAACACTTTTTGAGTAGTAATCAATAGTCATGGCAAAAACTCGAGGAGCTAAGTACTTGTCTCATTCAAGTCGCCTTAAAGGCCCAAAAGAGACCCTTGTTCAAGGCTCCATACCCGAGCCTCCATAGCCACTAGTCGTCCCACCTCCAGTTGAGGACGCACCTTAGAGTTCTCCTACGAGGCGATACGAGACGAGGACGCCACCCACCACACATGGGGCAAGCTCTTCTCATGCCAAAAAGTCAGGTAGTCGTCCCCCTAAGAAGAAAGCAAGGGTATCAACACTACTTGAGCCATTAGAGCAGTCATCAGAGCAGTTATTAGAGCCTCAGCCGACTCAGCCACCTGCCATAGAGTCTCAGATTCCCTCAGGCATGACTCCTGAGGTGGTTATCAGACGTCCCATGGTCACTCAGCCACCCATTGAGGGTAATTTGGATTGCAGGGCTAGGCCATTCCACTCCGAGCTTTGCTTTGACAGAGCTACCTTCAAGCTTCATCCAGAGCTCAGAGATTCCTTCCATCTACTACAGAGATACCATATGGAGCACTTGATGACTCCTAGGGATTTTTTCTATCCCCGTGTAGCATTGGACTTTTATCAGTCTATGACTACACACCAGGTCCGGGATCCTACTGTCATCCACTTCACCATAGATGGATGCCATGGTATTCTGGGAGCTAGACACATAGCAGAGGCCTTGTGCATTCCCTACGAGCCAACCCGTCCAGAGGATTATCGAGTTTGGACTCATCCTTCCCAGAGCGACATAGTTCATATTCTGTCCAAAGGGGCATCCACACGCCCCTATCTGTTGAGGAAGGAGCTCCCTCCCAGCATGTTCTTTATAGATGCACTCTTGTGCCATAATATCTATCCGCTTCAGCATATGGTGCAAAGGAGAGGAGTTTTACTAGAGGCATTGTTCAGGATATCTGAGGGATTCTTCTTTGGCCCTCATCATCTCATTATGGCCACTCTTCTGTACTTTGAAGAGAAGGTCCATAGGAAGAAGCTGCTCAGAGCGGATGCTATTCCACTTCTCTTCCCCAGATTGCTATGTCAGATTCTGGAGCAGTTGGGATATCCATCTGAGCCTCAGCTTGAGCGTAGACGCATTTACCGAGAGATATTCACTCTTGACAAATGGACGAGTATGACAGCTTACAATGCAAAGCCAGGAGCCCCAGCTGGACCAGAGCATCCAGAGATTCCACATCCAGAGCAGCCAGAGGAGCCACAGCCGGTTGAGATACTAGTTGACATGAGAGCACCTGCCCCTACAGTGCCCTCTACAGAGCTTATACTTAAGGTTGCACCCTCTGCTCCTCCTGCTACATCAAAGACTCCTCCTCCATCTGAGCCTAGGATCGCCATATCCATTTCCGAGTACAGAGGCCCTATGTCACACCTTACACACATTGACCACTTTTCAAAGCATCTTGACTCAGTAGATGACAGCTCTTCGTGCCCATCAAGAGTAGATTATCGCCACCTAGACCCAACATACTACCATCCTTAGGCAGATACAACATCATTTGGGTATTCTATCGACTCCTGAGCATGCCATTCCTATCCCATCAGAGGCCCCTTCTTTCACAAAGCCGACTATAGGAGAGACAGAGGCATCCATCCCGAGCATTCCGACCTCGAAAACCTAACCATCATCTTCACATGATCCTCCCACCACTATCTGATCATTTGCATAGTTTTCTTTCTATATTTCCTTACTATAGTAGAACTTGTAATCCTATGCTTTTGATGTTTTATATATTGGGATTGGTTGTATTACTTATTTTACTTTATAGTGTACTTTCATGAAGTAATACAAATTTATCAATTTTTGAGTACCCTTGGCATTATTTTATTTTAATTCCTCTACTCATATCTTTTATTGTTTTTGAAACATGTGGTTTCTCCTATTCTACTTGAACTTCATATCACTCAGGAGGTACCACTTTCTCCCTGTAATTTCAATCGCTCATGCCACATTGAGGACAATGTTCAACTTGGTTGGGGGGAGAGTTGAGAAAGGAAGTTTTGTTATTAATGTTAAGTTATTTTGATAATTTAGTTGCTTTTTGCTTAATTTTAAAACTTTTTAAGTTTTTATTCTACTCTCCATGGTTATTAAGGAAAAATTCTCAAATTAAAATGAGAGAAATCGAATTTTTGTTTTTTTTACTTGACTTAGAGTTTGTATTATGCTTACTAAAGTTGATGAATTGTTGAAACTTCTATTGAATTCAACCTTATTCCTCCCACTTTAAACTATTCACACACTGTGCACAATAGGTTCCGAGTATAAGATGAAAAACTATTTCCCTCTTGACTTAGGAAAATTTTAGACTTGGTACCTTTGACCTCATTTAATAGTGTTGGAACACCTTATAAAAGGCCAATGAGCCTTTGAAAAAGAAAAAAAATAAAGAAATAAAAATGTTTGCTTGCCTTGAAACCCGAGCAAGGTCTGAGGGGTATATGGTGAAAATCTTTAAAACCTGGTGCCCTAAGCCTTAAATGGTTGGGAGTCACCAACCTCAATGCTCGTTACAAGGGTGAATAGGTGGAGTCTAATATACTGTAGGTACTTAGGTATTGAAATTCATTCTCAAAAGTTTGGGGTAAAATCCGAGGAGTTAGTGGTTGAAAGATCCTTAAAGCTTGATGCCCTAAACCTTAATTGGTTGGGAGTCATCGATGGAACCCCGTGACATGGACAATTTAGAAAAGAATACCTTTAAGCCTTGTACTCCTACAATGAAAAAAAATTGTGAAACAAAAGGGTGCATTCTTAGCCTATTGAATTTGGTCAGTTTGCTAAGTGTTGAAAAAGAACTAGGTTGGGGGGGAGGGGGGGGGGGGAGATTAGTTCAACATACTATATTCGAAAACTATCAAGTAACACTTAGATTTTTGTGGAAGAGTAAGGTTTGGTCCTTTGGAAGTGGAAATGATTTTAAAGCTTCAATTTGCATTAATGCCTTCTCTTTAGGAATTGTGATTAGGCAAAGTATTTGATAACTCTTGCTGAAATTTGAGTTTTATATCTTTAATGTTCCATGTGAGAGTTTGATTATCATGCCACTTAAAATTTTTTGAAGTGATCAACATGTTTTTGTAGAGTATATTACTGTTTATTTTACTTTTTCTCTCCTTCATTGCTAAGGGACTAGCAATATATTGATTGGGAGGAGTGATTACTACTCAAAAAGTGTTATTTTGTAGCTTTTAATTAACTCTTTTAAACACTTTTGAGTAGTAGTTATTACCTTTTAACTCAATTAGCATATTAAGGACCTTTGCAATCGTTTCTAATCAAATTGTGTTAAGTTTTTGTGTTTTTGATAGTATTTTGATCACCAAAGCAATCCAAGATTGAGGAGAGTTCTATGGAATCCATGGCAAAGCAATTAGAAGCTCATTTATATGACAAACCCAAGCCTTGAAGCTTTATAGTCCTTTGCCAAAAGCAAATCATGAATGCAAGGAGGGAAAGCAAAGAGATCTAACATGAAGAATTCAAGAGGACAGCAATCGTTGGACACTTTTGGAGCACTTTCTGGAGTCCATTTCATGCATACTATATGTTGTTTCGAAGCTCAGGAAGTCAAAAATCCAACGCTTTAAACAGTGTATGAATCGGAGTTGAAATGAAGAAGTTATAGCCATTGGAAACCAATCACACCAAGCTGAAGGCCAATTTCGCAGGCTGCGAAATCAACATTTGGCTGTGAAATGGAGACCTTCAGCTTGCGAAATTTCGCAGCCATCTTGCATGCCTGTGAAATCCTCCTGAGTGCTTCCAGATATTTGCGATCGACACTTTTAGATTTTTTCTTCAGATATTTGTTGTTTAAATCCCCATTTTCTCCTTGTAATCCACCAATCATAGGATTCCTTAGTTAATAAGTAAGAACAAAGGGTGAATAACCTCATATATATAGTTTGTAATTTTCATTACACAGATATATCTCGGGAACTTGTTCTCAGAGACAACTTTTTGTATAGTTTTGAAGAAAGTAAAATACAGAGCTTTACTCTACCTTACCTACTCATTTTGATTGTATTTTTCTTACTAGCCAAACAAGCTCTGAGGATGTTTCCTCAGAGAATGAGTGGCTAGACTTTTTGTCTCATGGAGATAAGGTAATTGGGTAAGGTGCCGAGTGCAAGAATTAGTAGTTTTGTTGTTTCAGCTATTAATGAAGAGAAAGTGTGGCCCGTTAATGGTTTCTATGTTTTTAGTTAACTTAAAACGCCTTTAATTCACCTAGGCCAACACTTGGTAAGGCAAGTGATCTCCGTCCATTGAGATGCACTAGTTTACCTCTTGCGAGCCTTTGGGAGGTGACTTGAAGGTAGGATTTTCTAGAATTGTCAACACTTGGTAAGCTTTTGGACTCTAAGGAGACATCCATTAGTTATCTCTTGCGAGCTTTTGAAGGGAAATCCAAGGTTAAGGATCACCTTGAATGGCGAAATGCTAGGTGAGAGGCACGAGCCATTGCAAGATGCATCAGTGAGAGGGATTTAGTGTTTGAATCCAATAAAGGAAAGCATCTGTACAACACCAATTAGAGAATTAACTATATGTTAATTCTCTAATGCGAGGAAAAGATTCAAGTGACCAGAACTCTGTTTTTGTATGAGGAGCCTGACCCTAGTGATCCTAAAACTCCAAGAAACACTTTTCTTTATAAGTAATTCCCATTAATTTCTTTTTAGTTAGCTTAAAACCAATTCTTTTTCAACCAAAGTTTATGTTTTCTTTTAAAGCTAACCTTGAAATGAAAAAACATCAATTCAACTTTGAATTGTTATCAGTTGTAAGTTGAAAACCCTTCCCAGTGAACGATCCTAGAGCCACTATGCTATACTAGCTAAGGCTATCCTAGCACATGGTGATATAGGTTATAAATTTTGTTGATTACTCCTATCTGAGGGCCAAAAATCAAGGTACATTAGCTAGGCACGCAATCAGTTGAGTTGTTCAAAGCATCCACAGCCTTGTGCTCATGACTTAGAGTAACACATATCATCCAAAGCCTTGACTTGTTCATAGCATCTAGAGCCCTAATCTCACGACCTAGAGTTGTTTATGTCAAACACAACCCTTAGCTATTTATAGTATCTAGAGCCCTGAGCTCACAACGAAGAGCCATTCATGTCATCTACAACCTTGTTCTATTCATAGCATCTAGAGCCTTGAGCTCATGACACAAAGTCATTCATGTCATCCAAAGTCGTGAGCTATTCATAGAACCTTGAGCTCTAAGCTCACAACCCGAAGACATTGATGTCCATCACAACCCTGAGTTGTTCATAGTATCTACATTCCTAAGCACACGACTTGGAGTTGTTTGTAGCATCTTAAGCCCTAAGCTCACAACCTGAAGTCGTTCATGTCATCCATAACCTTGAGCTATTCATAGCATCTAGAGCCTTGAGCTCATGACCCGGATTCATTCATCTCAACGATAGGTTTGTGCTGTTCATAACATTTTAGAGTCATGGTCTCACGATCAAGAATCGTTCATATCATCCACACCCCTGAGTTATTCGTATGATTTAGAGGCTTGAGCTCATGGGATCCTGAGTCGTTCATATCATGCACAACCTTTAATTGTTCATAGCATCAACAGCCCTAAGCTAACGACCTAGAGTAGCTCATGTCATCCACAACGTTGAGTTGTTCATAGCATCTAGAGTGCTGAGGTCATGATTAGAAGTCATTCATGTTATCCATATACTTGAGTTTTTCATAGCATTTAGATTCATAGGCTCACGACCAAGAATCATTCATATCATCCACAATCCTGAGTTGTTTATAGCATCTAGAGACCTAAGCTCACAGGACTCCAAGTCATTCATATCTTCCACAACGTTGTGCTATTCATAGCATCCATAGCCTGAGATTATGATCTAGAGTAGCTCATATGATCCATAACCTTGAGTTGTTCATAGCATCTAGAGCTTGGAAGTCACGAACCAGAGTCGTTCATGTCAACCATAACCCTAAGCTATGTGTGGAATCTATAGCCCTGAGCTCACCACCCAAAGTTGTTCATGTCATGCACAACCCTGAGTTGATAATAACATCTAGAGTCCTAAGTTGTTCATAACATTTAGAGCCTTAAGCTCACGACCCAGAGTCGTTCACGTTAACCATAGCCTTGAGTTTTTCATATCATCCTTAACCCTGTGGTGTTCGTAGCATCTTGAGGCCTAAACTCATGGGATCTCAAGTCATTCATATCATCCATAACTTTGAGTTTTTTGTAGCATCTATAACCCTAAGCTCATGACTCAAAGTGGTTCATGTCAACCACAACTTTGAGTTGTTCATAGTATCTAGAGTCATGAGCTAAAAACTTGGAGTCATTCATGTCATGCACAACCTTGAGCTCATGAAGCAGAATCGTTCATATCATCTACATCCCTGAGCGTCCCATATCACCTAGAGGCCTAATCTCATAGGATTCTTAATCATTCATATCACCCACAATGTTGAGCTATTCAAAGCATCCCCAACCTTGAGCTCATGACCCGAAGTAGCACATATCATCCACAACCTTAAGTTATTCATAACATCTAGAGCCTTAAGATCATAACCCAAAGTCAATCATGTCAACCACAACCCTGAGCTATTCGTAGCATTTAGAGCCCTAAGCTCACGACCTTCAATCATTCATGTAATCCACAACCCTGAGTTGTTTATAACATTTAAAGCCTTGGGCTCACGACCAAGAATCGTTCATATCATCCACACCCTTGAGTTGTTCATGTCATCTGGAGGCTTGAGCTTATAGGATCCCAAATCGTTCATATCATCCACAACCCTAAGTTCTTCATAACATCCAGAGCCTTGAGTTAATTGATGGGAAAACCCATATCTCTATATTTCCCAAGTCTGGATCAGGTTAGGAATATGCATAACTATCCTAGGATTTTTCTAAATTCTACGCAGAGTGAAAAAATAACATTTTTATACTTTAAAAGGATTCAGAAATTCTTAACAACAACCATTCCTCGAATTCATATGTTCCCAAATCAAATCCACATGGTAAAGATGAAGATCAAAATCGTAGAAGTCTCATATACCCGAAGTCTTCCACTTGATGACTCGAACCTTAATCATGACACACTTTCGGTGGGGATGAAAAGAGGATGGAGTCTATAACTCTCTACCTCTCTGGATGGTGGAAGACAAAGCTATGGAAATCCTAACTCTTAGAGGGTATTTATAGGGTTCCTAAGTGGGCTTAAGTGGCTTAAGCCCACATGGGCTTGGGTCACTTAACCTAACCCAAAATTGGTTGTAATTGATTAATTAACCCAATAAGGCCTAATAATTAATCACATAATCCTATCCAAAGACCTTATTCACTTACCCCTATGCAACTTTACGTAATTACCAAAATGCTCTTATGCTTAAAAGTGAACTTAGAGCCAATTCGACCCTCATAACCCATGCTAACAAGGTATATGAGCTCAAAGTGGGGACCACTACAACCTATAGGACTACTGGCTCCCTTAGAATCAAATTTTGAAGTTGATTCAACATCCCACTATAAAGAATCAATTGAACTCTAGTATCCTATGTAAATATACGAGACACCAAGTGCTCGAGTCCATGACCTAGTATCCATTGTGATCAGTCTCCCCATGAACTAGTGTTTGTAGTCTAACAAGGTGAAAGCTATCAGTCTTTCAAGACTGCCTCTACCATTCTTGCATTACAAATCCTCCTATTATGTGTTCAATTGACATCTCTTAACTCTTAAAGAGCTTATGTCAAGTTCCACTTATGGAACTATTATAGCCATAGTTTCCATGAATACACCTCCTTAGGATTACTCAATTGGACACTCTACCTCAATCCCAAGAGATATCATGGTGCCTTTATTGAGAATACCTATTGCTACCGGCTTCCATTAACTGTGACCCAATCCATAAGGAATTTATGATCAACTTACAATCTCACCCATAGGTCAAAGCCACTGCTAACTTCAACAGAAGATCTATATTCTCTCAAGGTTGAGAGACAATACAATGAAGCAACTTGGTGGAAATGCACCTTAAGTCATTTACAATGCAAAAGGCTGAGGCAAGAATGCTCATAGAGTATAATACATGGAATAAGGATGGATAACAATGAAACTAGAACATCACTAAATAAATAATGAATTCCAAAATTAATACACCATGTCATGCTTTTAAGGGCTCTATCTTAACACTAGAGCCCTTAGCTCATGATTAAGAGAGATTCGTGCCCAGTTAGTGTACCTTGATTTCGGTCCTCAGACAGGAGTGATCAATAAAATTTATAACCTATATCTCCATGTACTAGGATAGCCTAAGTAAACATAGCATAGTGGCTCTAGGATCGTTCACTGGGAAGGGTTTTCAACTTACTACTGATATTAATTCAAAGTTGAATTGGTACTTTTTCATTTCAAGGTTAGCTTTAAAAGAAAACATAATCTTTAGTTGAAAAAGGATTGGTTTTAAGCTAACCAAAAATAATAGTAACTGAAATGACTAATAAAGAAAAGTGTTTCTTGGAGTTTTAAGATCACTAGGGTCAGGCTCCTAATACAAAAATAGAGTTCCAATCACTTGAATCTTTTCCTCGCATTGGAGAATTAACATATAGTTATTTCTCTAACCGGTGTAGTACAGATGCTTCACTTTTATGGATTCAAACACTAAATCCCTCTCACTGATTCATCTTGCAATGACTCGTGCCTCTCACTTAGCATTTACCATTCAAGGTGATCCTTAACCTTGGATTTCCCTTCTCAAGCTCGCAAGAGATAACTAATGGATGTCTCTTTAGAGTCCAAAAGCTTACCAAGTGTTGGCTATTCTAGAAAATCCTACCTTCAAACCACCTCCCAAAAGCTCACAAGAGATAAACTAGTGCATCTCAATGGATGGAGATCACTTGCCTTACCAAGTGTTGGCCCATGTGATTTAAAGGCGTTTTAAGTTAACTAAAAACATAGAAACCATTAACGGGTCACACTTTCTCTTCATTAAAAACTGAAACAACAAAACTTCCAATTTTGCATTCGGCACCTTACCCAGCTTCCCAAACTCCAAGAGACAAAAATTCTAGCCACTCATTCTCTAAGGAAACATCCTCAGAGCTTGTTCGGCTAGTAAAAAAAATACAATCAAAGTGAGTAGGTAAGGCAGAGCAAAGCTCTGTATATTACTTCCTCCAAAACTATAAAAAAAGTTGTCTCTGAGAACAAGCTCTCGAGATATATCTGTAAAGAAAATTAAAAACTATATATATGAGGTTATTCACCCCTTTTTTCTTACTTATTAACTAAGGAATCCTATGATTGGTGGATTACAAGGAGAGAATGGGGATTTAAACAACAAATATCTAAAGAAAAAAATCTTAAAGAGTCGATCACAAATATCTAGAAGCACTTAGGTGGATTTTACAGGCATGCAAGATGGGCTGCAAAATTTCGCAAGCTAAAAGTCTCCATTTCGCAGCCAAGGCTGATTTCGCAACTAGCACCTTGTGATTTCGTAGCTACGAAATTGGCCTTTAGCTTGCTGTGATGGGCTTCCAATGACTATAACTTCTTCATTTCAACTCTGATTTATATACCATTTAAAGCATTGGATTCCTAACTTCCCAAGCTTTGAAACGACATATAGTATGCATGAAATGGACTCCAGGAAGTGCTTTAAATATGTCCAACAGTTTTTATCCTCTTGAATTCTTCATGTTAGATTTCTCTCTTTGCTTTCCTTCCTTGCATTCATGATTTGCTTTTGGTAAAGGACTATAGAGCTTCAAATCTTGGGTTCTTCATATAAATGAGCTTCCAATTGCGTTGCCATGGATTCTATAGAAGTCTCCTCAATCTTGGATTGCTTTGGTGATAAAAAAGCTATCAAAAACACTAAAACTTAATACAATTTGATTAGAAACGATTGCAAAGGTACTTAATATACCAATTGAGTTAAAAGGTAATAAATACTACTCAAAAGTGTTTAAAAGAGTTAATTACAAGCTACAAAATAACACTTTTTGAGTACTAATCAAATAGTAGTTCATGTTAACCACAAACCTGAGTTGTTCATGTCATCTAGAGCCTTGAGCTCACGACCATGAGTCATTCTTGTCATCCATAACCCTGAGGTGTTCATAGCGTTTAGAGTTTGGTGCTCATGACCAAGAATCGTTCATATCTTCTAGAGCCTTAAGCCATTCATAGCATCTAGAGGTCTGAGCTCACGGGATCATGAGTTGTTCATATCATCCATAACTTTGAGTTATTCATAGAATCTAGAACCTTTAGCTCACGACACACAGTCATTCATGTCATCCACATCCCTGAATTATTCATAGCATCTAGAGCTTGTTGCTGACGACCCAAAGTGGTTGATTTTAACCACAACCCTGATTTGTTCATAGCAACTAAAGCCTTGAGTTCATGATTTGGAGTTGTTCATGTCATCCATAGCCCTGAACTGTTCTTAACATCTAGAGCTCTGAGCTTATGACCTTAAGTCATTCATGACATCCATAGCCTAGAGCAGTTCATAGCATCTAGAGCCCTGGCCTCACGACATAGAGTTGTTCATATCATCCATAACCCTTAGCTATACATAGCATCTAGAGGCCTAAGGTCACAGGATCACGAGTTGTTCATATCATCCACAACTTTGAGTTGTTCATAGAATCTAGATCCTTGAGCTATTCACAACATCTAGAGCCCTAAGCTCACAACCTTTAGTGATTGATAGCACCTAGAGGTTTGAACTCATAGGATCCCAAGTCATTCATATCATTCACAACCTAAAGCAGTTCATAGCATCCAAATCCATGGGCTCATGATGTGGAGCAACTCATGTCATCCATAAGCCTACGTTGTTCATAGCATCTAGAGCCTTAAGCTCATAACTCGGAGTTGTTCATGTTAACCATATACCTGATCTGTTTATATCATCTAGAGTCTTAAGATCAAAACCTTGATTAGTTCATGTCCTCTATAGCCCTGAGTTGTTCATTACATTTAGTGCCTTGTGCTCAAAACCAAGAATCATTCATATCATCCAAAGCCCTGAGTTGTTCATAGCATTTAGAAGCCTGAGCTCACGAGATCCTGAGTCGTTCATATCATCGACAACTTTGACTTGTTCATAGCATCTAGAGCCCTGAGCTCATAACATGACATCATTTATGTAATCCACATCCTTGAACTGTTTATAGCATCTAGAGCCTTGAACTCATGACTTGGAGTCATTCAGGTCATTCATAGCCTTGAATTGTTCCTAGCAGCTAAAGCCTTGACCTCATGAACTTGAGGCATTCATGTCATCCATAGTCGAGAGTTGTTCATAGCATCTAGAGCCTAAAGCTCACGACCTTAAGTCGTTCATGTCATCCACAACCCTGAGTTGTTCATAACATTTAGAGCCTTCTCCTCATGACAAAGCATCATTCGTATCACCTGAAGCCCTAAGCTATTCATAGCATCTAAAGGCCTAAGCTCACAGGAATCCATGTTGTTCATATTATCCATAACTTTGAGCTGAGAGCCCTGAGCTCATCACATGGATTTGTTCATGTCATCCACATCTCTGAATTGTTTATAGCATTTTAAGCCCTTAACTCATGACCCAAAGTCGTTCATGTTAACCATAGCCCTGAGTTATTCAAAACATCTAGAGTGTTGAGCTCATGACCAAGAGTTGTTCATTTCATCCAGAGCTCAGAGTTTATGATCTTGAGTCCTTCATGTCATCCACAACCTTAAGCTATTCATAGAGCTCATGACTTGGAATCGTTCATCTTTCCATAGCCCTGAGCTATTCATAGAATCTAGAGGCCTAAGTGCACGGGATCCTGAGTCGTTCGTATTATCCACAACTTTGACTTGTTCATAGCATCTAGAGCACTGAGCTCACAACACGACATCATTTATGTCATCCACATCCCTGAATTATTCATAGCATCTAGAGCCTTGAACTCATGACTTGGAGTGATTCAGGTCATCCATAGCCTTGAGTTGTTCCTAACATCTAAAGCTTTAAGCTCACTAACTTGAGACGTTCATGTCATCCATAGTCAAGAGTTGTCCATAGCATTTAGAGCCCTAAGCTCACAACCTTCAGTTTTTCATGTAATCCACAACCTTGAGTTGTTTATAACATTTAAAGCCTTAGGCTCATGACTAAGAATCGTTCGTATCATTCACACTCTTGAGCTATTCATGCATCTGGAGGCTTGAGCTTACAGGATCCCAAGTCATTCATATCATCCACAACCCTAACCTGTTCATAACATCCAGAGCCTTGAGTTAACTTATGGGAAAAACCCAGATCTTTTTGTTTGCCAAGTCTAGATCAGGTCAGGAATATGCATTAAACTATCCTAGGTTTTTTCTAAATTCTATGTACAGTGAAAAAATAACATTTTTATATTTTAAAAGGATTCAGAAAGTACTAACAAAAACCATTCCTCGAATTCAGATGCTCCCAAATCAAATCCCCATGGTGAAGATGAAGATCAAAATCGTAGAAGTCTCGTAAACCTGAAGTCTTCCACTCGATGACTCGAACCTTGATCACGACACACTTTCTGTAGGGAGGAAAAGATGGTGGAGGCTATGGCTCTCTACCTCTCTGGATTGTGGAAGACAAAGTGATTACTACTCAAAAAGTGTTATTCCATAGCTTGTAATTAACTTTTTTAAACAATTTTGAGTAGTAGTTATTACCTTTTAACTCAATTGGCATGTTCAGGACCCTTGCAATCAATTCTAATAAAATTATATTAAGTTTTGGTGTTTTGATAGCTTTTTGATCACCAAAGCAATCCAAGATTGAGGAGAGTTCTTTGGAATCCATGGCAAAGCAATGGAAAGCTAAGAAACATGAAGAACCAAAGCTTTAAAGTCTTTTTCCATAAGCAAATCCGGAATGCAAGGAGGGGAAGCAAAGAGAAATCTGCCATGAAGTATTCTTGATGACAGTCATTTCAGCCACTTTTGGAGCACTTCCTGAAGTCCAATTTATGCATGTTATATTTTGTTTCGAAGCTCAGGAAGTCAACAATCTAATTCTTCAAACAGTGTGCGATTAAGAGTTGAAATGAAGGAGTTACAGCCATTTCAAGTAGATCACTCCAAGCTGAAGGCAGAATGTTGCACGGCTGCGAAATCAGCCTTTGGCTGTGAAAATGTTGTCCTTTTGCTGGGAAAATTTCTCATCCATTTTGCACAGTGCCGCGGTGTTCTCCTGAAGCTTCGCGATATGTGCGACCGACATTTTGAGATTTTTTGCTTTAGATATTTGATGTCTAAATCCCCAAACTCTCCTTGTAACCCACCTATCATAGGATTCCTTAGTCTTTAAGTAAGAACAAAGGGTGAATAACCCCTTATATATAGTTTTGTAATTTTCTTTACATAATCAATCGAGTCAGGAGCTTGTTCTCGGACGCATCTTTTGTACAGTTTTGGAATGAAGTAAAATACAGAGCACTTGCTCTGCTTTCATATATATTTTTCTTTTCTCATTCTTTTTATTTCTAGCCAATCAAACTCTGAGGATTTTTCCTCAGAGGATGAGAGGGCCAGGCTCTTTGTCTCTTGGAGTAAAGAAAGCCAGGTAAGTTTCCACATGCATAAATTGGAAGTTTTGTTGTTTTAGTTTTTAATGAAGAGAAAGTGTGACCCGTTAATGGTTTTTATCTTTTTAGTTAACTTAAAACGCCTTTAAGTCACCTGGGCCAACACTTGGTAAGGCAAGTGATCTCCGTCCATTGAGATGAACTAGTTTACCTCTTGCGAGTCTTTGGAAGGTGATTTAAAGGTAGGATTTTCTAGAATAGCCAACACTTGGTAAGCTTTTGGACTCTAAGGAGACATCCATTAGTTATCTCTTGCGAGCTTTTGACGGGTAATCCAAGGTTAAAGATCACCTTGAATGGCAAATGCTAGGTGAGAGGCACGAGCCATTGCAAGGTGCATCAGTGAGAAGGATTTAGTGTTTGAACCCATTAAAGGGAAGCATCTATACCACACCGGTTAGAGAATTAACTATATGTTAATTCTCTAATGCGAGGAAAAGAAACAAGTGACCAGAACTCCCTTTTTGTACAAGGAACCTGAGCTTAGTGATCTAAACTCCAAGAAACACTTTTCTTTGTAAGTAAAATCAGTTACTATTTTTGGTTAGTTTAAAACCAAACCTTTTTCATTCAAACATCTTTATGTTTTCTTTTAAAGCTAACCACTTGAAATGAAAAAGCACCAATTCGGCTTTGAATTGATATCAATTGTGAAGTGAAAACCCATCCCAGTGAACGACCCTAGAGCCACTATGCTATGCTAGCTAAGGCTATCCTAGTACATGGTGTAATAGGTTATAAATTTTGTTGATTACTCCCTTCTGAGGACCACAATCAAGGAGCACCAGCTGGACACAAATCAAATGGCACCATTGTTGGGAACCATTGAGAAGACAGCTGAGACACCAATTGGGAACGAATCACAAAGCTATGGAAACCCTAAACCTTAGAGGCAATTTATAAGGTTCCTAAGTGGGCTTAAGTGACTTGAGCCCATATGGGCTTGGGTGACTTAACCTAACCTAAAATGGGTTATAATTGATTAATTAACCCAATAGGGCCTACTAGTTAATCATGTAATTCAATCCAAAGACCTTGTTCACTTACCCCTATGCAACCTTACGTAATTACCAAAACACTCTTATGCACAAAAGTGAACTTAGAGCCAATTCGCCCCTCATAACCCATGCTAACAATGTATATGAGCTCAGAACGAGGACCACTAGGACATATAGGAATATTAACTCCCTTAGAATCCAATTCTAAATTTGATTCAACATACCACTATAGATAATCAATTGAACTCTAGTATCCTATGTAAATAACAACGAGACACTAAGTGCTTGGGTCCATGACTTGGTATCCATTGTGTTCAGTCTCCTCATGAACTAGTGTCTGTAGTCTAACAAGGTGAAAGTTATCAATCTTTTAGGACTACCTTTACCATCCTTAAGTTACAAATCCTCTTATTATGTGTTCAATTGACATATCTTAGCTCTTAAAGAGCCTATGTCAAGTTCCACTTATGGAACTATTACAGCCATAGTTTTCATTAATACACCTCCTTAGGATCACTCAATGGGACAAACTATCTCAATCCCAAGAGATATCATGGTGCCTTTATTGAGAATACCTATTACTACCGGCTTCCATTAACTATGACCCAATCCATAAGGAATTTATGATCAACTTACGATTTCACCCATAGATTAAAGCCACTACTAACTTCAACACAAGGTCAATATTCTCTCAAGGTTAAGAGACAATACAATGAAGCAGCTTGGTGGAAATTCACCTTAAGTCATGTATAATGCAAAAGGTTGAGGCAAGAATGCTCATAGAGTATAATACATGGAATAAGGATGGATAACAATGAAACGGGAACATCATTAAATAAATAATGAATTCCAAAATTAGTACACCATGTCATGCTTTTAAGGACTCTATCCTAACACTAGAGCCCTTAACTCATGATTAAGAGTAGTTCATGTCAACCACAGACTTGAGTTGTTCATGTCATCTAGAGCCTTGAGCTCACGACCATGAGTCATTCTTGTCATCCATAGCCTTGAGGTGTTCATAACATTTAGAGTTTGGTGCTCACGACCAAGAATCATTCATATATTCCAAAGCCCTAAGCCATTCATAACATCTAGAGGTTTAAGCTCACGGGATCATGAGTTGTTCATATCATCCACAACTTTGAGCTATTCATAGAATCTTGAACCTTGAGCTCAGGACATGCAGTCGTTCATGTCATCCATATCCCTAAATTGTTCATAGCATCTAGAGTCTATAGCTCACGACCCAAAGTAGTTCATGTCAACCATAGCCTTGATTTGTTCAGAGCATCTAAAGCCTTGAGCTCACGATCCAAAGTTTTTCATGTCATCCACATCCTTGAACTGTTCTTAACATTTAGAGCTCTGAGCTTACGATCTTGAGTCATTCATGTCATCCATAGCCTAGAGCGACTCATAGCATCTAAACCCCTGACCTCATGACCTAGAGTCATTCATATCGTCCACAACCCTTAGCTATTCATAGCATCTAGAGGCCTAAGCTCATGTGATCACGAGTCGTTTATATCATCCACAACTCTAAGTTGTTCATAGAATCTAGAGCCCAGATCTCATGACCTAGAGTTATTCCTCTCAACCATAGCTCTAAGTTGTTCATAACATCTAGAGCCCTGAGCTCAAGACCTAGAGTCATTTATTTGAACCATAACCTTAAGTTGCTTATAACATCGAAGGCCTTGAGCTCACGACTTATTTGTTCATGTCATCAATAACCCTAATCTTTTCATAGCATCTAGAGCTCATAGCTCATGACCTGAAGTCATTCATGTCAACCATAGTCCTGATCTGCTCACAACATTTAGAGCATTGAGCTATTGATAGCAGCTTAAGCCCTTAGCTCATGACCCAATGTCATGCATGTCATCTGCAAGCCTGAGCTCTTCATAGGATCTATAGCCCTAAGCTCACGACTCGTAGTCGTTAGTGTTATCCATAACCCTTAGTTATTCATACCATCTCGAGCCCTTAGCTCACGACTCGTAGTCGTTCATTTCATCTATAGCCTTAAACTATTCATAACATCTAGAGCCTTGAGTTCATGACCCAAAACTATTCATATGATCCACAAACCTGAGTTGTTCATATCATTTATATCCTTCAGCTCACAACCTAGAATCGTGCATATCATCCACCATCGTGAGTTGTATATAGTATCTAGAGACCTCAACTAATGACCTAGCAAAGTACCTGTCATCGACAACCTTAAGTTATTCATAGCATCTACAACCTCGAGCTCACATCCCAGAGATGTTCATGTGAACCATAATCCTAAGCTATTCATAGTATTTAGAGCCTTATGCTCATGACCTGGAGTCGTTCATATCATGCACAACCCTTAGTTGTTCATAACATTTAGAGCCCTAAACCCATGTCCTATAATCGTTAATGTCAATCACAACCTTGAGTTGCTCATAGCATTTAGAGCCTTGAGCTCACAACATTAAGTTGTTCATGTTAGCTATAACCATGAGCTATTTATAACATTTCGAGCTTTGAGCTCATATGATTCATAGCCTCGAGCTATTCACATGATTTAGAGGCCTGAACTCATAGGATCCTGATTCTTCCATATCATCCATCACCCTGAGCTATTCATAACATCTAAAGCTATGAGCTAACGACTCGGAATAGATCTTGTTATCTAATGGCATGAGTTGTTCATAGCATCTAGGCCCTAAGCTCACGACCCATAGTTGTTCATGTCAACCACGGAGCTAAGCTTTTTAGAACATCTAGAGTCCTTTACTCACGACCCGAAGTCATTCTGTGGACTCTCACCCGACCACCGAACCGACGCGACTCGCTTTTAAATGAAAAGAAAGAATGAAAAAGTTGAGTTTTCTAGTTTTGAAAAACCCGCCCCCGATGAGGAACGGTGTTGTATGGAGTCGCCACTTACTTTTTATTTTTATTTTTAAAATGGGGAAAATTAATTAAGAACAAAAACCCCCTAATGACCCCAGTATGGAAAAAGCGGTCTGCGAAAACTAGATTATGGGTCCGGGGATCAGGTTACCCATTGGGAAGATACATCATGCGAGGTAGCACCCCTATAGGCCCGGAACTCGGTCTCTACTAATGAATTGGGTATGTGGTAGCATATGGGTCAAAGATGAAACCCTAGGCTAAATAGATGTCATGAATCACATAATCCTAATTGGTATTTGGCATGCATATGAATTCAACCAACCAAAACAATGGGTGCGTACCTGTGGTCCCCAGCCATGCGCTGCATAAAAGGTCAGCCAAACATAGATAAACACATAACAAACATTCAGGATTAAGCACCATGCATGCATATGATTCAACAATCAAAACCAACGATGCATACCTATGGTCCCTAGCCATGTTCTACAGCAGAGGGTGAGTCAGCCACGCAACATGTATTCAAAATCAAGCATCAAAGCTTGTGCCAAAAAGGAAGATAGCTGGTTGAAATGAGGTAAGGGACTCCCCAAATGTCATACAAATCGAACTAGACTCATCTAGACCACACCACCCATAACTTCAAAATTGCCCATACTAACTGAAATCAAACACTGACTTAAACCTTCAAGATGGCTCACAAGTGCCCTATAGCAAATGGGTTTGAGCCCCAATGGATAAGGGCTCGAAAAATGCCAAAATCGAGGGCTACCTAAAGTCCTCCAGCAGAACAGGTTGAACTAGTTCTCAACTGGTACAACCTATTGAGAAGAATTCCCAAATTTTTCTAGAAAACTCCTAAATGAGTGAGAATTCAAACAAAAGAAACGGTTCTCAATTCTGAGCCCGGATGAGTGAGAACAGGACAAAGAAAGGTCAGGGGTTCTTCATGGCTGATAAAGGCAGCCAGCTATGGCGCTGAACCGGTTGAACCGGTTCCCAACCAGTCCAGACAGTTGATAAAAAATCCCAAATTTGGCCAAAAAGTTTCTAACTAAATAAGGAAGCAAACAAAAGAAACGGTTCTAAATTCCGAACCCGGATGAGTGAGAACCGGACAAAGAAAGGTCAGGGGTTCCTCATGGCTGATAGAGGCAACCAGCTATGGCGCTGAACTGGTTGGACTGGTTCGCAATCGGTACAGACGGTTGATAAAAAATCCCAAATTTGACCAGGAATTTTCTAACTGAATAAGGAAATAAAAAAAGAAACGGTTCTCAATTCCCGGATGAGTGAGAACCGGACAAAGAAAGGTCAGGGGTTCCTCATGGCTGACAGAGGCAACCAGCTATGGCGCTGAACCGGTTGAACCGGTTCCCAACTGGTTCAGACGGTTGATAAAAAATCCCAAATTTGGCCAGAAAGTTTCTAACTGAATAAGGAAATAAACAAAAGAAATTGTTCTCAATTCCAAGCCCGGATGAGTAAGAACCGGACAAAGAAAGGTCAGGGGTTCCTCATGGCTGACAGAGGCAGCCAGCTATGGCGCTGAACCGGTTGTATCGGTTCCCAACCGGTTCAGACAGTTGATAAAAAATCCCAAATTTGTCTAGGAAGCTTCTAACTGAATAAGGAAATAAAAAAAAAGAAACAGTTCTCAATTCCGAGCCCGGATGAGTGAGAACCGGACAAAGAAAGGTCAGGGGTTCCTCATGGCTGATAGAGGCAGCCAGCTATGGTGCTGAATCGGTTGGAGGAAGTGATACCTCCTGATAGTAGGGGACTCTGAATGAACAGGAGAAACCACATGTTGCATAAGAAAAGAAAATTCATAAGAGTGATGATTAGAGGAAATAAAAAGGAATAGTTAAAATACACAAAAAGGTAGATGTCTATATAAACTGAGAGAGTACAATATACAAGATAAACATGGAATATATCCAATCCCAGTATAAAAGTGGTCCAAAATATATACGACATCCAAAAACATAGAATATAGATACAAAAAAGGAGAGGAGTGATCGTATGATCAAGTAGTAGGCTTCTCTGGTGGATAGGAGGGTTCCTCTACTGGAACTGAGGAAGGCATCTCTACAGGTGGAGCTGGTGGCACAAGACCGAGATGCTGCTGAATCTCATGGAGAATGAGAGTCTGCTGGTCCTGCTGAAGCTGGAAGTGGTCCATGCACTCCATAATGGCCGTCTGAGTAGTGGTCAGAGTCTGGAAAGAAGCGAGCAAGGCACGGTACTCTGCACTAGGGATAGTGATGGGCGGCTCTGAGGTAGGAGGAACAGCGGGTGGGGCATTAGATGATGCTGCCTCTGGTACAGGCTCTGAAGGAGCTGAAGTGGACGGAGCAAGAGGGACTTCCCTTGGCTCGGGAAGTTCTGGGGAATGCTGATGGAGCCATACCTGATTCCATTGTTCTAGAGCGAAGCTCTCTCGACAATGGCGGCGGGGCTCAGACTGAGGGTCTGCAGGAAAACCCATATGCGCCAAAACATGGCATAGCAGCCGAGGGAAAAGTAACTAAATGGAAGCCGCCCTCGAAAGACGCCGCTTATGCACCTTCTCCTCAAAATGGAGGAGAGCGGCCATAATCAAATGATGAGGGCCAAAGTAGTAGCCCTCAGAGATACGAAATAATGCCTCTAAAATGGCCCCTCGCCTCTGCACTCTATGCTGAAGAGGAAAAAGGTTGGCGCGAAGCACCACATCAACTAGGAGCATCCTTGGGGGAAGCTCCCTCCTGAAAAGGGTCCTCTAGGAAGATGTCCCTCGAGATAGGATACGAACCATGTCCCACTCAGAAAGTGGGGCCCAGCGTCTAAATGGAGTGGGATCAGCTGGTGCATAAGGGATATGGAAAGCATCAACAATCTGTCTAGCCCCCAAAATACCCTAGGGTCCATCAATGGTAAAAAGTATCGAGGCTGGTACCGGGACACCACGAGTAGTCATAGACTGGTAAAAGTCTAAAGCTACTCGAGGATAAAAGAACTGGGGCGGAGTCATAAAGGGTACAAGATGGTATCTCTCAAGTAGGTTGTATGAATCCCGCAACTCAGTCTGCTGGCGCAAAATAGTGTGATCAAAATATGCCTCGACATGAAATGCTCTGGATCGGCAATCTGGGTTGCCCTCAATGGGCGAGCTGGGTCTAGGGCGCCTGATGGAAGGAGGCTAAGACTGTGAATCCCGAGGTGCTCTAGAGGACTCTCCTGGCTCTGAAGTCTTGGCTTTCTTTGTAGGAGGACCCCGAGGTGGAATCTAAGTAGGGGCCACAGGCGTGGCAGATGCTCTCCTCGTATGGTACCTGCTTTGAGGGGCAGAATCAGCTAAATGTGGAGGCACATCTAGTGGGGCCCGCATAGGGGCGGCTCTCTAACTACTCTGGGGAGCTGAAGTATATCCTCATCGGGTCTTAGGCATGATGAAGCAATGTAATGAGGTTCAGAGGCTTGGGATTGGGGAGGGTAGGGATGTAGAAACTGAAAAATTCGCACAAGGGGGGTGTTGTGCCAATTTTTCGCACAAGCACTATTCACCCACCCTTTTGCAATTTTGAAGCTCGTTCAAATGGTGAAAATTTTTGGCTTTTGAGGGTGAGAAATGTTGGCTGAGGTAGGAAAAGGATTTTTCATGGTGGCTAGGCTTGGAAATTGGAGCTTTTTCACGAAGAAAATTTGAAATTTGGAGCTCCTCTACCCGGCGGTAATGGGTTTCCTTTGAAGAAAACGTGGCTTGAATCCTTAGCTTGAGGCTTTGGTTTGGTAAATGCAAGGCTGGGATTGGTTGGGGGATGGATTTAGAGTATTGAGTGAAGAATTGGAAGGTTTTTTATGGAGGAAAGAGCTGAAAATTGAAGAAGTGGGCTGTGATGAATAGTGAATGCCACGGCTATGGAGTGGAGTTATGGAGATGGGCTGCCATGGTGGTGATGAGAGTGGGGAATGATGAAGAAAAAGGGCTCAAGGAAGGGATTGGGTGATCGAAAGAGAGGTGTTGAGAGAAATGAAGAAGAAGCTTAGCATTTGGAGAGGAGAACACGACCTTTAAAGAGGAAATGCAAATTTCGCACGACACCTTGTGTTGTGCGAAAATTTCGCATTCCTGTGGAGTACCAAGACAGAGAGCATGGTTTTGAAATTTGTCCCAAAAACGAATTCACACAAGGTTCGCACAAGGTTCGCATTCCTGTGAAATTCGCACAAGGGATTTTGGGAAGGAACTGAGAGCATGCATTTTTTGAAAATTGGCACAAAAGTATTTTCGCACAAGGGATGTGTCGTGCGAAAATTTCGCACAACAGGAAGTGTTGTGCGAAAATGGCTGAGTCTTGGCTTTTTCTCCCCTGTTTTCCCTTGTTTTCACCATGACTTCATTCTTCAAGCTTTCCTACCTGAATGTTAACACAAAAAACCAATTCAAAACACATTAGAACAACATTATAGTCAAAAATAAAAATCAAAACATGGAAAAACACAAGAAAAACACTAGATTAAACTAAAATCAACTTAAAAGAAAACAAAAAGAGGATGAACTCTTTAGTCTTTGAAGAGACTAAGTTCAACCATAAACTAAGTATTTTCATGTTGGAGGTGGATCAAGGAGGATGAATTCCTCCTTGTCTCTGGAAAATGATTCCATATAGGGCTTGAGACGATGCCCATTCACTTTGAAAGTTCGAGTGCTATTGAAGTTGAGTAGTTCCACTACTCCATTTGATTGCACATCATGAATTATGAAAGGACCCATCCACCTTGATTTCAATTTTCCCAGAAAAATATGAAGCTTAGAGTCATAAAGCAAGACTCTTTGTCCCTTGGCAAAATTCTTTTGATTTACCAACTGATCATGCCATTTCTTCAACCTCTCTTTTGCAATTTTTGAATTGAGGTAATCATCATTCCTCATTTCCTCCAATTCATTCAAATCCAAACATCTCTTCAACCCGGCTCTTGTCAAATCCATGTTGAGCTTCTTGATTGCCCACCATGCTTTATATTCAACCTCCACTGGAAGATGACACGCTTTGCCATAAACAAGGCGATAAGGAGACATTCCAAGAATGGTTTTGTAAGCGGTCCTATAAGCCCATAAGGAATCCAGGAGCTTAATAGACCAATCCTTCCTATTCACATTCACCACCTTCATCAATATATTCTTGATCTCCCGGTTGGCTAACTCAACTTGGCCACTTGTTTGAGGGTGATAAGGTGTAGCTACCTTGTGCTTAACCCCATATTTGGCTAGAAGAGTCTCATAAGGCTTATTGCAAAAGTGGGTTCCTCCATCACTGATAATGGCCTTTGGCACTCCAAATCTTGCAAAGATGTTGTTCTTGAGGAATTTAAGAACCACCTTATGATCATTGCTCCTACATGGGATTGCTTCTACCCACTTAGAGACATAATCCACTCCCACCAAAATGTAGGAATGTCCAAACGACATTGGAAATGGTCCCATGAAGTCTATCCCCCAAACATCAAAGACATCCACTATCAAGATGGGGTTCAAGGGCATCATATTTCGGCGTGTTAGCTTACCAAGCCTTTGACACCGATCACATCCCTTGCACATAGAGTGGGCATCCTTGAAAAGAGAGGGCCACCAAAAACCTGATTGGATCACTTTCATAGCTGTTTTCTGGGAGGCAAAATGACCTCCACATGCACTATCATGACAATGGGATAGAATTCCTGATTGCTCTTATTCAGGAACACATTTCCTTATGATTTGATCGGCACAATATTTGAAGAGAAAAGGCTCCTCCCAATAATAGGCATGGATCTTAGCAAAGAAATGCCTCTTGTCTTGGGCACTCCACTCACTTGGAACTTCTCCAATAACCAAGAAATTTGCAATGTGAGAATACCATGGAGCTACCTCTATTGACATGAGAGACTCCTCAGGGAAGTCATCATTGATAAGCAGACCATGTGAGTCATGTGCTATCACAAGTCTTGACAAGTGGTCAGCTACCACATTTTCTACCCCCTTTTTATCCCGGATTTGGAGATTGAATTCTTGGAGCAAAAGGATCCATCTTATCAATCTTGCCTTGGCATCTTGCTTGGTTAGCAAGTACTTCAAAGCGGAATGGTTAGTGAACACCACTATAGAGGACCCTACCAAATAGGCACGAAACTTATCCAAGGCAAAAACTACTGCCAACAACTCCTTCTCAGTAGTTGTGTAGTTCCTTTGAGCCTCGTTCAAAGTTTTGCTCGCATAATAAATCACATAGGGCTTTCCATCTTCTCTTTGCCCCAAAACAGCCCCCATAGCAAGATCACTTGCATCACACATTACCTCAAAAGGTAATTTCCAATTTGGGGCTCTCACTATTGGTGCAGTTGTGAGGAATTGCTTCAGTTCCTCGAAACTCTTCTGACACTTCTCATCCCACACAAACTTGGCATCCTTTACCAAGAGTTCACAAAGAGGCTTTGAGATTTTTGAGAAATCCTTAATGAACCTCCTATAGAACCCGGCATGTCCTAGGAATTGCCTTATTCCTTTAACATTTGTGGGAGGTGGCAACTTAACAATTAGCTCCACCTTTGCCTTATCTACCTCAATGCCATTCTTGGAGATGATATGTCCTAAGACAATTCCTTGTTGTACCATAAAATGGCACTTCTCCCAATTTAGCACTAGGTCTTTCTCAATACATCTTTGGATAACAGCTTCTAAATGCAACAGACACTCCTCATAAGAACTTCCATATACAGTGATGTCATCCATGAAGACTTCCATGATGCGCTCCACCATATCACTGAAGATGCTCAGCATACATCTTTGGAAAGTTGCAGGAGCATTACATAGACCAAAGGGCATTCTCCTATACGCAAAAGTACCAAAGGGGCAAGTGAAGGTTGTCTTTTCTTGATCTTCCAAATCAATTTCTATTTGGACTTACCCCGAGTAACCATCCAAAAAACAGTAGAAAGGATGTCCTGAGACTCTCTCAAGGACTTGGTCCATGAAAGGCAATGGGAAATGGTCCTTCCTAGTCACTGAATTCAACCTCCTGTAGTCTATACACACCCTCCATCCTGAGGTAGGACGTGTAGAGACTTCCTCCCCTTTCTCATTCTGGACCACAGTAATTCCAGATTTCTTTGGAACTACTTGGGTGGGGCTCACCCACAAGCTGTCTGAAATGGGATATATGATCCCAGCTTAAAGTAGCTTCAGAACTTCACCCCTCACCACCTCTTGCATGTGAGGGCTCAACCTCCTCTGGGGCTGCCTCACTGGCTTTGCATCTTCCTCCATATAGATATGGTGGGTGCACACCAAAGGGCTAATCCCTTTCAGATCAGAAATTTACCATCCAATGACTTTCTTGCATTTCCTGAGGACTCCCAAAAGACTATCCTCTTGATCACTAGTGAGAGTTGAAGAAACCACCACTGGACATTTCTCATCTTCCTCCAAATATGCATACTTCAAATCAACAGGAAGCGGCTTCAAAACAAGCTTTGGAGGGTCCTCCACAGCTGCTCCTTGTGAGTCCTCCTTATTGAACAGTTGGTAAGATCTCTTCCCGTCTCCTCCAAGGAGACATGATGGCTAGAACATCAGAGGGTTCAGGTATCTTCAAGCATTTAAAGGCTTTCATTCAAGCTCTCTTCTAAATTCTTGTCACAATGCTCTTCAACCAAGGTGTTAATCAAGCACACCTCCTCCAATCCTTCCTCCTCTTCTAGGTGAAGATGCCTCTTGCATAGGTGGAATATATTCAATTCCAAGGTCATATTCCCAAATGTGAGCTGCATCACCCCATTTCTACAATTGATGATGGCATTGGAGGTAGCCAGGAAAGGTCTCCCAAGGATGATTGGCACGTAATTGGCTTCCTTAATAGCGGGATCAGTATCAAGCACAACAAAATCCACGGGATAGTAGAATTTGTCCACTTGAACTAAAACATCCTCTATCACCCCCCTTGGGATTTTGACTAACCTATCAGCTAAGGAGAGAGTGATGGTTGTGGGCTTCAATCCTCTAAGTCCCAGTTGCTTGTACACGGAATATGGGAGCAAATTCACACTTGCCCCCAAGTCTAGCAAAGCTTTCTCCACATGCGTCCCTCCAATGTTGACTGAAATGGCGGGGCATCCCGGATCTTTATACTTAACTGGAGACTTACTCTGAATGATAGCACTTACTTGCTCAGTGAGGAATGCATTCTTTGTCACATGTAACCCTCTCTTGACTGTGCACAAATCCTTTAAAAACTTTGCATATGTGGGGACTTGCTTGATCATATCAAGTAAGGGTATATTCACCTTCACTTGTCTCAAAACTTCAAGAATTTCTGATGAATTCTTGATTTCCTTCTTTCCATGTAAAGCTTGAGGAAAAGGGGGAGGCATATGTTTCTTCATCATATCCTCTTTAATCACTATCCTTGGCTCTTCTTCAATGCTTGATTTGGATGCACTTTTCTTCCCACTCTTCTCTTCTTGGTTATTGCTCTCTTTAACCAAGGTTTTCTTTGACATGAGTTCTTCATCTTGCCTCACCTTAGGCAAGGGTTGATCAACCTCCTTTCCACTCCTCAAAGTGATCACAGCTTTAACCTCCCTCAACTTTGAAGACTCCCCCTCTTGGGTTTCAACTTCATGAACACCCTTGGGATTTTTGCTTGGTTGAGAAGGAAACTTTCCCTTCTCATTCACTGTGTTGAGGTTGGTAAGCCTAGAGATGGAGTATTGAATATTATCTATCTTCTGAGATAGATCATTTTGCATTCCCTCCATTCTCTTAATTTGAGAACTCTCAACATTTTCAATCTTTTGATGCAATTGGGAGTTGATTGCCTTTTGTTCACCCACAAAGGCACCCATGACTTTACTTAGGTTCACAATGGCTTGCTCCACTGAAGAGGTTTGTTGAGGTGCTTGGCTTTGGGCTTGTGGTTGGTATGGAGGTGGTCTTGGTTTCCAAGAAAAATTTGGATGGTTTCTCCAGCTTGAATTATAGGTGTTTCCATAAGGTGCATTGTTCTTAGGCCTAAATTGCCCCACAACATTGGCTTGATCACCTAACATCTCCCTCACAGCTGGCATGGTTGGGCACTCATCTACCACATGATCACATGATTGGCAAATGGTGCATGGCATGGCATGGGCTTGTGTCTCAGAAATGGCTTGGACTTCATGCATCTTTTTCAACTCAGGTTCTTCCAACCTCCTTGCTATTGTTGCCACTTTAGCCTTCATGTCCATGTCTTCACTTAACACGTACATTCCACCCTTTGGATTTTGGGTTGGTTGAGAGGGAAACTTTCCTTTCTCTCTTAAGTTGGGCTCATCCCATCCTCTTGACACCTCAGACACATAACTTAAAAAGTCCATGGCTTCTTCTGGATTCTTGCTCATAAAATCTCCCTCGCACATGGTTTCAAGAATTTGCTTCATGGAGGAAGACATCCCATCATAAAAATAGCTCACCAAAAGCCATGTATCAAAGCCATGATGAGGACAAGCATTGATGGCCTCCATATATCTTTCCCAACATTCATGGAACTTCTCATTTTCTTTTGCAAAAAAGTTTGAGATTTGTCTCTTCAACCCATTGGTCCTATGGGTGGGGAAAAATTTCTTCAAAAATTCGGCTTGAAGATCAACCCAATTCCTTATGCTCCTTGGCCTTAAAGAATTAAGCCATATTTTTTCCTTGTCCTTCAAAGTAAAAGGGAATAGCTTGAGTCTCATCAAGTCTATTGAAGCTCCTCCCTCTTTAAAGGTATTGCACACCTCCTCAAACTCCTTGATGTGGGCATATGGATTCTCACTCTCCATTCCATGGAAATTTGGTAGGAGGGGCACAATATGGGGCCTTATAACCAGCTGCTCAAGAGGAGGTACGATGCATGAGGGTGCACTCATCCTTGGTGGGTGCATTCTATCCCTCATCGATAGATATGCATTTAGATTACCCCCTTGACCGTGTTGAGAATTCTGATCCTCTGGTGGAGGGTCCATGATGTTTACACAGATATCCAACTCTGTGTCTTGAGGATTCTCAATCCTTACTAATCTTCCCTCTTGGTCCCGAATCCAATAGGGCATGCACAAGTTACTACTTACCTGAAATAAAACAAAAACAACCAAAACAAAAGAAAACTAGAAAAAAGTTAAGGTTAGAAAGAAAATGAAATTAAACTTAACAAAAAGAAAGGAAATGAAGTTAATGAAAAAGGAATTCACCAAACTTGTGATGGAAATCACAAGTAGCCTCTAAAAGGTTGTATCACTGTATTGTGGCACCATCCCCGACAACGGCACCATTTTGATTCGCATGTAACTCCAGTTGGGTCATTTAATCAAAAACATTTATAAAACCTATGACCTCATACTAGCGTAGCAAAGCTACTATAGTATAGTGGCTCTAGGGTCGAACTCTGGGATGGGTTTTCATTCTACCAGTGATATTCTCAAGATTAGAAATTGAATTTAATGATTTCCTTTATCAAAAACTTAAAGTTTAAAAGAAAATAAAATTTGTTTTGAAAGTGTTTGAAACTAAACTAACATAAACTAAGTGAAAATGGAAGAAAGAAAGTCTCTCGGAGCTAAGGGTTGCTAGGATCAAGTTCAGAATGCCAAGTGGAAAATTCCGGATTTTTCTCCTCGCATTGGGGATTTAACCTATAGTTATTTCCCGAACCGGTATAGGTTTGACAATGAAGATTTAATCCATAAAAAGTCAATAGAAATGGTAGTCAAGGTCCATTAATGGCTTTAGACACTATGGGTCTTCACCTTGAATCACTTTCCAATGGCTCGTACATGATAACTAATGGACTGATATGGATCTAGCAATAAGCATCCACAGAGACCTGAAGCTTACCATGTATTGGCCATTCAAAGTGATTCTAAGGGATTTAAAGCAAAACTTTAGATTTAGAAGCCATTTATGAACTCCAACTACCTGAATTTAATGCACGGAAGCTTTCCACCTTTTCATCTGGACTTTTCACCTAGCTTCATTCACTCCAAGAAACCAAAAGTTTAGCCTCTCATCCTCCGGGAAAACATCCTCAGAGGTTGTTTGGCTTCCAAGAAAAATAAAATGGCAAAGAGAAAAGAGAAACGAGAGAGCTCTGTATATTTTCTAAGTGTCAAACGTAACATGTATATTTATTTTAAAGAAGTGATTTCCACCCCTTGTATAGTCTTTACAAAAGCAAAAGCTTGTGATTGGTTACTTACAAGGATAAGAAAGGAAATTACATCAAAAAATACATAAGAAAATATCTAAAGTGGAGTCGGCAAAAACAGAGCAAAATTCGCACCACGCATGGGCTATGCGAATTTTGAAGGTGTTGTGCGAATTTCGCACAACACAAGGTGTCGTGCGAAATTTTCGCACAAGCCTGGAGCGGTTGGCTTCCGAAGGCCATATCTTCCTCATTTCAGCTCCAAATCATACACAGTTTGAAGCATTGGATTCTTGACTTCCTGAGCTTTGAAATGGTATATAGTATGTAGAAAATGGACTTCGGAAAGTGCTCAAAAAGTGTGAAAGAAGACTGCAGCTTTTGTCCTCTGATTTTTTCACTTTGCTTCTCTTTGCTTCTCTCCTTTGCTTGGCTTGTCTTAAATATCCAAAAGGCTGTCAAAACACTAAAACTAGCCACAAATATGATTAGAAGTCATTGCTAGGTCCTTAACATGCCAATTGGAATAAAGATGGAGAATTACTACACAAAAGTGCTTAAATGATATTGAATTAAAGGTATAAAATAGCACTCTTTGGGTAGTAATCAACTGCTATTGTATATGTGAACTTTCTCTTGATCAAGGCCATTGATAGGAGCCTTTCAGCTAAGGGTTCATGCAGAGGCTACAAACGGGTAGTCCATGTAGATGTGGCAAGTGAAGTTGATGGAAGAGTTGAATCTGACCCATTGATAAGGTTTTCATGGAATGAGTCACAAGCAACCATAGAAATTTTTAATGACAAAAAAATGTTATCAGACATTGAGGCTTTGAGAAAGTTTACAAGGGAGTGCAAAGAAGTTGATGCCAAGCTGCTTTGTGACTGAGCATCTCCTTGGCTAACCATACTTAATGGCAAATGATTTGACTGAAGTTCATGGCACTCGTGACTTTCTAGAATTGGACACTCATACATAAAGGTGATGTCGGCAAGCTTCCAGACTGGATACGGTTGCTTGTAAAAGATCAAAGAGGAAGGATTCAAAACCTCTTCCACTGGTTGTTTTCCAAAAGAATAATAGGAAGACAGGATCAATTCCTAACCTCGTGCAAAGAGAACAATCTAAAAGTGATTATGAAAGGACTGGTTTAGAAGTTTTGAAAGGTTACAAATGCCTTGAACCTGCAGATCAATTCAAAGACATAAGTTTTAATAATTTCAACATTTCGATGGATGAGCTGTTCATTAATTCTGAGCAATGAGCATTTGTGAATGAGGGTTTCATCAGAAGTTAGTCACACCTTTGAGGAATGTCCATAGACGCAAGCTAATCCATAGCCATTCCTGACAAAAATCGAAAAAGATCAGGATCTTCTTGTCTATTATCCGAATCTGAGAGGGAGGGTTATTGCGTTGACATTGAAAGACTGGAACATGATAAAGGGGCATTTTTTTGGGGAATAAAGGGCTATGTGGTGAGCCATTGAGTTCTTAATGTGGGACTAATGGTTCTGATCATGAAACCTACCATCACAAGGTTTCTTATAGGGTTATTTTTGTTGGTATGAGATAAAATCATATATTTTATTCTATTATTCAATTCATTAGAGTACAGGTGTATATATAGACAAAAAGGAAAAGGCTATACATGGACTACATGGATTACGGCTACAATTGCTGACCTATAATTGACCCTATAAATGAGGGATTGCAGTGACTGATTTTTCTCCTGTGATATCCATAATTTTCTCCTTTAATGGTTCAGAGAACAGCTCACGCCAACACTCCCCCTCAAGTTGGTACGTAAATATCAATAAGTCCTAACTTGTCTAGTGAGTGATGGAATATTTTACTGCTCACAGCTTTTGTAAGAATATCAGCCAATTGGTCTTCAGATTTCACAAAAGGGAATCGGATAATCTTTGCATCAAGATTTTGTTTAATAAAGTGTCGATCTACTTCTACGTGCTTAGTCCGATCATGCTGAATGGGATTATGGGAGATGTCAATTGCTGCTTTATTATCACAAAACAACTTCATCTCGGAGTCAGGGGCAAAACCAATCTCCGTTAGAAGTCTCCTAAGCCACAATAACTCACATAGCCTTTTAGCCATTCCATGAAACTCAGCTTCCGCACTGGATAGAGCGACCACCTTCTGTTTTTGCTTCTCCAAGTAACCAAGTTTCCTCCAATAAAAGTGAAGTAGCCTGAGGTGGATTTCCTATCCGTGATGTTCTCTGCCCAATCTACGTCTGTATATCCTTTTACTCTTAGGTGATCATTTTTTGAGAACATAAGTCCCTTTCCAAGGGATGACTTCAAATATCTCAAAATCTGCATAACGGCACTCATATGATCTTCACTTGGATAATGCATAAACTGGCTTACCACACTTACTGCATAAGCACTATCAGGTCGTGTGCGAGAAAGATAAATAAGCTTGCCTACCAATCTTTGATACCTTCCTTTGTCTGTTGGTACTTGATTGGGATATTCTCCAAGTTTGTGATTCCGAATTATTGGAGTTTCTGTAGGCTTACAATCAAGTAATCTAACCTCTGTTAATAGGTCTAAAATATATTTTCTCTGAGACAGGAATATACCTCGCTTTGATCTAGCAACTTCAATTCCCAGAAAGTATTTTAGTTCTCCTAGGTTCTTCATTTCAAACTTAGATGCCAACTGCTCTTGAAGTCTCGCTATCTCCTCTTAATCGTCTCCTATGATGATCATATCATCTACATAGACTATCAGAGCAGTTAGTTTGCCCTGTCTATGCTTTAGGAACAAAGTGTGATCAGAGTTACTTTACTGGAATCCATACTTTTTCATTGTTGTACTGAATCTCCCAAACCAAGCTCGAGGTGATTATTTCAACCCGTATAGAGTTCTTTGTAATTTGCTAACAATGTTGCCTTCTGTGTTGGCTACATATCCTGAGGGAATGTTCATATATATATCTTCTTCTAGATCACCATGTAAAAACGCATTCTTTACATCGAACTGATGCAGGGGCCAATCAAAATTTGCTGCAAGTGACAACAATACTCTCACCGTATTTAGTTTGGCAATGGGTGAGAATGTTTCCTAATAGTCAACTCTGTATGTCTGTGTGAATCCCTTTGCTACAAGTCTCGCCTTGTAACGCTCAATTGTTCCATCTACCTTGTATTTGATAGAAAACACCCACTTGCACCCCACTGTTTTCTGTCCTTTAGGTAGATTAACAAGAATCCATGTCTTATTTTTCAACAGTGCCTCCATCTCCTCCTTCATAGCCTGGACCCACCTCGGGTCTTTCATTGCTTCTTCAACTCTTGTAGGAACCTGACATGAGGAGAGTGCATCTGCGAAAGTCTTTAAAGGTTTAGGAAGCGTCTTTGTGGATACATAGTTGGCAATCGGGTATTTCAACCTCCAGTCTTCTATGTTAGGAGAGTATCTATTTGGTGGCTTGCCTTGATTATGCCTGTATGGTAACTCATAGCCCACATGAGCATCATTAGTTAACACAGGTGTACTCGGAGTGTTCAGGGAACTTACCTCAGGAATATTCTCAGGAGATGGGTCTTTGGATACTGTGGGATGAGGGGGTACTATCGACTACTGTGGCTGCTGCTCTTCAGTTATTAATGGTAGAACACTAGGTTCTGTGTCAACATCAGGTTCTGTATTGGATACTGAAACAACAAGCTCCCAATCAAACCTCAACCAATTCAACTCTTCATTTTGAGGCACCCCCTGAAGGGTAGAAGTGGATGTGGTCGAAGAGTAGAAAGTCTCTTATTCCAAGAAGGTGACATCCATCGTCACATAGGTGCGATGATTAGATGGATCATAACAGCGATATCCCTTTTGATGTAGGCCATACCCCAAAAAAAGACATCGAACTGCGCAGGGATCGAGTTTAGTGCGTTGATTCTTGTGAAAATGAACAAAGGCAACACAGCCAAATACTCGAGGCAGAAGCATTAAGGCAGTAGGTAGAGAGATGAAAATGGATAAAGCCTAGAGAGGAGTCTTGAACTTAAGAACCTTAGAAGGCATCCGATTAATAAGGTGAACTGCTATAGTGACAGCATCAGGCCAAAAATGATTAGGTACATGAGCACCAAGAAGAATAGCCCGAGCAGTCTCTAAAATATGTCGATTTTTCCTTTTGGCAATTCCGTTTTGCTGTGGTGTTTGAGGACAAGTAGTTTCATGAATCAAGCCATGGCGACTAAAATAATTTTTGAAGTCACGATGCATATACTCTCCACCATTATCGAATCGAAGTATGCAAATTGTAGCAAAATACTGAGTTTTAACCATCTCATGAAATGAGCAAAAAACAGAGAAAACTTCATCCTTATTCTTCATTAAATACAACCATGTTATACGAGTGCAATCATCCACAAAAATCACAAACCATCAAACCCCAGATATAGTGGATTTGGGATATGGACCCCACACATCAGAGTGAATCAATTCAAAAGGCATCTGACTCTTATTAAAACTCAAAGGATAACTAACACGATGACTTTTAGCTAAGATGCATGTCTCGCATTTAAAATCCAAATCCGAAAAACCCGAAAATAAAGCAGGAAATACAAGTTTCAAATAGCCAAATGAAGGATGTCATAACCAACGATGCCACAACAAAATGTTCGCCTTATTTCGATCACTAGAGCTTCTCGTATGGTTAGCTCGACCGATGCCAAAATCTTCCATATAGTAGAGCCCCCCTTTTTAGTACCATGCCCAATTATTTTCTTGGTGAGAATATCCTGAAGAAGACAAAAGGTTGGATAAATTAGAACAATACAATTTAACTCTTTCGTGACTTGGCTCACTGACAATAATTTATGAGACAATGAGGGTACAAAAAGGGTATTGGTTAAGGAGAGAACTGGTGATATCATCACTGTACTAGCCCCTTTTACCAAAGAAATGTCCCCATTAGCATTAGCAGTGCTAGTACGCCGAGGAGAGGATCGTTCAGAAAAATCACTTGCATCATACGTCATCTGGTCTATTGCCCCTGAATCAAGAATCCAATCGTCATATGATTCAGCGGTATTGGTCCCGAGAAAACTCATACATGTATCCAAATCAACTATTATTGTCAGAATAAGTGACAATTGGGACTTAGTCGAGGCTATCGTGGCCTTGCCCGTGCCATTAGCTGCATTTTTACTTGCTCTACCATCATTCCCATTCCCATCCCGTCACCTCTTGGCTTGTAATTCATGCCACCAATCTGGGTAGCCATGTAGTTTGAAGCATGTGTCTCGAGTATGCTTCGAATTTCCATAATGAGAGCATTTCATGTCATTGGATGGGCCATTTGACTTAGAAACTAAGTTGAATTTTCTATTCAATGATAGAGAGTTTGCTGCAGTGGAGGGCCCCTGTTTGAGGCTTTGTGAAGCCAACACTACTCCAGCCGCCTCTTCTCCATCATTGGTTGTCATCACCGCCTAACACACAACTTCTCTACGAACATGGACATATGCTTGTTCCACTGTGGGAAATGGCTTAAGCTGCAACACATCACTTCTAATATTATCAAGTTTATCATCCAAACCATCAAGAAAAGTATATACCCGATCCTCCTACAGCATATTGTTAAAATATTGGATATCTGTTGGACATTGCATTAGATTGGGATGACGAAAATCAATCTCTTGCCATAGACCTTAGAGATCATTGTAGTATTTTTCCAAAAAGCCACTACCCTGCCTGAGTCGTGCCACTCGCCGCCAGAGTTCATGAACTTGGGTTGCATCACTTCCATTGAAGTAAGTGGTTGCAATTGCATTCCAAACTTGCTTTTCCGTTGGAAACCGAATGAAGTTGACAATAAGGGATGGATCCATCAAACCAATCAGCCATCCTTTCACAGTTGCATTCTTAGTCCGCCACCTACGGAAGAAAGGGTCGATTGTTGATGGTTGAGGAAGGTTGTCATTGATGTAGCTGAGTTTATCCTTGCCGCGACATACATCTCTGCGACTTGTGACCAAAGGGCGTAATTCGTGTCGTCCAGCTTGATGACAATCGGTGCAATTGCTGAGTCGGTGGCTGGAATGGATGTCGGAGGTTTACTCAAAGCTTCTGTCATCCTTACTGTCAGTTCAGACAGTACAGATGGAGAGATTGAAGATTCACCCGAGTGCTCACCTGAGTGAGGATCTGTATCTGCCATGTGAAAAGAGATTAGGCTCTGTTTTCAAGAAATTTGGTTGAACGGAGAATAGGGGATCGAATTCTGCTCTGATACCATGTTGGTCTAAGATAAAATCATATATTTTATTCTATTATTCAATTCATTAGAGTACAGGTGTATATATAGACAAAAAGGAAAAGGCTATACATGGACTACATGGATTACGGCTACAATTGCTGACCTATAATTGACCCTATAAATGAGGGATTGCAGTGACTGATTTTTCTCCTGTGATATCCATAATTTTCTCCTTTAATGGTTCAGAGAACAGCTCACACCAACAATTTTAACCGTTATTGGTTCTGGCTTGGCTGTTTTTGTATCAATGACGGTAGTTGTTTTGTTGTTCATGATGAGGGAAAGACAAGAAAAAACAACCAAAGCAAGAGGTGTTGCAGATGATGGAATTAACAATCGGCCATTGATAATAGCTGGGAATGTGCTTGTTGATAATCTCAAACAGGCGATAGACTTTGATGTTGTGGTTAAGGCTACTCTAAGGGATTCAAATAAGCTTAATAGTGGGACTTTTAGCACTGTCTACAAGGCAGTTATGCCTTCTAGGCTGATTATATCAATGAAGAGTCTAAGATCAATGGATCGAACCATCATTCATCACCAGAACAAGATGATTAGAGAGATTGAAAGGCTTAGTAAACTGTCATGATAACCTAATGAGACCTATTGGATTTGTAATCTATGAAGATGTTTCTCTCTTGTTACATAATTACTTACCCAATGGGACTTTAGCTCAGTTTCTTCATGATTCAACAAAGATATCAAAATATGAACCCGACTAGCCTACAAGACTCAACATTGCTACTGGAGTAGCAGAAGGGTTGGCTTTCCTTCATCATGTGGACTATGATATGGTCCCTAGAGTTGTCTATATGCATCCTAAGGTGGCTCCTGTTGGGAAGCAAAGGAGCAGAGCCTCTCAATTTTAGACACTTGTCATGTCTTCAGGATGCAGTAACTGCAATAGGATGTCTGCATCCAATCAAACCTCTGAGGCAGGTTTGCATGGCCACCTTTTGCATGGCCAACTTTGGGCCACGTGTTACATTCTTTTTTTTTTCTTTTTTTTTTTCTATTCCCCCAAATTCTTTCCCTCTTATTTGAAAAATAATTTCCTAACCCCGTTTTCAAATAATTTTCCAACTTTTGGTTTTTAAATGATTTCAAGTCATCAAAATTTTCCTTCCTTAGAATTGTTAGGTTCCAAAATCTCATTTTCAATAAAATTTGGTCGTCATTCTCTTTCTAGCAAGCCACTTTTGAATTTTTTCTTTGATTTTCAAAAGTTTTAAAATAAGTGTGAATTTATTTTTGTAATTCCAAGTGATGGAATTTATAAAATTGATTCACTCATAAATAAATTGGGCTTTGGTGGGGGCCCAACATCAAATAAATTTTCTTTAAAATAAAAGTGAAATTGAATGAAATGCCATGCATGCTATTGGTGCTTCTTTATCCGGTTTGGTAATATAAGTCACATACTTTATGTTCATTACTATGCACTAATCCCATTTTGTGATAGCGCGTTGTCGTTTGCTGATTAGGTATGCATCTTTTCTCACTTTGACCATCATCCATATATGCTTTGGCTTTCAGTACGTGATCATGTCAATATTCATGGATTCTCTTATCGATTGCCACGTTGACTTCATTTTATTAGTAGAGACCCGACTTTAGGAACTTAGAGGGGTGCTACTGTCTTTATTGTACCTTCCCAATAAGTAACTTGACCCTTGAGCCCGATTCGATTTTTTACAGACCACCTTCTCCAAAATAAGGAGTCATGCTTAGGGTTTTCTTTCTTATTTTGTTTACCCTTTAAAAATAAAAATAAAAATAAGTGGCGACTCCAAGTCATTTTCATAACCAATGAATCATTTTTCAAAATTAAAATCGAACTCGCCATCGAGTGGAAGTGCATGAGCCAAAATGCGGGGTCCATAATATAACATACTCAAAACATGAAAATAATAACATGTGATTGACTAAATTAATTAACATAAACTCTAAAAACACTAAAACTAAATATTGATGGATCAAAATTAAAATTACCATACTTAAGACATGAAAATAATAACACATGATTAACTAAATTAATTAACTAAAATTATAATCAACTACAAAATTGGATATAGATGGATTAGAATCAAAATTAACGAAATCAGAAACGCACAAACACATTCGAACTAAAAATAATTAATACTAGATTAAATTAGAATTAAAAACATCAACATCATCTAATAAGATTGGTTAAACTATCAAATTGAAATTATAAATACATTTAAACTAGAACAAATAAATAAATCAAAAAATTAAAATTAAACTAAAATCGAAATTAAAAATATGGAATTCATCTAAGAGGATTAATAAAACAATTGAATTAAAATTATAAACGCATTCAAATTATAAAATATTAAAATTAAACTAAATTGAAATTAAACTCTATCTAAGAAAATTAATTAATCAACCTAACAAATCAAAATCAACAATCAAAACTGAACTAATGAATAAATTAAGACAAAACTAATCAGATTAAAATCACAAACACATTTAAACTATCATATAGATTAAAATAAACTAGCATGGAACTAATGAACCACAATCACAAAAAAAAAAAAAAAAGATATCTAATCCGAGAGAAATAAAAAAGTGAGCGAGATAAAATTTAAAAGAATTTATCACAAAGAATTAATTAAACTAATGAACCAAAATCTAAACTAAAAACATGCTCTATTGAAAGCGAAAACTAACATGTTTTGTGTTAGAAAAAAAAATAGGGGAATTTATATAACCATACGCCAAAGGGCAAAATTTTTCCTTTTGGAAACTTTACTTTTTACTTTTCAAATTCGGTGGATTTTATGGAAAATAAACGACCTTTCATACACTGTAATAGTGTTGTTGAGGCCCTTCCAAAAATACCCTCATGCACTTTGACATAATCAATTGCTCAGAAAAGCCATGTTCCACTTAAGCCAATGACATGGCTCATTTACATATCATCGGCCATCTAGACACTCCACGTGGTAATATTTAAAAAAAAATATTTACTAAAATATAACAATGAGATTTACCCGAAATCCCTTCTTCTGTGTTGAATCAAAACCCTAAATCCCTTCTTCTCTCTTTGAACCAAACCCCCCAAATCCCTTCTTCTCTCTTCAACCAAACCCTAACTCCAAAAACCCATATTTTTTCACCTTCTTTCACAGCCACAATTCGCAAGGGGAGCTTGTAGTGAAAACAGAGATAGGTGGCTCGAGCTGAGAGGAGCTTTCCCAAGTACGAATGTAATGGATTTATGAGTTAATTTGGGTTGTTATCGTTACTTGTTAAGATCAGATCTAGCATTCCTCCCTCATTTCTATAACTGTCAACTTAGTACTTGAGACGAAGGATTGAAATGTCGAAAAATTTCGGCGATATTTCTCTGAAATATTACTTATCGACCGACTTCAACACAATATTTGTCACCGATTATAGGTTGACAGAAATTTGGGTAATTTTTTAAAACTATCACCGAGATTTCGGTATTAATGGGTATTTTTACCCATTTTTTGAAAATTTCCCAATATTTCCTACCAGTCCAACCTGCACACAGGATACAAAATCCTGGAAATTTACCAAATATTATTTGGTAATCTGAAGATGATTTGCAGGCAAAGGTTGGGTTTTTCAACCTGGCTCAAAAATCGTGGATTTAGGGTTTGTGAAATTTAAATCCAATGGCAAAAAGGCAAATAGACCCCTAGAACAGATCCAGAAAACACAGGGAGTAAAAAAAATAAAAGCATTTTTTTTTGTTTTCCTTGGGAGTTTTGCATGGATTTTCTCGGAAATCAAACGATGATGAATTTTCCCGAAAATCGAATGGGGGATGTATTTTCTTGGGAAGCAAATGGGGGTTGAAAAGAAATAATAATAACATGATTAGATTAGTACCTACGAGGATTGAGAGTGGCAAAGGAAAATAAGGCATTTTTCCGAATGCTCCCTGGAGAGCAAATTCAGAAAAGGGCTTCTTGATGCCCGAGTGAGGAAGTGGTGGCCGTTTTTTTTTTTAGATTTAGTAGAGATAAATAAAAAGGAAACAAATCATAAGAACAATATTATAAATCAAAATTATTAATTATTAATTATAAATAATTATTAATTATCCATCTTTATTTTGGTTAAATCAAAATTTTAGTTTTTATCAATAATATTTTATAAATTAAAATTAATTTGATAAGATAAATTATTAATAACATTAATTATTTAAATAAATTAATGTTAATAGAAAATTTTTTACCACATATTTTTAATACAAATGTAGAAATTAAATCTCAAAGAAAATATTTTATATAAATTAATTTGTTCTTTGGTCTAAATTGAGAATTAACCTTTTAAGTTGTTCCCATTTCAAGGACTTTGTTTTTCAAACATTGTTTTAAACATTTTAAACATTTAAAACAATATGGCTTTTATTTATCAATATAAAAAAACATTATATTTTAATTTTAAAAAATCAAAATTTACATGAACTGTTATATATGGATGGTCCGATCTAACTGCTTCCAGGACCCCCATTTCAATATGGATGGTTCACAATTTCATTTAGAAACCCATAATGAAGTGATTGGGTGTCAATCCCCACCTCGGAACGCACTTTCAGACCATTGGTACATCCTTCACAAAATTTGGTACATCCTTCATTAAATTTGGTACATCCGAGCCTAGTGATTCCAAGACCACCATCTGAGCATGGATGGGCCATCATTTCATTTATAAACCCATAAGAAAGTGATTTGGGTCTGATCCCCACTTCAAAATGCATTTTTGGACTCTTGGTACATCATCCTTCACAAAATTTGGTACATCCTTCATTAAATTTGGTACATCCCATCCGACAAATTCCGGGACCCCCATTTCAAGATGGATGGTCCAAAATTTCATTTACAAACCCATAAGTAAGTGATTGGGGGTCAATACCCTCTTCGGAACGCACTTTTGGACCCCTGGTACATTCTTCATAAAATTTGGTACATCCTTCATGAAATTTCGTACATCCGAGCTAGTGCTTCTGGGACCCCCATCTGAGCATGGATGGGTACTAATTTCATTTAGAAACTCATAACAAAGTGATTTGGCACCCATCTCCACTTCGGATCGCACTTTGGAACCCTTGGTGCATCCTACACAAAATTTGGAATATCCTTCATTAAATTTGATACATCCGAGCCTAGTTATTCCGGGACCCCCATTTGAGCATGGATGGGCCACAATTTCATTTAGAAACCCATAACAAAGTGATTTGGGGTCGATCCCCACTTCGGAACCCATTTTCGGATCCTTGGTACATCCTTCACAAATTTTGGTACATCCTTCATTAAATTTGGTACATTCGATCCGACAGATCTTGGGACCCCCATTTCAACATGGATGGTCAAAAATTTCATTCAGAAACCCATAAGTCAGTGATTGGGGGTCAATCCCCACTTCGGAACTCACTTTCGGACCCTTGGTACATTCTTAACAGAATTTGATACATCCTTCATGAAATTTGGTACATCTGAGCCTAGTGCTTTCGGGACACCCATCTGAACATGGATAGGCCATAATTTCATTTAGAAACCCATAACAAAGTGACTTGGGGCCGATCCCCACTTCGGATCACACTTTGGAACCCTTGGTACATCCTTGACAAAATTTGGTACATCCTTCATTAAATTTGGTAAATCCTTCATTAAACTTGGTACACCTTATCCGACTGCTTTTGGGACCCCCATTTCAACATGGATGATCCATAATTTCATTAAGAAACCCATAACGAAGTGATTAGGGTCTGATCCCCACCTCGAAACTCACTTTCAGACCCTTGGTGCATTCTTAACCAAATTTGGTACATCCTTCATGAAATGCGGTGCATCTGAGCCTAGTGCTTCCGGGACCCCCATCAGAACAAGGATGGGTCATAATTTCATTTAGAAACCCATAAAAAAAATGATTTGGGGCCGATCCCCAGTTTGGAACCCTTGGTACATCTTTCACAAAATTTGGTACATCCTTCATTAAATTTAGTACATCCGAGCCTAGTGATTTCAGGACCCCCATCTGAGCATGGATGGGCCATAATTTCATTTAGAAACCCATAACAAAGTGATTTTGGGCCGATCCCCACTTCAGAATGCATTTTCGGACCCTTGGTACATCATTCACAAAATTTAATACATCTATCATTAAATTTGGTACATCTTTCATTAAATTTGGTACATTCGATCCGACAAATTATGGGACCCCCATTTCAACATGGATGGTCCACAATTTCATTTAGAAACCCATAAGTAAGCGATTGGGGGTCGATCCCCACTTCGGAAAGCACTTTCGGACCCTTGGTACATTCTTAACAAAACTTGGTACATCCTACATGAAATTTGGTACATCAGAACCTAGTGCTTCCGAGACTCCCATCTAAGCATGGATAGGCCATAATTTCATTTAGAAAACCATAAAAAAAAAAAAGTGATTTAGGGTCGATCCCCACTTCGTACCTCACTTTGAAACCCTTGGTACATCCTTCAAAAAAATTGGTACATCCTTCATTAAATTTGGTACATCCTAGCCTAATGATTCCGAGACCCCCATCTGAGCATGAATGGGCCATAATTTCATTTAGAAACCCATAATAAACTGATTTGGGGTCAATCCCCACTTTGGATTGCACTTTGGAACCCTTGGTACATCCTTCACAAAATTTGATACATCCTTCATTAAATTTGGTACATCCGAGCCTAGTGATTCCGGGACCCCCATATGAGCATGGATGGGCCATAATTTCATTTAGAAACCCATAATAAAGTGATTTGGGGTTGATCCCCGCTTCGGAACACATTTTTGAACCCTTGGTACATCCTTCACAAAATTTGGTACATCCTTCATTAATTTTCGTACATCTGATCCGACATATTACAGGACCCCCATTTCAACATGGATAGTCAACAATTTCATTTAGAAACCCATAAATAAGTGATTGGGGGTCAATCCCCACTTCGGAACGCACTTTCGGACCCTTGGTACATTCTTAACAAAATTTGATACATCCTTTATTAAATTTGGTACATCTGAGCCTAGTGCTTCCAAGACCCCAATCTAAGAATGGGTGGATCATAATTTCATTTAGATACCCATAACAAAGTTATTTGGGGTCGATCTCCACTTCGGCTCGCACTTTGGAACCCTTGGTACATGCTTCACAAAATTGCTATATCCTTCATTAAATTTGATACATCCGATCCAACTGCTTCCGGGACCCCCATTTCAATATGGATGGTCCACAATTTCATTTAGAAACCCATAACGAAGTGATTGGGTTTCAATCCCCACCTCGGAACGCACTTTCAGACCATTGGTAAATCCTTCACAAAATTTGGTACATCCTTCATTAAATTTGGTACATCCGAGCCTAGTGATTCCGGGACCCCCATCTGAGCATGAATGGGTCATGATTTCATTTATAAACCCATAAGAAAGTGATTTGGGGTCGATCCCCACTTCGGAAAGCATTTTCGGACTCTTGGTACATCATCCATCACAAAATTTGGTACATCCGATCCAACATATTTCAGGACCCCCATTTCAACATGGATGGTCCACAATTTCATTTAGAAACCCATAATTAAGTGATTGGGGTTCGATACCCTCTTCGAAATTGGTACATTCTTCACAAAATTGGGTACATCCTTCATGAAATTTCGTACATCCTAACCTAGTGCTTCCGAGACCCCCATCTGAGCATGGATGGGTGCTAATTTCATTTAGAAACCCATAACAAAGTGATTTGGCACTAATCCCCACTTCATATCACACTTTGGAACCCTTGGTACATCCTTCAAATAATTTGGAACATCTTCATTAAATTTGGTACATCCGAGCCTAATGATTACGGGACCCCCATTTGAGCATGGATGGGCCACAATTTCATTTAGAAACCCATAACAAAGTGATTTGGGGTTGATCCCCACTTTGGAACCCATTTTCGGATCCTTGGTACATCCTTCACAAAATTTGGTACATCCTTCATTAAATTTGGTACATCCGATCCGATAGCTTTCGGGATCCCCATTTCAATATGGATGGTCCACAATTTCATTTAGAAACCCATAACGAAGTGATTGGGTGTTAATCCCCACCTCGGAACGCATTTTCAGACCATTGGTAAATCCTTCACAAAATTTGGTACATCCTTCATTAAATTTGGTACATCCGAGCCTAGTGATTCCGGGACCCCCATCTAAGCATGAATGGGCCATGATTTCATTTATAAACCCATAAGAAAGTGATTTAGGGTCGATCCCCACTTCGGAAAGCATTTTCGGACTCTTGGTACATCATCCATCACAAAATTTGGTACATCTGATCCGACACATTTCGGGACCCCTATTTCAACATGGATGGTCCACAATTTCATTTAGAAACCCATAATTAAGTGATTGGGGTTCGATACCCTCTTCGGAATTGGTACATTCTTCATAAAATTGGGTACATCCTTCATGAAATTTCGTACATCCTAGCCTAGTGCTTCCGGGACCCCCATCTGAGCATGGATGGGTACTAATTTCATTAGAAACCCATAACAAAGTGATTTGGCACTAATCCCCACTTCGGTTCACACTTTGGAACCCTTGGTACATCCTTCAAATAATTTGGAACATCTTCATTAAATTTGGTACATCTGAGCCTAATGATTCCGAGACCCCCATTTGAGCATGGATGGGCCACGATTTCATTTAGAAACCCATAACAAAGTGATTTGGGGCTGATCCCCACTTTGGAACCCATTTTCAGATCCTTGGTACATCCTTCACAAAATTTGGTACATCCTTCACAAAATTTGGTACATCCTTCATTAAATTTGGTACATTCGATCCGATAGCTTCCAGGACCCCCATTTCAACATGGATGGTCCACAATTTCATTTAGAAACCCATAAGTAAGTGACTGGGGGTCGATCCCCCACTTTGGAACGCACTTTCGGACCCGTGGTACATTCTTAACGAAATTTGGTACATCCTTCATTAAATTTTGTACATCCGATCCTAGTCCTTCCAGGACCCCCATCTGAGAATGGATGGGCTATAATTTCATTTAGAAACCCATAACGAAGTTATTTGGGGTCGATCCCCACTTCGACTCTCACTTTGGAACCCTTGGTACATCCTTCAAAAAATTTGGTACGTCCTTCATTAAATTTGGTACATCTGAGCCTAGTTATTCCAGGACCCCATCTGAGCATGGATGGGCCATAATTTCATTTCGAAACCCATAACAAAGTGATTTGGGGCAATCCCCACTTTGTAACGCATTTTTCGGACCCTTGGTACATCCTTTACAAAATTTGGTACATCCTTCATTAAATTGGGTACATCTTTCATTATATTTTGTACATCCGATCCGACAGATTCCGGGAACCCTCATTTCAACATGGATGGTCCATAATTTCATTTACAAACCCATAAATAAGTGATTAGGGGTCGATCCCCACTTCAGAACGCACTTTCAGACCCTTGGTATATTCTTAACAAAATTTCGTACATCCTTCATTAAATTTTGTACATCCCAGCCTAGTGCTTTCAGGACCCCCATCTGAGCATGGATGGGCCATAATTTCATTTAGGAAACCCTAACAAAGTTATTTGGGGTCGATCCCTACTTCGGCTCGCACTTTGGAACCCTTGGTACATCCTTCACAAAATTTGGTACATCCTTCATTAAATTTGGTACATCTGATCCTAGTGATTCCGGGACCCCCATTTGAGCATGGATGGGTCATAATTTCATTTAGAAACCCATAACAAAGTGATTTGGGGCCGATCCCCACTTCGTATCGCAATCTGGAACCCTTGGTACATCCTTCACAACATTTGGTACATCCTTCATGAAATTTTGTACATCCAAGCCTAGTGATTGCAAGACCCCAATCTGAGCATGGATAGGTCATAATTTCATTTAAAACCCCATAAAAAATTAATTTGGGGTCGATCCCCACTTCGTAACGCATTTTCGGACCCTTGGTACATCCTTCACAAAATTTGGTACATCCTTCATTAAATTGGGTATATCCTTCATTAAATTTGGTAAATCCGATCCGACAGATTTCGGGACCCACATTTCAACATGGATAGTCCACACATTCATTTAGAAACCCATAATTAAGTGATTGGGGGTCGATCCCCACTTCGAAACGCACTTTCGGACCCTTGGTACATTCTTAACAAAATTTGGTATATCCTTCATGAAATTTGGTACATCCAAGCCTAGTATGTCCAGGACCCCCATCTAAGCTTGGATGGGCCATAATTTCATTTAGAAACCCATAAAAAGTGATTTGGGGTCGATCCCCACTTCAAATCGCACTTTGAAACCCTTGGTACATCCTTCACAAAATTTGGTACATCTTTCATTAAATTTGGTACATCCGAGCCTAGTGATTTCGGGACCCCCATCTGAGCATTGATGGGACATAATTTCATTTATAAACCCATAACAAAGTGATTTGGGGCCAATCCCCACTTCGTAACACATTTTCGGACCCTTGGTACGTCCTTCACAAAATTTGGTACATCCTTCATTAAATTTAGTACATCCTTCATTAAATTTTGTATATCCGATCTGAAAACTTACGAGACCCCCATTTCAATATGGACGGTCCACAATTTTATTTAGAAACCCATAAGTAAGTGATTGGGGGTCGATCCCCACTTCAGAACTCACTTTCGGACCCTAGGTATATACTTAACAAAATTTGGTACATTCTTTATTAAATTTGGTACATCCAAGCCTAGTGCTTCCGGGACCCCCATCTGAGCATGGGTCAGCCATAATTTGATTTAGAAACCCATAACGAAGTGATTGGGTGCTAATCCCCACCTCAGAACGCACTTTCGGACCCTTGGTACATCCTTCACACAATTTGGTACATCCTTCATTAAATTTATTACATCCAAACCTAGTGCTTCCGGGACCCCCATCTAAGCATGGATGGGTAATAATTTCATTTAGAAACCCATAACAAAGTGATTTGGAGCCGATCCCCACTTCGGATAGCACTTGGGAACCCTTGGTACATCCTTCACAAAATTTGGTACATCATTAAATTTGGTACATTCGATCCGACAGATCTTGGGACCCCCATTTCAACATTAATGGTCCAAAATTTCATTTAGAAACCTATAAGTAAGTGATTGGGGGTCAATCCCCACTTCGGAATACACTTTCGGACCCTTGGTATATTCTTCACAAAATTTGGTGCATCCTTCATTAAATTTTGTACATCCGAGCCTATTGCTTCCAGGACCCCCATATGAGCATGGATGGGTCATAATTTCATCTAGAAACCCATAACAATGTGATTTGGGGTTGATCCCCACTTCAAATCACACTTTGGAACCCTCACAAAATTTGGTACATCCTTCATTAATTTGGTACATCCGAGCCTAATGATTTCGGGACCCCTATCTGAGCATGGATGGGCCATAATTTAATTTAGAAACCCATAATAAAGTGATTTGCGGTTGATCACCACTTCGTAACGCATTTTCAGACCCTTGCTACATCCTTCACAAAATTCGGTACATCCTTCATTAAATTGGGTATATCCTTCATTAAATTTGGTAAATCCGATCTGAAAGATTCCAGGACCCCCATTTCAACATGCATGGTCCACAATTTCATTTAGAAACCCATAATTAAGTGATTGGGGGTCGATCCCCACTTCGGAACGCACTTTTGGACCCTTGGTACATTCTTAACAAAATTTGGTACATCCTTCATGAAATTTGGTACATCCGAGCCCAGTACGTCTGGGACCCTCATCTAAGCATGGGTGGGCCATAATTTCATTTAAAACCCATAACAAAGTGATTTGGGGTCGATCCCCACTTCGTAATGCATTTTCGAACCTTTGGTACATCCTTCACAAAATTTGGTACATCCTTCATTAAATTTGGTACATCTTTCATTAAATTTTGTGCATTCGATCCGACAGCTTACAAGACCCCCATTTCAACATGGATGGTCCACAATTTTATTTAGAAACCCATAAGTAAGTGATTGGGGGTCGATCCCCACTTCGGAACTCACTTTCGGACCCTCGGTACATACTTAACAAATTTTGGTACATTCTTTATTAAATTTGGTACATCCGAGCCTAGTGCTTCCAGAACCCCCATCTAAGCATGGGTGTGCCATAATTTCATTTATAAACCCATAACGAAGTTATTTGGGGCCGATCCCCACTTCGGCTCGCACTTTGGAACCCTTGGTACATCCTTCACAAAATTTGGTACATCCTTCATTAAATTTGGTACATCCGAGCCTAGTGATTCCGAGACCCCCATCTGAGCATGAATGGGCCATAATTTCATTTAGAAACCCATAACAAAGTGATTTGAGGTCGCTCCCCACTTCATAACGCATTTTCGGACCATTGGTACATCCTTCCCAAAATTTGGTACATCCTTCATTAAATTTGGTATATCCGATACGACAGATTTCGAGACCCCCATTTCAACATGGATGGTCCACAATTTCTTTTAGAAACCCATAAGTATGTGATTGGGGTTCGGTCCGCACTTCGGACTACACTTTCAGACCCTTGGTACATTCTTAACAAAATTTGGTACATCCAAGCCTAGTGCTTTCAGGACCCCCATCTGAGCATGTATGGGCCATAATTTCATTTAGAAACCCATAACAAAGTGATTTGGGGTCGATCCCCACTTCGGATCGCACTTTGGAACCCTCGGTACATCCTTCGCAAAATTTGGTACATCTTTCATTAAATTTGGCACATCATTCATTAAATTTGGTACATCATTCATTAAATTTGGTACACCCGATCCGACTGCTTCCGGGACCCCCATTTCAACATGGATGGTCCATAATTTCATTAAGAAACCCATAATAAAGTGATTGGGGGCCGATCCCCACCTTGGAACGCACTATCAAACCCTTGGTACATTCTTAACAAAATTTGGTACATCCTTCATGAAATTTTGTACATCCTACCCTAGTGCTTCCAGGACCCCCATCTAAGCATGGATGGGCCATAATTTCATTTATAAACCCACAACAAAGTGATTTGGGGCCAATCCCTACTTCGGATCGCACTTTGGAACCCTTGGTACATCATCCTTCACAAAATTTGGTACATGATTCATTAAATTTGGTACATCCTTCATTTAATTTGGTACATCCGATCCGACTGCTTCCGGGACCCCCATTTCAACATGGATGGTCCATAATTTCATTTAGAAACCCATAACCAAGTGATTGGGTGTCAATCCCCACCTCGGAACGGACTTTCGGACCCTTGGTACATCCTTCACACAATTTGGTATATCCTTCATTAAATTTATTACATCCGAACCTAGTGCTTCTGGGACCCCCATCTGAGCATGGATCTATCATAATTTCATTTAGAAACCCATAACAAAGTGATTTGGAGTCGATCCACACTTCGGATCGCACTTTGGAACCCTTGGTACATCCTTCACAAAATTTGGTACATCCTTCATTAAATTTGGTACATCCCTTCATTAAATTTGGTACATCCGATCCAACAGATCTTGGGACCCCCATTTCAACATGGATGGTCCACACTTACAATTAGGAACCTATAAGTAAGTGATCGGGGGTCAATCCCCACTTCGAAATACACTTTCAGACCCTTGGTACATTCCTCACAAAATTCGGTACATCCTTCATTAAATTTTGTACATCCGAGCCTATTGATTCCAGGACCCCCATATTAGCATGGATGGGTCATAATTTCTATTATAAAAATTAGGCTAATCCAACCTATGGTAATCACCCTAGAGAGGGGGTGAATAGGGTGATGGTCTCTTTTTGAAAATTTAAACTATGTGAATGTAAGAGACAATTATTTACAAGTATATAATAAGCAATATAAAGACAATTGCATATAAATTAAAGAGTAGGGAAGAGAGAATGCAAACACAAGATTTTATAGTGGTTCAGCGCAACCCGGCCTACATCCACTCTCCTCTAGCTTCAATCCTAAGCTTGAGGTTCCACTAATTCAAGGCTTCCAAACCAAGCCTTCAAGTAATACAATTGGATTATGGTTCCAATTCACCCTCTTGGACTTTTGGCTCCAAGCACCCTTTACACTTCACAAGAGATATCCCACTCTTGAACAACCCCTCAAGTGATACCTCACACTTGAGAAACTTCCTCTCAACGATTTACAAATAAATGGTCTCACAAAATTCTAGTGCAAAAACTTTAAGCTCAAATGATACAAGAATACTAGGATTGAAAGGTGCACTAAAGATATGCAAGTTTTAGAATAATGGTGCACTCAAAAACACTCTTCCAAGGCTCAAATATATTCAAGAAAGGTTTCGGAAGGTTAAGCTCTTTAAACAATGAAGATTGGAGCCTTTTTATAGAAGAGAAAAGCCAAACTAGCCGTTTGGGGGTTCAATCGTTGGAGTTAGGGGTCGACCGGTTGACTAGCCGTTAGCATTTAATTCTTGGCAGGTGACCGTTAGGCCTTAATCGAACCTCGACCGGTCCTCGACTGGGAAGAGAATCACCTCGACCGGGAAGAGAAGGCCACTGGGAGAGAAAGAAAGTTTTTGGCATCCCTCAACCGGTTGAGCCATTTTTTGGCTCAACAACCATCTTTTTCAACTTAAAACCTTTTAAAACAAGTTTGAAAAACATTTAACACAAGGTTTTAGTTGAAAACATGAAATCATCCAATTCTTAAGATATTTAAAACAAAATAACTCTTGGATGATTTTGGTGCATAAGTAAAGAATGTAATGCATGAAAACCCTTGTGCACCAACAACCTTACAAAGAAATCTTATGAAGCTTGGGTCTTGAAAAACACTTCTCTTTGAGGTGGTCTTCTTCTTCATGATTTCTCCTTGGCTTGATTTGTCTTTGTGATTGCCACTTTGGAAATCATCTTGCCTAATCACACTTCAAATATAATCATTAGTTCTAAACCTTGTTTTATTATCATCAAAATCAAGATTAACCAAACCTTGGTTTCACAATTTCATTTAGAAACCCATAACAAAGTGATTTGGGGTCGATCCCCACTTCGGATCGCACTTTGGAAGCCTTGGTACGTCCTTCACAAAATTTGGTACATCCTTCATTAAATTTAGTACATCTGAGCCTAGTGATTTCAGGACCCCCATCTGAGCATTGATGGGCCATAATTTCATTTAGAAACCCATAACAAAGTGATTTGGGGTCGATCCCCACTTTGTAACGCATTTTCAGACCCTTGGTACATCCTTCACAAAATTTGGTACATCCTTCATTTAATTTGGTATATTCGATCCAACTGCTTCCAAGACCCCCATTTCAATATGGATGGTCAATAATTTAAGTTAGAAACCCATAAGGAAGTGATTGTTGATCGATCCCTACCTCGGAATGCATTTTCGGACCTTTGGTACATCCTTCACAAAATTTGGTACATCTTTCATTAAATTTGGTACATCCTTCATTAAATTTGGTACATCCGATCCAACATATTACAGGACCCCCATTTCCACATGGATGGTCCACAATTTCATTTAGAAACCCATAAGTAAGTGATTGGGGGTCGATCCCCACTTCGGAACGCACTTTCAGACCCTTGGTACATTCTTAACAAAATTTGGTACTTCTTTCATTAAATTTGGTACATTTGAGCCTAGTGCTTCCAGGACCCCCATCTAAGCATGGGTGGGCCATAATTGCATTTTGAAACCCATAACGAAGTTATTTGGGGCCGATCCCCACTTCGGATCACACTTTGGAACCCTTGTTACATTCTTCAAAAAATTTGGTACATCGTTCATTAAATTTGGTACATCCGAGCTTAGTGATTTCGAACCCCGATCTGAGCATGGATGGGCTATAATTTCATTTAGAAACCCATAACAAAGTGATTTGGGGCCGATCCCTACTTCGGATCACAATTTGGAACCCTTGGTACATCCTTCACAAAATTTGGTACATCATTCATTAAATTTGGTACATCCGAGCCTAGTGATTCCAGGACCCCCATCTGAGGATGGATGGGCCATAATTTCATTTAGAAACCCATAACAAAGTGATTTGCAGTCGATCCCCACTTCGTAACACATTTTCGGACCCTTGGTACATCCTTCACAAAATTTGGTACATCCTTCATTAAATTGGGTACATCTTTCATTAAATTTGGTACATCAGTTCCAACAGATTTTGGGACCCCCATTTCAGCATAGATGGTCCACAATTTCATTTAGAAACCCATAAGTAAGTGATTGGGGGTCGATCCCCACTTCAGAACGCACTTTCGGACCCTTGGTACATTTTAACAAAATTTGGTACATTCTTCATTAAATTTGGTACATCTGAGACTAGTGCTTCTGGGACCCCATCTGAGCATGGGTGGGCCATAATTTCATTTTGAAACCCATAACGAAGTTTGTAGGACCTCAGGCGCTACCAACTCTCCTAAAAGCAATTGCTTGTAGGAAAGGCGCATACCCTAGCCTTATAGTGCATTCACCCAAGCGCCCAGGGTGAACACAAGGGGAGTTGATGGATGTAGCCAACCCTCCAATCTACAAACAATCTCCCCCCCCCCCCCCCACCCCCCCACCCCCAGCGACACCCCTGGGGTTCGAACCCGTGACCTCAGCTCTGATACCACTTGTAGGACCTCAAGCGCTACCAACTATCCTGAAAGCAATTGCTTGTAGGAAATGCGCATACCCTAGCCTTATAGTGCATTCACCCAAGTGCCCACGGCGAACACAAGGGGAGTTGATCGACTCGGCCAACCCTCCGATCTGCCAACAAAGCTATTTGGGGTTGATTCCCACTTCGGCTCGCACTTTGGAACCCTTGGTACATCCTTCATGAAATTTGGTATATCCGACCCTAGTGATTTCAAGACCCCCATCTGAGCATGGATGGGCCATAATTTCATTTAGAAACCCATAAAAAAGTGATTTGGGGCCGATCCCCACTTCGGATCGCACTTTGGAACCCTTGGTACATTCTTCACAAAATTTGGTACATCATTCATTAAATTTGGTACATCATTCATTAAATTTGGTACATCCTTCATTAAATTTGGTACACCCAATCCGACTGCTTCCGGGACCCCCATTTCAACATTGATGGTCCATACTTTGATTAAGAAACCCATAATGATGTGATTGGGGGCTGATCCCCACCTCGGAACACACTATCAGACCCTTGGTACATTTTTAACAAAATTTGGTACATTCTTCACGAAATTTAGTACATCCGAGCCTAGTGCTTCTAGAACCCCCATCTGAGCATGGATGGGCCATAATTTCATTTAGAAACCAACAACAAAGTGATTTGGGGTCGATCCCCACTTCGGATCGCACTTTGGAACACTTGGTACATCATTCACAAAATTTGGTACATCCTTCATTAAATTTGGTACATCTGATCCGACTGCTTTCGAGACCTCCATTTCAACATGGATGGTCCATAATTTCATATATAAACCCATAAAAAATTGATTGGGTGCCAATCCCCACCTCAGAACGTACTTTCGAACCCTTGGTACATCCTTCAAAAAATTTGGTACATCCATCATTAAATTTGGTACATCCGAGCCTAGTGATTTCGAGATCCCCATCTGAGCGTGGATGGGCCGTAATTTCATTTAGAAACCCATAATAAAGTGATTTAGGGCCGATCCCGACTTCGGAACGCATTTTCAGACCCTTGGTACATCCTTCACAAATTTTGGTACATCCTTCATTAAATTTGGTACATCCGATCCGAAAAATTCCGAGACCCCCATTTCAACATGGATGTTCCACAATTTCATTTAAAAACCCATAAGTAAGCAATCCAGGATCAATCCCCACTTCGGAATGCACTTTCGAACCCTTGGTACATTCGTAACAAAATTTGATACATCCTTCATGAAATTTGGTACATCCAATCCTAGTGCTTCCAAGACCCCTATCTAAGCATTGATGGGCCATAATTTCAATGAGAAAACCATAACAAAGTGATTTGGGGCTGATCCCTACTTCGGATCACAATTTGGAACCCTTCGTACATCCTTCACAAAATTTGGTACATCATTCATTAAATTTGGTACATCCAAGCCTAGTGATTCCAGGACCCCCATCTGAGGATGGATGGGCCATAATTTCATTTAGAAACCCATAACAAAGTGATTTGCAGTCGATCCCCACTTCATAACACATTTTCGGACCCTTGGTACATCCTTCACAAAATTTGGTACATCATTCATTAAATTTGGTACATCCTTCATTAAATTTGGTACATCCGATCCGACAGATTCTGAGACCCCCATTTCAACATGGATGGTCCAAAATTTCATTTAGAAACCCATAAGTAAGTGATTGGGGGTCAATCCCCACTTCGGAACGCACTTTCGAACCCTTGGTACATTCTTAACAAAATTTGGTACATCCTTCATGAAATTTGGTACATACGAGCCTAGTGCTTCCAAGACCCCCATCTGAGCATGCATGGGCCATAATTTCATTTAGAAACCTACAACAAAGTGATTTGGGGTCGATCCCCACTTTGGATCGCACTTTGGAACCCTTGGTACGTCCTTCACAAAATTTGGTACATCCTTCATTAAATTTGGTACATCCGAGCCTAGTGATTTCGGGACACCAATCTGAGCATGGATGGGCTATAATTTCATTTAGAAACCTATAACAAAGTGATTTGGGGCTGATCCCCACTTCGTAACACATTTTCGGACCCTTGGTACATCCTTCACAAAATTTGGTACATCCTTCATTAAATTTGGTATATCCGATCCGACAAATCTCGGGACCCCCATTTTAACATGGATGGTCCATAATTTTATTTAGAAACCCATAAGTAAGTGATTGGGGGTCGATCCTCACTTCAGAACGCACTTTCGGACCCTTGGTACATTCTTAACAAAATTTGGTACATCCTTCATGAAATTTGGTACATGCAAGCCTAGTACATTCAGGACCCCCATCTGAGCATGGATGGGCTATAATATCATTTATAAACCCATAACAAAGTGATTTGGGGTCGATCCCCACTTCGGATCAGACTTTGGAACCCTTGGTACATCCTTCACAAAATTTGTTACATTCTTCATTAAATTTGGTACATCCGAGCCTAGTGCTTCTGGGACCCCAATTTGAGCATGGATGGGTCATAATTTCATTTAGAAACCCATAACAAAGTGATTTGGGGTTGATCCCCACTTCAGATCACACTTTGGAACCCTTGGTACATCCTTCATAAAATTTGGTACATCATTCATTAAATTGGGTACATCCGAGCCTAGTGATTCTGGGAACCCCATCTAAGCATGGATGGGTCATAATTTAATTTAAAAACCCATAAGAAAGTGATTTGGGGCCGATCCCCACTTCAGAACGCATTTTTGGACTCTTTGTACATCCTTCACAAAATTTGGTACATTCTTCATTAAATTTGGTGTATCCGATCTAATTGATTCCGAGACCCCCATTTCAACATGGATGGTCCAAAATTTCATTTAGAAACCCATAAGTAAGTGATTGAGGGTCGATCCCCACTTCGGAACGCACTTTCGGACCCTTGGTACATTCTTCACAAAATTTGGTACATCCTTCATTAAATTTGGTACATCCGATCCGACTACTTTCAGGACCTCCTGTTCAATATGGATGGTCCATAATTTAAGTTAGAAACCAATAAGGAAGTGGTTTGGGAACGAGCCCCACCTCAGAATGCACTTTCGGACCTTTGGTACATCCTTCACACAATTTGGTACATCCTTCATGAAATTTATTACATCCGAACCTAGTGCTTCCGGGAACTCCATCAAAGCATGGATGGGTCATAATTTCATTTAGAAACCCATAACAAAGTGATTTGGGGTCGATCCTCACTTTGGATCGCACTTTGGATCCCTTGGTACATCCTTCACAAAATTTGGTACATCCTTCATTAAATTTGGTATATCCGATCCGACAGATCTCGGAACCCCCATTTTAACATGGATGGTCCACAATTTCATTTAGAAACCCATAAGTAAGTGATTGGGGGTCAATCCCCACTTCGAAACACACTTTCGGACCCTTGGTACATTCTTTACAAAATTTGGTACATCCTTCATTAAATTTGGTACATCCGAACCTATTGCTTCCAGGACCCCCATATGAGCATGGATGGGTCATAATTTCATTTAGAAACCCATAACAATGTGATTTGAAGCCGATCCCCACTTCGGATCGCACTTTTCAACTCTTGGTACATCCTTCACAAAATTTGGTACATCCTTCATTAAATTTGGTACATCCGACCCTAGTGATTTCGGGACTCCCATCTGAGCATGGATGGGCCATAATTTCATTTAGAAACCCATAACAAATTGATTTTAGGCCGATCCCCACTTCGTAACGTATTTTCGGACCCTTGGTACATCCTTCATTAAATTTGGTACATCCTTCATTAAATTTGATACATCCGATTTGATAGCTTCCAAGACTCCCATTTCAACATAGATGGTCTATAATTTCATTTAGAAACCCATAATGAAGTGATTGGGGGTCAATCCCCATCTCGGAACGCACTTTCAGACCCTTGGTACATTCTTCATTTAATTTGGTACATTCGATCCAACTGCTTCCGCGACCCCCATTTCAATATGGATGGTCAATAATTTAAGTTAGAACCCCATAAGGAAGTGATTTTGGACCAATCCCCACCTCGAAATGCATTTTTAGACCCTTGGTACATCCTTCACAAAATTTGGTACATCCTTCATTAAATTTGGTACATCCGATCCTAGTGCTTTCGAGACCCCCATCTGAACATGGGTGGACCATAACTTAATTTGGCAACCCATAAGGAAGGGATTCATGGTTGATCCGCACCTCGAAACACACTTTGGAACCATTTGTACATCCTTCGCAAAATTTGTAATATATATATATAATTAGCATAAATTCATTTAATATATTTAAGAGATTTATTTTAAAATTAAAAAAAATACTTTTATTAAAACATATTTTATTACATTTTAAATAAAAACTAAATTGATTTATATCAAATATTTGATTTGAGATATGATTTTTAAAATTTTATTACTAATATGTGGTGACAATTTTTCTATTAACATTAATTTCTTTAAATAATTAAAATTATTAATAATTTATCTAATCAAATTAATTTTAAGTTATAAAATATTAGGACTTCATCATTTTTTTTTTTTTATATTGTAGCAAATTTTGAGTAAAACTATATTTGTAATATTTAAAAATACAAAATTTTGAAATTAAATAAAAGTAAATGGATAAATAAATAAAAAGTAATAATGAAGTGATAGTAATTTTTTGTAAAATAGCAGTAATGAGCTAAATAACAAAAGTAGTTAAAAAAAATAAAGATAATATAAAATAAAATGATAATATAAATTTAAAATAAAAAATAAATTAAAAAGTGAACAATTAAATTTTATTTAAAATGATAAATATTTTTAAAAACATTATTTAAAAAAAATCTATGATTTTGAATCAACAAGAAATCATTTCCATCGTTTATTTCATATGAACGTCAAATGCCGACCTTTCAAGCTATCAGCATGCCTCCATTTGCCTTACTGCCCAACCCACACCTCAACTCTAGTCATCCCAAAGGCATGCCTCTGACAGAGAGTCATGCCTTTCTTTTTCCTACTGCAAGTAGCTTAACAAAAAGAAGTTTTTCACCCGCATTCATGCGTCTTCCATCAAGGTTGTGCTCTTAGGTTGACTACTGCACATAGCCTACCAATATAATGCTTTTAGCAATAGGCATGCCCCTACAATCAAGGGTGTGCCCCTAGTTTGCATACTGCATATAGAATTTCCCAATAATGTTATCATACCCATGGGCATACCTATTCAACGAAGGGTGCACCCCTGCTTTGCCTTCTGCATGTAGCATAGTTATATAATGTCATTAACACATAGGCATGCCTTTCAAATGGAAGGTGTGCCCCTAGATTGCCTTTTGCACATAACATACTAAACTAATGTTCGAATGCCTTCCCATGATGTTAATGGTTCAACCTCCCTTTTACAGACTCCTCACATAACACGAAACCAATTTTAAAGAAGAAAAACGATAGGGTTGCCTATGATCTAACAGGCACACCCTTATTTTGGCTACTGCCCATTTCACACAAAACTAAATAATATGCTTAAGGGTCATCAGCCAAAAAGCGACAGCCCCTACATGTAAAGGTTGGCCATGATTATGCCCACTAGTTAATAATCTCTCTTTTTTTTTGCCAAGGACGTCATGTGAATCTATGTCACTTCAATGCCATCTTTGAACAATCATGACCAAGGTACAGATTTTGCTATTACAATTACATTATCATGTAACATATCCCATAATATTGAAGAACAACATACAATCACAATATATGTACACCAAACACTTCAAATCTAATAAATTACTCATTGCTTATAATCAAGGAAACAACAACGAAGATTACCAAACTATTTCATACTAATATAAAGTCAATCTTACATTATGAAGTTTAATAAAAAAACTTACAACAATGGGTTGTTACATGTCGCACAATTATGCCCAGGTTGATTACAATGAGAGCAATGAACCATTTTTTTTTTTTTACATGAATTGAGACTTGATTCGCCGTTTCTAGGTCTTCCAGGAGGTCGCTTTGTGGTTGGAGGATTAAGAAAGGGATAAGTATAACCCAAGGCATCACGAACAGTTCCATCTTCATCAATCATTAGCATGTCATGCGTTACCAAAGTACGCATGCTTCCGGAGTATATCTTCTCTTGCAAATTATACTTATACCAGTCATCAACATAATCAGATACATCAAACCTCATTCGCCATATAACTGCACAAGCGTGATCACATGGGATTCCAGACATTTTCCATGCTTTACATGTGCAAGTTCATTCCATTAAGTCCACTTCCAGGAATGCTTTTCCATTGGATACTTTCATCGAACTACCCAAGGGTAAATAAGTGATATAATTTTCACCTTTTCCAATGTTCAATGCAATATTTTCTTCTATTTTAGGACCAATACACCTATTCCATTTTACAAGTCCATTTTTGTGCTCGACTAAAAGAGATCCTAACTTATCCATATGCTCGATGAAGAAAACACAAATGTTATGGTGTCGTTCATGTCTTAACTAAGAATTGAAAGACTTAGCCAAATTACTTGTCATCTTATCCCAATGCATCTTCTTAAATTTAGAGATTCCCCAATGTTGAGGGTTATTTTCTTCAACCCACTTCACCAAATCATGATTAAATATCCTTAAAGTATCCATTGGAACCTCATAATCACAATCTAACCTAGCATAGGCAATAGAATCAAGCATTTGCAAAGCATTTTCCTTCCATTTCCTCCCTTTAGTGTTCAGCTTTGTTAGAAAGCTACTGAAGTTTTCTTTAATGTGACGATAGCAATGTGCATGGTTTTTGATTCGTGCCCAATTGGTGTCTCAGCTGATTTGTGTCCAGCCGGTACTCCTTGATTGAGGGAGTAATCAACAAAATTTATAACCTATAACACCATATACAAGGGTAGCAAAGTCAAAGCTACTATAGTATAGCGGCTCTAGGATCATTCACTGGGAAGGGTTTCCAAATTACAAATGATATCAATTCAAAGTGAATTGATAGTGTTTCATTTCAAGGTTAGCTTAAGAAATAAAACTCAAACCTTGATTGGTAAAGATTTAGATTCAAACTAACTAACAAAACAAGTAATGGGAATAACTTAGGAAGAAAAACATTCCTTGGAGGGTCAGGTTCACTGGGGTGGTTCCTCATGCAAAAGACATAGCTCCGGTCAGATGGTTCATTTCCTCGCGTTAGAGATTCAACATATAGTCAATTCTCTAACCGGTGTTGTACAGATACATCCTTTAATTAGATTTCAGCTTTAATTCCCTCTCACTGATGCAACTTGCAATGGTTCATGCCTCTCACGAGCACTTACCATTCAAGATGATCTTTAACCTTGGACTTCCCTTCAAAAGCTCACAAGAGATAACTAATGGATGTCTCCTTGGAGTCCAAAATCTTACCAAGTGTTGGCAATTCTAGAAAATCCTACCTTCAAGTCACCTTCCAGAGGCTCGCAAGGGGTAAACTAGTGCATCTCTATGGTTAGAGATCACTTGCCTTACCAAGTGTTGGCCCAGGTGACTCTAAGGTGTTTTAAGTTAACTAAAAACATAGAAATCACTAAAGGATTTCACTTCCTCTTCATTAATGGCTGAAACCACAAAGCTTTGCATTCTTGCACTTGGAACCTTCCCCGACAACCTTAGCTCCAAAGAACTAAAGGTTTAGTTACTCATTCTCTGGGGAAAATTCCTCAGAGAGTGCATAACTTAGTAAGAAATAAAAAATACAAAGTGAGAAGGTAAGGCAAAACAAAGGACCTGAACTTTACTTGCTTTTCCAAAACTTTACAAAAAGTCTCATCTCCCCGAGAACAGGCTCTCGAGAGGTATTTATATGAACATAATATAAAACTAATTATTACATGGATATTTTCTCTTTTTACTAACTTACAAGCTAAGGAATCTTGTAATTGGTGGCTTACAAGGAGTATTTTGGGATTTAGACAACAAAAATCTGATGGAAAATATCTCCCAATGTCGGTAGCAACCATTGGGAAGCACTACGGACCATTTCGCAAGAGAAAATGATGTCTGCGAGATTTCGCAGACACACAAAAAGGGCTACGAAATCACTTCGCAGCAAAAGGTTATTCTCGCAGGGCTGCGAAGTCGGCTTTCATCTTGAGGCTCTCAGCTTCCAATTTGCGGCATATATCGGGCAACTTCAGGAGGAAATCCACAACACTGTACAAAAAGGCTGCGAAATCATTTCGCAACAAAAGGGTGATTCCGCAACATTTTTGCAAAATGCTTTCTTCAGCTTAGAGTGATTGACTTGCAGTGGCTGTAACTTCTTCGTTTCAACTCCAAATCACGCACCATTTGAAGCATTGGATTGTTGACTTCCTGAGCTTTGAAATGGTATATAGCATGCATCAATTGGACTTTATAAAGTGCTCCAAAAGTGGCTGACACGACTGTCATAAAGAATATGCTTCATGGCAGATTCTCTTTCTTCCTCTCCTTGCATTCCGGATTTACTCATGGCAAAGGACTTCCAAGCTTTGCCCAAGATTCCATATAACTCTCCTCAATCTCGGATTGCTTTGGTGATCAAAAGGCTATCAAAACACCAAAACTTAACATAATTTAATTAGAAACGATTGCAAGGGTCCTTATCATGCCAATTGAGTTAAAAGGCCAAAACTACTACTCAAAAGTGTTTAAAAGGATTAATTACAAGCTATCAAATAGCACTTTTTTAGTAGTAATCACTCCCCCCAACCGATATATTGCTAGTCCCTTAGCAATAAAGGAGAGAAAATAAAAAAATAAAAATTACTATAATTTACAACATCATGCTGATCAAAAAAAAACAATTTTCAAGTGGCATGATGATCTAACTCTCACATGAGACCTTAAAGAAATACAAACCCAAATTTCAACAAGAGTTATAACAAACTATGCTAAACATTGTCAATCAAGGGAATGCATTATGCAAACTGAAGTTTTAAAATCATTTCCACTTTCAAAGAACCAAACTTTATTCTTCCTCAAAAATCTATGTGTATTGGTTCCTTAGCTTCCGAAAATAATATGTTAAACTAATCTCTCCCCCCAACCTATCTCTTTTCAACACTTAGCAAACTAACCAAAATCAATAAGAAAATAACACACTTTCTTTCTCTTTTTTTTTTTTCTTTTTTTTTTTTTAAGGCAAAAGGCTTAAGGGGTATTCTTTCTAAATTGTCCATGTAATGGGGGTCCATCGATGACTCCCAACCAATTAAGGTTTAGGGCATCAAACTTTAAGGATCTTTCAACCACTAACTCCTTGAATTTTTCCCCGGACTTTTGAGAATGAATTTCTAATACCTAAGCACCTACCATATGCTAACTCTACCTATTCACCCTTGTAACAAGCATTGAGGTCGGTGACTCCCAACCAATTAAGGCTTAGGGCACCAGGCTTTAAAGATTTTCACCATATACCCCTAAGACCTTGCTCAGGTTTCAAGGCAAGCAAACAACTTTCTTTCTTTATTTCAAAGGCTCATTGGCCTTTCATAAGGTGTCTCAACTTTATCAAATGAGGTCAAATGTACCAAGTCCCAAAATTATCCTAAGTCAAGAGGGAAATAGCTTTTCATCTTATAATCTGAATCTATTGTGCACAGTGTGTGAATAGCTTAAAGTGGAAGAACTAAATTCAATTTCAATAGAAGCTTCAACAATTGAACCACTTTAGTAAGCATAATCCATACTCTAAGTCAAGTGAAAAGCAACAGTTCAATTTCTCCTGTTTTAATTTGAAAATTTTTCCTCAAAATCCATGGAGAATAGAATAAAAAGAGTAAACAACAAAAACTACAACTGATTACCAATATAATTGTATTACCAAAATGACTTAGCATACTTCCTTTAACTTAGCATACTTCCTTCCTCATTTTCTCCCCCCCCCCCCCCCCCAACCAAACTGAGCATTGTCCTCAATGTGATATGAGTGATTGCAATTAAAAGGAGGAAGTGGTACCTCCTGAGTGATATCAATTTCGAATACTGATTGGAGAAACCACATGTTTCAAAAAGAATAAAAGATGTGAGAAAAGGAAATAAGAATAAATTAATGTTAAAGGTTAACAAAAAAATATTAGACTTGTATTACTTTGAATCCATTTGAGTACAATGAAAGAGAAGGCAATACAAGCAATCCCATATATGGTACCAAAATAATGGGATTTCTTACAAACTAAAAAACGAAATACATAAAAAAAACATAGGCAGTATATATATATTTTGATCTGATGAGTGGGTGGTGCTGGGGCTAGGCAGATGGGTCTGCCTCTTCAGTAGCTGCTCCAGATGGGGCCTGAGGCTCTGTGGGATGAGAGTGTGGCACTGCTGTGGTAGAGGTGGAGGGCTCAGTAGCTGGTGGCAGATCAAAATGATGTTGGAGCTGCCTTAAGATGGCAGTGTGCTGAGCCTGGGTGGCCAACATCTGCTCTTGGCATGCTCGAATGGCTACCATCTCATGAGCAAGGCTGCTCTGAGATGCTGTGAGGGTCTCCAATGAATGGCATAACTCTCTGTATTCAGAAATGGGAATGGCCATCCTTGGTTCAGCTGAAGTGGATAGCTGCGATGAAGCTGGAGTAACTGGTGGAGCTCTGGGAATGGCAGGAGCAGCAATAGGTATACCCTCAGGCATATGTCGTGGGGATGCTCTCCTAGCAGCTGGCTGTGGGCGCTCTGGCTGGTCAACTCTATAGGTTGTCATGTTGTTCCATTTGTCGAGAGTAAATACCTCTCGGCAAATGCGTTTGCGCTCCAACTGAGGCTTAGAAGGATACCCCAGGTGCTCCAGAATTTGGCACAGCAGCCTTGGAAAGAGAAAAGGAATGGCATCAGCTCTCTGCAACTTCTTTTTATGTACCTTCTCTTCGAAATAGAGAAGGGCTGCCATAATTAGATGGTGAGGGCCAAAGAAATATCCCTCAGACATCTTGAACAGGGCTTCTAACAGGACTCCTCTCCTTTGAGTCCAATGTTGCAGTGGGTAGAGGTTATGACGCAAAAATGCATCAATAAGAAACATGATTGGAGGAAGCTCCCCCCTCAACAGATGTGGTCGTGTGGAAGCTCCTCTAGACAGGATATGCACCATTTCCAGCTCAGTGGGACTGGTCCACACTCTAAAATCATCAAAATGGCTCGGCTCATAGGGTATATGCAAGGCCTCAGCTATATGGCGAGCTCCCAATATGTCATGCCTCCCATCAATGGTAAAATGAATTAGAGTTGGATCCCTGACCTGTTTGGTAGTCATGGACTGATAAAAATCCATGGCTACCCTGGGATAGAAGAAGTCTCTAGGGGTCAGTAGGTGTTGCATATGGTATCTTTGCAGCAGGTGGAATGACTGTGCAAGCTCCGGCCGTAATTGGAATGTAGCTATGTCAAAGCACAGCTCAGAGTGGAATGGTCGAGCTCTACAGTCCAAATTCCCCTCAATTGGAGGCTGAGTCAGCATCGGCCGCCTGATTATTGCTTCAGGGGCTATCTCAGATGGATTTTGGGGCTCGAGAAGTGGCGGCTGAGGCTCCTGAGGCTCTGCTGGCGGCGCCGGAGATGGTACCAGAGATGGAACTGGCGATGGAACTGGCGAGGGTTCTGGGGACTGCTCCGTCAAGTCAATGGGCTCTGAGCTTTCAACCCTGGCTCTCTTTTGTAGTGGTCGACCCCCTGACCTAGTGAGATAACGCCTCGCCGGAGGCTTTGGCGGCGCGGGCTTCACCGGAGGAGAAACTGCTTTTGGCCGCGGAGGCTCAGAAATGGGATCTAAAACGGTCTCCTCTCGCGGGACTTTCTTGCGGCTTGAAGGAGAGGAAGACTTGGCCCCTTTGGTTCGCGCCATTTCGGGTTGCCGAAATTTGGCCGGAAGTGTCGACCCGGAGAAGATGAACGGAGGTTTGTGCAGTGTCGGGCTCGAGCAAGGAGATGAACAATCTACAAGTATGGCGCGCTTTCTTTTTGAAACCCTTTCGCAGCTCAAATGACCGGTATATATAAAAATAACGGAAGATTAAGGGTCATTTTGAGTTTCGCAGAAAAAGGCCAATTTCGCAGCAAAAAGTCATTTTCGCAGCCACTTCGCAATCCGTTTCGCAGCTGCGAATTGAGTGTCACTGTGCTGCGAAGTGGCACACGTGTGCCAAAATCGCTTTTGCAATTGCGAAATACCCTGCAGAATGGAACTTTGGTTGCGAAATCAAGGATTTTTACACTTTATCGCTTCGCAGCCGTTTCGCAGCTGCGAATTGGGTGTCACTGTGCTGCGAAGTGGCACACGTGTGCCAAACTTGGCTTCGCAGCTTCGAAAATTTTCGCAGAGAAGAAAATGGAGTTGCGAAATGATTTCGCAAAGGATGGCCACTTTCACAGAGAAACGTCGATTTCGCAACGGGCTTCTTTTAGGTTGCGAAATGGCTTCGCAGCGAAGTGCTAATTTCGCAGAGGTTGCGAAATCTCTCAGACCCCTGTTTTTACTCTGTTTGCGCTCTGTTTTTGGTCTGATTTCGCTCCGATTTCTTCCTTTGAATTTCTTTGCATTTTCTTCCACTTGGGATCATTCAAAAAGATTAAAACACACATAAAAACATGATTTAAGATCAAAAACTAAGATCAAAAGTATGGAAAAAACTTGGAAAATTACAAAATTTACAAAAATTTTGGACTGTGGTAAAACCACGTCCACCAAACCCTTATTTGCTTAGGCTTTTTGTGGTTCGAGGAGGTTGATTTCCTCCTTTTCTGGTTTGAATGGCTCCATGAACGGCTTGAGACGATATCCATTGACTCTAAAGGTGTCTTTGCCATTGCAATTCAATAATTCCACCACTCCATTGGTATATACTCGGTGAATAATAAACGGGTCTATCCACCTTGACTTGAGCTTCCTAGGAAAGATATGGAGTCTTGAGTCATACAGTAAAACTCTTTGCCCTTTCTGAAATTCCTTGTTGGAGATTAGTTGATCATGCCACTTCTTCATCCTCTGTTTTACAACTTTGGAATTGATATAAGCATCATTTCTTAATTCCTCCATCTCATTAAGGTCTAGATATCTCTTTTCTCCGGCTCTGATCAAGTCCATGTTCAACTTCTTTATTGCCCACCAAGCTTTGTATTCAACTTCTACAGGGAGATGGCATGCTTTGCCATAGACAAGACGATAGGGAGACATGCCAAGAATAGTCTTATAAGTTGTTCTATATGCCCACAATGAATCATGAAGCCTAATAGACCAATCTTTTCTACTGGAATTCACCACTTTCATCAATATGTTCTTTATTTCCCTATTAGCTAGCTCAACTTGCCCGGAAGTCTGAGGATGATAAGGTGTAGCTACCTTATGCTTTACTCCATACTTGGCTAATAAAGCTTCAAAAGGTTTGTTGCAAAAATGAGCACCTTCATCACTGATTATGGCTTTGGGCACCCCAAATCTTGAGAAAATGTTCTCTTTAAGAAACTTGAGAACCACCCTGTGATCATTTTGTTTACAGGGGATTGCCTCAACCCATTTAGAAACATAATCCACCCCCACCAAGATGTAAGAATTACCAAAAGACATTGGGAAGGGTCCCATGAAGTCAATGCCCCATACATCAAATAGCTCAACTATTAGAATGGGGTTCATAGGCATTTGATTTCTTTTTGTTAGCTTTCCAAGCCTTTGGCATCTATCACAACTCCTACACATGATGTGGGCATCTTTGAAAAGAGATGGCCAAGTAAACCCTGATTGCAATACCTTCATGGCTGTTTTCTGAGAGGCAAAGTGGCCTCCACATGCATTCTCATGACAATGGTTTAGAATCCCTTGCTGCTCATCTTCAGGGACACTTTCTTATGATCTGATCTGCACAATACTTAAAAAGAAAGGGCTCTTCCCAATAATAAGCATGAATTTTTGCAAAGAAGTGCTTCTTGTCCTGTGCATTCCACTCACTTGGAATTTCACCAGTTACTAAATAATTAGCAATATGAGCATACCAAGGAGTTTTTACTAGGAACATGAGTGATTCTTCAGGAAAGTCATCATTAATAGGCAAGGAATGAGAATTATGTGTTATAACTAACCTTGAAAGGTGGTCAGCTACCACATTCTCCACTCCTTTCTTATCTTTGATTTGGAGATCGAATTCTTGTAACAAAAGAATCCATCTAATTAACCTTGCTTTTGCATCTTGCTTTGTCAATAAATACTTCAAGGCTGAATGGTCAGTGAAAACAATGATGAAAGACCCTACTAAATAAGCACGAAATTTGTCCAAAGCAAATACCACAGCTAACAATTCTTTCTCTGTAGTTATGTAGTTCCTTTGAGCTTCATTCAGTGTTTTGCTTGCATAGTAGATCACATAGGGCTTCCCATCATCTCTTTGGCCAAGCACAGCTCCTATAGCAAAGTCACTGGCATCACACATCAGTTCAAAGGGTAGTTGCCAGTTAGGGGCTCTCACTATTGGAGTTGTTGTTAAAAATCTCTTCAGTTGATCAAAACTATTTTGACATCTTTCATCCCAAAAAAACTTAGCATCCTTAGCTAACAGCTCACAAAGAGGTTTTGAAAGACTTGAGAAACCTTTTATAAACCTCCTATAGAACCCTGCATAGCCAAGGAACTGCCTTACTCCTTTCACAGTTGTTGGGGATGGTAATTTGACAATAAGCTCCACCTTTGCTTTATCAACTTCAATGCCTTTTTCAGAGATGATATGGCCAAGGACAATTCCTTGACGTACCATAAAATGACATTTCTCCCAGTTGAGCACCAGGTCTTTTTCAATGCATCTGTGAAGAACCGCTTCCAAATTGATTAAGCATTCCTCATATGTACCTCCATATACGGTGATATCATCCATGAAAACCTCCATAATTCGCTCCACCATATCACTGAAAATACTCAACATACATCTTTGAAATGTTGCAGGTGCATTGCATAAACCAAATGGCATTCTTCTGTAAGCATATGTTCCAAATGGACATGTAAAGGTGGTTTTTTCCTTATCTTCCACATCAATTTCAATCTGAAAATACCCTGAATACCCGTCCAAGAAGCAATAGAACAGATGTCCAGAGACTCTCTCCAGCACTTGGTCAATAAATGGCAATGGAAAATGATCTTTCCTGGTTACAGCATTCAACTTTCTATAATCAATACACACCCTCCAACCTGAAGTGAGGCATGTAGTAATTTCTTCCCCTTTTTCATTCTGAACCACAGTAATCCCTGACTTCTTTGGTACCACTTGAGTTGGACTCACCCAAGGGCTGTCAGATATAGGGTAAATAATGCCTGCTTGAAATAGCTTCAGCACCTCAGCTCGCACCACCTCTTGTAAATGAGGATTCAATCTTCTTTGAAGTTGACGAATTGGCTTTACTTTCTCCTCCATATATATATGATGAGTACAAACTAAAGGACTAATGCCTTTCAAGTCGGATATTTGCCATCCTATTGCCTTCTTACACCTCTTGAGAACTTCCATTAAACAATTCTCTTGATGACTGGTCAGAGATGAAGATATCACAACAGGACATTGATTATTTTCTTCAAGATATGTATATTTCAGCTCCACAGGTAGAGGCTTCAGATTGAGTTTTGGAATTTCTTTTTCAACAGCTGCCTCTTCTTCTTTATTGAACAAAGGTAGAATCTCTTCTATCCTCCTCCAACTTTGTAAAGTAGCAAGCACATTAGGTAGTTTAGGCAAACCTTCCTCAAAATCCATAAGACTTTCATTCAACTTGTCTTGCATATTTTGATTATAGTGCTCCTCCACCAGAGTGTCAATAATGCACACTTCTTCTGGACCCTCTTCTTCTTCCGAAGTGGTTTGCTTTTTAGACATATAGAAAATATTGAGATCAAGTGTCATGTTGCCAAAGGTGAGTTGCATAAGCCCATTCCTACAATTGATGATTGCATTTGAGGTAGCAAGAAATGGCCTTCCAAGGATGATAGGAACTAAATTAGCTTCCTTTACAGTAGGATCTGTATCAAGAACAATAAAACCTACCGGATAGTAGAAATTATCAACTTGAACCAAGACATCCTCAATTGCCCCCCTTGGAATTTTCACTGATCTATCTGCTAGAGATAGAGTGATTGATGTTGGCTTCAACTCTCCAAGTCCCAATTGCTTGTAAACAGAGTATGGAAGCAAATTCACACTTGCTCCCAAGTCTAACAAAGCTTTCTCTATTACCTTTCCTCCAATCATGACTGAAATGGTAGGACTTCCCGGATCTTTGTACTTCAATGGAGACTTACATTGTAAGATTGCACTTACTTGCTCAGTCAAGAAGGCTTTCTTGTTTACAGTCAACCCTCTTTTGATAGTACATAAGTCCTTTAGGAATTTTGCATACGTTGGAACTTGTTTAATCATATCCAGCAATGGGATATTGACTTTCACTTATCTCAATACTTCAAGAATTTCAGATGCATTTCTAATCCCCTTTTTCCCATGCAATGCTTGAGGAAAAGGTGGAGAAGTTGATTTCTTCAGCATTTCTTCCTTCAGAAGTTCCTTCTCTGGAATTGCATTCATTGTTGAATCAGAGTCCTTCTTCTTTTCACTGATCTCCTTCTCTTTATCTTTATCTTCCATTTCATCCCCTTTCTTTATCTCTGCTTCTTTTTCAACATGTGGCTTGGGTGTTGGCTTCTCAATTTTTTTACCACTCCTTAGAGTGATCAAGGCTTTGACATCTTTCATTTGTGATGATTCCCCCTCAAGGCCTTCCACTTCATGGACACCCTTGGGGTTTTGGTGAGGTTGAGAAGGAAATCTTCCCTTTTCTTGCAATGTGTTCAAATTTGTGAGCCTTGAAATTGAGTATTGGAGATTATCAAACTTTTGGGACATATCATTTTGCATTCCATCCATCCTTTTATTCAAAGTACTCTCCACTCTGTCAATTCTTTGATTGATTTGAGCATTAATGGCTTCTTGGTTTCCAACAAAATCTCCCACTACCTTGCTGAGATTTGCTATTGCTTGTTCAAGACTTGAAGATTGTTGAGATGGTGGATCCAGCTGTTGGTACTGAGTTGCTCTGGCCTTCCATGAGAAATTTGGATGATTCCTCCAACTTGAGTTGTAAGTATTTCCATAAGGCGCATTGTTATTGGGCTTAAATTGTCCAACAACATTTTCTTGATCTCGAAACATTTCCCTTTCAGCTGAAATTGCAGGGCATTCCTCCACCAAATGTTCATATGATTGACAATTGGGACACAGCTTCACTTGCACTGGTGCTTCAGCAACAGCTTGCACTTCATGCACTTTTTTCAATTCCAGCTCCTCCAATCTTCTTGTCACAGCTGCCAATTTTGCTTTCATATCATCATCTTCTTTCAAGGTATACATCCCAACCTTAGCATTAAAAACACTCAGTTGAGACTTCATCTTCCCCACTTCTCCTTTGGTTGGTTCATCCCATCCTCTTGAAACATCAGCTACATAGCTCAAGAAATCCATAGCTTTCTCCGGATTTTTGCTCATGAAATCTCCTCCACACATTGTCTCGAGGAGTTGCTTCATTGAGGAAGACATCCCATCATAAAAATAGCTCACCAATAGCCAAGTATCAAAGCCATGGTGAGGGCAAGCATTTATAGCTTCCATGTATCTTTCCCAACACTCATAGAATTTCTCATTCTCTTTAGCTGAGAAGTTTGAAATTTGCCTTTTCAAGCCATTTGTTCTATGAGTGGGAAAAAATTTCTTGAGGAATTCAGCTTGTAAGTCAGTCCAAGTGCGGATACTCCTTGGCCTTAAAGAATTAAGCCAAATTTTGGCCTTATCCTTTAAAGTAAAAGGAAATAACTTAAGCCTCATCAAATCAATTGAAGCTCCTCCCTCTTGGAATGTATTACAAACATCTTCAAATTCCTTGATATGTGCATAGGGATTCTCACTTTCCATCCCATGGAAAGTTGGTAGAAGTGGAACAAGATACGGTCTGATCACTAGCTGCTCTGTAGGGGGCACTATACATGATGGTGCACTCATACGAGGTGGATGCATGCGGTCCCTCATTGATCTGAATTCATTGAGATTATCTTGACAACCTTGGTGACTATACTGATCTTCAGGTGTAGCTTCCATGATATTCAAACTCAATTCGAATCCTTTGTTATGAGGTGTATCACATTTAACAAGCCTTCCTCCACTGTCTCGTATCCACTTTGGCATACACAACTAGTATCTATCTGCAACTTAAATAAAAATAAAGGACAACAAAAGAAAACAAGGCTACAAAAACAAAATAAAACTTAGCTGAATTTAAAAGATAAATTTGGATTATGGATAAATAAAGAAAGAATGAGAATTAGTAAAGTGAAAGAAACGTTACCAACTTGTGATGAAAATCACAAGTGCTCTAAAATGGTATCACTATAAACTTGACACCTTCCCTGGCAACGGCGCCATTTGATTCGTGCCCAATTGGTGTCTCAACTGATTTGTGTCCAGCTGGTACTCCTTGATTGAGGGAGTAATCAACAAAATTTATAACCTATAACACCATATATTAGGGTAGCAAAGACAAAGCTACTATAGTATAGCGGCTCTAGGATCGTTCACTGGGAAGGGTTTCCAAATTACAAATGATATCAGTTCAAAGTGAATTGATAGTGTTTCATTTCAAGGTTAGCTTAAGAAATAAAACTCAAACCTTGATTGGTAAAGATTTAGATTCAAACTAACTAACAAAACAAGTAATGGGAATAACTTAGGAAGAAAAACATTCCTTGGAGGGTCAGGTTCACTGGGGTGGTTCCTCATGCAAAAGACATAGCTCCGGTCAGATGGTTCATTTCCTCGCGTTAGAGATTCAACATATAGTCAATTCTCTAACCGGTGTTGTACAGATACATCCTTTAATTAGATTTCAGCTTTAATTCCCTCTCACTGATGCAACTTGCAACTTACCATTCTAGGATCGTTCACTGGGAAGGGTTTCCAAATTACAAATGATATCAATTCAAAGTGAATTGATAGTGTTTCATTTCAAGGTTAGCTTAAGAAATAAAACTCAAACCTTGATTGGTAAAGATTTAGATTCAAACTAACTAACAAAACAAGTAATGGGAATAACTTAGGAAGAAAAACATTCCTTGGAGGGTCAAGTTCACTGGGGTGGTTCCTCATGCAAAAGACATAGCTCCGATCAGATGGTTCATTTCCTCGCGTTAGAGATTCAACATATAGTCAATTCTCTAACCGGTGTTGTACAGATACATCCTTTAATTAGATTTCAGCTTTAATTCCCTCTCACTGATGCAACTTGCAATGGTTCATGCCTCTCACGAGCACTTACCATTCAAGATGATCTTTAACCTTGGACTTCCCTTCAAAAGCTCGCAAGAGATAACTAATGGATGTCTCCTTGGAGTCCAAAAGCTTACCAAGTGTTGGCAATTCTAGAAAATCCTACCTTCAAGTCACCTTCCAGAGGCTCGCAAGGGGTAAACTAGTGCATCTCTATGGTTAGAGATCACTTGCCTTACCAAGTGTTGGCCCAGGTGACTCTAAGGTATTTTAAGTTAACTAAAAACATAGAAATCACTAAAGGATTTCACTTCCTCTTCATTAATGGCTGAAACCACAAAGCTTTGCATTCTTGCACTTGGAACCTTCCCCGGCAACCTTAGCTCCAAAGAACTAAAGGTTTAGTTACTCATTCTCTGGGGAAAATTCCTCAGAGAGTGCATAACTTAGTAAGAAATAAAAAATACAAAGTGAGAAGGTAAGGCAAAAAAAAGGACCTGAACTTTACTTGCTTTCCCAAAACTTTACAAAAAGTCTCCTCTCCCCGAGAACAGGCTCTCGAGAGGTATTTATATGAACATAATATAAAACTAATTATTACATGGATATTTTCTCTTTTTACTAACTTACAAGCTAAGGAATCTTGTAATTGGTGGCTTACAAGGAGTATTTTGGGATTTAGACAACAAAAATCTGATGGAAAATATCTCCCAATGTCGGTAGCAACCATCGAGAAGCACTACGGACCATTTCACAAGAGAAAATGATGTCTGCGAGATTTCGCAGACACACAAAAAGGGCTGCGAAATCACTTCGTAACAAAAGGTTATTCTCGCAGGGCTGCGAAGTCGGCTTTCATCTTGAGGCTCTCAGCTTCCAATTTGTGGCATATATCGGGCAACTTCAGGAGGAAATCCACAACACTATACAAAAAGGCTGCGAAATCATTTCGCAACAAAAGGGTGATTCCGCAACACTTTTGCAAAATGCTTTCTTCAGCTTAGAGTGATTGACTTGCAGTGGCTGTAACTTCTTCGTTTCAACTCCAAATTGCGCACCGTTTGAAGCATTGGATTGTTGACTTCCTGAGCTTTGAAATGGTATATAGCATGCATCAATTGGACTTTATAAAGTGCTCCAAAAGTGGCTGACACTACTATCATCAAGAATATGCTTCATGGCAGATTCTCTTTCTTCCTCTCCTTGCATTCCAGATTTACTCATGGCAAAGGACTTCCAAGCTTTGCCCAAGATTCCATATAACTCTTCTCAATCTCAGATTGCTTTGGTGATCAAAAGGCTATCAAAACACCAAAACTTAACATAATTTAATTAGAAACGATTGCAAGGGTCCTTATCATGCCAATTGAGTTAAAAGGCCAAAACTACTACTCAAAAGTGTTTAAAAGGATTAATTACAAGCTATCAAATAGCACTTTTTGAGTAGTAATCAGTTTTCACTACCAAATACCTCTTTCACCTATGACCATCTTCAACTTCTCTAAGAACCAAACTAATCATGTAATTCTCAGAGCTAAATAAGCCATAAGCAAGTGGAAACATGCCATCGTCAACATCATAGGAAGAAACTGAAAATAAAGCACCCTTGTATGGCCCACTCATGTGGGATGAATCTATTGATATAATAGGTCGACATCCCATTTGAAACCCATATATTGACATTGGAAGGGCAACAAACAATTGCATAAAATGACCATCATCTGAACATCTATATTCAGCAATCGTCCTTGAATTTGTTTCAATTAGCCTTGTACATAACCAAGGTAACAACTAATATGAACATTGCGGCACACCATGAATTCGTTCTTTAGCCTTCTCTTTCAAGTTCCATGCTTGACAATAATTCAATTGCATTCCGTATTGTCGACAAAAGTCTTTACATATTTAATGAGGTAAGTAATCTAGATTTGAACGAATAACATCATCAATCATAGTTGTGGCTCGATTACAACGAACTACTAGTTCAAAAATTGACACATCTTCTAAAGAGTGGTTATGTTCATTTCTAAATCTATGCACTTGAACTATTTTTGTTCTCCCAATAGCACGAGCAGATACTTTCCAAAGGCATCCTTCAACAACACATATTACAGTCATATGCTTAAGACAATTCCTCTTAAACTTATATCTAAAATGGCCTCCTACTGACATGAGATATATTGCATCCCGAAAGTCATTTGCAGTTGAGCAGGTATGCCCACTACCCAATATTGCACTCTCAAAACGACTTGACTCTAGTGGACCAACATGTGATTCAGCACATCTTTGATGAAATCCTCGTGATTGCATTCTAATATCAACATCTCTTGTTGAATATGGGACCGATGAGTTAGACCCTACGATTGTTCCATTCAAGCTGCATTATAACATCTAATGAATAAACATAAATATTAAAAAATTAATAAATACACATAATCATTTAAGATTAGATATTTTTTTTATATAACTTACCCTTGTCCTCCATTCTCAATTATTTCATCGTCTTCAACTATTTATGCTAAACATATATATACACGTGCAAATCGGTCACTAAATTGAAACATGTTTGTCCAATCTTCATCATTTTTCAATGGTTGAAGTGCATATAAATCAAACGGGGGAGTATATGAAAATGTTGGTCCCACTATATTGATGTTCATTTTCCCACAAATCCTTGAAACAAAATCATTATATGTCATTGATCGTTCTTAACTTAGACCATCTCATCTCCCACCCATATATTCCACATTGCCATGTTCATCCCTTACTAGCTCTCCTCCAATGTGCAGATAACAATAAATTGTATTACTTGGATCCATTTAAATGCTACTCGATGATGTGCAGCCCCTGTTTAGAAGCATGAACCTTTAGTCAAGTTGAAACAATTAACTAATTTCTAAATAACATTGCTTAAACCAACTTACTTATAACAAAATTGATTATCACACCTATGACCATCATATATTAATACATCGTTTATCTTTGAAACTTTACAAATGAGCTTCATTTATATTTCATGGTCTACAATTAATGGTGTAAATATAGTGTATACTTAACATTAAGCAATGCAATTATTCTATTTTACTTGGTAGTAATTTTCTATGTTATATGAGTTAGGGAGTGAACCTCTCAATTCATGGGCCAACCATTGTTTTGGTAACTCTTCAAGCCAAATTGTGCTAATGTCACTCTCTTCGGGCCACCCCCTCAAACAATGGGTCAACCTTTATTTTGCCCACTGCCCAGATTAAACCACAATGTTTACAACCAAGGGTCGACCTCCAAACAATTGGGTCAGCCTTTATTTTGCCCACTGCCTAGATTAAACCACAACAATGTTTACAAACAAGGGCCGACCTCCAAACAAATGGGCCAGCCTTTATTTTGCCCATTGTCCATATTAAACCACAACAATGTTTACAACCAAGGGCCAACCTCTAAACAAATGGGTCAGCCTTTATTTTGCCCACTGCCCAGATTAAACCACAATAATGTTTACAACTAAGGGTCTACCTCCAAACAAATGGGTCAGCCTTTAATTCACTTATTGTAACCTCTTACGAAAACAATAATTTCATCCAAATATCATTAACTGAATTACAACCAGGCCCTTCATCCAAGGGTAGACCCTTACTATGACCACTACACACATAAACAAAACAAATTGCATATTTGTGGTTGTGACCATAAATTTTGAACCTAAGGCTCCACTACTATTTTCCCTAATTCCCACATAAATTCATGCCCGCTTTACTAAAAAAATTTTATTTTCTTCTTCAATTCAATCCTCATTCATTACAAATTCAAAACTTTTATTAAGAAATTTATTCAAACTTTAATCCCAATCATTTTTAAAATTTATACTCATCTACTCATGACTAAACATGAATTCTTTTCCCATGCATTAGATTCACCAATTAACAACTATAAAAAATCACTCAAATTACTCATTTTGGAATCCCATATAAACAACATTAAACAACAAATTGTTTGAACATTCCTAAAAAATGTATTCCCTTCACATGCAATAGTCATATTTTTCTTCTCTTTTCCTTATTCTTCCCAACAACCACATACAACACAAGCACAACAATTCAAAAAATAAAACAAAATCAATATAGCTTACCACCATCTCATTTTTCCCATCATTTATCAAATTTTAAGCCATATTTCATTTCAAATAAACCCTAAATAAATTAAAATATAAATTTAGATACAATATTAATGGACATTGAGCATGTAGAAATATGCAATGTAATCAAGTTTAAATCACAAAATTGCACAAATCACATAATTATGACATTATTCAAATCTCAAAGAATCAAAATGACAAATCAAAATATAAAGTTATTACAAAATTTAATAACATATATATATATCACCTGGAAAAACCCTTGCTTTAAAAGTTAAATGCAACTACAATATTTTTATTCTTCGTTCTCTCGTTCTCTCAATTGCTTTCTTTCTCCTTCTTCGATGTAAAAGCAAAATAGGAAGTACAACCAAGAGAAAAATGATTGTCAATCCTAAAATAAAAAGAAGGAAATGGGTTTTTTTGTCTACATGGCCTTTGTTAGGGGGTTCGCACTTGGACTTTTGTTTTCAAATTGATGTTTGGTGGGAAAATGAAGATGTCGTCTTCCTTATGGTGATGGAGGAGAAACAAAATAAGAGATCAAGTTTGGAGGTTCGTTTGGGGTTGATGGGTTATCGCAATTTGAGAACCTACCAGATTTTTTATGGATCCTTTCGCCTTGTGATGGGTTATGCCTATGAACGAACAAGAAAGAACATGGGTTTTTGGTGTTAGGGTTTGGTTGAAGAAAGAAGAAGACATTTGGGGGTAAATATTTTTTAAAAAATCAATCAATGTGAAGTGTCTAGTTGGTCGGTGACGTGTAAATGAGCCATGTCATTAGCTTAAGTGGACAACTGATTTGGACCTTGCTTATGTGGCTTTTCCAAGCAACTTATCTAACTAGGAGAGATGTCAAACTATAGGAGGGTATTTTTGGAAAGGCCTCAACATCACTATTACAGTGTATGAAAGGTCATTTATTTTCCATAAAATCCACTGAATTTGAAAAGTAAAAAAGTAAAGTTAAGGCAAAATTTTGTCCCTTGGTGTATGGTTACATAAATTCCCCAAAAAAATACTCTCTTGTGGTCAAAGTGGCAACCTGATTAATGTTTGAAGTCCTCTGCTGCTCCCCAAAATTTCTTCCTTCTTCTGTTCCTCTCCCCAAAAACTCCTGTGCATGTCCTCTATTTTAAAAAAAATATCTGTGTGTTCTCTCTACCAAAAAATTCCCACTCTTCTGTTCCTCCTCTTTTTTTATTTATATGGCAGCACCTTCCTTCTATGGAATATTCTGTTTCCTTTTTTAATGCACATGGAGGCATACATGGTGGCTCACTTGGAGATTCCCTCAAGGATGCAGTCTTGTGTCCTGTTTGGTAAGTGTCCAAATCCTAGTAAGCGCCTGGTCAAAGAACAAATCAATTGTTGAAAGAATGCCCGTCAATGACTTCCCAAAGCTCAGAGCATCATTCATCCTCATTTCACGGTAGAGAGACCTATACCACAGCATATGAGAGGGGACATCCAATCGGAGCATAGATGACTTTGAGCATCCACCGGTATTTTATTGGCTATATCATTATGGATAATAGGAAAGTACAAAGGACAAATTTTATTCTTTAGTTGGGATCCTCTTTTTCTTTTTCTTTTTTTCTTTTTTTTGTTTTTTCCTTGACAAGGTATCTTGATTACTACTCAAAAAGTGTTATTTGATAGCTTGTAATTAACTCTTTTAAACACTTTTGAGTATTAGTTATCACCTTTTAACCCAATTAACATATTAAGGACCTTTTCAATCATTTCTAATCACTTTGTGTAAGTTTTGGTGTTTTTGTTAGTAATTTGATCACCAAAGCAATCCGAGATTGAGGAGAGTTCTTTGGAATCCATGGCAAAGCAATGGAAAGCTCAGAAAAATGAAGAACCAAATCTTTGAAGCTTTGAAGTCCTTTTCCATAATCAAATCCGGAATGCAAGGAGGGGAAGCAAAGAGAAATCTACCATGAAGCATACCTGAGGACAGTCACTGTCAGTCACTTTTGGAGCACTTTCTGGAGCTTAATTTATGCATATTATATTTTGTTTCGAAGCTTGGGAAGTTAGCAATTCAATGCTTCAAACAGAGTGTGATTCGGAGTTGAAATGAAGGAGTTACAGCCATTGGAAGCCGATCACTCCAAGCTCAAGGCAAATTTCGCAGGGCTGCGAAATCAGCCTTTGGCTGCGAAATGGTGTCCTTCATGCTGCGACCGACATTTTGAGATTTTTTTGCTTTAGATATTTGATGTCTAAATCCCCAAACTCTCCTTGTAACCCACCTATCATAGGATTCCTTAGTCTTTAAGCAAGGACAAAGGGTAAATAACCCCATATTTAATGCTTGTAAGTTTCCATGAAAACGAACGGAAGCTTGTACATAGACAACTAATATATAGTTTTTGAAAGAAGTAAAATTCAGGGCTTTTGCTCTGCCTTACCTACTTGTTTTGATTGTATATATTTATTTAATTTTTCTTACTAGCCAAACAAGCTCTGAGGATGATTCCTCAGAGAATGAGTGGCTAAGTTTTTAGTTCCTTGGAGCTAAGGTTGCCAGGAAAGGTTCTGATTACTACTCAAAAAGTGCTATTTGATAGCTTCTAATTAACTCTTTTAAACACTTTTGAGTAGTAGTTATTACCTTTTAACTCAATTGACATGTTAAGGACCCTTGCAATCAATTCTAATCAAATTGTGTTAAGTTTTGGTGTTTTGATAGCTTTTTGATCACCAAAGCAATCCGATATTGAGGAAAGTTATTTGGAATCCATGGCAAAGCAATGGAAAGCTCAAATTCATGAAGAACCAAGCTTTGGAGCTCCATATCCCTTTGCTAAATTCGTTCAAAGTATGCAAGGAAAGAACAACGGAGAGAGGAAAAACAGAGTGAAGAAAATAGAGGACAGCAGCTGCAGTCTTCTTGTGCACTTTTGGAGCAGTTTTTCTACATGCTATATACCATTTCAAAGATCAGGAAGTCAAGAATCCAATTCTTCAAACGGTGAGCAATTCGGAGTTGAAATGAAGGAGTTACAGCCATTGCAAGCCGATCACTCCAAGCTGAAGGAAGAATTTTGCACAGCATTGCGAAATCACCCTTTTGCTGCGAGAATTTCGCAACCATTTTGCACAGTGCACGGGTGTTCTCCTGAAGCTTCCCGATTGTTGCGACCGACACTTTTGGATATTTTTCTTCAGATATTTTTGTATAAATTTCCATTCTTCTCCTTGTAATCCACCAACCATAAGATTTCTTAGCTAGGAAGGTTGGAAAAACTTCTCTATATATATTCCCTTGCATCCATTGTAATAGATATCATATAGAGCATCATGTAATCCAATGGGAGGAAGATATATATTTTACAGAGCACTTGCTCTGTTCTTCCTTCATATATATATATTTTTATTTTCTCGTTATTTTTCTTTCTAGCTAATCAAACTCTAAGGATTTTTCCTCAGAGGATGAGAGGCTAGGCTTTTCGTCTCTTGGAGTGAGGAAAGCCGGGTAAGTTTCCATATGCATAAATTGGAAGTTTTGTTGTTTTAAGTTTTTAATGAAGAGAAAGTGTGACCCACTAATGGTTTTTATCTTTTTAGTTAACTTAAAATGCCTTTAAATCACCTAGGCCAACACTTGGTAAGGCAAGTGATCTCCGTCCATGGAGATTCACTAGTTTATCTCTTGCGAACCTTTGGGAGGTGGTTTGAAGGTAGGATTTTCTAGAATAGCCAACACTTGGTAAGCTTTTAGACTCCAAGGAGACATCCATTAGTTATCTCTTGCGAGCTTGAGACGGGTAATCCAAGGTTAAAGATCACCTTGAATGGCAAGTGCTAGGTGAGAGGTATGAGCCATTGCAAGGTGCATCAGTGAGAGGGATTTAGTGTTTGAACCCATTAATGGGAAGCATCTATACAACACCGATTGGAGAAGGAACTATATGTTAATTCTCTAATACGAGGAAAAGAAACAAGTGACCGGAACTCCCTTTTTGTATGAAGAATCTGAGCCTAGTGATCTGAAACTCCAAGAAACACTTTTCTTTGAAAGTAAAATCAGTTACTATTTTTGATTAGTTTAAAACCAAACATCTTTATGTTTTCTTTTAAAGCTAACCTTGAAATGAAAAGACACCAATTCAACTTTGAATTAATATCATTTGTGAAGTGAAAACCCATCCCAGTGAATGATCCTAGAGCCACTATGCTATAGTAGCTTTGTCTTCGCTACCCTAGTAAATGGTGTAATAGGTTATAAATTTTGTTAATTACTCCCTCAATCAAGGAGCACCAGTTGGACATGAATCAGCTGAGACACCAATTGGGCACGAATCAGGTTCCAAATGCAAGAAACGTTTCAGCCATTAATGAAGAGAAAGTGTGACTCATTAATGATTTCTATGTTTTTAGTTAACTTAAAATACCTACAATTCACCTGAGCTAACACTTGGTAAGGCAAGTGATCTCCGTCCATGGAGATGCACTAGTTTACCTCTTGCGATCTTTTGGGAGGTGACTTGAAGGTAGGATTTTCTAGAATTGTCAACACTTGGTAAGCTTTTGGATTCCAAGGAGACATCCATCAGTTATCTCTTGCGAGCTTGAGAAGGGAAGTTCAAAGTTAATGATCACTGATTACTACCCAAAAAGTGCTATTTTACACCTTTAATTCAATATCTTTTAAGCACTTTTGTGTAGTAATTCTCCATTTCTATTCCAATTGGCATGTTAAGGACCTAGCAATGACTTCTAATCATATTTGTGGCTAGTTTTAGTGTTTTGACAGCCTTTTGGATCATTAAGACAAGCCAAGTAAAGGAGAGAAGCAAAGAGAAGCAAAGAGGAAAAGCAAGCAAAGTGAAGAGAAGCAAAGAGGACAGCAGCTGCAGTCTTCTTTCACACTTTTGGAGCACTTCCCGAAGTCCATTTTCTACATGCTATATACCATTTCAAAGCTCAGGAAGTCAAAAATCCAACGCTTTAAACCGTGTACGATTTGGAGCTGAAATGAGGAAGATATGGCCTTCGTAATCCAACCGCTCCAGGTTGTGCGAAAATTTCGCACGACACAAGGTGTTATGCGAAATTCGCATAACACCTTCAAAATTCGCATAACCCATGCATGGTGCGAATTTTCCTCTGTTTTTGCCGACTCCACTTTAGATATTTTCCTTTGTATTTTGTGATGTAATTTCCTTTCTTATCCTTGTAACTAACTAATCACAAGCTTTTGCTTTTGTAAAAACTATATAAGGGGTGGAAATCACCTCTTGGAATATATAATAGATATTACGTTTAACACTTAAAAATATATACGGAGCTCTCTCATTTCTCTTTTCTCTTCCCCATTTCTATTTTCTTAGTAGCCAAACAGTCTCTGAGGGCTTTTCCTTAGAGGATGATTGGCTAAAACTTTTAGTTTCTCAAAGTATGAATGTTATGTGATGACTTGGATGCAATCCCATGGAAATTTCTCGCACCCGGAAGGTAAGGTAGTCGTTTTTCATTAAAGGTTCATTAATGCAAAGTTTGGTTTTTATTTCCTTTGGACAACTTCCAACGGCCAATACTTGATAAGCTTTTGGATTTCTATCCATTAGTTATCTCCTACGAGCTATTGGAAGGTGAGGTTTTCAATTCCAAGTTTTGCATTAATCCGTTAGAACCAATTTCAATGGCCATTGAAAGGTGAGTTTATCACCTGGAATGACTTTGAGTTGCCAATATTTGGTAAGCTTTTGGCTTTAGACCATTAGTTATCTCTTATGAGCCATTCAAAGGAAGTCTAAGGTGAATAACCATTGATGAAATTCACTACCATCTGTTTTGCCATTTTAAAGGATTAAAACTTGATTTGCTAAATCCATACCGGTTCGGGAAGCAAGCATCACCATAGTTGCAACCCCAACGCGAGGAGCCTATCCTGAGATTTCCAATTTGCATAAGAGCCAGAGCATAGCTATCCTATCTTTGAGAAACTTGTTTTTACACCCTTTCATTTTAGTCTTTAATGTTAGCTTAGATTAGTTTAAATCTTTCTAAAACATTTACATCTTCTTTTAAAGCTAACATCCATAAGAAAATCACCTATTTTCCTAATTTGAATATCACTTGTGTTTGCGAAAACCCTTCCCAGTGAACGATCCTAGAACCACTATGCTATAGTAGCTTGGCTACTTTAGTAATAGTATTTAAGGTATAAATTTTGTTGATACGCCTTTAAAGCTAAGCTACCATGAGTCACATCAATCACCTTGAATGGAAAACGCTAGGTGAGAGGCACAAGCCATTGCAAGTTGCATCAGTGAGAGGGAATTAGTGCTGAAATCTATTAAAGGGAAGCATCTGTACAACACCGGTTAGAGAATTGACTATATGTTAATTCTCTAATGCAAGGAAATGAACTAAATGACCGGAGCTCTGTTTTTGCATGAGGAGTCTCCCCTGTGAACCTAAAACTCCAAGGAATGCTTTTCTTCATAAGTAATTTTCATTACTTTCTTTTTTAGTTAGCTTAAAACAAAACCTTTTTCAACCAAAGTTTATGTTTTTTCTTAAGCTAACCTTGAAGTGAAAAAGCACCAATTTAACTTTGAATTGGTATCAGTTGTGAGTTGAAAACCCTTCCCAGTGAATGATCCTAGAGCCACTATGCTATATTAGCTAAAGCTATACTAATGCATGGTGATATAGGTTATAAATTTTGTTGATTACTCCCTCAATCAAGGAACACCAGCTGGACATGAATCAGCTGAGACACCAATTGGGACACACGGATCATATCTTCCTTCCGTTCCATGTCATTTTCTTTCCGTTCCAAATATGTCTCCCAAGTTGTAGGTTATTTCTCTTTTCCTTCTCCTCCAGTGTAATTGCATTTTGTCTTCTCCACTCTCTAAGAGCAAAACCTTCCTCTGGCTACATCTCGGTAAGAGGCAGGAGAATTAGACCATCTGATCTAGCAAGACCTTCATCAAACACCTTCCCATTTGCTTCGGGCTAAAAGGACAGGAATTCACGCTCATTCGTAGCGAATCCGCCATCAGAGACATAGATCGGGGAAGGAGAGGGAATGTCTGGGATTGGCTGAGAAGTGAACACATCGTCGGTAGCGGCATGGTGGTGGGTCACTTTTCCAGCCAGAGAGACAAAATGGGGGTTTCTGAGCAAATCGAAGAAGCTAGAGGAGTCGTCGAAGACTTCTTCACTCGGTAATCTCAACGAGGACGAGGACGACGAGGAGGACAACGTCATTTCATCAAGCGGTGGTGGAGGTAACAACATCGTATCGACTAACACAGGCTTCGGTTCTCTAGGTTCGCTAGAGGGCTCTCTTCCCATCAAGTCAATTCCAGACGAAAACCCGTCATTTTCCATGGAAACAAACAAAAACAGAATTAATCAACATAACAACTCCCATGAACTGATTTTTCCATTATTTTCTCTACCGTTTTCTCTCTTTTTCTCAGGAGAGGGTTGTCGAATTGTTTCACGGGAAGATCAAAGTCATTTTCGAATCTATTAGACGTGAACACAGTGGCAGATTTTCAAAAGGAAGATAACCCATTCAACAAGAAGAGAAGAACCCTAATTGCATACAAGCTGTTGAGAAAAAATTCAGGTTTCTATAGTTGGAAAAACCCGAATTCAATGGCTCTTTTGACCGTCGAAGAAGACCCAAATCAAGAGAACAACTCATCTGAAGACAAAGAAGAAGACAAAGAACAAAAACTCCATTAGAGGAAGTTCAAGACCTTTTCTCCTCTCATTCCAATTCTCAGTCATGTCCTCAACAAATGCCTTCGTCTCAGCATCAACATCAGACGAAAGAACAATAGCAAACTCTGAAGATGAGAAGTTGACATCAGTCTCCTAGGGAGCCCTGTTCTTGGCAAAGAGGTCTTCAGGAAGTCAAGCGGATTCCTAGGCATTGTTCCATTCATCATCACCGGTGCTTTTGGACTTGGTGGAGTAGGTTTTAAGATGGTGGCTAATGGGTTTGAAACTGGTGGTTCTGAATGCATGAAGGCGAATGTATATTTGTAGACGTTGCAGAGTCTGCATGTTTCTTTTCTTGATGCTTGGCTTTGTCACAAGACACACACCTCATAATCACTTTCCGGTTATCCAGATTCAAATGTTCATTAAGCATTTTTCTTAAATAAATTATGCAACTCCATCAAAGATGCTAGATGCTCAATGACAACTGAGTCCCATAAAATTTAGGAGAAGGCTAGAAGCACTGTGAGGATTGAGAGTGGCAAAGGAAAATAGGGCCTTTTTAGGGAGTCTGGAGGGCAACTTCAGAAAAGGGCTTCTTGATGTTGGTGGCGGTGGGTGAACTATGTCGGCAGCTATAAACTTCCCCTTTTGGTGTTGAATTCAAGAAAACACCCCCTCCTCACGTGACAGCCCTCACCAATTTCATTTTTCTCCTTTCATAGGAGCTACTCATCCCAAATTATGTAATTCCATTTCCTCATGCAAAACAAAATTAAATTAAATTAAAAATTAAAAGAAAAGAGAAGAAACTAATGAAAATTATGAGATTGGTAATAAAATAAAATATGATTTAAAAGAAAAGAAAGAGAAAAATAAGAGACCAGATTATATAATTCCATCATTCAATAAGGGGTTGTATGCATACTTAAAGTTTAAACAATTCAAGCAATTTTCTATTAAGTAGGTAAATAAAAAATAACAATAAATAAATAAATAAATAAATAAAAGTAAAAATACAAAATGAATAAACAAAATAAATATAATTATCAAATGCATGCAATAATGATGAAGAGATTATATGAAAAGTCAAGCCCAATGAAGTGTCTAAATTGGCTCAAAGCATCTAAGTGGGCCTAAGGTGTCTAAGTGGGCTTAAAGCGGTGCCTAATGGGTCAAGTATACCTAAGTGGGCCTATGGTGTTTATGATAGGGCCTAAGTGACCTAAAGTGAACCTAAATGAAGCCTAATCTAAACTTGAAGGGCAGCCAAGGTAATAATGTGGAACCGGATAAACCCCTCAACCAAAGTTTCCAAAGTGGCTCAGAAAATATAAGTAGTATGAGTAGTAATGGGCCACCAAGGAACTACTATGGAGTATTGGAAATGAACTTAAAGACATGTGCTAAAGAGACAAAATGGAGAGTCTACAATAGATGACTGAATCTGAGATTTGGAATGCTAAGAAGAGCTCATGCAGATTACATCTATTGAAGCGACGGAACAGATATCCTTAAAATGTTCAATTGAGAGAACCTGCTGGTTCCAGTAAGCCTTCACTAAATACAAGCCAAGCCAAAGTTGAAGTTGCTGCTTTCATAGTTTACACAACACACCTAAGTAAAGTATAACCTGCACTAATGTCCTCTTGATGTCGAGATACCACTTGGCAAAATTCTCAATCAAGAATACACACTTTTAATATATTTAAAATCAATTTAACATTCAGAATGTCCAAAATAAAACATGTGTACAATGTACCTGAAGATAAAATTATATCTTATGTTAGGAAAATCCAAATTAAGTGATACATGTGTCTAAAATTAAATTTAGAGAGTGTACTATCAGGAAAAAATAAATTATGAATTAAACATGTCATCTTCTAATTTTAATTTAGAGATCAATCTCGAATGTACAAAATAGAACATTGAGATAAGCTATTACTTGGAAAAAATAAGATTTCAAAACTTGAAAATAAACATGTAGGGAGCTACCACTTCCCAATTTAATTTGAATGAAATTTTCCATGATTAAAGAACTCCATAAGAGGTCATGTCCAAATTTCATTCCCATGAAAGGTCACAATTCAATTTGAAAACAAATTTGAAATGCATACCAATTCAAAAAAGGTAGCATTGATGTTTTTGAAAACTCATTTTGAGCCTTTGGAACTAAGAGGATATTAAAAATAAGAATGGATATTTCTGAAAACCTTAGAATCATTTTTGAAAGTCTTGAAAACAATTTTTCACAAACACAACCAAACAAGGGAATGAAAATAAGTAAAGAACACCTATTCAAGCTAAATATGTGCAATAGTGTGTGAAATGTGAAGATCAACATGCAGTTGTACCTAGCTTTATTAGCAACCTAAACATGCATCAAAGATTAATTTAAAGACTCTAAACATGTTAATAAATCACCAAGCAATCAATGAAAATAAAAAATTCATAATTAAGCATAACACAATATTAGCGTAGGCATGTGAAAATGTCCTAAATAGGAAGGCACCAAGTGACATATCAAAATGAAAATTAAAAAAAAAAAATCAAAATCACAATTTCAAAATAGACTTTAAACAAATTATCATTAACATATCAAATGGCTTTCTTAGGTAACATAAAAAATGATCACAAACAATCTAAAATAGAAACCAAAAATCCACTAAACCAAACAACAATTCAATATGACAACAATCAATCAATTTAACCAAAAAAAAAAAAAAAATCAGAAATCAATAGTGGCCTTTTCATCCTTCCCAACTCTAAATTTGAACATGCCAAAAATTATTAAAACAAAGGAGATTAATGAGCATATATTGATGTTTTCCTATTCATAAATGGAGCTTCATTCCACTTGATCTTCATTCATTGATAAGTGAATCTTCCATCTCTTCTCTTCTCTCTCTCTCTTTTTTTTTTTGTGTCAAAGATGCTCTCTCTCACCATATCTTCACACTCTCTCTAAGCCTCTCATGTCACTCTCTCAAGGCTCCTTCCTAGAGACCACTTTTTTTCTCTCTTTTTTTACTATCTTACCCCTATATTCTCTTCCAAACCACTATTAACCTACACCACTTCACCCGCCTTCTAGAGAATTCCTAACTTGCTCTCTAAAGCCCTCCCTATACTACACTACTTCACCCCTAGAATTCCAAACTTGCTCTCTAAGTTCTCCCTATCTTACACTCATCCTACTAACCCACACACAACTTTCCATAACCTTCACTCAACCCACTAACCTACACACAACTCTCCCTAACCTTCACTCACACTTAATCTAATTCTTACTAAAACTCTCTAATTAAACTAACACCTAATCTCACTCTAAACCAAACCCACTAGACTCATCTAAGCTCTTAACTAAAGCTCCCTAACTTAGTCTAAGACTAACTAGATTAAACCAACCTCATTAAACTAATCTAACTTACTTTCTAAACTAAACCAAACTTAAAGGAACTAATCTAAACTATTTCTAAACTAAATTAAATTCAAACCAAACTAAACTAAACTCAAAAAAAAAAAACACTTCTAAACTACTTCTAAATCAAACTAAACTCAAATAACAGTTCTAAACTACTTTTAAACTAATCCTAAACTCAAAGAACATTTGTAAACTACTTCTAAACTAAACCTAAACTCAAAGAACACTTTTAAACTACTTGTAAACTAAATTAAACTCAAACTAAACTAAACTCCAAGAAACACTTCTAAGCTACTTATAAACTAAACCTAGGGCTATTAAAATCATGATAAGGATCCACTTAATCCCTCTAAGATATATCTCCAAAATAGATTTGAAAATAATGAAAATGTGAGTAACAATGACCACCAATGGAGACGTAGTAAAGACTCATAAAAGCATGTGCTAAGGGGACAAAATTGAGGGTCTACAAGTACATTCTTCTCACCATGATGATACTTTTAACCACTTCAATCGTACCATTTTATATAAAATTGGTACCACTCATTTAACACAATGGTGCTTTTAACAATGGTATTTTTTTATAAGAAAGTGATACCTTCTTTTTCAAAGATTGTGTCAATCATTGTTATTGTGCAATAGCATTTACTCAATTCACATTATTTTATCATTGCATAAGACATCGAGCACTTAACAAGTAGTATCATACAATAAACCAAAGAAGCATGGTACATTCTTCCCACCATAATGGTACTTTTAACATACTTCAATTATACTTTTTTCATTTAAAAAAAAAAAAAAAAAGAAAAAGAAAAGAAAAGTGGTGCTTTTTTAATAAAAGAGTGATACTCTCTTTTTCCAAGAGTTATGTTGATCGATGCACAACTTTAGTATATAAAAATTTTAATTTTTAATAAAATTAAGAGAAAATTAATGTAAATGATTAAATACAATTTTTATGAAAAAACTTATTTTATTTTTTATTTTATATAAATAAAAAAATTAAAATTTTAGTAAACCAAAATGTTAGAACCACAATCAAGTTTTATCTTCTTTAATTAAAAATAATTAAACATTTTAATCAAAAAAAAGTTAAAATCACAGTTAAGTTAGATTTATAAGCAAAAAAGCTAAAACTATAATCAGATTTTCACATTAAAATTTAAAATTTTAATATATATAATAGAATCACATGAAAATGTAATAAGATTTATAAAATAAATAAACATTTTATTTAGTAGAAATATAAAAAAACTTATGTTCTAAATTTCTAAATTTTATTCATTTTGTATTTATTTTTATATTAAATTTGTTCTCATTAAATATTTATAATATAATATTATTTTATGTTTAAAGTGTCAATAAAAAATTAAAATCAATAAATATGAAAAGATAAAATTGTGAAAAAAAAAATTGAAATTAAAAAATTTTCATGAAAACAACACATTAAAAAATGCAAAGGAATGATGGAGGAAGAAAACAAAAGGAAAAAAAAAATCATATGGCTCGGTTAGTTGCCACATGCCATTTATTTATTTATTTATTTATTCATAGATAACAATAATGAGTTCATTGGATTGTCGTGTATATATATATATCTAGTAGTTGAGATCAAGATGAGAGGACGGTTACATTATAGTTTTGGCATGTTGATAATTTTTCACTTTTAGACGATGCATGATTCCGTGGTTCTCCCTTTACAAAATCAATGGTGAAAAGTAGTGTGAGGTTGCAGCGTTAGAATCCAATCCACCTGCTCTTGTGAAGATGTATGACCTTGGCATTGACTCCCTCTCTCATGCACCCTAACAGGCTGCCGCTGCTCTCTCACACGGCATGTAGGCAGAGTCCCTGTCTCCAGATTGCACAAATGCCAAGAAATTTGTTTCCCAACCAAACTACTTGCACCAGGTTCAAGCGAATGCTCGGTAGTGCTGTTCCGGAGATGGCCCTCGGCCTCCACGCCACTGCCTTCAATTTTGGGTCCAGATGCAATCAAAGCGCAGTCAGGCTTTGAATGGAAATGGTATATCAGCTCCATTGTAAGCTTTCCCGTCACAATTTTGCGCTACGAGAATGATCAAAATACAAATAGGCGTGAAAGAAAACATCAACCCAAAGAAACAAATCATCAACTCAGAAAAGCCTCATTCCGTCAACGTTGGAAGAGCCATGTTAAAAAATACAATTGAGAGCCAAAAACAAAGCTAGAGTTACAGATCATTTAGTAAAAGATTACAAGTGACAAACAGGTTCAGAAACGCAGCAGCAATTACAAGATGAAGTAGATTGGATTTTCTCAAGGTTTCTTAATTTTTCTTCAGGACCGAAACAAGCATCAGTAGAGGTTTAACCAAAGCCATCAATCAGGAACCCATCTCTAACAGAAACCAACACAGGGAGGACAAATGAGTTTTTCAAGCAATACATCAGACTTGCTTTCTGGTAAGTTTTGGCAGCAAGAATATAAGACCAGACGCAATGAAGTTCAAACAAAAAAAACAAAAGGACGAAGCATATTCTATGACTGAAACCTGAATTTTAAGATTTCTTTACAGCCTATCATTGTCTTCTGTCAGACCTTTGATTCCAAGATCTCAAAACCATCGGCCACGTCAATCCACCAAAGTTGAGGATGGTAAATTGGTTCTCCATATGCCTTGGCACACAAATGAAATAATCTTAAACTTTTCTCCATAATATTTAAGTGATCAAATCCAATCATTCCACCAGTTCAAAGCTTTCTCATCATGTTAGCCTGACTTGATGATGCCGAGGCATTCAATGTTCCAACCCTCTCAACTGGATCAGAGTTAAAAAGAAAGTTACTCCAGTTTGTCAACCTATGAACGGTCCTGGAAGGAACTCGATCACTGTCTTCCCCACCAGATGCTTCATACCCATCACTTGTTGACCTAGACAATGGGATTCCCTTCTGAGCAGCTGCACCAGCAGCAGATAGACCTGTGAGCCGCCTTGCTTCTTCAGCTCCTGATGATGAGACCCGAAATGGATGGAGATCAGGTGAGTCTAAACTGCTCTCAGGAGAAGAAGCAACAATCCCACCAGTGCTTGACATGGCACGGCTTGTTCGGAAAGCACTCCGTGCTTCCAGCTGAAGAGGAGCTAAACTTGTGGATGTCTCAGTGATCACATCATTTTTATTGTTATCAACAGTTCTTGCTGAAACCTTTGTCAGGGGTTCAAGGGGTAGTTCCACTGGGAGACGTACCCGCTTATTAGTTCTTCTTCTATTGTTCTCAGGCCTTGGCACCATCCTGCGGCCACTACTGCCAAAGCTGCTGTCAGTTTCTAGTCCAAATGGTGCTTCCCGTCTTGCAACAGGCTGCAGAATCCTTGACTTTTTTCTTGCTTCTGCAGCAACCTTTGAAACTTCTTCTGCATTTAGACGAGCTAATGTCCATGGACTAATCTTTACTGCACCAGGGTTCTTTTTCTTGATTGGTTCATCTCCCACCACCTTTTTCCCTAATGAACTAACTGATCCAGTGTCTGGAGGAACCACATCAAACTGGAAGAAAACCAGAAATTACTATAGCATCAAGATAATAATACCAAACAATTTTGAGCTATTGAGCTTTTTAATTAGATTTGACACCAGAATTTAATGGATAAGTTCATATAGGAATTTTCTGTGATCATTGCGATCACCAGTATCAAATCATAACAACGAACACAATGGTGCAATGAACATGATCATCATTTCACCAGAAAAGTGTGTTTCAACAACAGACCTACATCGTTTTTTTGGAGAAATGACTGAAGAATCCCTTTGCAGTCAGGTATGGTTCCTTGAGGTTCACAGCAAAATTGCAAATGCCAAAGAACCAGACTTCAATTAAATAGCCTCGGCAGCATTCGATTCCCCCAATAATGACAAAAGGATAATTGTATTCACAATGCAAATTTTCTGGATGGGTTTAGGTAAGAACCACATCAAAATAATTATTTCAAATCTATTTTTCTAGGCCATTTGCAATGATTTTTTTTCTTTGTTTCTAAGCATGTAAAATTAAATTATCTATTTTTCTCAGAACGCTGGCTTAAATTAGCACATTCCCTCAAGAGACAACAAGAAGAGCAAAAGTGAACCATATTATTGTTTTCTATCATAACAAGAGGTTCAGCATCATTTTACACTAGAAACCTGCAAATCCAGAAGCTATGGAAATCCAAATGCGAAATCTATTCATGATACAGTGTTTAACATCCCATGACTCTAGGTGTTGCAGGATAGCTGGCAACAGCTCTTGGTCCCACTTATAATATGCCAAAATGAACCTGGTTAGATTATTGTATCTAGTTCAAAATAGCTATTACCAAGGTTGGAAACAGGAAGACAATAAGCACTCTAGGATAAGGTTCACTGTTTGACTATAGCTTATTAATTAGCAATAAATCATAAGAACTTTTGGACAGAACATGCACATAGTATACATATAAGCTTCCACCAGAAGGTCAATTTATCACCTATACAAAATGTGGATTGATTAGAATACCTGATCTTCAAGAAACAAGCGTGGAGGTGTACACCACGCACCTCGGTGGAAAGTTGTAAAGGAGCTAGCACTGCTTAACCCAGTAAGTGAGCTTGCAGGAGACATTTGGGGACTCTGCTGACCTCCAACTCCTTGTTGCTCCTGCTCTCTTAGAGCTATGATGTAATCATATGTGCTAATTCCCTGTGACACAAGAGTTAAAGGTTCAGAAGTCATATCTCACTCAATTAACATTGTCATCCCAACTCATGGAGCAAGCGAATGTGATCTAACACCAAACACTGAAAAAACCACTAACCCACCTCAAAACTACCAGGACTCCAAAAATGTAAGACGAAAATGAAAAAGATGGATGTAGTAATATAAAATATGCCACCTAGTACTCAAAAAAAAGAGCACAGCAGACAGACGTTGTTCTGCTAAATTAATTTTTGAAACTAAATTGCAATTCAGATGATCAGAATTTACAACTGACTGAAAGCTTACCTTTTTTATGAGGAGAATGTGAAAGAAGAATAGCTGAGCAAGTGGTAGGGTTGCAATCATAGCCAAAATGGTGCACACTGCCTGTTACAAGGTAGGCTTAATTTTGTTAGTAAGAAACAAGAGTCATGCTGGTCTCCAATTTGCTAAGTTGAATCAACATAAGCCCATCACTTACTGATTACCCAGACAGTTAGATTAAACATATTACCAATTCAATAATTCTTTAACCATAAGTTACAGTTCAGCAAATTAAACAACAGAGTGGAAAACAAATAATCTCTTCAAAAGGGGGAAGTCAGAGAAATAAAACACTCACCACCACAATAACAAACGGCACCAAGGAGAAGCTGCTGCCCAACTTGGAGGTGATATCCACAGAGAATCTCTTCCGCTCAAGAAAACAGCAGATCAGTACAAGGATTCCAGTCAACCATTGAAGAACAAGCTGCAAGCTCAAGCCCAAGGTGCACAAACCATGTATATACCTGTCAATAATCAATTAAAATGAAAATGACTTGAAAATAAAATGCTTACTCTTGGAGGTGATCTTCAGGTTCTGGCATGTCAGTTGCAGGTATGAAAGTAGTAAATACCAGATTTGGGAAGCCAACAAGGAAATGTCCAGGAAAAGAAATATGGAAGCCAATGTAGATAAATCAAGCAGTAGAATATAGAGAGAAAGATATCCTTGCAGTAAGTCTGAAGTTTCCAGGATAGCTTGGGAGTTTGGGGCTTGAAGTTTATCACAACATTTGCATGTAATCTGTCATCTAATAGAATTGTAGGCCAGATGGATGCTATTCAGGGTTCCTTGAGAATTTCAAAGAATTTTTTCAAAATGGCAAGGATAGAGATGTCTACACAAGGCTGGAGAGAGATAGGACAAGATGGATTCAGGAATAGAGGTACTCCAAGATCTAATCAAACTCAAAATCAGTTGAGGGCCAATACTTGATTCAAGAAAAAGATAATGTTTGAAGGATGTAGGTCCACTGAAGATTCTAAGACAAGGGATAGATGCTTATGCTTACCAAGAGAAGGGCAGAAACCATGAGTGCAAAAAATTGTCTATAGTTCTTTTTCCCTATACAGTTGTTGAGCCACTGCAAAACCATGGATCGAAAATAATTAGAGATATTGTTTAAAAATCCTGAAAGTTGCAACCAAATCAAGAATCTGGAATACCCTGCAGTGATGATCAAAATGATCCACACATTTGTCACAAACTCTACAATGCTTGCTGTACTTGAAAACCTGCAACAGAATAATTATCAGACCTGCCCACATATATAAACAAAGAAAAAACATGAAATAAAACTTATATATAGGTGATGAGATGGACTCCAGCCCAGTAGGTGTTAGCACAGCTCAAATGTCGGTTGGATTGGTCATGCAATCAGGTTTCTCAACAAAATAAGAAATATCCTTAGTGGGTTTATAAAATGGAACACCCAGGTTGTGCATGCCATCTAAACCTCAATAAGATCCACCAGGCTAACATTTAGCTTCTTCATTATGGATTTCAGAAAGTAAATCAAATGTGATTATGAATGTTGATGTCAAACGCTTCTGCACACCTCCACTTCACACAAACTGCAATAGAACATGCCATCTTCGCTCATTTGTTGCTCGGAAGATTCTTCTTGTGAACTTGAGCAGTTGCATAAGAAAGCACAAGGAATGAATACCAATAAACCCGTGAAACAAGACGAATGATTGGATGGTGCATTCTTTCTTTCAGTCTCAGAAGTGATATTGCCTGTAGTTGCATTCATACCCAGCACATCCTCATCCACAGGCTTCTGTCCAGTTGTTGCAGCATTGGCATCATTTATTGATGAAGTTGATTCCCCACCTAGTTTAGATTCCTTGGGTCGGTTATGTTTTCCATTGTCTGGAATCTTTAGATATTTTTTGGACTTGAAGACTCCTGAGTCTGCAGGATCGGCAGCCGCACACCAAACATATAGGCTAAAGACGCATATAATCTGAGAAGAAAAAGAGATATATTGAAGTTCCATTAGGGGAAGAAGACACATTCAAAATGGGCAAGAGTTTAAATATACAAAATAAAAAGCAATAGAATGTGCTTCAAGTTCTCATGATTCACTATTCTTAACCATGTACCACAAATGTGTTCATCTATAGAGAGCCCAAATGTTTTAGGCATACCTTCAGTTATTTTAATTAGAATCTTCATTGCATGCAAACACTACGAAATGAGACTATCAGAGAACTCAATACAAAATATATCAACATCTGCTTTCTCACTCACTCCCAGAGAAGCAATCAAATTGTCAGGAACACTTCCAAAACAAAGAGTTCACTTTGATGAACAGCCAGTAAAATCCAATTTGAGTGTTCTGGTATCACTAATTCAAGATGATTATAACAGAGTGAGTCACACTGTTTTAGAGCCACTGCTTGGACAAGTTATTGATTAAGCTTGAACAAGAGGATATACCATCCCCTTGTAACATATATTTCCCAATGTACATCCAAAATGCACAGCACATAACATTTGAAGCCACTAGTTGTATATTTTCTGTGAAATAACAAGGGTGCTCTACAAAATGAGGAACTTGATATTGACACATCCTGATTTTAGCTGCAATAACATTTTTTCTATCTTCTGATCAGATTCCATTGACACTATCCTGAACATTTCACAATATTCCAAAAACCAAAAGACAAACAAAGAAAAAGAAATCACATCTTCCCCTCCAGTCTCCAAGATTATCAAAGAAAACAAAGAGGAATACTTGACTGATAATAAATGGCAATCAGGAAGTCAACTGGGATTTGAAAATTAAAACTCAAACAATTTCAACACAAAATTGTCTTTCAAGTTCTGCTCCATAAATATGTGCAAGGCAGCGTATAAGTTGGTGTGATGGCTAGCGGCATTGGGATCTCTGCCAGATGAACTTATTCCTTCATAAGCAAACAGATTTAGTAAAAAAGTACAGGAGTCACTTTATCAAACAGCCCAATGTCTTAATAGGGGGTGGCAAAGAAGTAAGGATTCAGCTGCACAGAGAAAAATCAACACTTATTTACTTTTTCAAAATCAAAACAAAGAATAAAATACAATCTTTTGATGGACCAAAGCCGAATCCAGAAAGCTTGAAACCTGTGGCGCCTAATAGATAAAGGAAAATGCTAAAAGACAAGCAAGAAGCAACCATTTTGCCCTTATCAGCTAAAGTCACAGATTAAGGCTCACTGGAAAAGATCTCTGGATTTTGAAAAATAATAAATAAAAACTGAGAAAAGGAAGAGAACCCGCTTATCTGATTAAATGAACAAACAGATGAATCAGAAGCCAACGAGCAACAAAAAACACAGATCTAAACTCAACGCATCAAACAAAGACAGAATACATATAAAAATGGACAAGGAAAAAAGAGGAAACAGCTTACAAGAGGAGTGTAGACCCCCATCACAACATACTGAGACATCTTCTTGCCAACAAAAGGGGCAAAGAACACATAGAAGGCAAATCCCAATGCCAGAAATACAGCAACAGCCACCACCTGCATATAGAGAAGAAGCACCCAAAATGAAATTCAAAACAACAAAAAGGAGAACAAAAAATTATATTAGAGTTTTTTTTTTTCAAAATACCTGGAGAGGATGGTAGGGGAGCTGCCATCCATGCTTCCTCATTTCCTCCTTGAATGCCTCAACCTACAAGGAAAAGAGAACCAAAAAAGCAAAGAAAAAGAAGAGAAAATAACTTGGGTTTGCTTCTCTTTCCCTTTTTAACATATACTTGCTTCACTTTCCCTCATTTTCTGGGGAAAAATGGGGAATACTAGTTGACAGTAGAACACCCAACCCAACAAAGGGTGCAACATTTTTTCCACAAGGTCTTATGAAAGAGAGAAAAGTAGAGAGAAAAGGCTCTGAAAAAAGCAGGAAATAGAAGGTAAGAGTGATATAGTGGTGTGGCGAAGGAAGGATGGACAGTCTGGTTCACTCAATCATAGACTCTGGGGAGAGAGGTCATGGAAGGAGTGAGACCAAAACAAAAAAGCCTTTGGATTTGGATTTGGGTAGGGGGTTTTCTGGTTTCTTGAGGGCATTTTTCCCCTTTTTTTTTCTTTTTTTTTTTTTTTTTTTTTACAGAGGCAAAGACCTGTCAGCTCTGGAGGAGGAGAGAGGAGAGGAAAGAAGGGTGTGGGGTTTCTTTTCAAGCCTATAATTACCATACAACCACCTTTTTCTTTTTTCTTGTTTCTAGCGATACCTTTTTCCATGGGCAAATCATGTGTCACAGGTCAGTGCAACAGACAGTTGTTTGGTTTTACTTTTATAATTGCTACCACCACTCCCTCACCACCCCACTTTCCATTTTCCCATTCCACCCCTTTCTTCAACCCTTGCCTTTCCCTCATCCATTCTATTTTGTTTTTCCCTTTCTGTATTTACAGAATAAAAAATATCTACCTGCATCCATAAGTGGAAAGGAGCTTTTGGATATACTACATTTTTAGTTTCATTCATACTATTATTTTCACCCTAGATTAGGCTATTCTTCTGTATATTAATGTTAATTTTCCTTCAATGAATTTAGTGAAGGAGAGAGAGAACCGTCTTTCCGTCTCCCATCCGTCGTTTTATTGTCTCATCCATCCATCTAAATTTGATAGGGAAAAAAAAAACAAGACTATGAAAGAGAGGACCCCATCCAGTATGGTTAATGCTTGGCACATGAATACCCATCTGTTGTAGAAAGGAATAACACAATGAACAAGAGTCCCCCCACCCTGCCACTTTCTTCCTTGTCCAAGCTCATGTATCTATCATAACTTGATGCAATATACCCGTATTCGCAGGCATTAGAAAAAGACCCACCATATTAAAGTTTTGTTAATCACTGGAGTGGTTGAGGCCTAGAAGATCACAAAGCTTGGATCTATATGCCTATTATAACCATTTATATGAGTTGTTGAGATCCCAATTTCTAAAACCCAGTCTTTACTCTTTATATATATAGGAGCAACCAGCAATGTCTTATCAAACTCTCCTTATTCCCATTTCTATGTGTCTTGGGATTTTATAATGCAGCTTGCTGGCAGGCTCCAAAGCTGTGGTACCAAACATCTCTCTCCCTCAATAAATTTGTTTTTGAACCCCCTTTTCTTTGTTTTTGGGAAAAAAGAAACATTTATCACTTTTCCTCCTAATCATATTCTGCAATTGATTATCTTCCTTTAAGACCCTGTTCTTGACAAGTAAAAAATTGCTTTCCTAAAAAAGGAGCTTCAAATTGTTTATAAAGAAAAAAAAAAGAAAGAGAAAAAGGTTCAGTCAAAGCGCAAACAACAGGGCACTACAAACAAATGGCCCATGCTGCAGAAGATTAAATAATTCCTCTTTTTTTTATTTGTATTGATTTGTATCTTTTGTCCTCTTAGTTGTTTACTTGCTAAGCCTTTTGTCATTTAGAATATGTCATGAGTTATCATCAAAATTGATTCCAGACTTGCACTAGTTTTTTTTTTTCCCACTCGGAAGAAGCACAACTTTCTTCCCAAAACATTTCTTTCATTTTTTTAAACTCTGCTCAATTTTTCTTCCCAAGACAATTTTTTTTCCTCTAACTTAACAAAAGGTTTCAAATTAACTAAATTTCTCCACGTTCCTGTAGTGTTTATTTTTTTGTTGAATAGAAAGAATTAAAAAAAAAAATTGTTAAGTTAAAAGTAACTTATTGATATCAACCAATATAACTAAAATAAACTTGTTATTAATAAGTTCAATTTAATTATATTGATTAATATTAAGAGGTTATATTTAACTGAATATAAAAAATCAAATATTTTAATTTTTTTCATTCAACCAAAAAACAAACACCACCTTAATTTTGTTATATTTCTTTTTCTAAATAAAGAAACAATTTTCATCCATAATGTGCTTTTATCCGAGCTTCAAAGTAGAAATTTTAATATTTGAATGTATTAACCGGAGTAAATACGATCAAATATGAAACAATTTAATTTTAAGTGATATATAATGTTTATTAAATCAATTTAATCACTTAATATAATTAATAATTTAATTCATTAAGTATACATAAAATGACTTTCCATGGAAGTCAAAATAATTCATAATATTCTAATTTCTGGTTTTCAAATCAAAAAATTGTTTGGTCATGTGATTTAAGAATATTTTTTTGCTTTAAAAACAAAAAATTACTTATAAAAATTCATAGCACTCTGTGATTGTTGTTATTTATTTTCAGTTTTTAAAAATGAAGTGAAATGAAAAACGGTTTTTAAGAAATAAGTAGAAGTTGTTTTCACTAATTTTGAAATAAAAAACTTTGAGAAATTTATGAAAATATATATAAAAAAAAAAAACAAATTAAGTATGATATCTTTCTTTTTCTCTCCACGATCCAATACCTATATTAAAAATCTTTAAATACCATCTCCCTTTGAATTATACCTATTTTTCTTAATTTCTTTTAATTTTTCTAAAAATTTTTGTTAAGCAAATAAATTCCAAATAAAACTATACTTGATACATAAAATTTATTAATATTTTAAAATAATTTGATACTTAAAAAATAATTTAATTAGTAGTAGAAAGTTATAGAACTCAATAACATTAGAAAATCATAAACTCATTCAAAATTACTTGGTTAATTTCTTCTTTATATATAATCATAATTTTACAAAATTTTAAATTTCAAATCAAATAAGACTTAATGTTTTAAATTCATTAACTAGTTTAATAATTTTTAAAAATAACTTAAAACTCAAATAGTAATCCAATTAATATAAAAAATTTGTTGACAAAAATTGATTTAGAATAACTCTATTATTTCTCTTCTACTTAGAATTATATTTTTGTGTTTCATTAGACGAATGAATTCAAAATTAATCAAGACTAAATGTGTTACATTCATTAATAAGTCTAATAATTTTTAAATAATTTGAAACTCAAACAATAACTCAATTAATACCAAGGATTTATGGATAAACATCATTCCACAATAATTCTATTATTTCTTTTCTACACATAATTATATTTTTATTTTTCCCACAATATAAATGAACTTCAAATGAAGTAACATTTTATATTGAATTTAATGATGAGTTTAATAATTTTTAAAAATAGTTCAAAACTCAAAAATAGATTTAATCACAACAAAAAATAATAGATTAAAATTGATACATAATGAATCATGATTTTGCTCTTTCTCTTATACATACAATTATATTTTTTGGATTTTCAAAATAAGTAAATAAATTTGAAATTAAGTGAGATATAATTAATAATTTAAATTATTTAATAAATTTATAATTTTTAAGAATAGTTTAGAATTCAAAAAACTAATGTAATTAATTTCAAATTAAATGAAACCATTTTAGAATATTATGTTCATAATAAAAGTAGTAGATGTGTGCATGTAATAGAAAACTTGACTCATCTATATATTAAAAAATTAAACTTTATTTGTTTTTAAATTGATTTTAATTAAAATGTTTTAAGAAATTATTATGTTTAAATTACTATTATTATTATTTATTTTAATAAAAAAAATCAATCATTCTTTTATGGAGATGTTAATATTCATATTTTTATAACATATGCTATATAATTTTTTTATGAAAAACATATTTATGATTTATTTTAGTATTACTATTCATATTTTACTTAAAAAAACTATTTATTTTTAATTACAAAACTATTTTCATATTTAATAAGACTACAATTATATTTAATTTGTTAGACATAGGTTTGGTTAATCTCGTGTTTTCATGATAACGAAATAAGTTTGGATCTAAAGATCATATATAAATATGATAGACAAAAATATCTCGTTGAAACTATCAAGAAAAAGAAATACAAAGTAAAAAATAAAAAATAAAAAAAATCAAGTAAAATTAGGAAAAGGTTTATCAAGTTTATCATTAAGATATTTTACATAAGACGATAAACATTCAATGAAAATTGCATGTTCTTATTAAAGGACCAAAACATTCATCTATAAGTTTTACATTAGTTTTATTAAGGAATCATGAAAATTATAAATCATGAATAATGCCAGAATGTTGATATAAAAACAATTGACCAAAATATAAAGTATTGTCATTGATGACATTGAGAAGGTTAAAATACAACATTGTAATACAAAGAATGAAAGATCCATTGATTAAAATACTGAAGAAAATATAACCATGTTTACATGAGGGGAAGAATATTGATATGAATATATTGCACTCTTTTTTCCCTTCATTTGGGCTATGTCTTGCTGGGTTTTATTAGTAAGGTTTCTAATAAGACAATCATAATGATAAAATTATTTTAAGAATAATGTTCTTTTGCCTTTTGTATATTTTTTTCCATCGGGTTTTTTCTAATAAGGTTTTTGGAGGTATTGGGCTTAATTGGTGTCCAACCCACAGATTCGCCCCCGTTCTTGGAGGTATTAGGCTTAATTGGTGGCTAACCCACAGGGTCGATACCCTCCTTAGAACCAAAGCCTTCGTCGAAAGGGTAACCAGAATCACGTGATCTAGATAGATCTCCCTAGACACGATGGTTCCTGGAACCAAGTTAGTAAGCCTCTAACCAAAAACTAATAGCATCACCTCACCAAATCAAATCTTCTCAGGGCAATAGAGCTTGCTCAAGAGACAACCACCATGGGTCACCCACCGGGGTAGGATGCCCAAAAAATCAAAGCCTGGATCACCTAGGGCCCCTACTAGTTGATTCAGGGAAGCTGAACATATGTGGTCCCGCCTTACACCTTGACTCATGTGGTATAGACACCAAGGGCTACAACAAGACTGATTCAAGGAACAAGGGGTAGCAACAAGACGGGTATGAGGAATAAGGGGCTACAATAAGATTGATACAAAAAGTAGGTCTCAAAGCAAAACTCTAATCGATCTTGTTAGCAGTAAATACTAGAAGGGTCAACCATGCATCTCTTGACATGGGTTCCGTCCACTCAACCATGGACACCATGCAACCTTTGACGTCTGCCCTCTGACATACCACTCCCCCAAGAGAAAGCTGACGTACTCGACCAATTGGGTGATGGCTTGAAAGTCATATAAAATAAGAAGAAGAATAAGAGAAAAGGCAGGTTTTGTCTAAGGCAGAAAAACAAAGACATGTATCAAAAGAGAAGGTTGCACTTATAGGTAGTCTAGCGCCCCAAATAGTCATCGGATCCTCGTATCCAAAAAGGTTGTGCACCAATAGTTTTAACAATGCATATTCTTATAATCATCAAAAGCAAAGTATAACAAATTATGAGAATTTGTTATATCTCTTCCCAACTCTCAATAAAAGGGGAAAACTTGCTAATGAAAATATATTTTATTTTTCTTTGAGCATTCCAATTTATTACTTTCTTGTTTATTCTTCTATTTTTTTTTTTACAACATAACTAATATTATATTAATTAAATTCACAATGTTTTTACATAATCAAAATAAAAATAAAAAATTATTTTTTAAAACAACTTATTCAAATAAGTTTTTGGTTTTTTATTTTTTATAACTATTTTTAAAAACAAATTCCTAAGCACCCTTATTTTTATAGAATACCAAGAACTGTTTTTTGTTAACTTAAATTTATTTATTTTTAAAACAAGTACAAAAAACACATGGCGAAAAGAGCCCTTACTTATTTTACTTGTTTTGAATCTCAAATCTCATTTAGTCTCTTTTTTCATACATAGTGAAAGTGATGTCCATGATCCCACATTGACATTTATTTTTTTAAGTAAATATTTGAGTTTTTTATGTTTCTATAAGACATTTAATGCAGATGTTTAACAAAAATTAATATCAATAAAGGCAAATATTTATGAAAATTAATGATAATAGATATTAATTAAAGTTAATGATAATAAATATGTCAATGATTTAATAAAAGGAAGTTAATTTTATTAAGTAATCTTAATAGTTAAAATTAAAATTAAATAATAAATAATAAATTTTAAACTAATAATTTAATTTAAAATTAAGTTATTAAATAATGAATATTAAATTTTTATCAAGCCTCAGAATTTTTTCTTACTATCATGCAAGTTTGAAAAAGATGCAGGGAGGATAGACTGCAAGGGGAATGAAAGCGGGGGTGGGGCAGATTAGAGGGGAAGGGAGGGATGAAGAGGAAGGAGAGTGACCCAATGGTGAGAATGGGGTATAGTGAGTGTGCATAGGGTCTTTGAATTTATTTGGCATTTTCTTGTCACATGGTGGGGCTGATATGACTTCTTCATTATCTTACCCTATATCCACTTTTCATTTAACATTATGTGCATGTACGCACACCACCTACGTGGCTACGACCATGAGGCAGCACAACAGCAACAAAAAGAAGGTACAGTAGAGCCTAAGCCGTTAGGGCCTCATGTGGCGCGGAAGCTTACCAATCCACCTTGGGTATCAGAAAAATGAGGCATAGAGGGGAGAAAAATAAATATATAAATTATTTATTAATGTATCTGACAGCATTAATTTGTTTGGACTTTGGATCCCTCCTTCATCCGGCCTGGTCGGAGTTGGACAGACATGCATGCTCCCACTCACTTAATTACTTCTTCATATCAGCAATATTTAAGAAGTTAAAAAAAAAAAAACCAAATATAAATTGTTAATCTAATTTTCACAAGAATTCAGCAAATGATGGAAACCAAATTTTGTTTTTTCAAATTCAGTCAATGATATGTTAAATTAAATTAAAATTTTATTAAAGAGAAAAATATTTAACCCCTAATAAGTTGTTAATATAATTTGAATCCATTATTATCTCGTTTTATAATGAAAGGTTTTTAATCGTATAAATATTATCTATTTTATAATTAAATAACTCTTATAATTTTAGAATGCATTATATATTTATATGTATGAAAAGGGGTTAATAAGAAAATATCTTATTATTCTTAAGTGACTAAATAATATAATAAATTTGATATAAAAATCATCTGATCAACACCATGTGTATGGGTAAATAATATGATAATTTAAATTTTTTATTTTAATTAAATTATGAATCTAATATTAAGTCGGGGCTCTAAAATACTTTTCATATATGAAGTGTAATCAATAAAATAATGAAAATCAATACTCTAAAACACTTTAGAGTTTAGACCGTGGGTTTGACAATAAATTTATTTTATTTTTCCTCACATGTTGTACATGCTGAACAACAAAAGCCATTTTAAGAACTCGTAGCCTTGAAGTAATAAAGTCAACCCGTGAGTCTATCGTACTAATGTCTTTCTTTCTTTTTATTTTTATTTTTTGTGGTAGCTGGGGGATATGTGGCACGTGATTGCAATTTGCAAGTTACAACCCGTGACTCCTACCCCATTGGCGATTCACCCCTTGGAGCCCATACGAGTTTCATCATTATAAATTATTTTATTTTATTGTCCCTGTCACCCTCTTTGTTTATCTTGGCTTACACAGGGAAAAACCACATTTTCTAATTTTTAGGAAGCCTCTATATTTATTTTAATTTTTTTTTTATAAATTTGGCCTTTTGAGTTTGATGTGAAAAATAATGTTTTTATTTTTTATTTTTAATAATATGAGGTGCTATAACAACGAGCACCAGATAAATTTAAAGTGTCATCAATTATAATTTTCAAATCAGGAACCTTTGAATCGTTAATATGAAAAATAACTTAATATTAGACATAAAACATTTTTAGAATTTTTTTTTTTCCCAGTTTTAGTTTCTCAAATATTAAGTTCAAAAAATAGATCCAAATTAATATTTTCAATTTCCTTTTTAAGGAAGTGAAAACCATTTTCTTAAAATTGAAAACAAGGAAGAAAATAAAATCATAAAACTCACAATATAAAAAAACAAATATTACAAATATAATATGAATAAAATGTTACTTACTATATATTTGAAATAAAATATTATTTTTAAAATATTTAAAACTAATTCATTTTTAATATATTAATTATAAGCATATTAAAATATTTTACTACAATATTTTAAAATAAAATATATAACAAAAATAATAAAAAATAGATGTAATAATAATAAAGTTCACATATAAAATATATTATTTATTTTGTTATTATTTTCAATAACTAAAGCCGTAGTGAAAGTGATATGTTGACATCTTATAAAATTAATATTTACAAAAAAAAAACGTTTTTAAAAAAATATGCTAACAAAATAGTGTTTTGAAAAACATAAAACATGGGCATGGACTCATCCATGGTGGATGCATTTTAGAGACGGGTTGGGTCGGGGTGAGATGGCAAGTTGGCATTATGGGGTTGATTGAGGGAAGAGAAGGACATTATGTGGACAAAAGTCAACATGCAATCAGGGGGAGGCATGAGGATCAATCAAAACCAGTTGCTTCATTTAAAAGCGAAGAAATAGAAGTAAAACTTGAATCCTACACTTCCTATTGCTTTAAATGTGAAGCAAACCACTTCATTTTTCCACTCCGTTCCTCTCGACTTGTTCTTGGCAGTTTTGCAAACACGAGGAGAAATGGAGGGTTAAAGGTTGGCGGTGGCCCTGGTGGGTGAATATGGAAAATGGGACTCATTATTCGCTACTGGGTTAATTGGGCCGATGGATCGAGTGGGTGACAGGGGGCGAGTGTGCATAGGTTTTGCTAATGTTCACTTTAGACTAGTGCTATGGACTCTATCTCCATGGCCCACTTCTCTCTCTCTCTCTCTGTCTCCAATATCATTAGAATAATATTTATTTTTCCTGCCATGCCCGAATCATAAACGCAAGCTGATCTCTAATGATTAAAAGGAAAATACATGAGAAACAGAACACACGAAGAATAATTAAAAAGAGAAGGGGGATGTCAATTCCTGTGAATTATTTAGGGCCCCACGAAAATATTATATGTAGGGTCCGCCGCTATAATTAGGATTAATTTTTTTTGAGTGCTACTACTGGATGTAAATACACTTAATTATTATTGGTGTCAAATTTGTAAATTAACATTCTTATAAATTTATTTTTTTAGAGATTTCAAATAAAAATATTTTAAATAGAAATTATTAATAATCCTTTAAAAATTAAAATTTATATATAAAGTATATTTATACGAGGATGAAATTTGAAACTTGAGATGATTTAATGTATTTACTATTTACTCAAAACCTAAAACACTCTCGATAAAATTTAACCCCTATAACTTCGAATTGTCATTAACCAAAAAAAATTGAGTAGCAAGTCCATTTCATAGGTGAGACACCAGTTCCCTCTTTTCTCAATAATTTTTATATACAATCTAGAGTTTAAACATAATATCAAAACCCGTATATATTTCATTGGGCCGAGTTGAGCCTATGTCATCTGCTTTTAACAAATTTGTGGACCTTGCAAGCCCAGACTGGCCCAAGTGGTAACCTGGGCTTATTTTGAAACTGCTTTGAAAAATGATTTTTTTTTTTTGATAGAAAACAATTTTCTAATAACTTATTCCAAAAGTAGAGTGTTTTTTTATTTTTACTTTATTTTTGGTTGTTTAGAAGAATAATCGTACAATAAAAAAAATTAAAAATAAAACTCTACAACTAAAAGTTATTTTTTAAAAAATATTTAAAAATACAAAAATCAAATTAAAACATTCCAAATTCTTAAATAGAATTTTATTTTAAAAACATTAAAAAAATTATTTTTGAAAAGTGTTTCTAAAAACATTTTTAAGCAAATCTTTAAGTTCCCGACCATGATGGTTTCTCCTTCAAAAGCTTGGGAAGGTGGCGAGAAAGAAGATAAAAAATAAAAAATAATTTCAAGCCTAATATCTTTTCTTTTTTACGTTTTGTAATGTTATTCCTGTTTCACAATAAAAACAAATAAAAAATTTTAAAATGTAAAATTATTGAAATAATTTTTATTATGTTCCATACTTTTTATATTTTTTGCTTTTGCTAACAATTTTAATAATCAAAATAGAGCCTTAGAAATATTGAAAACGAATCAAATAATTAAAGACTTGGGTGTATATATAGCATTATTTTTGGTCTTTATCTGCCAAACGACAACTCACAAGATGCTTGAAACCGCCTAGGAATTCTTAAAGCTTTGATAACTAACTAATTTGAGTCAAACTATATACTCTCATGATATATAAACAATAAAATTTATGCGATCATTCAATTTAACTTGAATTAATACTAAGATCTTAATAATGATGTTAATATTCACTTTGAGCTTAATTTTAGAGCAAAAAGAGGAAAAAAAAAATGGAAAGGGAAATTAGGATAGAGTCCTTAAAAATGGTATAATAGATTTGAATTTATTATTTATAATAAAATTCAGATTTCCCATTTTTATTTATTCTATCATGTGCATTATATCTTATGAGTATTATGACTTGACATATTTTGTATTGTAAATGACTTAAATTCATTAGGAGTTACACAGAAAGTAAATAGATTTGTTTATAATGTAGGGAAAACCTAAATTAATTATTTCCCTCTATACCTAGGACCAATTAGGGTGCATGCAACTTTTTTAGGGCTTCTAGATCCTAGCAAAGAAAGCTCTAAGAAAGTTTAGTATTTTACTTGATTTTTGAATGTTCCTAGATCAATTCTACTTGATAAAGATGTGCCCAAAACAAAATGAATCTCGTAAACATAATAACCTTCCACTGGATTGCTTTTTTCTAGATCCTAATATGGATGGGTGGAATCCTCAAAGAGTGTTGTTGGCTAGGGTTCTCCTTTCTCTAGAGAATGGAAGATTATGACAAAAGTTTGAAACCTTAACCCTAAAGGGGTTTATATAGACTTCACATGGGCTTAAGTGATTTGACCTCATCTTAGGCTTGGGCACTCAAACTAGCTTAGTTGGATCTTAATTGATTAATTAATCATTTTGAGTTCTAATCGATCAATTAGCTTAGTTTAGAAAGATCAATCACAAACTCTTATGCAACCTTATGTATTTACCAAAATAAATTTATACGAACAAGTGGATAAAGATACAACCAAACCTCATAAATTATGTCACCATGGAAACTAAGCTTAATTAAAACTACTAGGATCCATAGGAAAATATTGGCCCCTTTAGAAGTTAATGTTAAAGTTGACTTAACATCTTACTACAGAAAGTCAACTACACTTCAATATCTTATGTATATTACAATGAGATATAAGAGCTTGAATCTACGACCTATAATCCACTGCATACAGACTCCTTATGAATTCACGTTCATATCAACTTCTCAAGATTACTTCTCCAATCATTAAGTTATAGATGCTTCTATTATATGATCAATTGACATACTCTAAATCATAAAGAGTATATATCAAATTCTACTAAATGAATTACTGGACTATAGATTTCATTATCATATGTCCTTAGATCACCTGAGGGTACACATTGTCTTAATCCATGAGATATCATGATGCCTTTATGATACATTTCCGATCGATAACCTAACCCTCTGACTTAGGCTTGAGTTTTCAAAGATATGTTTTTCCAAATAAGGAGTTACCTTTAGGGTTTTATTCTTTATTTTGTTTTCCCTTAAAAAAAATAAAATAAAATAATTAACAACATTTAAAATAAAAAAAAATCATTTTTTCACTAAAAAACAAGTCTTATCATCAAGTGGAGACACATGAAAAATGCGGGTCCATACTTTTGTTCAAATGTATTTTGTGCTAGGTTCTAATTTCAATTTCAACTCCTTAAAAAGGGGTCCCAAAATAATATTAAAGTCTCAACTTTCTTTGGTCAATTTTGAAACCAATTCTTTATCCTTATTTATCTAGCTTAATCTAAGCTCCTTGAGTGTAAAAACTAATTAATTATAAAACCTACAATGCTTAACAAAAATCACATATTGGTATGTATAATCAAAATGAGACCTAAAAAAAAAGTGAAGGTTTTTTACCTAAAGGTTTCTTTGAGATTTCCATAGTAGGCCAAGTCAACCTCATCATTCATGGAATGCACATCTTCCAATTGCTCATCAATTGGATGTTTCCACATAATGAGTAGTTGAGTGATGGGTTTGGAATAGGGAAGCAATCTACCAAATTTCTTCTTCACGTGTAGGATATGTCTTTGAAACCCTTAAAGGTCACTGTCGGAAGGTCTATGTATTAACCCTTGAACATGTGGTAGAGAAGTTTCAATCGTGTGCGCTTTTTGATGTATCCTAACCTAAGAAGGTAAAAATTGTTTTCCAAGGCCATGTCTCCCATTCAGTAAGGTTCTGGTAGATTATAACTCATGATGGCATGAGACTTGTGGATCTCCCTTGCAATTCTTTATCATCAGTCACTCAGGATACTCGACTATTGATAAGAATCTAACACTAAGTTGCTTTTAAATCTCCTCTTTCACTTATAAACTCCAGTGAGGATTCAACAGCCTTAAATTCCGCTTAATTGATTTGACATGAGGCAAAAGTGGTTAGTGATGCTAAACTATGGAGGGATCAAGGTTTGACATGTCCTTGTAAGACCATAGAAAAACATTTAAGTATGATATAAGCAACTGAATGTGCTTATCTCTCTCATATGTAAACAAGGAACTTTCTAGGCTAATTTTTTATGCCAAGGTCAAAATTTTTAACATCCCTTGGAATAGGTGGAACGCCATGATATGTGGGCTCGAATCAAAATTAGAAGAGTCCTAATCATGATGCTTAGACTCATCATCTATATCAAACACATGTGATGTGGGTGAATGGGATGTGCATAAAGAAACATCATCACAAGATCTAGACACATATCGAAAAATACTCATATCAGTAGATGTAAAAGTGGGCACATGTCACTAAGTATAGAAGTGGTCTGGAAATGAAATTGGAATGTATCTCACTAGAAGTAAGCATATTGCTCATTTGTTAAAATGGTTGGACATGGAAATTGTGAAGCCTTGTTCTACACTAGTCATTATAGGAAAGTCCCTCTTAGCATCTTATGGGGTAACAATGAGTATTTATAGAAGTGCAATTGGTGCATTATAATACTTACTCACAAACTTGATATAACTTACATTATGAACAAATTAAGTTAATACTAACAACAATTAACCTTTTCACACTAGCAAGTGGTAATACAAGTGCTTATGTACTTGAAAGGCTTAATTACTCAAGGGTTGCATATCAAACCAAGTCAAAGATTGGAATTAACTTGTTATTCAGATGCAAACTCATATTGTTGGATTGATGATAGGATGCCTATAGTAGGTTACTGTGTTTATTTCAATGATTCTTTAGTGTCTTGGTCTTCTAAAAAGCAACATGTGGTTGCTAGATCAAGTATTGAATTAGAGTATAGAGCCCTTGTGCAAGTTCCTATTGAATTGGCTAGGATATAGTCTCATCTTCAAGAACTAGATGTTGATTTACCCTTTTGCTTAATCATTTGGTGTGATAATCAAAGTGCAAGTTTCTCTAGTTGCTAACCCAATTCATTATGCCTAGACAAAAACACATTGAGTTTAGACATCCATTTTGTGAGAGAGAAAGTATTGGAAAAAACTTGGAAATTCGTTAGCTTCCTTCTTGTGACCAAATAGTTGATGGATTAATCAAAGTTTGGCCTCAACATGTTTTTATTTTCTCACAAGCAAACTTGGTGTGGTTACACCATCCTCGAGTTTGAAGGGGGATGTTATATTAAGCATAAGGAGGGTGCTCATTATTTTCTTTGGCCTAGCTCTATCATGTGGTCACACAGTACATGACCTTGGCAACAAATTCTACAGGTGTGGAAATACTTTGGCCTTTTACTATACTATCTCCCTTGTCTTTTTAGAATTTTTAGATGTTGGGTTGATTTTACTATAATCAATTTCCTTCTATATGTATGGCTTGCTCCACCTCCGGGGACGAGGTGCTTTTTTATTTATCTAACGAACATTGGAATGATTTTTCTTCTTTTTAAATAACATTCTATTTTCTCTTTATGATAATGTTTTCCTTTTAAAATTGTTACATCCAAGATAAGGAGGGTGCCTTCATAACTACACGCCATGACTCGGATAAAAAACACATTCAAGATTGTGAAGGGGACAATTGTGTTTTGGACCTAGTTGGGCTCAAAAATTAAGATTTAACCCATAAAAATTTTATAATTGATGCAAAGCATATAAAATGTGAAGAGACCAATATACTCTTCAAAACTATTTTGAGTATTTTCTACCATAATATTTGACAAACTTTTTGATAATTATTCTGAAAATTTATTATTTTTAGAAAACAATTTTTTTTAAAATATATTCTAAAAATATATCATTTTAAAAAAATAATTTTGACATATTTTTAGTTATTTTTTACATACATAATTTTAAAAATATATGTTTTGGACCTAGTTGGGCTCAAAAATTAAGATTTAACCCATAAAAATTTTATAATTGATGCAAAGCATATAAAATGTGAAGAGACCAATATACTCTTCAAAACTATTTTGAGTATTTTCTACCATAATATTTGACAAACTTTTTGATAATTATTCTGAAAATTTATTATTTTTAGAAAACAATTTTTTTTAAAATATATTCTAAAAATATATCATTTAAAAAAAATAATTTTGACATATTTTTAGTTATTTTTTACATACATAATTTTAAAAATATATATTTTCCAAAATGTTTGATTTTTAAATAATAATAATAATAATTTATTTTTATTGTTTTAGAAAATGGTGTATTTTTTTTCCAAATCACTAAATTAAATTAAATTTTATTAATGTTTACAAAAAGAATAAAATTTAAATTAATGTTTTTTTATTTTTTATTTTTTTATAATCAATAAAAATTATTTTTGGAAAGATAAAAAATTTATATCATTTTTAATTTTCACATTCTCTTTTAGGTATTGAATTTAAACAGTGAATTTATATGTAGCAAAACTTTGTTCCAACTAGTCCAAAACATAATCCTCGCAGATTTCAGGCCGCAAATCCACGGAAGAAAAACTAGGGTTTATTATGCTTACAACCTTCACTTTCTTTGGGGCCTGAAATTTGCATCTGCCAGCTTTAATTTTCCACGACAGCTGCTTTTACGGTCTAGTGATGGAGGGAAGTTGTTTGCAATTCCAAAACCCAATCCGTGATGCCATCTCTAGAATCAGATTCGCCCCACAATCTAATAACCTTCTCATCTCCTCTTGGGACTGCGTAAGGGTTTATTTCATATATGTCTTCAGGTTTTTCCCAACTTTTCTCTCTCCTTCTTAGCTAAATGTAATAAGTCGTATGCAGAGTCTTCGATTATATGACGTGGATGGCTGGGTGCTTAGATTAGAAGCTCCCACGGACTCTGCGCTGCTTGATTGTTGTTTCCAGAATGGGTCCATAGCCTTTAGTGCTGGTTCTGATTGTTATGTTAGAAGGTTTGTCGTTTGATTTCAATTTCATGCTTGTTCTATGCATTTAAGTGACCTCATGCTTGTTCTGATTGTTATACCAAAATGAGTTAATTTGCTTTTTGAAGTTGTTTTAAGTTGGGTTTTACCTGTTCTATTGGTGCCCTGAATTTTACCTGCTATTCTGATGAATGGCTGAATTCTTTATGCTGAAAAGTTGGTAATTTGTCTGGATATATTATTATTGACCATGTTAGAGTTTAACGACCAAGTTCAGGATGGATTTATGTGGTTCCTCTATGTCTAAGACACTAAAATAGAAAATATTAGTAACTTCTATATAAAACACAAAAAATCTGAGGCTTATACTAAAATGATGATGATTTTTAAAATATTGAGCAGTTAAAAAATCTTTACTACCTCAAAATTAAAAATTTTGTAAGTAATTTCTAAGGATGTACAATAAAAGCTTATACTTTGCTTTTTTAAATAAGGGTTTCTACTTTTTTTTTCTATATAAAAGTTATTATTACATTTTCTTTTAAAAATAAAAAAACAAGTATATCCAAATGAGACCTAAATGATTGTTCAGTTGATACTATTTTATAGGAGATATTTTGTTAGCTCTCTACTATTTTATAGACATTTATTCTATTTTAACTCTTCATGAAGATTTTTCATGAAGTAAATCCTAATTAGTTTCCATAATACTCTTAGTAACTATAAGAATCTTATATTTATTATTCTTCTAAAAAAATTAAATCAAAATAGACCCATGTGTGAATGAGGTCAACAACCTCTCCAAGTTGTATGTAACAACTTGTTATAAGTGCTAATGGTTGAGGACTGGGGCTAATTGGACATGGCTGGGCATATTAGTAGCAACTTGAGGTTAGGCAAGACTAATTCAACTAGCTCAACTACAATTCAAAAGAAGGTATCAATTAGCAAATTGGATTTGTTGGCTTGAGCAATCCTTTGGATTCCATATTCTTCAATGGAGGAATAGTTTCCATTAGTTGCTTACCACTAGGAAGGTGAGACTCAGCTATTGTATCGGATGTTAAAGGAAGATAATGGGTTCATTATGTGGATGTATTTAATTAGGCCTTAGATGCTAGATATGAACCTACCTGTTATGTAGCAACCCAACCAAGTGTAAACAAATTGGTAAAATTTGTAAATATTAGAGTTGTTTTGAGATGTTGAGTAGGGAAATTGTTCATAATTGGTGGGTTGCTTTGTCAATGGCCTTGAGAAGAGCACTTGAGCTGGAGGTCTAAGCCTTTTGGCCCATTAATTTTTGAGTTGCCATTGGGACAGCCTGTCTTAACAAAGCTATGGATCAATCTCAACATGGTTCAAGTAGAAGTAAAGGCACCCTTGTCTCCCCTTTGGTTAAACTTCTGGCATTAAGTATGTCTATTCTTAAGTTTGGGTCTTGTCAAACTTTGTTCAAACTTCATGTTGTGCCCATAGAAGATGAAAGTGAAAATGATGGATGTATGACAACTAATATGCACATAAAAATGGTGAAGAAACTTTGAAAATTTCAATGCATATTATATTTAGAGTCCATGCTAAAAAATGGAGAGCATCAAGTAATTACCATTTTGATGGATTTAGTCAGGAGCTGCAAGGATAGCCATAAATTTTTAAAAAAGTGGCATTGCAAACTGAAAGTGAGGTATAACAAGTGGAGATGTCATACCTTGAACTTCAAACCCATGAATCAACTCTTATAACTCAAATTCAAGTCACAATGTCGAAACTTGAGACAAACTTTCAACATAGTATAATTTGTTAATAGGACAGAGAAAGGGTGAAATTTAGGTAGGATTCCCCTTTTAAATGCTTCCACCAGGGTCTAAAATTAGAAGAGAACCTATAACAATTTGATCACTTTTGTAACTTAAGAGCCTGTTTAAATTTTAATTCATGTGGTTAATTACTAGACACTAAAAAGTATAGTAATCATTACAGAATTACAATGAAACAAGGCCCATAGTCAACAGTTTATGGTGGTGAGCCACTAAGTATGCATCTCAAAACTTCAAAGAAATACATCCTTGTATATTAAAAACAGAATCAAGTCAGGAATATCCTTAAACATCTATTTTTGTGTTTTTTCTCAGATGTGTCTATAAAACGTTTGAAACGTAGGAAGTCAGCTCATGGCTCAGTACAATTTATAAACTCACAGCATGCAAAGCAAAGGTAAATACTAAGTACAACTCGCAGACAAGAGGTCTTAAGCCTCATTGTGAAAATAATCTAATTGTTTCAGTGCCAGTGCATGTCATGCGTTATGTGATTAATTTAATAAGCCAACTGGAGACCAACTGCCATAGCACATGATATATCTCTCCACCTCTCTTGGCAACCACAACCTAGTGATGACCAAAGTTTTTAAAGGCAAAAGCGTAAGACGAGGCGTTTTTGTGTTCGTGAGGCGAGACGTAAGCCTCGAGGCATTGAGGCGTAAGCTTTTTGAGCCTCACATTATATAATTAATTAATATTTTAAAGTATATAAAATAAAAAAGCATAAATAAAAACATGAGAACAATTCATTAGAATCATAAAAAAAAGCATACTAGTTCACTTTCACAAAAAACCATAACAAAGTCATAAAATAGATTCTAGATTCAACTATACTAATAGTTTCAAACTTTAACAAAAAGCCATAACTAAGTCATGAAATAGAAAATAGAGTCAACCATAATAATAGTTCTAAACTTTTACAAAAAATCCATAACTAAGTCATGAAATAACAACTAGAGTAAATTGTTTCAACTTAAATCCTCCTCTCCAAGGTCATCATCATCCTCATCCAATGTATCAATGGTAGGAAAATGTGCACTATCATGTATTCCCATTTCATATAAATCTTCATCTTCATTAATTGGTGTCAAATTCAATTCCTTCTCTTTGCCTTTGCCTCCACTTATACCTAGCATAAAGTATTAATTAGGTGTAAATATTATAAGTTTTTTTTTATTAAATTTAATCAAATTTATGACTTCAATTTTCGAGTATTTACTTGGTACTTCATTATGTTTCCTTTTGTAGGAATGTGAAGAAATCATGTGATCCGATGATGCTTGAGTCTCTTGGGAGTTGGATGACACAACTCTAATAGCATCAACACTAAATAACTCATTATCTTGAAGCCAACAAAGATCAAGGGGGAGGAGTGGATCTTCTTTCTCCGCAATCCATTCATCATCCGAATCAATCTCCTCTACCAAAATCGGATCAACATTTTGTTTCCTTTGTAGACTTCGTTCTCTCAATCTAGTGTTGTACCTTACATACACTAGAGCATTCAACCTTTGATGTTCAAGTCTAATTTTTTTTTTTTTTTTTTTTTTATGGATCTACAAATAATAAAGGAAACAAATTTATGTGTTAAAATGAAATAAAGTTCTCTAACATTGAAATAGAAATATATGTATAAAAATTTACAAAAATAGAAGCATTAACGATTCAAATGTGCTCCAATTTCTTTCACACTACAAGTAAGGCTAAGGACTCGAATAACAAACTTTTGCAACTTCGGTGTTGAACCCCCAAAACGCATCCACCAACTTGTAGGACTTCTTAATGTTCGAGAATCAATTGCAATACGACTCCCAAATTCACCCATTGCTTGGTCATATGAGTCCAACTGAATGTCAACTTTTAAACGTTCTTGATAATCCAACATCCTATCCATGCATTCAAATAATCCCTTCCTCACCTCATCAACATATGAAAACTTATCTCCATACTGCAATTGAGGATTAAGATAATAACCTGTTGCATGTAAAGGGTGATGAAGTTGTGGAGTCCATCTTGCATCAATTTTTCTCCAAATTGGACCATATTTTCTCTCCACGCCCCGACAATTAAATGCAATCTTCTCCTTAGCCGAATCCATCAACTCATAAATATAACCCATGACTGGTCTTTCCTCTGAATCAACCTCTCTTAAGACACTAACTAAAGGAACAGTGGTCTTTATGCAAAAAGCAACATGAGGCCAAAAATTTGGATCGAACAATACTGTACTTCGAGTTTTCACACCTTCTACCTGTTTAGCCCATGTGCTTGAACACCATTTTTCTGAGGAGAACATTGCTATAAGAGCTTGCTTTTGCTTATAAAGACTTTGGAAAGTAAGAAATGCAGTAGCAAACCGTGTAATTGCTGGACGAAGAGGTTCATGATTTTTTGTAAATGTTCTCATCAAGCTAAGAACCCAAGTATGCCCATATATAAACTTCATTACTCGCCTAGCTCGAGAAAATGTAGTAGCATGAACATTTAGCTTTCCAATATCCTCTAACATCAAATCAATGCAATGAGCAGCACAAGGAGTCCATCACAATCTTCTCCTTTTTTCCATAAGCCTCATTCCAACATTCACATAATTAGAGGCATTATCAATGATGACTTGCACAACATTCTTCTCTCCAATTTCTTCAACCACCTTATCAAGATATTTGAACATCAATTCCCCATTTTTTATTGTATCAGAAGCATCGATTGATTTCATAAACCAAGTGCCAGTAGGACTATTCACCAAAAAATTGATAAGACACCTACTTTTTCCATTTGTCCAACCATCTGACATAATTGAACATCCATATTGTTTCCAAGCTTTTTTGTGATCTTCCATAATGATACTTAGGTCATTCACCTCTTCTTTAAGAATCCATGTCCTCAATTTGTGCATAGATGGAGGCTTAAACCCGAGCCCAAAATTTGCAACAACATCTATCATAGGAAACCAATAAGGATCATTCACAGTGCTGAATGAGAGACCTTTTGAATACATAAACCTACCAATTTTTCTATATACTTCCTTCCTCTCTTCGTGCTTCCACTTTGAATTCAAAGTACTTTGTCTAGGTTGTGAAGTGGTAAATTTATCCATGGGTCCCTTAGGAATAGGTTCCCCACTCCCACTTACATTCCCACTCTCACTCCCTAATGTCCTTATTGTTTTAAATAAGACACTCTTATGCATTGAAGTTGGACCCATACCAATTTCTTGGAGCAAGTCATTTCTTTTCGTTTTTTGATCCTTAAAATTGGCCAATGCCTCTTTGCATTCCAATCTAACATCTTCACTTACTTTGTTGCATGGTTTCATACCATGATGAGTTTCGGCTAAGTGATGCTTTAGTCTATTCATCCCTCCCGTGCATCTTTGATTACAAAATTTACATCTTAAATATTGCTCCCCGGAAACTTCAATAACATTCTTTCACACAAAATCTTTTCTTGAATTTCTTGAATCGGAGGAACTCATTCTAAAAAAAACCACCAATAATAATATTCAAATTTCCATATAACAATATAATTGACTAAAAAATAATAACTAGGCATAATTGAAAGGAATTTAAAAATGAAATACAAAATTTAATTGGTTTAAATTTACAAAAACCAATATTTTTTTAGAGGAATTTAAAAATTATACACATAAATTTTAATTGGAATTTAATAATGAAATAAAGAAAATTTAGGTGAAAATTAAAATTAAACCAAAAATAAAAAAATAAAAATTCAAAAATAATTATCTTTTATATAATTTTAATTATATTTGTTTGTTCATACTTTATTTTATGATAAACATTAAAAATAATTTTTAAAATTTTTTTCCTTTCTGAATGATTTCCTAGAAGCAAACATATTAAAAATAACTAAAAAACTTCAAAAAAAAAAAAATCTTATTAACAAAAGCTTCTCATCTTCCCTAGCCAAACTGTGAATTAAAATTAGAATATTTAAAACATAAAAATGGATGAAGGGAGAAACGGCTTACTGGCAGAGGGTTTAAATATACATACATATATAGGATGAAGAGGCACAGTTGATTTGATAAAAAAAATAATCGTTGAAAAGCCGACTGAGAGAGAGAAGCCTGTGTCGACTGCTGAGTGCCGAGAGAGATGAAGAGGGAGAAATCCATGGGAGATGAAGCCGAAAGAGGGAAAGAGATGAAGAGATGAAGAAAGGGGAAAGCATGGGAGACGAAGAAAGGAAGATCGTGAGTTCGCGACATACCTGGAGATGAACGAGAGGGATCACCGCCGGAGAAGATGCATAGCGGTTGGTCGTCGCCGCTTGAGCTGCTTGAGGTAGGGTTTCGTTGAGTTTTTCTCCCAATTTGTGTTTGCCAAAGTTTTCAATCGGGACTTGGGTTTCAGGGATTGCTTAGGGTTTTTTTGTAAATTTCTATTCATGGCCACATCAGCTCCCACAAAGCGTACGTCTTCTTCTTGGAGCGTAAAAGGCGCAATCAAAGCGCGCCTCAGTCACGCCTCATTGGAAAAAGCGTACGCCTTTCAGGCGTTGCGTTTTATTTCTTACGCCTCAAGGCGTTTTTGCCTCGTCTCGCCTTGAGGTGCGCTTCAAGGCGCGCCTGAGAAGCGCCTTTTAAAACTTTGGCGATGACAACTCCTGTGCCTTTGGAACATACTGGTTTAGGGATGTGGTAGTTGCATTTTGGGTACTCGCTTATGCTCAAGTATGAAGAAGAACACAATGATTTGTCTTTCCTTATTGCCATAGCACATGAAGAAGACCAACTGCCATAGCACATGATATATCTCCACCTATCTTGGCAACCTCAACCCAGGGATGTCAACTCTTGTGCCTTTAGAATATACTAGTTAAGGGATGTGGTAGTTGCATTTTGGATACTCCCTTATGCTCAAGTATGAAGAACACAATGATATATGTTTCTTTATTGCTTTGGGATTTTGACTTATATTAGGTTTATGTTTAATTGCCTAAACATGGATTCTCTATTTCATATTTGTTCTCTATATTGCCATATCAGCTTATCAAGAGATGAGACGTTCATAAAATTAGGGCATTGAAATAAAATATCCACCACTTGAAAACTTTGAAGGTGTTTGATAGCATGAGTAAGCGCTGAAAAGTGGGAAAAAAATTGGGTGTTTGTAATGAAAAGATTTCACCTATTTACTGGCAAATTTTATTTCTTCAAAGTATTCACAGCACAAGTTTTGATTTTGAAATCTGATGTACAGATGCAAATTACTAGCCTTTATTAAAATCAGAATTTGAGCCTTTTATTATCAAGAGTTATTAATTTTAAAAAGAAGATTTAAATATACTATTATATTAGTTAAATGAGTCTTTTACAGGTTGACTTGTTACTGTGTCAAGATGGTATGATGTTCAAATGGGGTTGGGCCACTATCATGTCCATGCATGATAATTAAACAGGTGAACATAGGTCAAAGGAATTAAAAACTTAAAACATTAGTCATGTCATTTTTTAGTCATTTCGACGATGGTGCTAAGAATATTCTCGCTTAGATGTAAGGATATTTTTGTAAAATAAACAGTTTTTAGATTTTAAGTTTTTTTGTTTATCAAATAGTTACATTAAATTGAACACTTATTTTAATTAGTTACATTAAATTCAGCACTTATTTCAGATCATTCATTCAGCATTTAAATGCTCATTTCTATTTCGTCACTAAAAATTTCAGTACTCAATTTTCAGATTTACCAAACACCTCCTTATGTTCTTTTTCAATAAAAAACGAAAGCAATATTATTGATATGGGATGTGTGCAAGAAGGATGAAAAATTCTTCCAAGATGAAAGAGACAAATGAAAGAAATGAAGAATAAAAGGACATTAAAAAAATCGATTGACCATAATGTATAAATGGTCTCATGTGGGGATATTGTCTCCCACAGAAACCAAAGCTGAAGAGGTTTCTCTCTTAGCAACATATCAACTTCCTGCTTTGCTGCTCTGAACTTCTGGACAGATTGAACCACATCAACATTCTAGACAGCATCATATCTCCAATGTCCCCTTCTCATGAGCATCTGTACCATGCTTTTGACCATCAATTCTCTATATGTTTAATGTCAATTTCTTCTTCTTCCCTTTTATCTATTTTATCTTATCTTATTTTAATAATGTCTTTATCCAGAAAATACACCATGCTCACCCATTATTTTGTATGACATAATATATTTGTTTGTTTGTACCTTGACCAATAGTATATATTATAATTGCTTACACCTTCATGATCATATGATCAGGTTGGTTCAGGGTATTTTTACAAGGTGATTTTGCAAGGGCTGAAATTCTTGTTACTATTGTTTTATATCATTTTTTGAACATGGAAATCAAGTTTGTCTTTGCTTCATCTGACACTTCATGGGGTGATAGATTCTTGTTTTGGACAATGCTTAATGACTCCCTTTGGTACATTTTTTTTAGGTATGACTTACATTCAGGAATTCAAGATACAATAGGGAATCATGATGATCTGGCTACCTGTGTTGAATATTGTGATGAAACATGTAAGCTACTAATGCTTCTTTGTTTTGAATGTTATTGGTGTCTAATTTGCATTCTTAATGTCACTTTATGTTTCTCATGTTTGTCAATTAAGGTTTTGTAGTTTGCCGACGATATTAAGGGAGCAATATAGTCACTTTCTCATTTGAAGATATTTTCAGCAATAACTGAAATTACTATATATATATATATATATATATATATATATATTTTGTTCAGGATATTTTAACATTTGGGGAACTTTAGGGACTACATGTTTTCACTATTATTTATCTATGTTTTGGGGCCTTATTGAGCCTTTCATGTCTATACTGTGTAATAAATCAGCACTATATATTAAATAATTATTGATATCTAGTTGGACTTTGAGGCCATACAAGGTGACTAGGTGAGTAAGATAGGATGTTATCTTCAAAATGGAATTCATTTTACATATGCGCTCATTCTCTTGAGCACTATCAATCACACCTTTTGTCATTTGGTTATCCCAGGCTTTCTCTTGGTTTTGTACTAATTTTTATTGTTTACTTCCATGAATAAGAGATATGGTAGTAAAGAAGTAAATGGCACTTCTAGTTCAAGGATTTGATTGCTGCACAAACTTACATTTAACCTTAAAAATTTGGTGGTCATAGAATGGGGTCATTGCATTAGTAGTCTGCTGCATTGAAACTATCTGTAATAATATTTTAAAAAGAATAACCTAGTGGTACTAGTCACTCACTGTCTTAATTGGCAGCAATCATTTAATATTTCTTTGTCTTCTTCTGCCTTCAAAAGTGACATCAATAACTTGTTTCATCATGTATATCTTGCATATTCAGTGTTCTGGATTAGATACTTTGATGCTATTATCTCTAGGCCCATATCTCCCTTTTTTTCCTCTGGAAAAGATTGTTAAATAGTTCCTTTTTCTTTCATTGGTGTAGGTCAAGTGGTTTCTGCAGGTTGGGATAACAAGATAATGTTGTGGGACACGCGTATGAAAAAGGCTCCTGGATGTGTCAAAATTCTGGGCGCTGAGGTGGAGTCCATGTCATTATCCGTATTTAATTTGCTGGTTTCTGCTGGAGCCTCAGTAAATACTTATGACTTGCGTATGTTAGAGAGATCTGCCCAGGCAGAACAATTATTAATGGGCGTTCAAATAAAATGTCTCAGATCAATTCCTAACTCTAAAGGTATTATCAATTTTGCCAAAGGATTATATCACCTAACACTGTTTCTGTTGGAAACAACGTAACGTAAGTGGATCTTTGTTATTATTCTGTTCACCTTTCAGTTGACTCATTTCCCAAAGTAGAATTCAGTATCCCATATCTGCTTTATGGCGATAATTTCAAATTCTTTTTGTTGGATTATAATTGCAATTTTTGAGCTTTTTTTCACCACTGAAAGTTGTCCTGGTCTGTAGTTCTGCACATTAATATGTGTAAAATAATCTTCGTTTAAAACCTTTTAGGGCCTTTTAAAGTGACAATTTTTTTCTTCCATTCAGGGTTTGCAGTTGGATCTATTGATGGACGGGTGACATTGCAGATTCCTGATCCATCCAATTCAAATGACACTGGGTCAGTGTACAGATTTTTGCACTTTCAACCTCTGAATTTTGGGTTTAGAACATGATCAAATTCCACCACCCACACCCCACCAACCCCCAACCACAACCCCCCCACCTTTTTTTTTTTCACAATTCTATTTCATTATTAAAATTATAGAATAATTTCTTGTGGAGGGTCCTTGAAGAATACACCTTGAGAGTATGTGGGTCATGTTAGTATCATCAATGTACATGCGAGACTTTAAAACTGGTCTCCCTATGGGTTCTGCTTGTTTGATGTCAAAGCTAGATAACTGAGATGGAATATCTCAGCTTAAATAATTTACGAAATTCTAAATTTTCTTGCTACTGCACGATGTTACACCCTAGATTTCCTATTTGACCACTTCATTTTGGATCTGAAAAGAGATCTCTTTAATGCTCTGTGTTAGAAAATATTGTGCCTGAATTTTTATGATCTGCTGCACTTGGTGTCCATTACTCTTTTAAACTAATTAAGTGTACTTTGCAATCAACCTTACTAGATTAGATTTGATCAAATTCAGGTTACTAATGGTTGAATCGATTCTATTAAGTTCAATTCCAATCACCCTAGTGTGATGCTGCTGTGCTGTGATTAGCTTGAGTAGCAGAGATGTGTGTGATTGTGATGTAGAGATATCAAGTTAAAACAATCACACAATGACACCACACGCTTTCTGTAGAAATATCTACAGAGGTGAAAACCATGAGCCTACTCAATGCTATGAGCAATCCACGATTAAAAGAAAGATTGCAAGACTAGTAGTCTTACTAATGTAATCTTTTTAGATCAAATCCAAATCATACTTGGTTGTACCCTCTTCTTAAGCATCTTCACTTCCAAACATGTCCTCCAAACAAGGTGTCCAACTCCTGATGCCTCCACTAATATCTGCTGAACTTATGAAGGCACTTTGGGATCAGACCAAGACACTCAACCGCAGTTGAGGTTTTTCACAACCTCCTAAGTGCACCTTTGAATCTGGTTGCACTGCTGCAACCACTTGAATTCAAACACTCAAACAGCAGCATCTCTGTTTCAATTAATCGTCAGCTTAATTAATCAGACTGATTATCTGATATAGTCCTTCAATCTTAGCACCAAAGTCTTTGATAAACTGAACTCCCATTCTGAGAGGAAAAGGGTCAGCAATCTGATCTCTGCAGCACTCTTCCAAATCTTTGCAACTTTCAATCTTTGAATCTTAGCTCTTCTTCAATGATTTCCAATGAACATTTTCAATCCTCTATTGTCAGTCATCATGGTGAGAACAAATCCCATTCCAGAACTGATAAGAAGAAGAAGAAGAAGAAGAAGAAGAAGAAGAAGAAGAAGAAGAAGAAGAAGAAGAAGATGTAGAATATCAAAGCAGTAAAGTCTTAGGTCAGTCTCGTGAATGCATAATCTTCAAATTTCAAAAGAACTAAGATGTTCTTCTCTTCAATTCTGATTCAGTAGCTTCAAGTCTTTAGACCTTTCAATGTTTTATGAAGAATTCTTCAAGATGATAATCACTCTGCGAAATCTCCATGAGTAGAAATGCATCTCCCTCTGAAATTTTCCCTCTAAAATTTTCTCATAGAAATTCCAAAATTGATATACAGACGAGAACTTAATTGATTCTCATCTCCAATGAGTATTTATAGACTCTTGAAGGTTGGTTGATGCATGCATGCTGAATGTGCAATAAACAAAGCTTCTAGTTCCCAAGTGCAAGGACACCTTATTTGCAGTCTACCCAGTGAATAATGGGTGTTGGACCCAAGGGAAAGTGAGCAGTTTGTGACTTCCAGTGAACAGGGATGATAGTAGCAGTGAGTGCTTATGTTTATGGTTTTAGCCTTGACTTTCAAACAACCAAGAGGTCTGAAACTGTGTTGGTTGTTCCAAGTATTGAGGAATCGAGTGGTCAAGGTGGGGGTCTATTGTATGCCCCTTTTGCCTAGGTGTGTTGTGAGGTATCACCACAATGTGCAACCTAACCATGTTTGCTGAACATTGTGCATCGGGCTTTATTGATTCACTGAATTATACCCAAGACTTTACTAGCTAAAGCTCAAACATTAGCCCCCAAAACTTAAGTCATTATAAGAAGCCATGAGAGTTTTGAAAGCAACAATAAGGGTGCTTTGCTGGTCATTATTACTTAGTGGGGTTGGTGAAGGGTAAGGGGATAAGTCAAATAAGGAAATGCAACTTTGGGGTCCCCTAATTGTTGGAAACAACTTAAGTAGAGTGATCCATAGCTCTCCCTTCCTTGACTTGCAAAATTTAGCTAACTCCTGGTGGCAAAATCAGGTACTAAAACTAAGAAAAAAATAAGATAATAAAAAAACACTTAACTGTTAATTTGAAAAATGGAAGAGAGAATTGGAAAAAGTACTATATATTGAATGAATCGAAAGTTTTATACATTGAAGATCAAAACAACCTTCTCAATGAGGTTTACTCTTTTGTCTATTCTACTCTCCCTTTCCATTTCTCATGTTATCGTCTTCTCGTTTTCCCCTCTCAACATACATTCTTGTTGCTTCAACTTTTTATTGATTGAATCACTCCAAAAGGAACTAGTGAGGTGATGGTCTATGACATGTATCATGGGACTCCTAATGTGATGTCCACTTGAGGTTGTACAAATGGTGTGGGCAATGTGGCCTTTTCACATGCCAATTGAAGTACGAAAGTTGCTTAGGTGTCATTTCCTCTACAATAGGCATGGGAGATCATTAAGGGACTTAGGCCATCTACATTGGATGGGAGATGCTTACGCTAGGTTAGGTGAGCGTGAGTGAGCCGAGCATAGTGGTTGCACAACATGTGTTATTATGGTCACACGCTAGCAAAGTAGTTACGTTGGATATGCTTGGGCTTGCCAGCTAGTGTAATTAGCACTTATGCCTAGTGAAATGATTGCTCTTGGCTCGCTAGAAGGTATAATCCTTAGTGCATTGTCTGAACAAGGGATGGAAGTGAGTGCTTGGGTCTTTGCTTCATGTGTGTCTTTGTGATATGCCCAATGAAGCATGGTCTCCTCAACGAATTCAAGTGTGCTACCTTTGACAAGCTTTCCAAAGCTAGTTAAGGCCTTGCAGAGCATACTCAACAGGTGCTTTAGTCCTTGCTAATTTTCCTGCCTAACCTTGCACATCTTCAGGAAAAAGGTTAGAGCAACAACATTAAGCACTTTAGAATAAAACATGGTAGGGGAGAGTATATACACAATGCAAAGGGACTTGAAAGATACGATCAAAATGGTGCTTTGGTGCATTACTTGGCATAATCAGTTGAGAGCCTGGACATTTTGCAGCGCCTTATTGGTCTTTGAGAAACTCAAAACTCCTGTTCAAAGGTGATTAGATGCCCCTAACTGCACATCCCATGCAAACAAACATTAAACAAGCAATATAGGTAAGGTGCATGCCTTCATCTTCTTCCTAAAGTCAAAGTGTCACACTGAATGAGAATGCTCGTCTTGGATTAATAGCCTTAGATGGTTGTTGTAGCAGTGACACTGGTCTCGGTAGAATCTCCTGTATCTGTCTAGTTAGAAAAGATTCATGAGGGATGGTAAGGGGGGGAAAAGAGGTGGGAGTTGCTGGTTTGCAGTAGAATCTAAGACTTTTGAAATTTCTGTGGAGGTGTTTGGGAAGAAACTAAGGGGGATTATTGTGGAAAGAAGCAAAGGCTTCACTTCGTGGATCAGATTTGGGGAGTCCAGTTTGGGCTGGCTGTTGGAGGGAGTGGAGGCTAGTTGCAGGGGTGAGGGTGGGCAGAGTTTTGTAAAAAGGTGGGAGGATGGAGGTAGGAAGTTTAGACTAGAATGTCGAACAAATGATGCCGGTAGGTTTTTATTATGTTCTGTGGTTGATTCGGAAGCAAAGAGACATTGCTTGGTGTTCCCGGAAGGTAAAGGTTTTTTGGGAGGATGGGCCTTGCTGGTTGAAAAACTTCACTCAATAGGAATATTTTCAAGAGATGAGTCTAGGGAAGCATATACTTCCCAGAAGACTGAGAGCAAAGTTGGGGCTTCTAAGGGGAAGAAAGAGAAATCCTACGTTGAAGTAGTGAATACAAGAGAAGTTCCAAGAGAAAAAAGGCTAGGGGAGGCAGTGTGGATTCAACTGGGAGAAGAAGATGTGGCAAAAGGAAGGGAGTTTTTGGACCGCTGCTTGGTTGGGAGGTGGGAAGAGACGGGGGTTACGAATTCTGACTTGAGAGATATGGAAAAGTGGGAAAACATCACTGGAAACTCCAAGGAGAAATGAGGATAGCAAGGATGGGGGGCCTTTGTTTTCTGATTATGTTTGAGTTAAAAGCAAAGGCAAATAATGTGTTACAAAGAGGCTTCCGGCGCCTTAAGGAATCGGTTATACATTTGGAAAGATGGAACCCAAGTGTGGGATGTTCTCAGAGTCGCGAACAAGTTAAGGAAGTCTGGGTGAGAGTGATGGGATTACCACTGCATCTTTGGAGCCGAGAAGTGTTTAAAAAGATTGGAGACTGTTGTGGGGGCTTTGTTGCAGTGGATGAAAGTACCGGTGCATTAAAGGAGCTACAATGGGCCAAAATATCAGTGAAATTGGAGGGGATAGAAGGGCCAAGCTCTCTGCAAGTGGTAATCGACACTACCTGTTACGCTATTCAACTTTGGTGGGAGATGATGCCAAGGGTGACTGATGTGCTTCCAGCTAGCAGATTTGGGACGGGGAAGAAGCTGGAGGTTAGGGAAGAAGAAGGTGGGAAGCCACGCGCCGTTTGTGCGGTGGAGATGGTGCAAGCAAAGGGACAACCTGCAAAGATGGCAATGCCGTCTGAAGATGGAGAAAGTAGCTGCAGACCAGCCTTGGAGACTACTTCTTCTGACATGCTACAGACAAGAGGGGCAGTGGCAGAGAGGCAGAAGGATGGTGGGGAGAAATTGTCAAAAGCTGGGCTTGCAGTCAAAGCTAATGGTAGGTCGGGCTGGGACCTGGATTCAGAAGTGGAGAGGAGGCCCAGTGAGGAGAACCCGGTGGTCATCAAAGAAGTTAGTGGGCTGGATCACTTAGGCCCACCTTTAAAATTGTCAAAGCCAAAAGCCCAGAAGGGGCCAACTGAGGAGGGCCGACTTGAGGTATTTGGGCCGCCTCATTTAGGCCCATTACCAAATAATCCAGCAAAAGAAATGGGCCGCCCCCAGTTGGTTCCATTTAAGGGCTCAGCTGGGATCGGGCATCCAATCTCTTATCCCATAGTTCCCGCCGGTGTTAGGGTTCGCGAGGCTTGTCGGGAGGAGGCATATGGGTGGCCAGACGGGGTCATGGTCGGCGCCCTACAGGGCTCGTCCCCTCCGGGTTTTAATTTCAAAGAGCTTACCGACGAAGTTCTAAAGGAGGAGGCGGCCAGGTACACATCTTCTTGTCCTCGGGATGTTTTTTCGTTTGGGGAGCGGGTTCTCTATTCTTCTTCTTCTCGTTCTGGGTGGGACGGGAGGATTGTCGATTCAGATGGGGGCAGTGACTTTGGGGGAATAGACATGGACCCTCTAAGGATGATTATGGCGGATGGAAGGGAGGCCAAGGTCCTAGGGTTGCCGGGGATGGCTCTCGGGACTGTTGGAAAGGAGGTAGAGAAAGTGGTGGGAAGGGATAATCAGGAAAATATGGAAGAGATAAACGAAGTGGGTGAGCCGTGTTGGCAGTCCAGTTGTTTGGCTAGGTTTAGCCGATGCCTTGGGATGCCGACGGAGGGTTTTGAAGGAGAGATTCTGCTTCTGCTTAAAAGAATGAAAGAAAGAAAACTTCAGAAGGGGAACAAGGGGAACTTGGATGGTAGGAAAAAGAGAAAAATGGAATCCTCCAAATTCGAAAGGGAATTGAGGAAGTTGGAATGGACCGTGAATTACATTGGAGGAGAAAGGGGGGGGGGGGGGGGGGGGGGGCAGTTCTTCCAAAATTAAATGAAGATCCGAATTCTATCTTGGAATGTTAGAGAGGCAAATAACTGTGACAAGAGAAAGGTGATTAAAGCCTTGATTAAGAAGAATAAGGTGGACTTGGTTTGTCTGCAGGAAACAAAAGTACAGGAGATGACAAGAGGGATTATTCGGAGTATAAGGGTGGGAAGATTTTTAGATTGGGAAACTGTGGACTCAAGGGGATCAGCGGGCGGCATAGTGGTGTTTTGGGATAATAGGGTGCTGGAGATGATCGAGCTAGAAAAGGGAGAATGTTCAATTTCCTGCCATTTTAGAAACTGTGAGGATGGCTTTACGTGGACCTTCATAGGGGTATATGGTCCAACTAAGAGGAGAGATAGGGAAAGTCTCTGGAATGAGCTGGGGGCCATCTACGGCCTTTGGAATGGGCCGTGGTGTGTTGCTGGGGATTTTAATGCTATCCTAAGTCCTGAAGAGCGCAGTAGAGGAGGGAGTTTTAATTCAGATATGAGAAGATTCGCAGATGTAATAGAAGAATTACAGTTAAAGGACTTGCCTCTATTTGGGGGTCCTTTCACTTGGAGTGGAGGGGTGAACAACCAGACCCTTTCAAGACTAGATAGATTCCTGGTCAATGAGGGGTGGGACTGCCGTTTTAGCCATTCAAGGCAAAGCGTTCTACCGAGACCAGTGTCAGACCACTTCCCAATTCTGTTAGAAGGAGGGGGCTTGAGAAATGGACCATCCCCTTTCAGATTTGAGAACATGTGGCTTAAGGTGGAGGGGTTTAAGGATTTATTGAAAGCCTGGTGGGAGGGGGATAACTTTACTAGTGCTGCAAGCTTTGTTCTGGCTGAAAAACTAAAGGTGGTGAAGTCTAAACTGAAGGAGTGGAACAGAGACGTCTTTGGCAGGGTGGAGTATAGGAAAAATGTTGCTTTGGATCATATGCAGTTTTGGGATGAAAAGGAGAAGACAAACCGATTGACGTTGGAAGAGATGGAGGCTAGAAGAGAGGCGAGGGAAGAATACAAAAAATGGGTTCTTTTAGAAGAGGTTAATTGGAGACAAAAATCTAGGGAAGTGTGGTTGAAAGAAGGGGACAGAAATACGAGTTTCTTCCACAGGATGGCAAATGCTCACAGGAGAAGAAACAACATGGAACGAATAAGAATGAATGGTGTTTGGAAGTCGGAGGAGAATGGGATGAGTAAAGGGATAGTAAATGCCTTTAGAACCCTGCTATCCAATCTGGGGGAATGGCACCCTTCTTTGGCTGGATTGCAGTGTGAACAGCTACAGAACCTGGATGCTGATGCTTTAGAGGTGCCGTTCACGGAAGAAGAGGTACACGGTGCGCTAGTAGGTTGTAGTGGGGACAAAGCCCCGGGTCCTAATGGATTTACAATGTCTTTTTGGCAGTTTGCGTGGGATTTTGTGAAGGAAGATGTGTTGAGATTCTTTAGGGAGTTTCATGATCATGGTAAATTTGTTGAAAGGCTAAATACAACTTTTTTGGTTTTAATCCCAAAAAAAATGGGGGCTGAGGATTTGAGGGATTTCAGGCCCATAAGTTTAGTGGGAAGCCTATACAAGTGGTTGGCTAAGGTTTTAGCCAATAGACTTAAAAGAGTGGTTGGAAAGGTGGTTTCTAAGGCTCAAGGGGCTTTTGTGGAGGGGAGACAAATTCTAGACGCGGTGCTAATAGCTAATGAAGCTATCGACTCGATTCTAAAGAACAATGAAAATGGGATCTTATGCAAACTTGACATAGAGAAGGCATATGACAATGTGGATTGGTCCTTTCTTCTTACAGTAATGCAGAAAATGGGTTTTGGGGAGAGATGGTTAGGGTGGATCAAGTGGTGCATATCCACTGCTAGTTTCTCTGTGTTGATTAATGGAACGCCTAAGGGTTTTTTCCAAAGCTCAAGGGGTTTAAGGCAAGGTGATCCTCTCTTGCCTTATCTCTTTGTGATTGCCATGGAGGTTTTCAGCTCGTTCCTTAAAAGGGCTGTGGACAATGGTTATATTTCGGGCTGTGAGGTGAAGGGAAGGAATGAAGGTGGGATCCAGATTTCACACTTGTTGTTTGCCGATGACACTTTGCTGTTTTGCCAAGCCTCCCAACATCAGCTGACTTACCTAAGTTGGTTGCTAATGTGGTTTGAGGCCGTTTCGGGGATGAGAATTAACTTGGACAAGAGTGAACTCATTCCAGTAGGGAGGGTAGTGGATATTGATGATCTTGCCTTGGACTTTGGATGTAAAGTGGGTAGTCTCCTGTCCACTTATTTGGGTCTTCCTTTGGGTGCTCCGTTTAAGTCAGTGGCAGTGTGGGATGGAGTGGAAGAGCGGTTCCGCAAAAGATTGTCTATGTGGAAGAGACAATACTTATCCAAGGGAGGAAGAGCAACCTTGATCCAAGTACTTTGTCAAATCTTCCCATTTATTCTATGTCTGTCCTGAGATTACCAAGTTCAGTTAGAAGAAGACTAAAGCAAATCCAAAGGGATTTTCTTTGGGGCGGTGGCAGTTTGGAGCGAAAACCACATTTAGTAAGATGGAAGGTGGTGTGTTTAAGCAAGAAGAAAGGGGGTTTAGGGATCAAATGCCTTTCCATTCTCAATAAGGTACTCCTTTCTAAATGGAATTGGCGTTTTGCAAACGAGAGAGAGGCTTTGTGGAATCAAGTGATTAGAGGGAAGTATGGGGAAGATAGAGGGGGTTGGTGCACTCGGGAAGTGAGAGAGGCGCATGGCGTGGGACTTTGGAAAGGAATAAGGATGGACTGGGATTTGGTGGGTGCGCGGACTTCTTTTAGTGTTGGCAATGGAAGGAGGGTGAGGTTTTGGAGGGATAGATGGTGTGGGGATGCCCCTTTGTGTGAGTCGTTTCCTTCCCTCTTTGCCTTATCGATTGAAAAGGAAGCTTGGGTGGCGGATGTGTGGGATCCCTTGGTGCAGGGGGGTAGGGGGGGTTGGAACCCTTGTTTTTCAAGAGCCCTAAACGATTGGGAGGTGGAGGAGGCGGAATTATTTTTGGGGTGTCTTCAAGGGAAGAGAGTCCTTGGAGACGTAGATGATAAGGTTGTCTGGACTGAAACAAAGAGCGGCATTTTCTCGGCCAAGTCTCTATACCTTGCTCTAGAAGCGGACTGCCCTATTTCTTTTCCATCTAGCTGTATTTGGAAGGTGTGGGTACAACCCAAAATCAGCTTTTTTGCGTGGGAGGCCGCATGGGGTAAGGCGCTAACCTTAGATCTTGTTCAAAGAAGAGGATGGTCATTGGCAAATAGATGCTTCATGTGTATTGAAAAGGAGGAGACCATAGATCATCTGCTTCTTCACTGCTCAAAAACAAGGGTCTTATGGGAGTTGCTTTTCTCTTTGTTTGGGGTGTCTTGGGTGTTGCCATGTTCAGTTAGAGAGACTTTGCTTAGTTGGCAGACTTCTTTTGTGAGCAAGAAACATAGGAAAGTGTGGAGAGCGGCTCCCCTGCATATTTTTTGGATGGTTTGGAAGGCGAGAAATCGATTAACTTTCAAGGATGATGAAATATCAATACAGAGATTGAAATATTCCTTTTTATGCTCGCTTTGGTCTAAGGCAAAGCTGTTTATAGTAGAATGCCCTCAAACTTTGGTGAATTTTATAGATTGGTTGGGTTCATTGTAAGGTTTTTGGGCCTTTTGGTTGATGGGTCTCTCCTTTGTCTTTGGCCTCTTTTGGTGGTGGGTGTATAGGTTTGTATACTTTGCATAGGTTGTATACCTTGAGTCGCTCCTTTGGCGTTTCTTTATAAATGAATTGTCTTTACTTATCAAAAAAAAAAAATAGGTAAGGTGCATGCCCATGTGCCTAGCACCTTGCAGAAACCGAAAAACTTGTGTGCAGCAGCCATGTGCCATCATCTGATACATTACATTCATTGAGCACATGGCTAAGGGAGTGCCTCAAGACAGATTTACCTCACCATGGTGCATCCATGTGCATAGCCCCCTTCTATTGGCGGAATCTTCATACATTTATTGTATTTTGCCCTTATAACTGTTGGTATTCTTCCACCAATTTTTGCACATCTTTTATGTTTTTAATCAACTCTTGACATGGTTGTCTCATGATATCTCATAATGCACTTCAATGCAAGCTTCCAACTTAATTCAGGCTGGACCAACCTTGAATCTCAATGTATCAAGGACTCCAAGTGCATTTTCATGGATTTCAAATTGGCTCTAACACAAAAGCTGAACATCCACTAAAGCTTACAATATAGATGTCATGAAGTTGCCAACACAACTAGACATTTTCACTCCATTTAGCTGCCAAGGAGTTGTACGGGAAAAAGTTGTAATCTGACTGCTGCTAATCCAACCCCAGCATCTTAGAAGATCTAATTTCATTTTCCTTTTTCTTGTGTTTTCGTAGCAGCCAAATGAACCATAGCTCTAAGAATTATCAAAACTTTTCTTACAACTGCATCACTTGTTCCAATATGCTATACTGAAGGTTCTCAACTTGATCGCTATTGTATGCATCTGCTCTCACATTTGCTGACTTCATAATTCAAGTCTGCTGCTGTGGTGGCTATTTTTTTTTATTCTTTTTATTTTGTTTTATTTTTTTATTTTTTTATTTAATGGTCTCTTGAACTTGGAGCATAGTTTCGGTATCGAATATTCTGATATAAGGCTGCTGTGGCTCCCTATCTTATTAGTTTCATGATTTATTGCAGATATAGTTTTCGCTGTCATCCGAAGTCAAAGAAGGGAAGAGATCATCTTGTAGCAGTGAATGATATTGTATTCAACCCAATGTATGTGTATTTTTATTAGCAGTTCAATACTGTATATTGGAGAAACGTATGTTAATAATGTTTTTTCTATAGCATCTGTAGTGCTTTTGTCACATGCGATGATGAGGGCTATGTTTGTTCATGGGATGCTCAAAGTAGGAGAAGACTATTTGAGGTATTTGTCTGATCCTAGTAGGACTTTGTACATTCTGATACTTCCAGTGGATAGTGTGTGATGCCTCAATCTATTAAAACATTGTTAATGTAATTGTTTGTATATTTAAATCGCTATGCATAGTAATCTCATGAATGCTACCCTCTAGGAGATACACACCAGAAAATAAGCTTTAAAGATCACTATTATGCATGGTTGAGTAAATTATAGTCAAGGTTGTAGAATTTAATGCAATATATATAGTGCCCTCTCAAGTGCCCTTTTAATTTGCTTATGTGGCAATGCTGTAAAAGATATCAAATCATTATTATGCATAGTTGGGTAAATTATAGTCAAGCTTGTAGAATTTAATGTAATGTATAGTGCCCTCTCAAATGCCCTTTTAATTTGCTTTTGTGGCAATGCTGTAAAAGATATCAAATCTACAAAATGGTTATTTTAATAATTGTTAGGTGGCAAAGGGGTTGGGGTTGGATCAGGATTATAGTGGGGATGGCAGCTTCCAGGTTTGATTCCATGTACTAAAAAGAAGTATTTGTTATGACATATTTGTGAGAAAACCTGATTTCACATGCTAGGCGATTGCATGTAATTGTAAATATTGATAAACCTAGATTATGCTATTTCAGTGGTCAATGTATACCTAGAGGGCACTAGTTTGGTGTTTCCTCTTCCCGTTTAATATTATTCTCTTTATCTATAAAAAAAATAAAAATTTTTTAGGGATTCAAATTAGGATTGAATCAACCCCTGAATATAGGGATTTAATATTCTAGATAGGGTAGAATCTGCTCTTATTTTCTAGTCTAGAATCGTGTACCTATAAACTACTAAATGACCGTATATTGCCTAGGGTTGTAACACTTAGGAAAAAAAAGAAACATTTTGATTTCTTCACATGGTATTAGAGCAGTAGGCTCATTGGGAACCCTTTTTTTCTGGCCTCGTGTCTTGTCTATCAAGCTTCTTTCTCCACCTTCTCTGTCGATCCTAGTGTGCTAGGGTGAACGAAGTGGGCCAAGTGTGCTTAGGTGAACCTAAGTGGGCCAAGGTGAACCTAAGTAGGCCTAAGTGAACCTAGATGAGCCTAAGGTAGTGGGCTTAATGTGGTGCCTAATGAGTCAAGAGGGCCTAAGTGGGCCTAAGATGGTGCCTAATGGGCCAAGTGTACCTAAGTGGGCTTAAGGTGTTTAGGACAGTGCCTAAGTGACCTAAGCATGCCTAAGTGTGCTATCCTAAAAGTGCACCTAAAAGCTATCCTAAAAAGGAAGGAAAAGCCTAAGAGTCACAATGAGGTTAGATAAATCCCTCAACCAAAGTCTCCAAGGTGGCTAAAAGACGGTAAGTAGTATGAGTAGCAATGGGCCACCAAGGAACTACTGTGGAGTACTGGAAGTGAACTTAAAGACATGTGCTGAAGGGACAAAATGGAGGGTCTATAGGTCCACATTTGGTTATTGCACATTCCTTGGAGGGAATCTTGTAACATGGAGAAGTAAGAAACATAATGTAGTTGCTCGATCAAGTGTAGAGGCTGAATTTAGAGCAATGACACCAGGTGTGAGCTTTATGGCTTAAAATAATTCTGGAAGATCCAAAGATTAAGTGGGAAGGACCTATAAGACTTTATTGTGACAACAAATCAATGATCGATATTGCCCATAATCTAGTACAACGTCACCGTACCAAGCACATTGAAGTTGATACACTTTATAAAAGAAAAACTGGATAGTGGATTGATTTGCATTTCTTTTATATCCACTAGAGGACAACTTGCAGATGTGCTAACCAAAGGTTTAAACAGTGTTGTTTTTCAAACTATCATGGACAACATCCACTCACCATCTTGAGGGGGAGTGTGAGACAACCTGATCTCACATAATAGGAGATTGCATGTAATTGTAAATATTGTTAAACCTATGTCAAGCTATTTCAATGGAGAAGTTATCCTAATTTTTAAGGATTCAAATTAAGATAGAATCAATCCCTGAATTATAGGGATTTAATATGCTAGACAAGGGAGAATTTGCTCCTATTTTAGCCTAGAATTGTGCACCTGTGTGTATATGTATATACATACATATGCATATATATCTATATGTACATATGCATATAATTTGCCTTGTTTTGTTAACTTTCTGCTTACTAATATTTCTCTTGTATTACTCGTCTTCTCTTACTTTTCAGTTGTCCAAAAACCCTAATAGTGTGGTGTCCTCATCATATAACCACAGTGGACAATTGTTAGCTGTTGCATCAAGCTGCACATACCAAGAAGGGAATGAAAAGTTAGTAATTGTTTTTTCATCAACTACATTTCTTTTTTGGTCCATTAACTTCATTTCTCCCTATGTGACACTTAGTATTGCAACTTACGCAATATTTTGAATGATTGTCATGAAAATCATGTACTCATAATAATAGAATTTCAAGTTTGTGCTTATTAGTTTGTGATGTCATGACATCATGAATAATCATGTTTTGCAAACACTCTGACTGAAGAAAATATAACCCTACTGAATACTAAGGGTTTCAGTTATAACGAAATAGAAGTGAAGAATACTTTTTTTTTTGGATAAGAAAGTGTACTTGAAGTCAAACAAAGATCACAAATTCATCTTCCACTTTTAACTTTGCCAATTGCTTGTGTTTGGATATTGATGTCTTATGTTTCTGTTATTTGTGGATGTAGTGTCAACATGCATGATCAAAATATCCCCATATAAGTTAGTTTTATTATATCCATTCCGAAACCTTTTCCCAACTATGTAGTGCTCTGCAACATGAATCCTCCACTAGCCCTTGAGGCCTAGCTTAGGTGGCTAGGAGTTGGGTGGGGATCAGGAACTTCCTGGTTCAGTTCCATGTACCAAAAAAGAAAAAAGAATTATAAATCCTGCTTCCCTATTTCATAATTCCTGAACATCATAAGTTCAAGCAGTTTACTAATTCATGGGGCTTCCTTTTGTCCTTAGCATTACTATTATTTCATCAGCGACTTGTTTCCCAAATCTGCTTATTTCTAATCAAGCACACATACATGTGTGAGCGTGTTGCACAGACATACACAGCTTGCACAAAGGCACACAATACACACATGTACCTTTTTTATTCATCCCTCAACTTTCTCATCCTATTATGTAATCCCTTGGTGGTCCACTCTTCTGCTCCATAAAGCTGTGCAAGTTTCTTGGTCAGATGATTCAATTTGGAACTCTATTCAGATACTGTGAGCATAATCCATAATGAATACATAAATTTAATATTTCTAACTCCTCTACCATGTGAATTGAAGCTATTGGGTTAAACTAAAGTCAGCAATTTGTATGTGACAGAGAAGAGTCTCCTCGAATACTCGTACATGTAATGGATGACAACAATGGATTGGTTTCTTCTGGAACTTCCAGGTAAGAAATGACTGCAATGATATGGTTAGCAATGAAGATGATTGCTTAAATCTGTATATGATGTGATATAATTTTTATTCTATCAATTGCTTGGTTTGCAAAATGCAAATACAAGATGGTAGGCTGCTGGATTCCAACTCCCTGATCCTGCAATCTTGATGGTTTGAATCAGCTCGATGCAAGGAATGTAGTGTTTGGTTGTTTCGAGTTGAAAAACCATGAATTACAGGATTTTGTAGCAATGTGCAAAAAGTCTATTGCCTGCTAACTTTCCAAGTTTATCAATTAATTTTGCTTTCCCATTCAAATTTTCAGATAAGACAGAATCAGAAGGCTGGCTGAGATTCTTGTTCAATATCTTAGACCATGAAGTCTGTGTTCAGTCTCCTTTGAGATCAATACATAGCCTCCCCTATTCTTCACCACACTTTTATAACTGTTCCCAAACTAATCCATATCGCCCCAACTCTTCTCTAAGAAAAAGGAGAACTCAGAATGTGAACAATTGACCATATGCTTGTACCCCATGTTACGAACACTTACAAGAAATTAAATACAAAGAATTTGGAGGTGATTCCATTAACTCAGGGTATAACAGTTTATACAAAATATATGTAAAATGTATTCTCAAATTTCATTACTCTCCCCTGTACATAAAGCATGCTCTAAAAGGAAGGGGATCTTAAGATGTCTCTCCTAATTAATCACCTTATTTAGAGAAAGACGTTTTCAACTAATGATGGAAGAGTTTGATGTTTTCCTTTGCAAGTCTTTGACCCCTGACCCTTCATTTTGTAAATAAGAAACTGTAAAGTTTCAAGGCTTCTCTAGTGCCTTCCCATGGTACATCAAATTGTTCAAACCTCTTATTGGATTTAACCTCTGAGAGGTTCCATCTCCAAGCTCCTCTAGTGCCTTCCTATGGTATAACAAATTGTTCAGACCTCTTATTGGATTTAACCTTTGAGAGGTTCCATCTCCATATTCATGGATGATTGACTCTCCATTTTGAAAGAGTCCGGACTGGCAGCACTACTCATATGTCCAGCTGGATTACCTTGGGCTCGAGATTCATAAATATATATATATATATAGTATACCACAAAAGGAAAAATGAGCCATAAATGTAACTATCTCCCAATATTTGCATGAACCCATTAGAATGCTCTTTTTTCTTTTTTTTTTCATAGGTAAATAAGTGTATTAAAAGCGCTTGCAAAAAGCACAAAAAGAGTGGAGTTTACCGATAAGGCTAAAAGGCAAGCAAGAAAAGACCAAAGAACTAAAAACCCACCTTCCCACCAACACTCGACACCTAAGGGGCTGGGAGACCAAAAAAACTCAAAAAGACCCTCAATAGAAAACACCCCCATAGACCTAAAGCAAAAAACCTTTGACCCAAAGCAACAAGAAAAACCCTTAATCGAAAACAACCCAAAGACTTGCAAAACCCCTTCCGTTGAGTCCCCACACCCTTCCCTTTTCCTTTTACTATGGACAGAGCACTATTGTAATTGGCAAAGCACTTGAGCCTTCAGATTTCCTTATCCAACCAAGAAGAGGACAAGGATTTGCTCTTTCCCCCTAACACCTTAACCCCTCGACCTTTCTGTGATTCCAATTTTCTAAGAATAGAGCCAATTTCCTTTTCATAACCCAAAATTGGCATCCTTACATAGTTGGAGAACTTGAGAAAACTCCTCCCCCTCTTCTATGCCACCCAAACCCACATCCCTTGAAGGGTCTGTTGAAAAATTTAAACTATAACCAGGATCTCATGAAAAACATTAAAGCATACAATAAAAATTAGGAATTAAGAAAAGCTGACCCTGATTAATCCCATAGAAAGTCATTTCTGTGTTCTTCTGATGTTTAAGGATGTGTTCAATTCGTGGAGGAGAGAAACCCCGGGTTCAATTGGCTCTTTCCTTTCAACACCCAAAACAATTGTGTGCTCTGAAGAGTTTGTTCGTGTAGTATGTTATCTTCTCAGTCCCAAAGAGAAAAATAGAACAGAATAGGATAACCACCTTGCCTTTTTCCCTTATATATATATATATATATATATATATATATATATATTACATATGACAAAAACACAGTTTGGACCACTTGATTTAATGGGCTAATCAAGTGAATTAGGGTGAGCCCATAGAAATCAAGCAATGATGTGTCCAACCCTCGGTGTTGGTTTGCCTTTGCCAAAAGGGCTTTGTCCGTGATTGCTACCCAAGAATCCTCCAACAGCACTGTAGAGTCAAAGTGAACACCCTCACAACTCCTCTCAATCATTTCTGATGCCACAAGAAAAAGCTCCAAGGCTACGACAGTCCCGCCGTCCCTTCCATCCCTTCTCTCAGTTGCCACAACGTTGCTGCCCCCTTGAGATGACTCTCGATCCTCAATAATAGGGAAAAATCCCCTCGATCCCACCAGAACTGAACAAAGACTTCTCTCCCTTGAATCCACTCCCTTTTGGCAACTTAAGAAGAGTCTTAAAGAGGCCCCTCCTTCGTCGACATACTCCACATGGGCCAGGTCCACAACTTTTGCGACTTGGGCCTCCTCCCCCACCCCTTGGCAACCCAAAGGATGTGGCCTAAAAGCCCAACCAGTTAACAGGAACTACCTTAAGCATAGATCAGCAGAGTCATGCGCCTGTTCTATTGAATTTTGGATGCCAGCTCAGACAACCTCTTAATTCTCAAAGAAACTCTTGCCTCCAAATGTGAAACGAAAATTTCTAGGCAAAAAATAATTACAACATTTACAATCATGTTCTGCTTCCATTGTTTCTGGATTCCAACCCAAGACAATCCTAATTTTTCAAATAGTTGTTTCCTCCTAAGTGTGACATGATGGCAAGTCGTAGGGGAAAAGACAAGGTTCTAAAACATTTTCAATTATTTCTATGAAAAATATCCATGGCTATGCTCTAATCACTACACTACTACAAAAGTAGATAAAAACATTACAACTCGAAGAAGGACAAAGTGAGAACCAGGAATACAAACCTTGAAAGGGAGGTAAGTAGATTTTTGAAGGCCTCCACTTTTGTTGGTATATCTTGATGCATAATTAAGTGGAATTTTCCTTTCTGCTTCCTGGATCCCTTTGTTGATATCATTGTTAACAGTTCCTTGCTTCACCAATCCAAATCCCTTTTAAATATAGTAGTTAATGCTTACCTGAACATACACAATACCAAGGACTAAGAGGAAGAAGGAGATTATGAGGATGATGAGTCCAATGTAGTTACCATCCTAATGCTTGTGCAACTGTCCTACCAAAAGAAGTTGGCAAGTAGGAGATGATGCTTGTGGAGATTAGAAGGGATGTACCATTTCCAAGTTTTAGGTCAGAGATCCTTTCCCCAATGTATGTAGTAAGTACTGATCCAAAAGTCAATAAAGTAACAGAGGATATAACCCACTGTGTACTAAAGTCATTGACATAGGGATGGAGAAAAAGTACTTGCCCAATTGCCTGCATAGAAATTAGAAATGAATGTTTTGTCCTATAGTTTATCTAGCAATGTATCATTAAGAAGTATTATGTCCTAGTATTACAAGATTTATTTTTTGTTTGATAAGCAAAAAATACACTTTTATAAACAAGGGCCAAACGGTGCACCATAACACACAAAAGGTATAAAATGAGTGCCACAAGGCGCAAGCAAAAAGAGAGAACCCAAAAAAATAACTCCCTCTCTTAGCAATAACCAATGTTTTCAGAACCAAACAGGTCATTAAACCGGAAAAGTTACTGGTTCACGGTTCACTAGTCGGACCGGCGGTCGAACCGCTATCGAACCGGTGACGTCATATATATATATATATATTTTATTATTTTATAAATTATAAAAAATTTAAAAAGTAATAAATTCTATGTAAATCTTGACAGCATCTACTTTGTTTGTTGAGTTTTGTCACAAAATTTTTTACCTGTAAAAGTCATCAATTATCATATATGATATCTATAATACAATATAAGATGTTATACATTCATAATGTCAATAAATTCAATATTTATCAAATAATCAAACCATTACTATCCTATAATAACCAAATTATCAAAGAGTTGTTAACTTAACACATTGTCCATAATAGATAATACAAATGTCAACCATAGGTCCACAATACTTAAATAATTACTCAAAATAAAAATATAACATGTCAATGTTTGAATATTCATGAAGATTTTTGCATACTAATAAATATAAAAATCATGTCTTCATTCATTTTGGAAATTGGAATATGGAGATTGAAAATAAGCATCTAGAAAACCAAAGTTCTCCACATCAAGCCCTTCTATAGCCACGTCACCACCATCCTCATTATCTACAAAAATATTGAATATATATCAACAAAAAATCATTTTTGAAGAAAAAAAATATAATTATTGAACTTTTATAAGTTTAAATATTTTACTAACCAACATGAGAACTTGAACCTTCCACTTCATTTATTGGAATTGACCCTTCTTCATATAGAAGAGTTTCCAATTCTTCAACATCTAGCTCTGCTGGCTGATCGTCATCAACTATCCAAAAATTGGTCTCATCAATGCATGCATAGTCAATGGGATCATAAATTCTTTTCTTGTTATAAAATCTAAAAAAGAAAAACATATAATTATTCATAATTGTGAATAAAATAATTTAAATTCAAAACAACTAAGAAAGCATTTATACTGATTTTTTAGCCGAAAATTGTAATGAATGTATACAAGATCATTAAGCCTTTGATGTTTTAATCTATTCCTTCTTTTGGTATGTATACGTTCAAAGACACTCCAATTCCTCTCACATCCAGAAGACGATGCAGTTTGGCTCAATATTTGAATGACTAACTTTTGCAAATGTGGTGCACTGTATCCATGTAGCCTTCACCATTCATCTAGTTACCATTTCACATTAAAAATAAGAAAAAAAATAAAACACATTAGCAAGTTTAAAATATTAAATAGTAAGTAGGTAACTAATAAAAAAGAACAAACATACTAATAAATGAAAATATCTTTTACCAGGTTGAAGTACTTCACGTGAAGAATAAGCATGGTCTCTTCCAAAACTTCCTAATCGATCACGAAACAATTTCATTTCATTCATTGTTTCAAGCTTGCCTTTCAGAACTTTCTGATCAATAACATCCATGACACCTCCAATAACAGTTGGCTTATTACAAAAGTTTTCTTGATCATATTGGAAACATGGATTGAACCAATAAGCTGCTGAATGAATGTTTTTCTACAGTTGTTGACCCCAATGTTGCTTTAAGATCTCTGTATAAGGCTTGTATAGTCTTTTGTTATGGTTAAACAATTTCTTTATGCCCAAACGAACCCTATACATGCCTTCATACACATATCCCATCGAAGGTCTCTCATCACAATCAACAATACGCAATAAGCGCATTAGTGGAGACATAAGATTCACAACAATCAAACAATCATTCCAAAATCTATTATCCAAGATGATGGAAACTGCAACTTTACTTTTATTATCCTTTGAATATTTAGAGTCCACAAAGAACTTACTAGTCACCAAAGCTTGCAAGTCATGTTTATGATCATGAAGACTCTTGAGTGCAATGAATGTAGTAGCAAAGCGAGTTGTACCAGGTCATAGAATCTATGTCCATTATTCTCTTTTTCTTGACCAACTTAACAAAGCAATATGATTATACACAAAAATTGTCACCTTTGATGCACGTCTTACAAGTTCAGCAACATGGTTCATCTTACTAATATCTTTAAAGATCAAATTAAGACAATGAGCTGCACAAGGTGACCAATTGATGTGTTTATGCTTTTGAGAAATCAATCTCCCCGCGGCCACATAATTTGCTGCATTATTAGTCACAATATGAACTACATTGAGTGGACCCACCCATTCAATCACCGCATCAAATAACAGAAACAAATTACTTGCATCCTTGACAATGTCCGAAGCATCAACAAATTTCACAAACGATATTCCTTCAGGACAATACACAAGGAAGTTGATGAGTGTTCTTTGTCTATTATCTGTCCAACCATCACCCATTATAGTACACCCAACTTTTGCCCAAATTGCACGATAAGAGTCCACAAGTAATTGAACTTCCTTCTTGGCATCCTTTAAAAGATTAACTCGTAGCTGATGGTAATTTGGACCCTTATATCCAGGACCAATTGCAGATATAGCATCTAACATTGGCTTAAAGTAGAAGGAATTCATAGCATTAGTAGGAATGCATGCATCATAAAAGAATCTTCCAACCGCCATATTCGCTCTCCAAGTAGCTTCTTTCCCAGCTAATACACTCCTCATGGAAGGTTGAGCTCCTTGAGTATTTCTTGATACAAAATACTTATCCGCTATTGATTTTTTCCTTTTTCCACTACTAGCTGCCATAGGACTTTGCATTTCTTGAACCTCTTCTTCACCTTCTGCCATATCCCCTTCAAATTGTGACACATTAGGACCATAAAAATTTCTTTCTTCATATGCTTCTTGGGTTGCTTTCTTGGAATTCACAAACTCTTGCAAAGAATTTTCCATTCGAAATCTGACATCAGGAGGAACCGATTTATATGGACCAATATCTCCTTTCACTCCAGCAAGATGTTGTTTCATTCTATGAATACCCCTACCTTTTGTAATCTTTTTACAATACAAACAAATAAGAGCTTTCCTTCCATTTGCATATCTTTATTCAGAAACATGCTCCCATGCAGGATCGGTTTTACTTCTAGTTGATTGTGAATTGGTAGTTGACTCTTGACCAGAGGATGGAGTCAAGTTTGATTCCATTTTTTTTTCTCTCTATCAAATTAGAAACAAAAATCGCATATTAATTATTTATAATCAAGTCATCAACAATTTATAACAATCACATATCAATGGGTAAACATATTCTTCAAATAGACCTTCATTTTAGGCTTTGGGCGTTCGTTTGTGTGTACATTGATGTGCCTTTTTGTTAGCGCTTTTTAATTTATTCTCTCATTTACCTATCAAAAAAAATATTTAAGTTGTACTCTAAGCATTAATGTTGTTTGGTGACAACACTTTGAATGTTTTCTAAACCATTAAATTGATATATATATACACGTTGAAGAAAGAAACATGGTTAGCTAAAGTAAAGGATAGTTAGGATTTAGCAAAAGTTAGGGTCTATTTGGAAACTATTTCTTGAAAAGAATTTTGTGTTCTTTAAAACAAAAAAGAGTTTTCTAACTTAAAAGCACTTGACTAGAAACAATTTTTTGAGAATTTTTTTTGAAAACATGTTGTTTTTGGAACAAATTTGAGGTGTTTTTTTAGTGTTTTTTGTAGGATGTTCTAAGAAACAATTGAAAATATAAATAATATTTTGGAAATTTTTGCATTACATATGTGAACAATAACTTCACAGAAAAAAAAAATAGTTGAGAAAAATATTTTTTATATTTGAGTTCTCAAACAGAATGTTGTTTTCAAAAATAATTGAGAAATGTTTTTTTAAAAATTATTCTCAAACATTGATTTTTGAGAACTACTTTCAAAAATGTTACTAAATAGATCCCTTATATATTTTAATTTATTACTTGAAGGCATTATTAATTTTAAGTTGTAACATTATTTTTTTTTTACCAAACATACTTAACATTATTTTAATTTAATCACTTCTTTCATACTGCCCATCAGTTTTTTAACTGAATACAATCAATACATAGAATCAAAGCCCAAGATTATGAAACATAATAAAATATGCAACAAGAAGAGTCCCTCCAACGGAAACAAAAAATATATGGCAACCTTGCAATTCAAGAAACTAGTTAATACTTAATACCTTTTCAAAATGATGAACAACAGCAGGGGACGAGCTTTGTCGGCTTCCAAGTTCCAACACAGCAATTTGCCGGCCTGTAACGGCTGCCAGTGGAAGCCGTTTGGTTGTTGCGGCCGGTCGGATGTCGAGGGCGGGCGGAGAGGCACGACGGCAGCAGCTGCAAGGGGTGGACTGGCACGACGGCAATAGCTTCAGGGGGCGGACTGGCACGACGGCAGCAGCTGTAGAGGGCGGACTGGCACGGCGGCAATAGCTGCAGGGGGCGGACTGAGGTGGGGAGGGAGGGTATCGGGTTTCCAGATTTGAGATTTGCAGCCAACCAGCAGATTGAATATATATACCCTCTAAAATGGCGTTGTTTTGATGCAGCTTAAAAAAAAAATTATTTTAATTGAACCGGCCGGTTCGTCCAGTTCATCGGTTGGACCGCCGGTTCAGGCGATCTAACCCCGGTTCGATTCCATCTTGGTCCAATTAGCCAGACTGGACTTGAAATGCCATCGGTCGGATCGGCCGATCCGGTCCGGTTTTCAAACCATTGGCAATAACCCAACCAATCTACAAAATCATACAAAGACATAGAGCCCACAAAAACAAATTTCTAAGAAAAGAACTTTTCAATGCTTGATCCAATTGCTCCTCATTGTCAATTGATCTTCAATTCCTTTCTTTTCATATAGTCCATAAGATGCATAATGAAACTGCTCTTCAAACCTTCTTGCTTCTTTTACCCATAAAGGATCCATGTCACCCTAAGAGGGTCTCTTTAACCATACCAGCTTACAGCCAACGGATACCAAACAGAGTGAAAAGCAACTACGGGAGGAGCCTTACTTTGGTACAATGAAGAAAAATGTGACCGATGGATTCTTCCTTGACTTTAAAAAAATGTCATGGGTTCTACACCAAAACAGAACATAATTCAACTATTTGGTTCTTTTGATTTTTGATTTTATTTTCTTTGAAAACAAACAAATCAAAAGGTAAATACGAAAAGAATCCCAAAATTTCTTTTTGGTTTTTTTTTTCCCTTCCATTTTCTTTGCCAACCGTTTGACTTACTTGGACTACCTTCTTTGAAATCCTCGCTCAGCTTACTGTGAGTATGATTGGGATGAGTTCAATTCTTGATTCTAAAACTGTTGCTTCATTGTGAAATTTTCTTAATAGTGAAGTGCCAATTGGCCTTTGGAATTCCTCTTCTTCTTCTAGGTGGTTTATGGTGACTACTTATTAAATAGGTACTGTCTATGGGTATGTTTCATTGTGTTGTTTGTGTGCCTACTAGCTATTGTCCTTCACCTCATTTGCTGTCCAAGTAAGTTTCTCCAATCTGTTGCCATGTTTTCTTTTAATGGCTTTTTATGGTAGTTTCAAGATTTCTCCCCACTTAATTAAAGACAATAATCATATCCAAATTACTGCAATAAAATTTAAAAATCTGACTCTATTTGAGGACAAAGCTCCATAAGTATCTCTTAGGCAAAGGGCAAGTTAAAGTTTATGTGTGATAAGATAAAGGACAATGAAAATGGTATAAGGATAATTTAATAATCATGACCTGGTTATGGATGCATGGATCCTTATGTTGCTATCATTGCTATGATTTTTTTGATAAGTGTTATCATTGCTATGTTTTTTTAGACTGCTAAGATAAAAATATGTCAAGGACTTATGACCTACAAGCAGTTCTTTTCCCTTGCACAAGTATTGGTGTTTCTTTCTACAAGTGCTATGAAGAACTGCAAGATATGCAAGAGAAACTCAATGTGTACCATCCTCTCACTAATAATATTAATATGTTATACAAGCATTATGAGGAATTCAAAGTAGCTAAATTTCTAGGTCTTGGTTTAGGTCTAAAGAATGTTGAACAATATCATTTCTAGTGAATAGTTATCTATCTAGAGTAACCATGTTAATTTGGGTTCTTTTCCGGAGCCTAAGTTGTTCTTGTTACTTCAAATGGTTGTGAGATAATGAGGTTTACTGATCGAGGCATAGGCTTACAGTTGAAGGGAGGATGTTATAGAGAATGAAGAGATAGATATTGTCTACATTGTGGCAAGACCAATCATATGATAGAGAAATGTTTGTTTAAGTTTGATAAATTTGCTTACGAAAATCAGGTGATAACTGACAAAATTATAATACTCTTGAGTCTATTATTTTCTTCTATAGTAGTGCTAGAGCCCCTATCATGCTTAGACAAGAAGAGTATAATCGACCACTATTCTCCATTGCCTTATTTTCTTTTGCCTCTTATTCTCCTTTGTGGATTATAGATTCTTACTTTATCTTTCTGCAAACAATCAATAGACGAGGAAATGGCAACTCTCCAGAAAAATCATACTTGGGGGTTATAACATAGTTACCTATTGGAAAACACCCAATTGGTTGCAAGTGGGTATTTATTTTAAAATATGATCCCGATAACAACATTGCAGAATATAATGCAATATTAGTTGTAAAAGGCTTTTCACATACCTATGGGGAAGACTATTTTAATACATTTGTCCCAACATCTAAAATGGAGTCTACTGGAGTCATTTTATCTTTGGATGCTCGTTATGGATGGAATTTATGTTTGATGTTAAAAATGTCTTCCTGCATGGTGATCTACACAAAGAAATTTACATGCTTCATTCTCTTAGATATTCATTTGAACTAGCTAGCTATGTATGCCATGTCAAATTTTTTTAAAATAATCTCTTTATGTCTAGTTTGAGAAACTTAGTCTACTCTTTTGCTATTTGGTTTCAAGATATCAAGAGCAAACTATTCTTTATTTTACAAAAAGTATGACGCAAACTTGACTTTTTTTTTCAGGGTACATTGATGATATAGTTATCACAGGAGATGTTTTTCATTGGATTCTTGCTCTTAAAAATTCCTTGTAAAGAAAATTTTTTAAGGTAAAAGATCTTGATCACCTTAAATACTCCATTGGGATAGAAGTCTCTTACTTGAAGAAAACATTTTCCTTTGTCAACAGAAGTATGCAATGCATTGTTAAAACATATAGGTTTTCTTAAATGTCAAGCCAGTGATAATCCTATTGATACGAACAAAAAGACAAAATTACCTATACACAATGGCACTCTTTTGCCTAATCCTCAACTCTATCAAAGTCTGGTTGATTAACTTATTTGTCTCACTATTACTTGACCTAATCTAGTATATTCAGTTAGTCTTATTAGGCAATTTATGCATGTGCCATGTACTAAACATTTGCAAGCAATTAAATGAATTCTTCATTATATCAAGAATCTCTAGGGAAAGGAATTTTGCCCTAAAACAAAGGCCATCTAAATATTGTTGACTACTCAAATGCAGATTGGGCTAGTTCACTAGGTGATAGAAGATCTACTACAAGATTTTGTGTATTTTTGGGAGGTGTGGACCCGCATTTTTCACGTGTATCCCCACTCGATTGGCGAGACTCGCTTTTTATTTGTGAAAAATTAATTTTTGGAAAAAAGTTGGAGTCGCCACTTATTTTATTTTTTTTGAAAGGGAAAATAAAACAAGAAAGAAAAACCCTAAAATGTGACTCCATAATTTTTGGAAAAAGCATGTCTTTGAAAAACCCGAGTCTAAGTCCGGGGATCAGGTCACCTATTGGGAAGGTACCTTTAAAAGGTAGCACCCCTCTAAGCCCTATAGAGGTCTCTACTAACTAAGTTGAGGGAAATGTGACAATTAATCGATTAATTATAGATACCTAAGTAAGCTTGGTGATTTTAAAAAAAAAAACATGTTAACAAGAAAATCAATCACAATCATATTGAAGATTTAGGGTGCGTACCTGAACGACTTCTCAAGCGCTATCATAGGAGATTAGTTTGGAAATATGACACATTACATGTATTTTATCAAAGATGATCAAACAAGCATCAACACAATCAAATGTGGCATCAAACATGGTCATGGCTCATGATAACGTACACATTCATAGAATTTCAGAGTTGTAGGGTGGGAAGAGTGTACCTGATTAGCGAGCATCCACACATCTATGGGAAGCAAGGATATCTCAACAATAAATATAAAGTGAATTCAAGTGTTTCATCAAGAAGAATAAAAAATCAACGTATCAAGCAAACAGTATTGAAGTGAGTGTTATGAATGTCGGGCCCCCACCAAAGCCCTAGTTGATTTTGCATGAATTGATTATATGAATTCCATTGTTTGGAATCATGAAGTTTGTTCACACTTGTTGAAAATCGAGAAAATAAAAAAAATCAGTTGAAAATCAAATAAAACAATAGAAATGCGTGTTGGAAGGAAAATGGCAAGAAAAGATTTGTTAAAATCTGGATTTTAAGCCTAGAGACTCCTAAAGAAGTTTAAAGAAAACTGGAGTTATTTTGACGTAAAATGGTTTTGAAATCTAGATTTAAAATGTATAAGATCACAAAAAGAAGAAAAAAAAACAATAGGAGGAGTATGATGTGTGGCGAGGTGGCCAAGCCGGTTTAGTGTCTAGGCTACTTTTGAGATAGAATTACTTGGGTTGCCTGAGGATGTTTCTGCAAATTGCTGAAATGGAATTCTGCGTTCTGACATTAGTGGTCACTGTCTGCAAACTCAATTCACTCAAAGCAACTATGGAGAAAGAAATTTCACTACCATCTCTTCCTAAAGTTTATGTTTTCATGCTACTGGCATCACAACCCAAACCAGATTGGTGTACTCCAACTGATGTCTTCCAATATTTCTTCGGGTTTAGAGAATGACGAGGAGTCATTTGGATTCACGACATTGGAGGGAATAGAACCATTGTCATTATTCTAAAGGTGCTTCACCATGGCGGGAAAGAGGTAACGCTGGCGGAAAAGCAATTACAGCTTATCATCTGATCTGGAAACATGTATGAGTAGTTTCTCTTATATAAACATCTGAGTTCCATTTCTGTTGTCAACTTGCTCACAGATAGTTTTCTTCAATTGAGTGCTCGTGTTTTAATTGATTTTCAGATATTCAATTTCCTGAATAACTTCCCATTCTTTAAGCGCATTGAATTGCTCAGAATCCGAAGTTTACCCTCAATCAATAAGATTCAGCTACTTTTTCGCGTGTGTGAGGGTAAATGGATAGTAAGCTAGGGACTTTCTGATAGATTCTGCATTTTTGGACTTTCGAGAGTGGTTGCCAAGAAGACACCAAGCTCCACCATCCTCTTATTCCCCCTCCTGAAGGCTTCTTCTCGAAAGTCTTCTCTGCTCTTCTCTGCGCTTTTCTTCCAGATCTCTCCCCAGAAAAAAAAACCCCCAAAGACAATCTCCCTAAAAAAGGCGAAATCTCCTATCTTCCCAATTTCAAACTCCTCTCCAAAACCTTCCAAGGAGAGTCCCACCTTCCTTAAACTCCAATAGTAAGTTTTCTTGCAAAAACATGAAAATTTTGAAGTTAAATAATTGAATGAATAGATAAGCAAGTAAATAAACTAGGAAACGGTAAAAATAAATAAACAAAAATAAATAATAAATAAATAAATAAGTTAAGGAAAATAATATAAAGAGGAAGATAACCAATAAAAAGTGAATGATAATCATAAAACTAAAACTAAAAAATAAAATAAAATAAAATAAAAATAAACCAACAAACAAAAGCCGAGCCCAAAATCCATGTAGCCATGCAAGTCATACAAGTCACACTAAAAATGTCCAAATGGGCCAAGTGTATCTAAAAGTTATCCTAAAAAAAAACAAGAAAAGCCTAAGTCTAAGTTAGGGCTGCCAAGGGTCACAATAAGGGATCAAATAATCCCTCAACCAAAATCTCCGAGATGATTCAGAAAAAGGTAAATGGTATGAGTAGCCATGGGCTACCAAGGAACTATTGTGGAGCATTGAAAACGAATTTTAAAGACGTGCTAAAGGGACAAAATTGAGGGTCTACAGGAGGTTACTTGGTAATATGATGTACCAAAAACAAAACATTTCATGGTTGCTCATAGTACTATTGAAGCTCAATATAGAGTCATATTTCAGACATGATGTGAATTAATTTGGCTTCAAAAATTGGTAGCTAAGTTACGAGCCTGTTTGGGAACTATTTATGAGAATAGTTTTCTGTTCTCCAGAAAAAAAACACAAAAAATTAAAAATAAAACACTACATATAAAAATTATTTTTAAAACAAATTTAAAATATTAAAAATAAGTTAAAAACATTTTAGATTTCTAAACAAACTTTTGTTCTATAAAAATCAGAAAACGATATTCGAAAACTGTTCTTAAAAACTATTTTTCGGAACTATTTTCAAAAATAGTTACCAAACACACCTTAGGTTTTCTAATTTCATCTACTTTCCCTATGCATTGTGACAATCAAGGGGTCATTCACAATACATCTAATTCTATTTTTCATTAACATACAAAACATATAGATATTGATTATCACTTTGATCATGAAAAGGTACTAGATCAAGAAATCTCTATTCCTTATGTTTATTTTGTAGAATAGTTTACTGTTTACAAAAACCCTTTCTAAAACTTCATTGCAGAATGATTTATTCAAGCTAAGCTTGATTAATATCTACACATCGGTTTAAGGGGGAGTGTTGAAGATATTAGGTGCTACTATCATATGGTTATCTTGTTATATATTTATCCTTTTTTATTTTATGTGGATAAAGCTATCTTGTTGATAAAGCTATAGATGGTTAGGAAGCTTGATATAATCTTGAACTTTTTAAGTTATTATATAGATAGGAAGGTGTTTTTATGTGATATAGAACTCTATAATTCTCTTATAAATATAAGGAGTTTCCCTAACTAAAAAGTGGTCGATTGGATTTTTTTTTTTTCACAACCATGATTAACAACATTAACAAACGATAATAAAATTCTAATGCAATCCTTAGTATTTGGCAAACCAATTTGCAAGAACAAAAAGTTAAATCCACAAGGTTTCATTGTAGTAGCAACGGTTTGATTTTCAAATCAACATAAAAAAAAAATTGTATATTCATTTGAAACTTAATTTATTGCCATAATTTTATTTCATATACTCAACCGAAGACACATGAAATATTTATAAAGATAGATCACAGATGCTATATTTGATTAATAATTGTAATATTTGGACTGGAAAGCCAGTGACACCAACAATATCACCCTGCTTCACACCAAAATGAAACCTAGAAAATGCAGCCTCATCCATATCCGAGCTCCTACATCAATGAAATGCATAGTTTGTTAGTGCTTTTCATGAAGGCAAAAGCCACAAGAAAACACATAATTGAATCTACTTAGAAAACTCATAGATACTGTTATTTTAACACCTTCACATATTTAAACAAAGGCTATCCACATATTGAAGCTTGAGTTACACAACTAAAAAAATATCCTAAAGTGACAAGAACTTTTATTGTATCTGAAGCTCTTGCACATGGAGCATGCACATGTACTATTAAACATGGATGATAACTCTTAACAAGCATAAACCAAACTGACACAGGTCGTCTTAAACTCCTAAACACTTAAGGGGTTAGTTAGTAGTGGAAAGAAAGGGGAGAGGGGGGTGAATTGGGATGTTGTGCAAGGCCGATTGTGTTTGTGTGTATAGGAAACAAGTTCATGTCTCTAAGTCACCTTTAATTTAATTTAATTTTATTTTTTGATAGGTAAATGCATGGGAAATTTTATAAATAAAAAGAGAAAAAGGTGTCTAAAGGCCAACCCAAAGGATACAAAGAATGTACAAGAGGCGCCTAAAGACAAGAATAAAAAAGAAGAGGGGATACAAAAAAACTCACCAGCCCTCATCTAGAATCCAACCAATAAAAAAAGTTGATTCAAGATAAAGGTTCTTCATCTATACACGACTTAGACCAAGACCAAAGATTACATACAAAAGAATTTTCACCATTTGAATCGAAAGATCCTCATTTCAAAAGCAATCTTGTTTATTTCCTTCCAAACCAACCAAAATATACATAATGGAGCTACCATCCAAGCCTTTCTACGCTTCTTGCCCACAAAGGAACCATGCCATCCTAGGAGGGTATCTCTAGCCGAAAATGGAAGAACGCACATCATGCCAAACAACGCAAATAACAACTCCCCCAAAACCCTTATCTTGGTACAATGGATTAGAATATGATTAATAGACTCTTCTTCAACACAACAAAGGAAACATCTATTAGCTATGGGCCACCCCCTCCTTTTGAGTCACCTTTAATAGTGAAATTTAGAATGCCAATTTGAAGAACATATAATTGAATACCAACTTAGCATAAAGTATGGAACAGTGGTTGAGCTTACTACATATAGATAACAGACCAATAATAGAATAGATATAGACCCTTCTAAACTCTATAGAACCCATTAGGAAATTTAAGAAGATGTTTAAGAAGTATAACAAAGAGAAAAAAACAAAAAAAAGTTCATATTAAATAAGTCACTAGACATATCGTAATGGAAGCTAGCTTTTGATTTGAATATCATTTTTTTTTTTGATAAGAGCTTTTGATCTGAATATCAAGGGTTTAGACAGGTAAATACTAACAAAAACCCCTATTGAAAATTATTTGCCCCAACCTTACATAAATACAAGAAAGAACATGGCTATGTAAATAAGAAGAAATGATAATCATTAGATATCTTGCATCATCCATAACTTGAACTTTAGCACCATCACCATGCAAATCATAAAAAAAAATAGCTTTGAAGAGGACAACCGTTTGCTCATTATTCACCCTTGTATAAGAGGAATATTATAGATATTACCATAAAGAAATGAAAAATTACAACAGGTACAACACTAAATGTGTAGAACCCCCAAATTTCCAATACCAGTTAGTGATATTGTGACATTCTCAAGGTGATCCCCATTGTTTAAGGCTACATATTTCTTTATGTATTCAAGGATAGATAGTGTAACAAAGAATTTGTGAGGATATAGATTTTTTCTAGCAACCTTTTGAGCTGCAAGATATTTCACCCTATTTTCAAAGTATTGTTGCACAAGAAATCAAGCAAAAAGAGCAACAATTGAAGGTTAATACCATATAGAAAAATATTAATAGAAAGGTCCACTTGGAAACCATTAATAGAAAGACATTATTTAATACAGTTGGGTCCATATCTTCATCATCGCTAGCCATGGGTTTTTGAACCTTTGAGCTTGAGACTACAGCAGCCTAGAAAAAGAAAGGGGCTTATATCGAATGAAAAATAAACAACAATTAAATACTAAAATCTTCTCAGGAAATAGAAAATTTTAGAAGTAGAAATATCTTTATTTTCAGAAAAAAATAGAAAAATCAATGTTAACCCTCACTTGTGATTCAAATATTAAGAAGGCTGGTGAATTTGACCATTAGAATCAAACTAAGACTTCTAACTCTCAGTTTAATTGTTATGGAGAAAAAAAATGATTACATCATCCCTTGTCGTGGAAAACCAACACAAAAAGAAAAAAAAATGCATTCATGATTGACTTTACAACTTCAAAATTCTTTCATTTTCTTCCCTTTAATTCTCTCCAAAACCAAACAGAACCTAGATTCCTCAAAGCGATAATAATATATAATAATAATACTAAATGGTGTTTTAAAAGGCTATTGAGGCTTATGGCTTGAGGCTTGCCTCAAGATGAGGCTATGCAAATTAGCCTTGAGGTTATAGCTTCAATAGAGGATAATTGAGGCTTAAGCCTCACTTGATCGAGGCTTATAGCCTTGAGGCTAAAGCCTCGAGGCTATTGAGGCTTAAGTCTCAAATATTCAAAGGGTTTTAATGGGTTTAGGGCCTTTATCGACTTTTTGTATACATTTGTTAAGAGGTTTAAGCCTCAACATTTATTGGTTGTAGTGACTTATGCTTTTATGGGGTTTTCATATAGATTTATAAGTTTTGTCTTGCATCCAATATTAGGGTTAAAACTTTTAAAAAACAAGGGCTTAGTTGACTACCAATTAACCCTTTAAATTGAAATGAAAGGAAGAGATTGAGAAGAAGAAATAAAAGAATTGTTGGTCACTATAGTGATCAAACTTACATAGAATCATTATCTTATTAGTGATGGATAAAAGAAAAAAGATCACTATAATCAATGGATAAAGAAGAAAAATGGATTGACATTAACATTGATGGAGAGGATAATAGAACAATTAGATATAATTATGATTCATTGGAGGATCCTACAAGTGATAGTGATGGTAGTTTTGAAGATTATTTGATAAATGCATGAGAATTGGATTTTAGAAAAGGAAACTAAATTAGAAGTTACTGAAATACAATTAATTTGATTATTATACATTGTATGGTTTTGTTATCATTTAATTTTCATGTGATTTTATTAGTATTTTTCTGATTTTTAAGATTTTTAAGTTTTTTTTTCTTTGTCAAGGCTTACGCCTTGTTCTGCTTTGAGGATTATGCTTTGCCTTAATTAGTCAAAACACCTCAAGACTGCCTTTAGCCTTTTAAAACATTGATAATAAATAAAAGCTTCTCTCAACTGAACCAATGTCAACCGCATGTCTTAAACAAGTTGAATTTCCCTATTTTAGAAAGCTGAAAAACTAAAACAAAAAGAAAATCAAATTTTCTCTTCAACCAACAAACAGTTAGGATCTAAGAAACTAATCACCTGCTTTGCTTTTTCCTCCTCTTTGCGCTTCTTTTCCTCCTCCCTCTGCTTCATCCTCAACTCCTTCTTTTGAGCACTACCAAAAGCAATCAACAACACAATTTCAGTCAAAACACTACCAAACCTTAGTTCCACATTGCCACTATTTGCAGCCAAAGAAAGAAATGCAAAGCCTCCATTTTGACTGGTTTTCTTGTATTATCTCAGGAAATAAACAGAGAATTATAGTATGAAAAACTCACTTTTTACTTGTGGTTTCAGATGAAGAACCATCCATGGATAAATCCAAGATTGCTTTGGTAGCTTCTTCACCAGCACCCTCCATTGGAAATATAGCTTTAGGTTTTTTCACGCTGTAAAAATAAATATTTTTATTTTTATTATGAAGTAAATATCACCTAAACCTTGTTTCCTATCAATTATTTACTTCACCTATTCACCATGATTGGATTAGAATAGATCCAATCCACCATCAAATGGATATGCTTATACTAGCTTTAGTCTTAGGGAATTATAACCATTAGATCTAAACACTCTTTTTTTAAAAAAAATATTTGCAAAACTCACACCTATAATTTAGATTTGATTAAAAATGAAACAATCATAAGGTACTCACCATTTGCTTATTGGGACCCAAATCATTTTCTTGATTTGAAAGAATCTTGCTACCAAATGCAACACATGGTTTTTCTCTTGGGGCTTAAAAATGAAAACAGTGAATAGATTAAATTTTGTCAGCCTCAAATTATTTTCAATGGTTAAAAGTCCTTCGAAACTAACCCACTTTCAGACAATGTTTTTGAAAAAAATGCTACTAAACATGTTTTCCATGTCATGTTCATTTTTCTTTTTTTGATTATAGGAAAACAGTTTTCATTGTCACTACCAAACATTTTTTTCTTGCAACAAAATAAATGAAATGCATGTATCATCTTAGGCACCCGGTTTCTCCAGTTGATCAAAGACAAATGCATGCACCATACACATTAGTTTCTCCACTTTAAGACACTACTCAAAGCAGCACCTATCCAAAACAGGCAATCAAAACAAAATTTTCTGAAAAACCACAAGATACATTCCAACAACTCAACATTATTTCCTCCAAGCAAGTGGATCACAACAGAAAGGACTCCAAGGACAACAAAAAACAGCCTTGTTGCAGAAAATTTAATCTATATATATATATATATATTAAACCACTGACTGCGCCAATTTCATATCATCAACGCAACAATTGAAATTATAGTAAAACAAAAGAAAATAAATAAATAAATAGATAAAGGGACAAAGACCGATAATCCAACAAAAATTTCATGAGTTGTAATCCAAACTGCCAATAGCTCCGATATTCAAAGAGAAACCCTAGAATTAAAAACTTACAGCTGTAGCATTCCCAATTTACAAAACACTTGAGTGTGAAATTCGACCCTTTGTTTTGATTACTAGGAAAAATGAAGAAAACTAGAAGAAAACCACACTTTGATTACTATCTTGAGCTCTAGATGGCGCAAAATTTAAGATTGAAAATTTTCTTTCATTTTCTCATTATTTTCTCAGCACCAAAACGATTGTATATAAATTGGGTATAGAGATTGGAAGTGTACTTAGTACCCTTAAACTCAAGAATTGACCAGCCCAATTGCAGAAGAGCTCTTGGTACTAAACCCAAAAGTGACCACACAACTTCAGGATTCTCATGCAGTACCAACCTAAACAATGTAATTGTGATATGACTTCTTAGTGTTTGGCATAGATTCGAGGACTGTCTAAAGAAATTTCACTCAACCAACCCTCCTAGGCACAATTAAGTTCAACTTCCATTTTTAGAAGCCAACAAATATCAAGCAACATTCATAATGACATTTTGCTTCATCTACTTTTTCTTCATTTTCACATCAACCAAACAAGAAGCTTAACCAATTCCATACCCTCATGATTGCAATTCCAACTATCAAAATAGTTTTAACACATCAACAAAACAAGAATGAAAACAATGAAACCAATACAAAATTGAGACACCAATAACCAAAAAAAGAAAAAAAGAAAGAAAATATGAGAGAAAAGAGATATAGCACAGAAAAAGAGAAATTGGAAACCCTAACCTTTTCATTCTTGAAACGCGTACGGATGCTCCCAAGTTCCTTATCAACCCCGAGGCCTCTCCTGCTCTTTGTTCCTACAATTCTGAATGTTGCTGATGAAGACGTAGAGGCCTCTCATGTCGGATAATGCCATGGTAGCTTAGATCTAGAGCTATGAGGCTTCTTTGACTAGCAATCCGTGATCTTCTCCCCACATCCTATCAACTTGAGAGAAAGGAGAAATTGTGAGAAGATTTCATGCGATATAATCAATACAAGCATACGAAACTTCTGCCATTAAAAATCATTTCTGAAAAAATGAAAATGAATTTAGGATGATACTTACCTCCAACCATTGTTTAGCTTTCTGTAATTGGTGAAGTGTTGATTTCCAAACTCTAATATCTTCTTTGTTTTGATGGTGTATATTATGAAGAAACAGCAAAGCGAGTTCGGGATCATTTTCTAAAAACTTTATAACAGTGACTTCCATCAAACCACATTGCTCTTGCCACCATGTTGAGCAGTTGGTGGAACGTGCTCCTTAACTACAGCGGAAGTGAGAGATGGTGGAAGTGGTGGACCACATCATGAAGTGCTGGACGACGTGGTGAACGTGTTCAGCTAACATTCTCCCACTTGGTCTACACCTTTAACCTAATGTCCTATCTCAATCCATCAATTATCCCATTAAGTAACAAATACATGAATCATGGCGATAAGTCCTCTATTTAACGAGTGTTACTTTCCATGTATTACAGTGTACTCATCTCTTAACATTATACTTTATGTGACAATATTACTTAATGAATAAACCCTATGTTCATTCTTGGTCCAATGAAGTTAAATTTTCTCAAAATTAAATAAAAGTGCACATCAATATGAGAAAACATCATAATAAGAGTTTGTACAATAGAAACTACATAATGGAACTAAGTCCCATGTTCACTACATGATCATTGAATTTCAACGGTGGCATGCCCTTAGTCAAAAGATCAGTGATCATCAATTCAGTGCTAATGTGCTCAATAATCACTTTCTTTTCTTTAACACGTTCTCTTATGGCTAGATACTTAATGTCGATGTGTTTGCTTCGACTTCCACTTTTATTGTTCTTCGCCATAAAGACTGCAACTGAATTGTCGCAATATATACTCAATGGCTTAGATATTGAATCCATAACTCTAAGCCCCAAAATGAAACTCTTAAGCCATACACCATGTGAAGTAGCCTCAAAACAAGATATGAACTCAGCTTCCATAGTAGAAGTAGCAATCATGGTCTACTTAACGCTCCTCCAAGATATAGCTCCACCGGCCAATATAAAAATATATCCAGATGTTGATTTACGTGAATCAACACAGCCAGCAAAGTCCGAATCTGAGTAGCCAACAACCTCTAAATTGCTTGTCCGTCTGTACATAAGCTTGTAATATTTGGTTCCTTGAAGATATCGTATCACTTTCTTTCCAGCTTTCCAGTGGTCCTTACCTGGGTTACTCTGATATCGTCCTAACATTCCAACAGCAAATGCAATGTCAGGCCTTGTGCAAACCTGAGCATACATCAGACTTCCAACTGTAGAAGCATATGGAATGTTTTTCATTTGTTCCATCTCAAGATCGTTTTTCGGGCATTGGTCTAGATTGAACCTATCACCCTTCACTATAGGAGAAACACTAGGTGAACAATTCTTCATCCGAAATCTCTCTAAAACTTTATTGATATAGGTTTCTTAAGACAAACATAAGATACCTTGAAATCTGTCTCTATGGATCTTAATGCCAATGACATAAGATGCCTCACTCATATCCTTCATGTCGAAATTTGTAGAGAAGAATTGTTTCACCTCATGAAGTAAACCCTTATCATTGGTTGCAAGTAAGATGTCATCCACGTATAAAACAAAAAAACAAACTTTACTCCCATTGACCTTAAGGTATATGCATTGATCCATAACATTTTCTTCAAAACCAAATGAAGAAATTATGTTATAGAATTTTAAATACCATTGGCGGGATGCTTGTTTTAAACCGTATATGGATTTCTTAAGCTTACAAACCAATTGCTCACCATCACTAGAGGGGAATCCTTCAGGTTGTTTCATGTAAACCTCCTCCTCTAGCTCTCCATTAAGAAATGTTGTTTTCACATCCATTTGTTGCAATTCCAAATCAAAGTGGGCTACTAATGCCAATATAATGCGCAAAGAATCTTTCTTAGATACAGGAGAAAAGGTTTTTGTGTAATCGATTCTTTCTTTCTGAGTGAACCCCTTTGCAACAAGTCTGGCCTTGTATCTCTCAATGTTGCCTAATGAATCTTTCTTTATCTTAAAAACTCATTTACAACCAATGGTTTTTGCACCATTAGGCAACTCAACAAGGTCCCAAACATCATTGCACTTCATGGAACTCATCTCATCCTTCATGACATTGTATCACAATTTTGATTCTTTACAACTCATGGCTTGTGAAAAAGATTCGGGATCATTTTCGGCTCCTATATTGTAGTCACATTCCTGTAGATACACTACATAATCATTAGGAATTGCTGACCTCTTAGTTCGAGTAGACCTTCTTAAGGTTGCACCAATATCTTCTAAGGAAGTATGAGGTTCAACTTGTTGTTCAGAAGTGTTAGGAAACTCCTGATCAACTTGATCTACTGGAATGTTGTCAACAGCTTATGGAACCTCAACGACTGGTTGAACTTCAGCGGTTGTTCGTTCTACACCCGATTGTACTTGAGGAGTATTATGAACAATAAACAATCTATCACTTGAAGTGGAAGGTTGAGACTTTGTATGATCAATATCAGAAACTATGTTTCTGAATTGATCGCTCCCACTGACTAAGTCATATTCAAGAAATTTAGCATTTCTCGATTCCACAATCTTAGTGCTGTGAGATGGATAGTAAAATTTGTACCCCTTAGACATTTTAGCATATCCAATGAAATACCCACTAATAGTCCTTGGGTGCAGTTTCTTCTCCTGTGGATTATATATTCTCACTTCAGACGAGCATCCCCAAGCGCGTATATGTCGCAAACTCAGTTTCCAACCTTTCAATAACTCAAATGGCGTCTTTGGGACAACCTTGGTTGGAACTCGGTTTAATATATATACTACTGTCTTAAGTGCTTCAGTCCACAAGAATTTAGGAAGTTTTGAGCTGCTAAGCATACTTCTCACCATGTCCAATAAAGTTCGGTTTCTTTTTTCTGCTACACCATTTTGGTTTGGAGAACCAGACATGGTGTATTGGGCAACAATCCCATGTTCTTGAAGAAACTTCGCAAATAGCCCAGGTGATTGTCCATCTTCCAAGTATCTACCATAATATTTTCCACCTCTATCTGATCTCACGATCTTAATTTGTTTACCACATTGTTTCTCTACTTCTGCCTTGAAAACTTTAAAGGCTTCTAAAGCTTCATTTTTGTTATGAAGTATGTAGAGATACATGTATCGTGAGAAATCATCTATGAAAGAGATGAAGTATTTCTGACCATGAGAGTCCATGTCAAGACTACATATATCAGTATGTATGATCTCTAGTATGGCAGAACTCCTAGTAGCACCTCTCTTTGACTTGTTGGTTTGTTTTCCCTTAATGCAATCCACACAAGTCTCAAAGTCAGTAAAATCTAGAGTACTAAGTACCCCATCATTTACCAATCTTTTGATTCGATCTATGGAGATATGACCTAATCTTCGATGCCACAATGTAGACGAATCCTCATTAACAACACATCTTTTAATGCCAGTTTGGACATATAATGAATTATGAGTGGTATCATTTTGTAAGAATATGCAATAAAGACCATTAGACAAAATACCATTCCCAACACAATCAGATTTATAAATCAAACTGAAAGATGTTTATGAAAAATGAAAGGAATATCCAAACGGTACAAGTCTAAAAACTGAAATCAAGTTTTGTGAGAAACTTGGTACATAAAAGGTCTTTTGCAATTCTAAAACAAAACCACCATTTAAAGTTAAATAACATGTCCCTATTGTTTCCACATACGAGCCCATCTTGTTTCCGGATAAGATGAATTGCTCACTTGTCACTGGCTTCCTTAGGTTTTGCATACCCTACAAGGAATTTGAAATGTGGATTGTAGATCCAGAATCAATCCACCATGTGTTGGTATTTACATTAACCATATTAGATTCATAACAAACAAATGAGGTAGGGTTACCTTTCTTCTCAAGCCATTTCTGAAATTTCAGACATTTCTTCTTCACGTGTCCTTTCTTTTTACCGAAAAAACACTTTTCGTCTTTCTTAATGTCAGATTTGGGAGGAATTTGTTGCTTCCCTTTTTGACTGGCTTGAGATTTTCCTTTCTTTCATTTTCTTTGCGTCACCAACATGGCACTTTCTCCATGTTCCATCAATAACCTTCCTTCCTCTTGAACACACATGGTCATCAATTCATTGATAGACCACTTATCCTTATGTGTGTTGTAAAAGATTTTGAAAGGTTCATACTGAGGTGGAAGAGTGTTAAGGATAAAGTGCACCAAGAAGGATTCAGACATTTCTACCTTGAGCTTCTTCAATTGAACCACTATGTCCCTCATCTCCATGATGTGTTCGCGTACACCTCTTATACTGGTGAGCTTCAGGGATGTGAACTTCATAATCAGGATGCTTGCCAAGGCTTTGTCTGAAGTGACGAATTGCTCGTCAATAGCCTTGAGCAATTTGCGGACATTCTCATGTTGCTCGATTGAACCACGTATACCAGCACTAATTTTTGTCTTTATGTACATCACGCTGAGCCGATTAGATTTCTCCCAACGTTCGTACAATAGTATTTCTTCGGGTGTGCTGGTATCAGTGATCTTATGTGGTTCATCTTTCCTTATGGCATAGTCTATGTCCATGCACCTAATTGAAGAAGAATTCTCTCCTTCCATATCTTAAAGTTATCTCCTCTAAGTTCGGGAACCTCATAATGAATATCAAATATGCTAGGTAAACCTGCACATAAGGATTACAAGCATATTAAAAATTTAAGGCTTTAATATAAATTCATGGTTTACCAATGTAGAACATGCTCAAAATTGAATCTAATTTTATTAAAAATTGCCTATGGGCTAAATCTTTAATTCAATAAGATTAATTATCTTTATGATAGACTTTATCAAACTATTTTATTAAATTATGAAATTTATTATGAATATAGTTTGATATTTTCTGTCTATAATCTTTATGATAAACCTATTAAATTAATTATTCCTAACTCCTGTGGGTAAATTAGGAAAAATTAATTTTAATATTTTATCCTAATTAATTATATAAACATAATGAAAACCCTGTGGGGTAAAATCATCATATTTATATAGTTAATTACAATTAATGTCCATAATGTGATCCTTATTAATATATAATTTTTATATAATTAAGGATGTTGTGGCTATTCCTTAATTATTTAAAAAAATCATATGGATTCACTAGACATTAAAACTATATGATATAATTTTAATATATCTAACTAAATTTTAGACAACAATTGCATGCATTAAAAGCTACAACTTTTAATTTATCGAACTCAAATTTAGGCTACATTTTTACACATACAAACATATAAATTAAAATAAATAATTTTATTTGCATGTATAAAAATCACATATAATTTAGAATAATTTAAAAGGTTTCAAATAATGAATGGGTGCCTAAACCCAATAAAATTATTTCAAACAGGTCATAATTGCCTAAATTGGCCCAAATTTCACAATCAGTTACAAGCCCAATAAAAAATAATTTAAACCGAGCCATAAGTGCCTAAATTGACCCAATTTTAACAATTAACCCATGGCCCAACACTTAAAGCCCCTTAATTTAGTAAAATGGGCCACTACCATGCAATAAGCTTCATAGGCCCAAAAGTCACTTATACCAAGACCCAAAAACTTAGTAGAACCCAATCTTTCTCTAGTTTTTTATTTTATTTATTTATTTATTTTATTATTATCAATTGCAACGAAAACCCACCATCCTAATTTTCCGCCACCCCGTGGACTACTTCATCACCGGTAGCCACGTACTCCCCGCTACCCACATGGACTGCACCATTATCAGCTAGCTATGGAGCCGCCTGCAACACATGCAAGAATAGCCCCACGCGATGCCTTTCAAGCCGCCTGCATCACCAATGGACACTATCTAAGAATGCACCAATTTCCTATTAGCTGTTGAAATTTGATCAACCTGGAGGAAATATATGGCTTTCTGCAAAAAGCTATTTGGAGCTCTTAGTGGCCACTTTTACCTGGGCAGCTCACAAGAATGGGTTGATTATGGTTGTTGTGAGTTTAATGGCTCTTGTGGTGGGTTCCACATTAAAGAACAACCCAAAATATGGATTTTGATTTTCTGAAAAAATGAGATGGAGAACCAGGTCCGACAGAGGGTGGCCAAGGAGAATGAAGCCAAAGTGATGTCTCTGAACCACAAAATTGAATAGGATTTGTTCAAGTAAGGTCGTGTTTTGGGGTAGTGATCCTCTAGTGATATCTCATAGTCTTACTTATTATTTTGGTTTGATCTTTCTTTCCCCATATATTTTCCCGACAGCACGCAATATATTTTATTTTGAGTAGTGATTTTGAGAGATCATCAAACGGATGTTCCTATCAAGCATACTGTATGATTGTATTTTATAACCAGAAAAGGAAACATTAACTAAACAATTTTGGTGCAAAATAGATACCAAGGCAGAGGCAAGGTTTTCATAGCTTTGATACCAAATGTGAGAAGATTTCATGCGATATAATCAATACAAGCATACAAAACTTTTGCCATTAAAAATCATTTCTGAAAAAATGAAAATGAATTTAGGATGATACTTACCTCCAGCTATTGTTTAGCTTTCTGTAATTGGTGAAGTGTTGATTTCCAAACTCTAATATCTCCTTTGTTTTGATGGTGTATATTATGAAGAAACAGCAGAGCGAGTTCGGGACCATTTTCTAAAAACTTTATAACAGTGGCTTCCATCAAACCACGTTGCTCTTGCTACCATGTTGAGTAGTTGGTGGAACGTGCTCCTTAATCGCAGCGGAAGTGAGAGATGGTGGAAGTGGTGGACCACATCATGAAGTGCTGGACGATGTGGTGAACGTGTTCAGCTAACAGAAATAGCAACGGGAAACCAATTCAAAATTGAGACACCACTGAACAAAAAAGAAAAAAGAAAGAAAAATCGAGAGAAAGGAGAAATAGCACAGAAAAAGAGAAATTGGAAACCCTAACCTTTCGCTCTTGAAAGGTGTACAAATGTCACTGATGAAGATGAAAAGGCCTCTCATGTCAGATAATGCCTTGGTAAATCCAGAGCAACGATCGCTTCTTCGACTAACAATGCAATCAGTCTCCTCTGCCTTTTAGGCTTTGAATTCTCTTTTGTTTTCACCTTATTCTTTCCTCTTTTTCCTTTGGTTTCTACTTGATCTTCATCCTCGCCTTTGTCTTCATCTACATCTTCTTTCTTGAAAACTTGAGTTATGATCAACCACAACCTAGAGTTGTTCATTACATCTAGGGCCTTAAGTTGACGACCCAAAGTCGTTCATGTCATTCATGACCCTGAGATGTTCATAGCATCTAAAGCCTTGAGCTCACGACTCGGAGTTGTTCATGTCAACCATTGCCTAGAGCTATTCATCGCATTTAGAGGTCTGAGCTCACGACCCAAAGTAGCTCATGTCATCGATAGCCCTTAGCTTTTTATAGCATCTATAGCCTTGAGCTAACGACCTGGAGTCGTTCTTGTCAACCATAACCTAGAGCTATTCATAGCATCTATAGCCTTTTAATCTCTCTTCCCTTTTTACCATTCTCTTGATTCTCTTTTTCTCTTTTCCCTCCTCCCCCTACTTACCCTCATGTGTTGTATGATCGTATCCTCATCTTTGATCGATAAAGCCCTCTCTTTGCATCATTATTTTCGAAGATGTAATTCACTAGTTATCCATATAATGATTGATTTTGATGGAAAAAGTGACAATGGAAAGTTTTCTTCAATCTCCCACTTATCCTGACACAGTAAAAAAACCCATCTTAAGATAAACCAATTTTTCCTTTTGGTATCATAACCAGAAACCTGCATAAAATGTTTGCAAAACGCCAGGGAAAAAGGATTAAAGCACATATTAAATTTTAATTTAACTATATGTAAGTGCTATCCATCCATGATAAAAATCATGACGCATTTTTCTAGAAAACTGAATTAATTTGGATGAGCAGTTATTTTCTCCAGAGATGACCCTCCTTTCTCAGCCAAGGCCTGCAAAAGGGGAGAAATGAGAACTGAAAAGGGGGAACTGGGGAGTAGTAATAGCAAAATAAGAACTAGAGTCAACCATTAATAGCAGCAGAAATAGTGGCACAAGTACCAAAATGAGGACTGAAATATATCATAAGTAATGGTACCGATAGCAAGAGTAGTGATAGTGGATGGGGAAAAAAGCAGCAGGCCCTCAAAATTAATTAATTAATTAACTATTATACAAGGAAATGCAAAAAGAAAAAGAGAAAAGAAGGGAAAACAAGAAAAAAAAGAAGGAAAACAACATTAACATGAAGGAGACGTAAGGAGATATATTAAAGAGCATTAAAAGAAGCAAGGTTCCTAATAAGATCACCCGCCAGTTTCCTTTCTGGCTCCAAGACATTATTCAATTGTTCAAGTACGCTATCATCAGCCAAGGAGATTTCATCAACAAGAAACATATCACCATCCTTCATTGCTTGTACAAGAGGTCCATCTTGCCACATAAAAAGGGTCTGCCATTTCTAATGCAGCTAAGCTGGGTCCAACTTCATTCACACAACAGTATCAAGATCTTGTGTAGTGACATCAGCCCATGTGACAGCACCTTGTTGGTAGCTATTTACAATTACATCTACTTGATCAAGAGTCTGAGAAGCATGACCAATATCTGAAGAAATAGACTACAGCCAACAAAATGCATGAGAAAGTATACATACTCTCCAAGACTTTCAGAAGCCCCTGTGTTTGTCCAAACTGAAAACAATGTCTCCTTCGCCAATTTTCTGGATCGCATAAATAAATAAATCATAAAAATAAAAAGCCACTTCAGGATATTCAGGAAATTGTTCGAATCAGGCAGCCACAAGAAATTTTTCTTAAGAATACAAGTATGATAAATCTCAACTATCAACTAATAGTCAAGTAACGAAAGGCAAGGATTTTAATATAAGGAAGAAAGTTTACGTCAAGGCATCACCAAACAATCTGGGGTTTACAACTCACAATTAATGCTCTTCAACATGCTGTATAGAACTTACATATGATTTTCCCTAGCTTGCTGCTAAAAATGGTTAAAGATTGTCTTCCATATCCCAACATTCCTTCCTCAATAAATTCCTCCAACAATTTGGATACAATAACAAATAGCGAACTCTGATCAACATGTATCTCACACAAAACAAAATACGAGAGCACAATTAAGCAAAGAAGTAAAAACACCAATGCAAAACAGAATTGTTCAAGCTATTTGCTCTGAACAAGTACAAAGTTTCCGTCTCGCGACTTCAAAAAAAATCAAATAATACTTATAGCAGAGTATTAAGATTGGGTCAGATGGGCATCAAACGGATTATAAGAACCACAAGGAGGTCTATTGAATCATACTGCAACAAGTCAAGTTTAGGAATGAATTATGGAAATCTAGATCCTTGCCAATTTGGAAGATTCCTTTCCTTTCATAGTTAAAGAAAGAATTTGGAAGGTGAGAAGATTCCATCTATCAAGCAATACAATGTGTCTCTTTTATGGATTAGCTACTGAACCATCTCTTATGGCAATCATGAATCTTAATATAGAGGGAATTTCTTGGTTGTCATCTCTTGAGTCTCCTCCAAAAACAGAGGACCTTGGCATTTTGACCTCAGTATCAGAAGAGCTATGGACCTTTCCAAGGGTATGGTGAACACTTAACACAATTAGCAACACAATTAATAGATGAGCTAACCAATAGAAAGCATTATCCCTGAGGTTCTTGTAGGGACAATTCCCACTTGAGGAATTATGTATATGTTGGATTTTTATACCTTTCTCTGAGAGGTCCAGCGACTGCTTGTTCTTGAGGTACCAATGATCAAATTGTCAATCAGAACATCGTCGAAATACAAAAAAATAAAAAATAAAAACCAACTACAGATCATGATGCACTAAAGCCCCCCAGTGTGCACCTTTCTAATTGCCTAAGAGCTCTTTATGATAGTTAAAGCTTTATTCAGCGTGTAGGTATGCATTAAAGCACTTTAGGGTAGTAAAGCTAGTGGCTTGAAGGCTATTTCCATTCAAGTTTGGGGTGAGATGCTTTTGTAGAAGAGCTTACCAGAAGAGGATCAACAATTTAAGATTTGTTTACATATTGATAGATACCACTCCTTTCCATAAATAATTCTTAAGAAGCAGTTATCAAATTAGTATCTACCATGTCAATCCATAGTTTTTTCCCCCTTGAAAAAGCATTTTGCCAAAATTTACAGCTGCACCAAACAGACTCCAGATCCATTTGTCACATCTTAATGCAACACAAAAGGTAAAGATAACTGAAAGTAAAGAAACACAGAAGGCAAAGATAGCTGAAAGTACAGAAACACAAAAGGCAAAGATAACTCAAACCACAGAAATATAAATTAATATGTAGATCATGACCTCATATACAATGCAAGCACGCATGCAACAAAATGCCCACATAAGAGAGGAAGGGAGAGGAGGGAGGGAGAAGAACCACACCTGATGGTACAAGTTATCTTTGAGTAGTTTAACCTGGAGATGTTTCGCTAAAACTGCTTGAACAACCTTTTTCTCGCCCTCATCTTTGAATGTTTCTGCCAAAAGATAATAACCATCTCTGGCCAAATCTTCATTTGAATTCCCAAATGTCCTGAAATGATCAGCCCACCAAAATAAGTCTATAAGAGTTATGAATCCATGTTTTCCAGCAAACACTTCACTACTCTGTCGATGCAACTTCAACTCCTTCATAACTTCAACCATTATCTTCACATAACTTTCAGAGATTTTGCACCAATTGTTTAATATCGTGCTCAACTCATCTTCTGGGATCTCATCAACATGACTCTCCACAAAACGGTTACGAAATGCTCGAGAAAGCATTTTATGTCCTCCATAGAGAGTAGGGGGATTTAGAGTAGAAAAAGGCATAAAATCTAGTTGTGCTGGCATTGTTTCTCGTAATTCAGGCACAAAAAGCTCTCTGTTGTCATCCAACAATTGGTTCAAGGCTTCCAGCATATCAGATGAGGCCAAGTTAAGCTTATCCAGAACTATCAAATATCCATTCCAGACACCCTTAACCAATACACCTTCATGAAAGACTAGCTTCCCACTAGCATCAGTCACATAGGAACCTAAGTATTCTTGAACGTCTGTGTGTTCATGATTATTGATCCATACAAATTCATGGCTGGTTATTGCAGCAAGATACTGCACAAGACTCGTCTTTCCACTTGAGGTGGGACCCTGTAAGAGAACAGGATATCGTTTAATCAAAACAGCACGAGCTAGGTTCCTGATTAGAATATAGTTCTCCAAGAAATCACCAGAGCTTGTGTTTCCCCTAGCCATCAAGTATTCATCAAAAAGGTATTTGTGGAGATATCTTTCCTCCTACTAATTTTGAAAAAATCATTTGATTCATTAACTTAGCCCTTGGCGCAGCCAACAAAGTGAGAAAAAACATAGAAAATCCACCATAAATTGCTTTCTAAAATCCAAATTTTCTGTTTGATTTGTTAGTGTATTCTATTGCACTATAAAAAGACCTTAAACTGTACTGGGGCTTCTGATTAGCCCCATCCTGCAGCCTCTCTTCAGAATCCTTGGCTGATTTATAGAAAGACACTATTTTATCTACCAAGTCTCCACTCGAACAACTGTCATCTAAAGATTTGAGTAATAAATAGAGTCAAATCTGTATCATCCAACACATCATCAACAAAGTACTCTTTAAATCTACTTCTTAAAGAGAATTGCAAGTCCCTCTTCCCAGCATCAGTTGCAGGATTCATCCAAGCGAAAATTAGGATGCCTAGGTGTATAACTGGCAACCCCTCCTTCAGCTAACCAAAGTGATCTATTCACATCTTCAAGAACACCAATAACTCTTTGCAATGACTGGGGGAGCTAAATTCACCTCATCAAGCAAAATCCAGTCACCATTTCGAAGTGCAGTCACAAAAGCCCCTTCCACAAATTGAAATATGTTGATATATGGCACAAGAACAGGGCAGAAATTTATGACAGCAAAGGAAAAACAAATTTTTCCAGTAAAGAAAAACTTGGTATCTGGAAGTGTATTTTTATTCATTGCATTGCTCTTTATATAGAGCTGAAACATAACAGAAAGTCAAGAGAATTTGCTAATTTCTAGCCATGTCTAACCAATTCCTAATATCAAGCCAAAACAAAATATATATATATATATATATATATATATATATATATATATATATATATATATATATATAGATATATATATCCAAAAAATATTTCCTAAAGACTTGGTCTATTGACCAATTATTCAGCAACTTTTTGTTTGCCCATAATTGTAGCAACTTAAGGCACGTTTCCAACACTCCTTCTTGCCTTAGTAGTTGCAGAGGCCTATTTTGCTTCTTAAGGTTTCAAATCTAGCTTTTGCTAGAGCCTTTGGTTAACACATCTACAATTTGATCCTCAGTCTTGCAATAAAGCAGTTTAACTTCACCATCCTTTTGTTCTTCTCTTAAGTGATACAACTTGATCTTGAAATGCTTAGTCTTGCCATGAAAAACAGAATCATTTGAAATTGCAATTGCAGCTTGGTTATCTACATGAATCTATGTTGGCTCATTTTGCTTCATGTGTAGATCTACAAGTATTTTTCTGATCCAAATTGCTTGATTTACAGTAGCATTGGCTGCTACATATTCTGCCTCTGCTGTACTTTGAGCTATCACATCTTGCTTCTTTGAGGACCATGAAAAAATTCCGGATCCAAAGCTGAAACAAAATCTTGTTGTACTTCTCATGTCATCAATAGAACCTGCCCAATCACTATCAGAATAACCATGAAGTTTAAAATTCTGACAGTAAGAATATTTAATGCCATAATTTGTTGTGCCCTTGATATATCTTACAATCCTTTTGGCAGCTTGAAAATGCACTTCACTGGCATAATGCATGAATCTTGAAAGCAAGCTTACTGAAAACATTATGTTTGGTCTGGTGGCTGTAAGATACATCAAGCAACCAATCATACTCCTATATTGGCTTTCATCCACTTTTTATGTTCCATCATCTTTGCTAAATTTCTCCTTTTGATTCATTGGTGTGCTGGTCCTTTTGCAATCTTCCATGTGAAATTTGTTAAGAATTTCCTTTGCATACTTCTTTTGGCTTATGAAGACTCCATCATGATCTTGCTTCACCTCCATACCCAGAAAGTAGGACATCAAGCCAAGGTCTATCATCTCAAATACTTTGAGCATTTCAGCTTTAAACTCTTTTACCGGTTTCTCATTGCTACCTGTTACAAGTAGATCATCAACATAAACAGAAACTACAATTAAGTTAGCATTTGTTCCTTTTACATATAATGTAGCTTCACTTGGACTTTTAACAAATCCAAGACTTTGAAGATGTTCATCAATCCTACTGTACCAGGCCCTGGGAGCCTGTTTAAGACCATATAAGGCCTTCTTCAACAAGTAGACCTTCTCCTCCTGTCCCTTGACTTGGAATCCCTCGGGCTGCTCTACGTAAATTTCCTCTTGAAGATAACCATTTAAAAAAGCAGATTTTACATCCAACTGATAAGTTTTCCATCCCTTTTGTGCTGTCAAAGCAAACAACATTCTAATTGTATCCAAGCGTGCTACTGGAGCAAAAGTTTATGAGAAATCCACTCCAAACACTTAACTATACCCCTTCACAACTAATCTGGCTTTGTATTTATTTACAGAACCATCTGCATTAAGTTTGGTTCTATAAACCCATTTGATTCCAATGACCTTTCTGTGTTGAGGTCTGTCCACTAACTCCCAGGCATCATTCTTTTCAATCATTCTAAGCTCCTCTTTCATTGCTTCAATCCACTTATCATCCTTCTCTGCCTCTTCAAATTCTGCAGGCTCAAAAACAGCAACATTGTTTCTTTCATAAACATCAGATAAGGACCTTATGCCTCTAACTGGGACATCATCTATGTCTTCATCAAAGTATTGCGGAACCTCTGGCAGTTGCATTTTTATTGACTCCTCCCAGTTCCATTGTCTATCCTCTATGAACTTGACATCTCTACTTACAAGAATTTTTCCATTTTGTGGTTGGAAAATTCTGTAAGCCTTGGAAGAGTTGCTATATCCAATGAAAACTCCTGGTTCTGCCTTCTTATCAAGTTTTTCTTTTTTCACCTGCAGCATATAAGAAAAACAGAGACAACCAAAAGTTCTTAGATTCTTCAAATCTGGTTTATAACCAAACCAGGCTTCAAATGGAGTTTTTTTCTGCAAAACTCTAGTTGGCAGCTATTCAGCAAAAAAATTGCATTGTTTGCAGCCTCTGCCCACAATTTCTTTGGCAACTCCTTCTCATGTAGCATACACCTTGTCATCTCCATAATACTTCGATTTTTTCTCTCACTTACTCCATTCTGTTGTGGAGTGCAAGGTGTTATGAGTTGGTGCTCAATACCGGCTTCTTCACAGAACTTATCAAAAATTTCATTTGTGTATTCTTTCCCATTATCTGACCTTATCTTCTGCATCCTGCAACTGCTTTGATTCTCCACCCATGCTTTATATTTCCAAAATACATTAGCAACCTCAGATTTGGATTTGAGGAAATAAATCCAACAAAATCTGGTATAATCGTCAATAAATGCAATGTAGTACTTACTACCATTTAAAGATGGTGTTTTCTAAGGTCCTCCAACATCTGTGTGTACCAGTTGCAGCTTGTGCATTGCTCTCCATGCTATTTGAGGGAAGGGTCTTCTAGTTTGCTTGTCATATTGACAAGCCACACAATCAGCTTGCTTGTTTTCCAACAATGGCACACCTTTCACCAAATTGTGTTTCTGCATATATAGAAGTCCAACATGGTGGAAATGCCCGAGCCTTCTGTGCCATAATTCTGCCTTGCTTACAGTGCTTGAAAATGCTATTTGCTCATCCTCCATTAGATTTAGAGCAAAGCTTTTTGCTCTCATTTTCACTTTGAATACATCTCTACCTTTCGCGTCTTTGATCATGCACCATTTGTCTTCAAATATGACTTTGAAACCTTTTTCAATTAGCTGCCCAACACTAAGCAAGTTTTGATCAATGTCAGGCACATATAGAACATCAGTAATATACTTCAAACCTGTTAAGCTTTCTATAGCCACAGTTCCTTTACCCTTAACTGAAATAAATTCACCATTTCCAATTTTTACTTTGGAGATGATAGTTTTATCAAGCTCCTTAAAGAGCTCTTGGTCATTGGTCATGTGGTTTGTGCAGCCACTATCAATCAACCAAGAATCGCTAGAGCTGTTACTTGTTGTGAAGCATGTTGCAACAAAAAGTTGCTCTTCTTGATGTTGCTCAGTAGAAGGTTTTGCCTCTTCATGTTGTTGTGACTTGCAAATCCGCTCCATGTGTCCAATCTGACCACATTTCCTGCACTTGACATCAGGCCTCCACCATCACTTTCTTTGTGGGTGATTTGTCTTTTGTAGTGTGGGCAAGGTGGATAGGTTCCATCCTTGTTTTTGTTGTTGTTGTCAGTCTTGTTGTTCTTCTTCTTATTGTTGTTTTTCTTGTCTTTGCCTCCTCCTGAATTTTATGCCTTTGCTTGAAGCGCACCCTCCATCGATTCTTCTTTTCTTATCATTCTCCTTTGCTCTTGTGCCTGCAATGCATTCACCAATTCTGCCAAGGATATGCTTGACAAATCCTTAGATTCTTCTAATGAAGAAATTTTAGACTCATACTTTTCAGGCAGAGTTACAAGAATTTTTTGCACAATTCGTTCATCAGAGAAGTCCTTACCAAGCAACCTCACCTTGTTTACTATGCCCAGCAACTTGTCAGAGTAGTCTTTGATGGTTTCTGTCTCCTTCATTTTCAACATTTCAAACTCCCTGATCAAGTTGAGTACTTTCATATTTTTGGTTCTTTCATTGCCTTGGTATTCCTTTTTGAGGTAGTCCCAAATATCTTTTGCTGACTCCAGGTTCATGATTCTTGTAAATATAGTGCTTGAAACAGCAGAGAATAAGTAGGCTTTAGCTTTGGACTTCTTGGTCTTCCTCTCTTTGTGGTTCTTAAGCTGAGTCATCGTAGGGTTTGCCGGCAATGGGGGAACATCATAGTCTTCCTCTATAGCTTCCCAAAGATCTAATGCTTCAAGATGGACTGTCATTCTAACAACCCAGGCTTGATAGTTATCACCATCAAAAATCGGTGATGCAACATGGGAGAAACTTGTTTCAGTTTCCATTTCTGGATTCACTCAACTCACAGATCCCTCAAGAAGAAGAGCTCTGATACCAGATTGTTGATATATGGCACAAGAATAGGGCAAAAATTTATGACAGCAAAGGAAAAACAAATTTTTCCAGTAAAGAAAAACTTGGTATCTGGAAGTGTATTTTTATTCATTGCATTGCTCTTTATATAGAGCTGAAACATAACAGAAAGTCAAGAGAATTTGCTAATTTCTAGCCATGTCTAACCAATTCCTAATATCAAGCCAAAACAAAATATATATATGTATATATATCCAGAAAATATTTCCTAAAGACTTGATCTATTGACCAATTATTCAGCAACTTTTTGTTTGCCCATAATTGTAGCAACTTAAGGCACGTTTTCAACAAAATAGCATTCCAGATGAGGCGATTTTCCCACGATATGAATCAAGTTTAACAGAAAAATCCTCCCATGCTAAGGGTACAGTTTCATCCAAAGCTTTCTTCTGCTTTTTACCAAACCAGACTTTCCTATCTCAGCTGACTTCTGAAAAAAGTTAACACCTTTTTTAAATCCAGTCATTAACATATCCGATTCTTATCACTTAGATGATGCTGTAAACGGCCAAGAAACTCTGTTATCCCGAAAATCCAGGTAAAAAAATGCAATCATTCATGTAGTTGAATAACAGTGGACAAGAAGCAGGTAGACAAAGACTTTCAAATATTACCTTCACAGAAAACGTATTAGAGAACAGATTTTCAAACTCCTTATAAAGAGGGATGCAAACAAACCATGCATCCATAGGCTTAAATCCCCCTAACAAATCTGCCACATCACTTTGCTGACTCAAATTCTGGAACAAAAAACAAACTGCAGCCAGTCAGAATTGCAGTAATAGATGGCCAGTGTACATAAGCATTCATCAACAACCTCACAGTCAGACACACAAACACAAATGCATATATATATATATATATAGATAGATAGATAGATAGAGAGAGAGAGAGAGAGAGAGAGAGAGAGAGAGCATCCGCAACGCAAACACCCCAAAACAGTAAGTTTCTGATCAATCCTCATGGACAAATTCTGTACAAGTGTGGTCTTCCCTGTACCTGTTTCACCAACAAACAGAACAGGCTCATTACACTTACCAGAGCAAACTATTCTCTCAAGTAAATGCAGAGAACTACGAATCTCAACAAAGGGTGGTTTCTTTTGGTGATGTAACTGCAAGTATCACAAAAAGAAAAATCAGAAAAGAAGCAACTATACCAGATTAAAACAATGCCGATAGCTTGCAATTCCTACTCTTCGATGGTGCTGGAGGGTTAGTCATCCAGTTGTTAAATCTGTTCCCAAATCCTGCAGTTCGGTTGCAACATTTAAAAACTGATGATGTACTGTAGTCCTACAGATAAGAAACCATGATCTGAAACAGCAATAACCTGGATTACTGGTTTATTGGGAGGATAAAAGGCCTCTGCAACTGAGTCTGATACAGCCCACATCTTAGTAAGTTCTCTCATTATAGTTAGCTGGTTTTCAGCTGAAGCAGAGAAAGCAACAAAAATATCTACAGCCTGAAGAACACAATTCCACAGTTCACACACAGACCAACTAGTAATAACATATAGAGTGGATTCTTCAAATGAACCCAAAAAATATTCAGACCTCTAGAAAAATGCATTTACAGGCATCAGATGACAAACCATCCCCAAGGAAGTGAAAACCTAAAGCTGCTATTCTCTTGCACCATTTAAGGAGATCCATAACATTGAGAACTAAAAGATTCAGTCACTGAAGATCAATTGAACTCGACAAGAAAAAAGGCATTCATTCCCTCAACAAGAACCTGCTGAGAGAACTGAAGGATGGATGATTTCCTGACTGAAATCCCCCAAGTTAGTACAGAGGGACGTAGTTAACCCTCTCAAAGGTTTCTGCCAGAGACATCAATCAAATTTTGGTCAAATGTATAATGTCCTTAATCTGAAACCAATAATTAAAACATAGATCTACTGCACCTATGAGTTTTCCAGCAAGAGGCTCCAATTCTGGATACCATGCTTTCACTATACTTTGCAGGTCCTCATTACTTGGCTGCCCAATCATTACTCTCCTCCAAAGAACACCAACTGAGTTCCTACCTGTTACCACAAAAGAAAAAATGAAAATATAACTCGTCTAGTTGAACTTTTTCTAAAGAGAATGATAAATAAATTTACTTGGTGTTTGAACTTTTGTTAGTAATTAACTGTACAGTTTCACATGGGAAGCAAAGAGTAGAAATTTTATTTAAGAATATAGAAACTTTTATGCATAGAAGCAAGGACTATTAATACTTTTCACAGGAAATGTATCACAATAACATAAGAGGGAGAGAAGGAGGGTGGGAAAGACTAAACAAAGAGACTTCTAACACCCAGACTCCCCTTTCTTTTTCTCTATGTGAACAATTGACAACTTCAGTAGATGAAATTATTTCTCCAATCCCCACTTCCTCAAAGAAAGTCTCTTTGAATCTTCTCAAGTTTGATTCTAACTATTTTTAGTTGACAAGTTGGATAATATGCTCCAAATCAAAAGTAAGCATCCTCCCTTTAGAAATATATTGTCTTTTCCACATCAATAGCCCTTTTACTAAACTACTTTTCCACTTATTTAAAAGAAACACCCAACGGATGCCCCAAATAAGAAAACAAAAGTTCTCCTACCCTACACCCCAATTCATGGGACAACTCCTCCATGTTGTCCATCCTTCCAACTAGAATATAGAACTTGAAACCTTCCACATCCTAGCCCTAATCCCTTGTCATTTGAGCAAGGTCTTCATAACTTTTCATAGTTAGAGTTATAAATTGAATGGCATGATATAAGTACTGGTAAAACTGGTAAAACTTTCTTCACAAGTTGTAGATTTTGCCTATGGACACCTTTTGTGTACTTTCCATGTGCTATGATTGCACCTCTTTTTTTGGTTAGCATTTATTTAAATATTTCTAATTTGCCTATTAAAAGAATTATTTAGAGAAACAAAGAAGATTCCTCAAATAAAGGCAAATTCAAAGAAAAGAATAAGAGAAGTCAACATAGAGCAGCCATCTATGAAGATGCTACCTTACATGGAAACTTCAAAAAGCATAAAGATCCCGTGTGATTTTCCTATACAACTACAATTGCAATCCATATACAAGATATATGAAACACATGAAGAAAACATTATATTCCTAGTTCACTACAAGTTTTCTAGGTTAATTTATTAATCCCTTTATAGGAAATAAATATACAAACAATCCACATAAGAAAAAAAAAAGTCACGAGATTTTGCAATGTGTCCACTTCCCCGAAGATAAAGAAATTCACTAATAGGTGCTCACAAAAGAGAGCCCAAAACAACAACAATAATAATATATAATAAAACAACTAGTATAGGAAGAATCCCAATTACAATCAACTTTTACAAATAAAGAATCTTAAGAAAATAATCACAAGAAGAGGTATATCTCAATATAAAATATCCATAATTCCCATGATTTTCTGTTTTCCAACACTCATCAAGCTAGGGTTTTTTTTTTTTTTTTTTTTTTTGTGGTGCTTATAGACTTACGTTTGTATTTTGTACTATCCATAGTTGACGACTCTACCTGAGGAATTTTCACATGGATACATCCTCCATGCTCTAATATGTATTTATTTATTTAAACATTTAGATATTTTCTACAATAACTAATGGCTAAATGAATTTTAAAAAACAAAAATAGGTTAATGCCACCTGCTCCCTCTTTTCCTTCTTTGTAATTTTAAATCCAATTAGTACAAGTAGGCTGTGAAAGAATTTAATCAAACAAGAAGCATAAAGTAGGGGATTATTGAAGTAATGCAGGGTAAAATCTATAAAAAATTAAATAGCTAGTTGTAGTCCAGATTCTTAAGTATCAAAATCTTCCACATTTACAGATAGGGTAAATAAGAATTTAACTAATGAATTGGAAGAGCAAAAATGTTGATAAAAGTTGTTGACAATGCACCTTCTGGAAGAATTCTCCATAAGATATCTTCTCTCCATGTCTATGGAATCCTTCCTAACATCTAAATTTAGGTTCTCGAGCTTAGAGCAAGGTCCAAAATCAATCTCATACTTGTATCAACTTATAGAAGCATCATAAATAACTAAGAAGGATAGAAGCATTTGAGGATAGATGTTTGGGATGATACAAATTGAAACCATTATTAGCAAAGCACACACCAAAGGTACAAAGACCCTATTTGGTAATTATTTTTTTAAACAATTTTGAAAAAAAATAAATTTGAGAAGGCTTTAACTTGTAAAAACAAATATCTGTTTGGAAACCTGAAATGTCTTTAACTTGTTTTTTTTTGTTTTTCAATATGTTTTAAAAAAATACGTTTATATGTTGCATGAAAATGCTTTGTTTTATGTTTTTTAATTGTCAAATGTGTTTTCTTGTTTTTTTTTTAATTCTAGAGAATAGAAAATTGTTTTAAAAAACAGTTACTAAACAGTTTCTAATATTTTCATCAGACCATTTTGAACATCAATTGATTTAAAGTCAAAAGAAAAATTGGTAAAAACATCATCATAACTAAGAGTACCCATAGATGGCATACCTATTATGTGATGGCACAACTCCTTCATTGTTGGCATTACAACATGGCGTTGTAGTAGAAAGAACACTCATAGATTTTTGGTCATCATTAACATTTGCTTTGGTTGATAAATTCTATCCAACAACGAATAAAACAAAACAAATGAACAAACAAAAATAAGAATATTGGAACACAGGATAAATCAATTAAACCAAATAATAAAAAAGATAATTGATGATGCGCTAGTAGGAAAAGAAAACAAAGATTTCATGCCATAAGATTCTTCACATTTTGGATATGTCATTTCGATCTAGATTTTTTTAACTTAAAGGAAGAGAGATTACCAAATGAAACAAGAATTAGAGTCGAGCATATTTCTTGGTAAAATATGAATCACTTTGACATCACCATCAACTAAAAGCAACTTAATTGTTCACGACCTTGCATATTTTATTTTATTTTGTTTTATTTTTTTTCACTAAAATGAATATTAGTTTGTCTAGAAAATCAAAGAATTATGGCTTTAGGCTTTTAAAAGTCGAGGGATAGAAAATTTTCTAGATTAGGAACATCAAGTAGGGATTTGTTTCTTAAAAAGGCAAAAACATAGAAGGATGAGTTTATGAAATCAATTGCATGTATAACAAGTTTACAACATATGGCAACATTAGAGCAAGAGTTGGAAAGAGATTTGGACAGTCATACATTTGACCATAAGAATAGGGAAGAAAAAAAAAATGATTTGAGCATACACAAGCAAAAAGGTACAATGAATCACCTATGAAAGCAAGTCTGAACAAATATCTACTTGATTGCAGTGATGAAACAACTAACTATAGATGAGTGAAAAAAAAGAAAAAGAAAATAGAACACCATAGGGCAATAGAAATACTTTCAAACCTTTTTGTAAACTAATATAATAATAATAATAATAATAATAATAACAACAACAACCAGGGAAAAAAAGAATCAAATTGTTTTTCTGAAAGATAAAACAAGTGAAAAAAACCCATTTCAACAATATTTATTCAAAATCTTCAGTTCCACAAGGGTTAGGAAATTCATTTGATGAGTCATTGCAAATTCTTTCACAAATTCTCAAAAGAGAAAAAAAAAGATACTTATAAATTATTTTGGAATTTAAAAAAAAAAGGATGGCACCCACAATTTTGGTAATGTATAGTTTAAATTTAAAAAAATAAAATAAAGCAAGAAAAATGATAAACAATACCATTTTTTTTTATAGGAAACAACAAAGAAATATATTGATAGAATTAAGAAGTACAAAAGAAGGATGAGGAATCCCCCCACAAAAGAAAGCTAAACAACAAGAATACAAAAACAAGAAGCTAAAAGGTAATAACAATAAACAAACTCTCTTAACTAGACCACCCCATTGGAGCAACATACAACTAGCCAATCTAGTTGCAACACATTAAGGGGAATGCTCTTAAAAACCATGGAGCAAAAAGCCCAAAAACAAGGAAGGAAGTGAATGGAATCCCATAGATTCTTTGAATTCCTAGCTTTATCCTCAGATATCCTAGCATTTCTTTCCCACCACACAAACCAAATTAAAGCAATACACGTAGTTTGCCACAAAACTATGCCTCTTTTGGATTTTCCAAAACCTTTATAATTGATGGACATCATGTCAGAAATGCTCCTCAGGGAGACCCAATCCATCTTAGCTATTTGAAATAATCTGTGCCACAACCCCATTGTTAAAGAACAATGTAAGAAAATATGATATGCTAATTCTCCGTACTGCATACACAACTTACATATGTTAGGACTAAGAGCTTTGTAGGGTCTTCTCAATTGTAACAAGTCATTAATATTTACCTTCTTGTGTGCCACTAACTAGACAAATGACTTGATCTTAAAAGATACTTGAGAATTCCAAACAAAATTAGTAGGGAAAACTGAAGATAAATCAGAAAGGTGGGACAAGACTAGAAAAAAAGACTTGATTGTAAATAACCTTGAAAAAGATAAAAACCAGGATCTCACATCTAAAACCAATGGGGATAAGTGAAAACAATCAAATGAACACATGAGGCTTTCTAAATCTTCTATCTCAGAATATGAAAGGTTACAACGGAAATTAAACTTCCAAGAGAAGGGACGAGCATAATTGAGAATTGAAGATGTAAGAATATTTTTAACTGTGACTACTCTAAATAGTCTTGGATATTGGAATCCCAAAGGTTGGTCCTCCACCACAAATCTTCCCAAAAGCGAATTATTTCCCCATCTCCTACCACAAACCGAGTATACTTGGAAAAATCCTGAAAGACTTGTGCGATAGCCTTCCAAGGGCAACGATGTGACCATCTAACTATAGTGTTGGCATCCCAACCATTGAATGTGTCCCATAAACGCTTAGAATGACCTAATGCCACAGAGCTGAACTCTCCCTAGGATACCTCCACAACCATTTCCCTAAAAGAGCGAGATTCTTTAGAGAAATCTTCCCAAACCCTAAACCCTAAACCCCAAACCCTCTTTTGCCTTCGGTTTACACACTACATCCCAACTAATAAGATGATCTCTTTTACATTCCCCAACCCTTGGCCATAGGAAATCCCTTTGCAATCTCTTAATTTTTGCAGCCATTGAAGCGGGAATCTTAAACAAGGATAGAAAGTAGCTAGGAATGTGGGATAGGCATGAGTGGATAAGAGTTATCTTACCTCTAAAAGATAAAAAAAGCCTTTTTCCACCCTTCTAATCTCCACGAGATTCTCTTGATCACTGGATCCCAAAAGCCACAAGCCTTTGGATTCCCTCACAAAGGAAGACCCAAATATAGTATAGGCCAATCAGAAGTCTTGCAATCAAGCATCAAGGCCAACCTAGAGAGATGATCTTGATCAAGGTTGATGCCATAAAGGTTACTCTTGTCAAGATTGACCTTAAGCCCAGAAATTTGCCTAAACACTAACAAAATACACTTAAGAGTTTGTAGTTCTTCCACACATGTGCTAGAAAAGAAGATTGTATCATTTGCGAATTGCAGATGGGACACCCTTGTTCTATTCCTACCTACATTGAAGCCCTCCAACATACTTCTTTCCTTCGTTTTCAACAATGTCCTACTCAACCTACCAGCGATGATAGTAAATAGAAAAGGGGAAAGAGGATCACCTTGTCTTAATCCTCTAGTTGCCTTAACCCACTCTCTAGCATTTCTATTCACTCAAATTGCATAGGAGACCGAAGACAAACAACCTCTCATCTAAGACCTCCATCTAGGACTAAACCCCTTCCTATCCAACACACGATCCAACAAATCCTAATCCACATGGTCATAAGCCTTTTCAAAGTCAAATTTGAAGACAACTCCTTCCTCCCCTGGTCATCTTTTCTCATCCACTATCTCATTGGCTATTAGAACTGTGTCCAAAATTTGTCTCCCTTGAACAAAAGCACCTTGAGTAGAATGTATAGTTTCATGTAGTACACCTCTTAATTGCCCTGATAAGACTTTGGCTATTATCTTATAGAGACAAGTGATCAAGCTAATAGGTTTAAAGTTTGAATTTTTTTTTTGTCCGGATTTTTTTGGGTAAAAGAACTATGAAGGTGGCATTGGTGCTTTGATTAATTATCCCGTTTCTGTGAAACTCTACAAACACCCTCACTAAGTCCTCCTTGATCACATCCCAACAATCTTGAAACACTACAATGGTAAATCCATCAGGCCTAAGTGCCTTATCCCTATCTAATTGAAAAATGGCTTTAGAAATCTCTTCTTCAGTAAAAGGGGAATCCAACCTAAAGGCACTATTTTCTAAGATAGGAGACCAATCTAAGCCTTCTACTCTCCAAGACTCTCTAGGAGGACTCAAGTAGAGCTTCTCATAAAAAAGTAAGATCTCCTCTGTGATGCTATCAATATTATTCAACACTAAACCTCTTTCATTCTCCAAAAACTTGATGAATTTCCTATTTCGTCCTCTATTAGCCACTTTGTGAAAAAACTTTGAATTGCGATCCCCTTCTTTTACCCACTTCACCCTAACTTTTTGTCTCCAATGAACCTCTTTCCTCAATATTAATTCTTCTAGCTCCCTTTTTCTCAAAGCTCTTTGAGCTGAAAGTTCAGAAGAAAGAACCCTTTCTTACTCAACAACATCAATGTTAACAATATCACTAAGAATGCTTTTTTTTTTTTCTTTCCTTTAGCACACCAAAAGATTCCTTATTCCACTCTTTCAATTTGGCCTTAACAAATTGTAACTTCCTCATAAACTTATGACCTTCCCAACCAACTCCCTAGAAACCTCTCCACTAACTTTTGAAGCAATATTTGAAACTAGGATGTTGCAACCACATATTCTCAAACCTAAAAGGAGTTGGACCCCACTTGAATGGATTGGTGTCCAAAACAATCGACCAATGATCCGATGTCCATCTAGGAAGAACTTCTTGAAGGCTTTGAGGAAAGAATTGCTCCCACTCATTTGTGTAAAGAAACCGGTCCAATCTCTTATACACAGGTGAATCTTGCATGTTTGACCAAGGGAATGGGATGTTCTGTAAAGGGGGGTCAATTAATTCACAATATCTTATAAATCCATCAAAGTCCCTCATGCTAGAAGTTAAACTAGAGCCTCCCAATTTTTTTGAAATTCTCCTTATAACATTAAAATCATCGCCTACACACCAAAAAGGAAAGGAAAGACCATAAATGTCTAAGAGATCTACCTAAAAATCCTTCTTAAGGAATGGTTTGGGCCATAAACCGAGGATAGCCACAGGGGTCCACATCCATCCAATAAAAACTTGATTGAGAAAGAAAAGGAGCCTATTACCACCTCTTCATTGCATAGTTTCTTTGAGTCCCAAATAATAAAAATCTCTCTTGAAGCCCCACAAGTTGGAAGAGAAGCCCACTCCTTATTCCTAACTAACCAGACACTACCAACAAACCTTCTATCACACACTTCCCTTTTTGTTTCCTGAAACATTACAACATCCGGATTCTTAAGACGCAAAAAATCTTTAACCACCCTTCATTTTTTTCCTAGATCCCAAACCCCTACTATTCCAACTGATGAATTTCATGATCAAAACCTCTTTAACCCTAAACCACCAAACTAGTTCCTATAGGTCTTAACTACATGTGGAGAATCTGTTCTTCCACCTAGAATACACCTTAATATCTAGAGAACTTAAGACCACTCGAACTTTATCCATTTTGATGGAAGAGAGACCTTCTATTTGGAACCCACCCAAAGAGGAAAACTCAGCTTCAACTGGGCAATCTGTAACAAGGTTAGGGGCCTCAATAGGTATGCTGGGTAGGGTCTTAAGGGAGTTAATGCCCTCAGACATTTGGTTCAAACAAGCTAATTGGGACTCCATAACATCTAGGTTAGGATTGCTAACAACATCTTGACATAAAGCACCATCGTAATTTTTTTTGGAAAGTATTTCAGAAGCAACTCGAGATTTCGTAGGAGACTAAGACAGAAATACTGAACTGGGAAGAGCGGGATCAAAAGAAAATAGAGTTGAATGTGCTAAGCCATAGGAGGGGGGAAAAATTGACAAAGATGACTGAGAAAGTGGAGAAGAAGATACCTCATTGTTTTCCACTACCATCAATCCACAAGTCCTCTTAGAAGTTAGCCATTTTTCTCTGGTTACTAGATTAGAAGGAAAAACCAAGACTGAAGAGACACGATGAGTATAACCCTCGAAACCCTCAAAGTCTGCTTTGTCTACAGTGTTGGAAAATTTACATAGTTTCATTCCCTTTTGAATGAATAGAAGCCTTAAGAGAAGACCTTTGTTTCTTATCCTCATCACCTCTTGTCGACGAAGCCTCTTTCCCAAAACAACTTCTTCAGAACCCTGATGATCGACTAAGAGTGAGAGGACTCGAGCTGAACCTTTGCACTATCTGTGTTCCCGCTTCAAAAGCAGCGTCCTTTGGAGGAACACCAAAATCTAAAGATGGAACCTCTTGCGTTAGAGGCTCGCTTCATCTTCAAACCCCTTGTCGGTATCCAGAAATTGGAGGAAAAAGACTAGTCCACAACTTCTTTGAACCAAACTTTGTCGTGGAACCCCTCAGCTGAGAAGAAGAGACCTCTGAGACTGACTTCCCATTTCCCATTGCAGAGGAGTTTTCTCTGGGTAAAGAGCCTTTCTCAGAATTGAGCTGCTTTACACCCAGTTCTTGACCCAAAGTCGTCATTGGGCCTTTTAAATTAACACCCCTCTTCCCGCCCAAATTTGCTTTCACCAATGGCTTGGATTTTTTAGGAGAATGGGCCCTTCTCTCTTGCACTGCATTAGAAGCTCGGTGCTAGTCCTCTACACTTGAGTGAGCCTTATCCCTTTCGACCCAAACTACACCAAATTGCTTTGGCCCAAAAGACCCTATTATCTCCTTATTTGAATTCAAATTTGTTAGCCCAAGGGTTTTCCTAATCGGGTTTTGATGATAACAAACCATGGTTAAGTGACTAATTGGTTTAATGGTTAAGAATCTCAGGCCTAAGCTCGAAAATTCATCAAAGGACCAAATGGATACAAGATCGAGACGCTTGAAAGACTTGTGATCATAGGAAACTAATGTAAGATGAATGCATGAGTGCACTTAGGATTTTCACACATTTCATGCAACTTAGAAAACTCGATTTATTCTTTAAAACTTTGATTTCATTAAAACCCGAGTTTTTAACAAATGTACCTTAGGCAAAATGTTTTATAATTGACTTAATAATTCACCTAAAGACCTTGCCTATGTGTTAGAAAAGAAAGGAATTGAAAAAGATAGGTTTTCGGGGCCAAAAGGCTTAACCGGTCCAGGCTATGGCCAACCGGCTCAACGTGTTAAGGAATCGGTCGACCGGTTGTCCTCGTTCAGTCAGGGACTGGTCAAGGGATGCCAAAAAATTTCTCTGTCTCCTAGTGGCCTTCTCTTCCCGAACGAGGTCCGGTCGAGGCAACGGTAACCTGTCATGCATTAAATGCTCCAACGACTAGTGAACTGGTCGACCTCTAGCTCGATCGGTCGAGGTTACCTTTTGCTGTTTTTGACTCCCGAGCTTATAAACCTATAAATTGAGAGCTCCACTTCATTTATTGACAAGAGAACACTTGCAATCAATTCTCTACCTACCTGTTCTTGACCACAAAGCTCTCATTTCTTTCATAATATATTAAATCATCACTTGGATATCTTTTAGTTCACTCTTGTGTGTTATCCTAGGTTTGTCTTGTATTTGAGCTATCCTTAAGTTAGGTTGAGGGATTCTTTCTTGTAAAAATCTAAGTGTTAAAGCCTTCAAGAGGTTTGAATCTTGAAGAGATTGTGTAAGAGCCTATTAGAGCCAGAATCGAAGTGTAAGAAGATTGGAAGCTTGGTTGAAGCTTCAAGTTAGTGGACCCTCACTTAGTTAGGAGATTGAGGAGAGTGGACGTAGGCAAGGAAGTGCCAAACCACTATAAAACTCGAGTTTGAATTTTCTAATTCTATCTCTTTATTTTGCTTATATCGTGTTTGAATTTGTTGTGATTGAAAAGATTTTAAAAACCCAATTCACCCCCCATTTTGGGTGTTTTTCTTAATTAAGCATAACCTTTGTTTTCTCAATTGGTATCAGAGCTAGACCTTTTGTTTTTTTTTAAAAGACTTAATCATCTAAGAGGAAATTGCTATTCCATCAAGCTCATCCCAAGCTAAAATTTTTTCAAAACGTAGAGCTCCACATTCTTTACGGGAACCGACTATCCTTATTGGAAAATTAGAATGACTTGGTATTTGCAATCTATTGATTTAGATATATGAGATGTCATTGAAGATAGCCCAACTTTTCCCACTAAACTAGTTGATGGAGTTTTGGTTCCAAAACCCAAGCAAGAATGAAATGAGTTTGATAGAAGAAACTTTCAATTAAATGCAAAAGTCATTTTTACTTTGCAATGTGTTATGGATAGAAATGAATATAATAAAATATGTCAATGCAAATCGGCTAAAGAAATTTGGAGGTTGCTTGAAATAACTCATGAAGGAACTAATCAAGTGAAAAAGTAAAAAATTAATTTACTTGTTCATAACTATGAATTGTTTTCAATGAAAGAAAATGAGACTATTGTTGAGATGATTACTAGGTTCACCGACATTGTCAATGGTCTTGAAGTTTTGGGAAAAACCTACAAGGAATCCGAGAAGGTGATGAAGATATTGAGGTCTCTCCCATCAAAGTGGCATACCAAGGTCACCGTAATTCAAGAAGCAAAAGACTTGATTAAGCTACCTATGAAAGAGCTCATAGGGTTATTAATGACATATGAGATCAATTTGACAAAGAAACTACAAGAGGGTGAAGACAAAAAGAAGAAGAGCATAGCCCTCAAAGCTACAACCAAAGAAGAAGAAGATATTGAAGAAGAAAAACCAAGTGATGAAGATGACGATTTAGCCCTCATCACAAGAAATGTCAACAAATACATGAGAGGTGAAAGGTTTAGAGGAAGGAAGTTCACCTTTAGAAGAGATCCTTCTAAAAAGGAATCTTCATCTCATGGTGACAAGGAGAAATGGGAAGAGAAAAGAGATTTGATATGCTTCAAGTGCAAAAAACCGAGACACATTAAATATGATTGTCCTCTCTACAAGAGTGAAGCCAAGAGAAGAATGAAGAAGACAATGATGGCCACTTTGAGTGAAAGTGAAGAATCCTCCGAAGAAGAAAATGAGAAAGAAGTGGCAAACATGTGATTCATGACAATAGATGATCTTGATGAGGGATCAAAGAAGGATAAATGGTTCTTGGATAGTGGATGCTCAAGACACATGACCGGGGATGAATCCAAGTTTGCTTTCCTTACAAAGAGAAAGGGAGGATACGTTACCTTTGGAGACAATGCAAAAGGAAGGATCATTGGTCAAGGCAACATTGGTGATTCGTGTCCAATTGGTGTCTCAGCTGATTCATGTCCAGCTGGTGCTCCTTGATTGAGGGATTAATCAACAAAATTTATAACCTATTACACCATATACTAGGGTAGCAAAGAAAAAGCTACTACAGTATAGTGGTTCTAGGATCGTTCACTGGGAAGGGTTTCCAAATTACAAATGATACCAATTCAAAGTGAATTGGTGCTTTTTCATTTCAAGGTTAGCTCAAGAAATAAAACACAAACTTTGGTTTAGAAAGATTTAGATTTAAGCTAACGGAAAAACAAGTAATGGAAATTACTTATGAAGAAAAACATTCCTTGGAGATTTAGGTTCACAGGGGAGGTTCCTCATGCAAAAACATAGCTCCGGTCAGTTGGTTCATTTCCTCGCATTAGAGAATTAACATATAGTCAATTCTCTAATCGGTGCTGTATAAATGCATCCCTTAATTGGATTTCAGCTCTAATTCCCTCTCACTGATACAACTTGCAATGGTTCATGCCTCTCACAAGCACTTACCATTCAAGGTGATCCTTAACCTTGGACTTCCCTTCAAAAGTTCGCAAGAGATAACTAATGGATGCCTCCTTGGAGTCCAAAAGCTTACCAAGTGTTGGCAATTCTAGAAAATCCTACCTTCAAGTCACCTCCCAGAGGCTCGCAAGAGATAAACTAGTGAATCTCCATTGACGGAGATCACTTGCCTTACCAAGTGTTGGCCCAGGTGACTTCAAGGCGTTTTAAGTTAACTAAAAACATAGAAACCACTAAAGGGTCACACTTACTCTTCATTCATGGCTGAAACCACAAAGCTACTAATTCAAGCACTTGGAACCTTTCCCGGCAACCTTAACTCCAAGGAACTAAAGGTTTAGTTACTCATGCTCTGGGGAAGCTTCCTCAGAGAATTCATAACTAGTAAATGAAAAATACAATCAAAGTGAGAAGGTAAGGCAGAGCAAAGCTCGGGATTTTTACTTTCTTCCAAAAGGGGTCGTCTCTAGATACAGGCTCTCAAGAGCTATTTATATGAAAAATTACAATACTAATTATTACATGAATATTTAGTCTTTTTTCTAACTTAAAAGCTAAGGAATTTTATAATTGGTGGCTTACAAGGAGAATTTTGGGATTTAGACAACAAAAATCTAATGAAAAATATCTTCAAGTGTCGGTCGTAAATATCGGGAAGCACTAGGGACTATTTCGCAGGTGCAAACTAGGTCTGCGAGATTTCGCAGATGCACAAAAAGGGCTGCGAAATCACTTCGCAGCAAATGGCTAATTTCGCAATGCTGCGAAGTGGTCTTTTAGTTTGTGGTATTCAGCTTCCATCGTGATGGGAAACTTCAGGGGGAAATCCACAGCACTGTACAAAAAGGCTGCGAAATCATTTCACAACAAAAGGGTGATTTTGCAGCGCTGTGCAAAATTCTTCTTTCAGCTTGGAGTGATCGGCTTGCAATGGCTGTAACTCCTTCATTTCAACTCCAAATTGCGCACCGTTTGAAGCATTGGATTGTTGACTTCCTGAGCTTTGAAATGAAATATAGTATGCATAAATTGGACTTCAGGAAGTGCTCCAAAAGTGGCTGACATGACTGTCATCAAGAATGCTTCACGGCAGATTTCTCTTTGCTTCTCCTCCTTGCATTCTGGATTTGCTTATGACAAAGGACTTCAAAGCTTTGGTTCTTCATGTTTCTGAGCTTTTCATTGCTTTGCCATAGATTCCAAATAACTCTCCTCAATCTCGGATTGCTTTGGTGATCAAAAAGCTATCAAAACACCAAAACTTAACACAATTTGATTAGAATTGATTGCAAAGGTCCTTAATATGTTAATTGGGTTAAAAGGCAATAACTACTACTCAAAAGTGTTTAAAAGAGTTAATTACAAGCTATGAAATAACACTTTTTGAGTAGTAATCAATTGGTAATGGCACATCCTCTCTTATTGAAAGTATTTTATTAGTGGATAGTTTAAAACATAATCTTTTGAGCATAAGTCAACTTTGTGACAAATGTTTTAAAGTGATTTTTGAAGCATCTCATTGCATCATCAAAGATATTCAAAATGATAAAACCATTTTCATGGGCCATAGATGTGATAATGTTTATGTAATAAATATTTCAAAATATGATGGCCATGATAGATGCTTTTCAAGCATGCATGATCAAAGTTGGTTGTGGCATAGTAGGTTGGGACATGCTAACATGGACCTCATTTCCCAACTCAACAAAGATGAACTTGTTAGAGGCCTTCCCAAAATAAATTTTCAAAAAGACATGAAGCTTGTCAAATGGGAAAGCAAATAAAAAACTCTTTTAAAAACAAAAATTTCATTTTAACAACTAGGTCTCTTGAATTGTTGCATATGGATTTATTTGGTCCCTCTAGGACACCAAACCTTAGAGGAAAATCTTATGCATTTGTTATTGTGGATGACTTCTCTAGATACACTTGGGTCTTATTTTTAAGTAAAAAAAATGAAGCCTTTTATGAGTTTTCAAAGTTTTGCAACAAGGTTCAAAATGAAAAAGGTTTTACAATTACTTGTATAAGAAGTGATCATGGGAGAGAGTTTGAAAATATTGATTTTGAAGAATATTGCAATGAGCATGGTATTAACCACAATTTTTCGGCTCCTAGAACTCCTCAACAAAATGGGGTAGTTGAAAGGAAAAATAGAACTCTTCAAGAAATGGCTAGAACCATGCTAAATGAAAACAATTTACCAAAATATTTTTGGGCCGAAGCGGTTAACACTTCTTGTTATGTTTTAAATAGAATTTTATTGAGGCCTATTCTTAAGAAAAATCCCTATAAGCTTTGGAAAAACAAGAAACCCAACATTAGTTATTTCAAAGTCTTTGGGTGCAAATGCTTTATATTAAACACCAAAGACAATCTTGGAAAATTTGATGCAAAATCGGATGTTGAAATTTTTCTTGGTTACTCAACTTCAAGTAAAGCCTTTAGAGTTTTTAACAAAACAACCATGGTTGTTGAGGAGTCTATCCATGTTATTTTTGATGAATCTAACAATTCTCTCCAAGAAAGAGAGAGCTTTGATGATGATTTAGGCTTGGAGACTTCCATGGGAAAATTACAAATTGAAGATAGAAGGCAACAAGAAGAAATTGTAGAGGATCCCAAGAAAGAAGAATCACCTTTGGCACTACCTTCTCCTCAGCAAGTGCAAGGTGAATCAAGCCAAGACCTTCCTAAAGATTGGAAGTTTGTCATCAACCACCCACAAGATCAAATTATAGGTAATCCATCTAGTGGGGTAAGAACTAGATCATCTCTGAGAAATATTTGCAATAATCTTGCTTTTATATCTCAAATTGAACCTAGAAATATAAAAAATGCTCTAGTTGACGAAAATTGGATGATTGCTATGCAAGAAGAGCTAAACCAATTTGAAAGAAGTGAAGTATGGGAATTAGTGCCAAGACCTCAAAATCAAAGTGTTATTGGAACTAGATGGGTCTTTAGAAATAAAATGGATGAAAATGACATAATTATAAGGAATAAAGCAAGATTGGTAGCCCAAGGTTTTAATCAAGAAGAAGGGATAGATTATGAAGAAACCTTTGCTCCCGTAGCTAGATTGGAAGCCATTAGGATGCTACTTGCCTTTGCATGTTTTAAAGACTTTGTTTTATATCAAATGGATGTGAAAATTGCTTTCTTAAATGGATTTATAAATGAAGAAGTATATGTTGAACAACCACCCGGTTTTCAAAGTTTTAACTTTCCTAATCATGTTTTTAAACTTAAAACAAGCACCTAGAGCATGGTATGAAAGATTGAGTAAATTTCTTTTGAAAAAGGGATTTAAAATGGGAAAAATTGACACAACTCTTTTTCATAAAAACTAAAGAAAATGACATGCTCTTAGTGCAAATATACGTTGATGATATCATTTTTGGAGCTACTAATGTCTTTCTTTGTGAAGGATTTTCTAAATGCATGCATAGTGAGTTCGAAATGAGCATGATGAGAGAACTTAACTTCTTCCTTGGACTTCAAATCAAACAACTAAAGGAAGGAACCTTCATCAATCAAGCAAAGTATATAAGAGATCTCCTCAAAAGGTTCAATATAGAGGAAGCCAAAACAATGAAGACTCCAATGAGTTCATCCATCAAGCTTGACAAGGATGAAAAAGGTAAGTCCATTAACTCAACTATGTATAGAGGCATGATAAGTTCATTGCTATATTTGACCGCTAGTAGACTCGACATCATGTATAGTGTATGCTTGTGTGCTACATTTCAATCTTGTCCTAAAGAATCTTATTTAAGTGACGTAAAACGAATTCTTAGATATGTAAAAAGGACAATGGACATAGGCTTATGGTATTTTAAGGGTGATAACTTTGAATTAATTGGATTCTCAGATGCCGACTTTACCGGTTGTAAAGTTGAAAGGAAAAACACTAGTGACACTTGTCATTTCCTAGGACACTTACTTGTTTCATGGCATAGTAAGAAGCAAAATTCGGTAGCTTTGTCAACGGCGGAAGCCGAATACATAGCAGTCGGTTTATGATGTGCACAAATCATTTGGATGAAACAAACACATAGTGATTTCAATTTGATTTTTGAGCATGTTCCTATTAAATGTGATAACACTAGTGCCATAAACATTTCAAAAAATCTGGTGCAACACTCTAGGACTAAACATATAGAGATTAGACACTATTTTCTTAGAGACTATGCACAAAAGGGTGACATTACACTTGAATTTGTAAGCACAAAAGATCAACTTGCCGATACAAAACCTCTAAGTGAAGAGCAATTTGTTGATATTAGAAGACAACTAGGGATGATTTCTTTATGATCAAATGATTGCTTGATGAATTCTTGATTGGATATACCTTATGATTGCGTGAATTTCATATCATATGCATCATACAGAAATAATCTTAGGAAAAATGTCAAATTTTGACCAAAAATCAAAATTCCTTTGGCATTGGACATAAAAAATTGGGGATTTCAACTGAAAAGGGCAGAAGGAGGATCACAAGACAAGAAAATGCAGAAAAAATTGGACCGTTGACCGTTGACCATTGACCAAGCGGTCGACCGGTTGGGGAACCGGTCGACCTGTTCGTCGGGGCTGGGAATTTAAAGAGGCCCCCGCACGCTATTTTTTTCACTGTTCTCCCCCACTCCTTGAAAACCCTTCACATACCTGCTTCGAGAGACCATTTTGGGTTGGATTTGGGACTGATTGAAGGCTTTGGAGTTGATTTTGGAACGCTTTTAAGGCTAGAGTTTCAATCTAAAACCTAGGGTTTTCAGTTTTGGGAGCTTTTTCTCTCTGACCGCACGCCTCAAGCTTAGATTTAGCCTCATCTCTGTGCGTTTAGGGCTTCAGGTTGGACTTCATCCTCTCTCATTTGGTTTCAGCCTCATTTTCGTGTGTTTTTCTTCCTTTTTCTGTTATTTGGATGGCGCCTAAGCAAGAGACGGGCACCTCTAGGGCTCAGGGGAAGTGCCCTACTAAGCCATCTCAGCCTGAGCAGATGGAGGCTCGCCGAAAGGCGAGGTATGACATCGTCCTCTTCAGTTCCGTAGAAGATTATCAGCTATGCAAACAAAAATTCGCCCAGCGGAAAGTCGTTCCAGGGAGAAGTACCAATTTCTCCCAACTTTATCACTTCGGGTTTGAGGGACTCTTTAGTCGGATGGGATGGCTGCCAGTTGTGACAATTTCCGAGCTGATCTTCCCGACTCTGGTACGGGCATTTTATTCACGGGTGACCTATGGGCTTGGAGAACCGGTCATGTCCACGGTTAGAGGAGTTGAGATCAAATTGAGCCTAGAGAGTATCTGGCGCATTCTCGACATTCCTTCAGTTGGACTTTGACTATATGAGGCCAAGGTGTGGCCCACTGTGCCAGGATTCGAGCCTAGAGAGGCTATTCAAAGGTTGTACGGACTTACAGATGCCTAGGAGATGGGCAAACCATTGGCACACAGCCTGACCGTGTCCAGCCGAGTCCTTCATCACATGATCTGCTCCATCTTATTACCACGAGGAGGACATCGAGACGAGGTCTCCTACCTTGAGGCATTCATTATGGACTCAATTATGACTGGGAGACGGATTCACGTGGGGTATCTGATGATGATGCATATGATATCCTGCGTTGAGAGCACGACCCGAGTACTCCCCTACGACCGCTTCCTTACTTGAGTATTCAAGGATGTTGGGGTCGATTTGAGTAGAGAGACGGACTTCGAGGCCATTACTAGTCACTTATGATGAGTAGTCCTTGAGGCGAATGAAGTTTGAGAAGGCACTCGATGGCTCCTGGATTAAGAGAGCTGAGTGACCTCCAACACAAGCTTGGGGACAAGGACAGATGCATCCCGGAGTAGAGGAGGAGGCCGAGATCAGAGAGATGGAGGATGGGTTAGACCCTCAGAGGGATTTTGAACAGAGAGGGCCCGAGCTTGACATTCCGCCTCCACCTCAGTCAGAGGGTATTCATGTTGAGGCCACTTTCTCAAAGCCTATGATGACTGAGCCGTCTTACACAACAGGACCATCATTTCAGCCATCATTCACCGAGCTTCCTCCCACAGAGATACCATCTCAAGCACCTCACGCTCCTGATCATGCGCCTTGGATGGATGTATCAGCTTAGATCAGCTCCCTTGGGGCTAGTATGGAGGACCTTGCTTTAGTCCATGACACTCGTTTCTACTCTATGGAGGAGTGCATAGATCAGTATCAGACTGGCTTCATTTCTCGATTTGAGCACTTCCAACAAAGATTTGAGTACATAGAGGAGCGTATGGATCAGTAGCAGGCTACATTCGAGCATCTCCAGTAGAGTATTGAGAGTATTGAGAGTTGCCAGGTGAGTCAGCATGAGGAGATGATGGCTTACCTCCGCTCCGTGTTTCCTCCTCCACCTCCTCAACCTTGAGTTTATCTAGAGTTCCCCCTTAGTTTCTTTTTGATGTTGCCAAAATGGGAGAAATATCTAGGATCTAGGAGACCCTCATGCATATCATTGTCATATCTATCTTGATTAGCATATATGTTATGTACATGTGAGGTTACCATATATATATGATATGATATTTTCATGATCCATTGTTTCCTATTTAAATTTTTGTGATTTACATTGTTTCCTATTGAAAATTGTTTGATTGATCCATGATTGGTTTGAGGGGGAGATTTTTTTTCTTTCCTAGATAACCAAGGTTTGTCATCATAAAAGGGGGGAGATTGTTAGCCCAAGGGTTCTCCTAATCAGGTTTTGATGATAACAAACCATGGTTAAGTGACTAATTGGTTTAATGGTTAAGAATCTCGGGCATAAGCTCGAAAATTCATCAAAGGACCAAATGGATACAAGATCGAGACGCTTGGAAGACTTGTGATCATAGGAAACTAATGTAAGATGAATGCATGAGTGCACTTAGGATTTTCACACGTTTCATGCAACTTAGAAAACTTGGTTCATTCTTTAAAACTTCGATTTCATTAAAACCCGAGTTTTTAACAAATGTACTTTAGGCAAAATGTTTTATAATTGGCTTAATAATTCACCTAAAGACCTTGCCTATGTGTTAGAAAAGAAAGGAATTGAAAAAGATAGGTTTTCGAGGCCAAAAGGCTCAACCGATTGAGGCTATGGCCAACCGGCTCAATCGGTTGAGGAACCGATCGACCGATTGTCCTCGTCCAGTCAAGGACCGGTCGAGGGGTGCCAAAAACTTTCTCTCTCTCCCAGTGGCCTTCTCTTCTCAGTCGAGGACCGGTTGAGGTCTGGTAGAGGCAACGGTAACCTGTCATGCATTAAATGCTCCAACGGCTAGTGAACTGGTCGACCCCTAGCTCGACCAATCGAGGTTACCTTTTGCTGTTTTTGACTCCCGAGCTTAGAAACCTATAAATTGAGAGCTCCACTTCATTTATTGACAAGAGAACACTTGCAATCAATTGTCCACCTACCTGTTCTTGACCATAAGCTCTCATTTCTTTCATAGTGTATTAAATCATCACTTGCATATCCTTTAGTGCACTCTTGTGTGTCATCCTAGCTTTGCCTTATATTTGAGCTATCCTTAAGATAGGTTAAGGGATTCTTTCTTGTAAAAATATGAGTGTTAAAGCCTTCAAGAGGTTTGAATCTTGAAGAGATTGTGTAAGAGCCCATTGGAGTCGGAATCCAAGTGTAAGAAGATTGGAAGCTTGGTTGAAGCTTTAGGTTAGTGGAACCCTCACTCGGTTAGGAGATTGAGGAGAATGAACGTAGGCAAGGAAGTGCCGAACCATTATAAAACTCAAGTTTGAATTCTCTAACTCTATCTCTTTATTTTGCTTATATTATGTTTAAATTTGTTGTGATTGAAAAGATTTTGAAAACCCATTTTAGGTGTTTTTCTTAATTAAGCATAACCTTTGTTTTCTCAAAATTGAACAGAGAGGAAGGTTGGGAACAATTGTTCCCCACATCCGCACTTCTTTTGCCATGTGTCCCCTCAGAGACATCCTCAGCCTTTTGACTTTCTGCACTGTCTATCAATTTGTCAGCTGTCCTATTAGAAGACGATCATTTAGTCGTTGATTTAGTCTTCTCAACCAGCCTTCTACCACCTGTCCACAAGTGAGACTCATAATCCTCCTGAGTTGACTCACCCATTTCTCTACCTCGCCTTTCGTCTTCAACTCCAACCACTACAACTGAAATTGTAAAAACCCATCCCCCATTTAATACAATTCTCATCCTTGCCTTACAAAGATCATACAATTTTAATGTTCGTCAATTGATCTCTATCACCGTTCCCCACTACTCCACAATTTTCTTTAGATGTACCTCAGACCATAAATGAAAGGGCAAACCCCATAATTCAATCCATCCTTCTCTGAACTTCCCCACGACTTCTGAGTTTTCCCTTGGTGACCACCTTCTCAAATGGGTTGTATACCTTCCTTTAATCTTGAGAAACCTTAACTCCTGGAAAGAGAAGGCTTCCTCAATAGTTTCTACAAAAAATAATCCTTTTCCGCTAGAGAAAGGGACAATAGTCACCACAGCTTTTTGCCCTAAGAATTTCACCAGAGCACGACCAACCTCAGCCTAGTTAACAAAAGCAGTGGGGCATTCATAAACCACAGCTCTCGCCCATCTCCCAATTGGAACAAGGCTTTCTCTCCCCGGTCCTTCCTTTTTGACTACATTCACAAAGGACCGGTACAAAGGACCCATATGTTTGTAATTTAATCTTTTAACCCTGCGCTGCCTTTCCTTTTCAACTATATTCGAGGAGGGGACCACCAACATTGAAGAAAAAACATTTTTTAGTTGCTCCCATCCTTGCCCCGCTTATCCTCAGGGATTACCAGGAAAGATGACTTTCTATTGGAGGCAAACTCCGAAAGCCTTATAAACCTACCATGGTTGTTGAAGCATACCTCCATTAAATGAACTCTAGAATTTCCTCTGTATTTTCTGTTGAAACCCATGTAACTCTTCAGCTCGATAGCCTTCACCAAATGTTCGATCAACCAACCAACTTCTTCCTTCTCAAAGCCTAAGGTGAAAATAGAGCCTCTACTATGCTCTGTAAGCGAGCACCAAATACCTCCGGACTCACCTTCAAACCTAACCAGGAAGGTCTTCCTCTCCACGAAGACCTTCAGCATCCTCACCATTTCCTCTAAGAAAAAATGTTCAAATGATTGATTCCCTTGAGTTTAACTTACAAACAATACCATTATCATGAATAAAAGCATATTTGCAAGCTAAAAAAGATTTAGCCATAAAGTAATACAATTAAGCTTCAAAATAGGGAAGCATAAGAAGCATATTTGTAGAAGAGCAAATCTCCTTTTTAGTTTGATATTTTCAGAAAGAAAAGAAAATTATACCATTTATATAACAAACTTATACTATCATTCACTTTTTAACAATTAAATGAGTACCATAACAATTCTAATTAATTATATGACAGTTATTTGGTGTCATTATAATCTTGAATTTTTCATGCATACATAGATAAATGTGTATTATATGTATTAAAGCTACCTAGATAAATTTTCACATATCTGTTCACCCTTGAGGCTTGGATCAAGTGGTAAAGGGTTTTGTGGGAGGTTTCAGATTAAAGACCCAATGGAACAAAACTTTACCAATCCAAAATAAAAAAATAAATTCACAATCACTCACATATAAACATCCTTTTGTCTAGTGTTTTGGGAGTTGACATGTCATATACCCCATGTTTGTGTCCATGTATCTTTAATATTATTTAGGTTCTTTTAAAGGTGTAAAACTAAATCAGACTAATCAACTAACTAATGGGTTTCCCAAGTGGGTAACAAATACATTGAAAACGGACATTGCAAAATCTTTTTTTCACCTAGCTCTATGCATTGCTAAAATCCTAAAAAACAAACAAACAAACAAACAAACAAACAAACAAATGATTATTTGTAGACCTACATCACTAATATGCCTTGTCTGAAAGATACAAAGTGTATCATGTGAAACAAACAACCATGGAAATAAACAAAAAAACACTAAGGGCTCATCATCACGTCATCTATTCTTCCAAACATTGCCAACCTCTCATTCACCACAAAAAAGAAATTCTATTATTAAGGGTATCTCAATCCTTCCTAGTAGTTTTCCATAACCAAACTCTATAGCCATCTTTTTCATCATAATACGAGCACTCCTGTTCTTGCTCCCCATATTTTCCACTTATAACCCATCTCCCATTCTTATGCATGTCACCAATTCCATTTGGCCAAGAGAACCTTATTAAACAAAGAAAGACTTCTAACACCAAGACTCCCATTTCTTTTCTCTATGCAAATAGTTGACAACTTTAATAGATGAAATTATTTCTCCAATCCCCACCTCCCTAAAGAAAGTCCCTTTGAATCTTCTTAACTGTGATTCTAACTATTTTTAGTTGACAAGTTTGATAATGTGCTCCAAATCAAATCCTTCCTCTATAAATATAGTCTTTTCCACATCAATAGCCCTTTTACTAAACTACTCTTCCACTCTAGCCCAAGTTGGCAATTATTCAAAAGAAACAGCCAATAGATGCCCTAAATAAGAAAACAAAAGTTCTCCTACCCTACACCCCAATTCATGGGCCAACTCCTCCATGTTGTCTACCCTTCCAACTAGAATCTAGAACTTGAAACCTTCCACATCCTTACCCTAGTCCCTTGTCGTTCAAGCTAGGTCTTAATAACTTTTCATTTAGAGTTATAAATCGAATGGCATGATATAAGCACTGGTAAAGCTTTCTTCATAGGTTGTCGATTTTGCCTATGGACACTCTTTGTATACTTTCCATGTGCTATGATTGCAACCCCTTTTTTGGTTAGCATCGATTTAAATATTTCTAATTTGCCTATTAAAAGGATTATTCAGAGAAACAAATAAGATTCCTTAAACAAAGGTGAATTCAAAGGAAAAGGAAAGGATTTTCTATAATAAAAACTAAATAAGAGAAGTCAACACAGAGAAGCCAACTATGAAGATGCTACCTTACATGGAAACTTCAAAAAGCATAAAGATCCCATGTAATTTTCCTATACAACTACAATTGAAACCCATACACGATATATGCAACACATGAAGAAAGCATTACATTCCTAGTTCACCCTAAGTCTAGGTTGATTTATTAATTTATTTACAGGAAACAACTATACAAACAATCTAGACAAAAAAAAAAAAAAAAAATTTCAAGAGATTTAGTGGTGTGTCCACATCCACAGAGATAAAGAAATTCACTGATAAGTGCCCATGAAAGAGACCCCAAAACAACAACAACAACAACAATAATAATAAAAATTATACAACAACTAGTATAAGAAGAATCCCAATTACAATCAACTTTTACAAATAAAGAAAGAATCTTAAAAAATTCACTAATTTTTGCACATTGATTTAGATCATAATAATATTTTGAATAAAATTATTGATCTATCACTATAATTAGTTTGATTATTGAAATACTTCCTCGTTATTTCATGTATAAATTGCTCCACACTTACAAAATCAAATGTGTGAGATATTTAAGAAATATATAACTTTAAATTATTATTTTCATATTTGTTTTATTGTGTTATATATGCTCTCATTGTTTTTACACAACTTATTAAGTTAAGTCATTATCAATGACTAATATTTTTTCATTAATTTTAACTCTTTCCCTATGATAATATTTCTTCAACTCTATAAAGGCGAGGTTTTTATGACATGTGTTATGACTTGTTATTTTGATGAAACTCTTGTCTCATTAATTTCACAACATTGATGAAAAACAATGTTAATACCATATCAGGTGATAGAAACCTAATTAAAGGCTCTAGAAGAGCTTATACTATGTCACTAGTAGTATTTGATTCCATGTGAATGACACTTTATATGATGCTAGATCTAAAAGAATCTTGTAAGACCAACTTGGTCTCTTGGGCCGGGGTAAAAGGTCGTATGGATGTACATTATAAAACCAAAAGTTTTTATTTAGTGACTAGTCTACCTATACACTTAAAAAGTAGAATGACATGTTATGTAGATTATCATTTTAATGAGACAATTTTCTCACCGTTGGGGGAGAAGAGCCAGTTCTAAGAGAACAACTTGAAATTATTTGGAATCCATTGACTTTGACTTATCTTGATCCTCGTATTAATCAATGTGAACTGAAAGTTTAAAAGATTATTTATTTGCAAGAACTTGCAAATCAACTACCAAATGCTTTCATTGATGCAAATAAAGTGACAAAAATAATGTTATTGACCTAGAATATTCCAGTACGAATTAATGTCCCTGAAGGACAATTAAATAATGAGTTGATATACCTGAAGAACAATTAAATAACGAGTCTAAGGTACGCTTGAAGCATGGTAAACCTTGAAAAGATAAACACAATCCCTAGAAGAGGAAAACATAAGGAAAGATATATGAAATGTGGCACTCTTGAAGAAGTTTCATATAAAATGAGTTATTAAAATGACTAATCAGTCTCAAGCAACCCCTAAAGAGGCATAGTTTAAACAAGTAACCCTATGAGAGACATATGTTTTACAATTAGCTCCTGAAAAGGTACAAGTGCCTGATATTGATAAGATGTCAATTATTTACTTATATATGGAGAAAAATGGGATTGAAATACTCTTGTCATTGATAATATATTTTCTTTCCAAATGACTATTGACATCATGAGAAATGACGAGGATCCCAAACTTAAAATTATGGATGAATGACAACATAGAAAAGATTGGTCAAAATGGAAAGAATACATCCTGAAAAAATTAGATCCATTAGAAAAATGAGAAATACTTAGACTTATAGTCCAGACGCCTGAAATGTCAAACTTGTTGGATGTAAATGAGTATTTATAAGAAAGTGTTATAAGAAAAATGAAATCACGAAATATAAAATGTGACTCATAGCTCAAGGTTTCCCACAGAAACCTAGTATTGGCTACAAGGAAACATATTCTCCTATGATGGACATAACCATATTTAGATATCCAATTTGTTTAACAGTCTTAGAAGGGCTGGATTTGTGTCTCATGGATGTCATTACTGCATATTTACATGGATCTTTAGATAATGTCATATATATATATATATAAATCCCTTAAGGATTTCAAATGCTTGAAGCAACTAATTCAAAACATTGTAGCATATACTCAATTAAGCTACAAAGATCCTTGTATTGATTAAGCAATCCAAAGACATGTGGTATGGTCACTTCAATGAATATTTGAAATGAGAAGTATGTATGTATCACCTTATTTGTCTATGCATATTCATTATGTTGAATATTTGCAATTATTATAGTATATGTGGAACATTGAATTTTGTTGGAACTTTTGAAGAGCTTACAAAAATGGTTGACTATTTGAAAAGTAAATTTGAAATGAAAGATCTTGGAAAACAAAAAAATTTCCTCGACTTGCATATCAAGTACTTTTTAGACGAAATATTGGTTTATTAGTCAATATATACAAAGAAAGTCTTGAAGCACTTTCATATAGATAAATCACATCCATTAAGTTCTCTGATGATAGTTCATTCACTTAAAGTGAAAAATGACATCTTTTGTCCTAAAGAAGATAATGAAGAACTACTTGGTCCGAAAGTACCATATTACAATGTTAGTGGTGTACTGATGAATCTTGCAAATTATACACGACTAGATATTGTACTCCTTGTTAATTTACTTGTGAGATATAATTCTACACCAACTCAGAGACATTGGAATAAAGTCAATCATATACTATGATAACATGGGTTTATGTTATTTTGAATAATCAAAAACCTAATTGTTTGAATATGTAGATATTGACTATCTTTTAGACCCCCACAAAGCACAATCTCAAATGAGGTACGTATTTATTTATGGTGGTATGACAATATCATGGAGATCAATCAAGCAAATAATGGAAACATGTGGACTACTCTCCATCAGAGGTAATGCTACCAAGTTAATAATATTGCATGCATTGCATAGATTAAAGAATGATACATTAAGGGTGATAAAATTAAGCATGTATCACTCAAGTCTTTTACTTTCATTAACTCCAGAAGAGTGATGAAATTGCTATTCGACAAATAAGATCAAGCGACAATTTAATAGATCTATTCACAAAGGCATTGTCAACTGCAATACTCAAGAAGCTCATTGGAATACGCCGACTCAAAGATCTCCATACTGTGCTATTAGAGAAAATATAATCATGTCAACATGAGGGAGAGTTAATTGATAAGAATATCACTACGTTGCACTCTTTTCTCCTTTGTCCAGGTTTTGTCCCATTGGGTTTTATTGATAAGATTTTTAACGAGACAGTTATAGTAATCCAAAAGAATATTGTACTCTTTTTCCTTCACTAAGGTTTTTCCCATAGGGTTTTCTTAGTAAGGTTTTAATGAGACATATTTTTATGATCATCCAAGGAGGAGTGTTATAAAATATGAGAATTCATCGAATTATGAGAACTTGTGAATGATCATCCATGTTGATGTATATCTCTTTATAACTTTCTATAAAAAGAAAATACCTCTAATGAAAATTCATATGATTTTCTTCCTACATTCTAATTTTTCTCATTGTGCATTCTATTATTTTTTTTCTTACTTTTCTTCTTCTCTCACTTTATTTTATATATATATTTTCCTTCAAATTTTTTTTTCAACATTTTCATAAAATTGGATCATGGAATATTTTTATAATTATTTATGTTTTAAATATTGAACGCTGATTTGAAAACTAATAATAATAATAATAATAATAATCAATTAAAAATAATAATAATAATAATTAAAAAAAAAAAAAAAAAGAAGGAAGAATATGAAAGAAAAAGGGAAGACACATCCTTCGCTCCTCCACGGCCCAATCGCATCCTTCTCATGCTTCTCACTGTGAAACCCGCTTTTACCGCGACTCTCCTCTCTGCATTTCGTGACCTTCCCAGATCTGAAACTGTCACCGTTAAAGGTTCTTCCGAATTGCAACCCCTTTTGCATTTTGGGTTTTTCTTTTCTTTTGTTTATCTGGGGGATTGGGGTTGGGGTTGGAGTTGGGGGACAAGCTCCATGGTTGGATGATTGTAAGGATTTGGGAACATGGAGGCCTCTAGGACGCCCAAGGCAGGATCCCTGGAGAGAGTTGTACATGGTTTGGAGTTGGAGCCATATGACTATAGCAATGGCACTGGCAGTGCTGGGTCTGATCCCATGAACGCATTGCAGATCTTGAGAGAAACTGTCTGGATTCTCCGTTACAATTCATCGGGCTTCATGCTCATCGCCGCGCTCCTCATCTGCCCCGTCTCCGCCCTTCTCTTATCCAATGTCTTAGTTGATCAGTCAATTGTGAAAAGATTGAGTATTAGGCTTTTGTTGGTGGCCAGGTCCAGTGGACTCCCTCTCAGGCCTTTCATCAAACAGTCGTGCCAGAAGTTCTCCGAGATGGCCATTTCTGCTGCTACGTGCTTCCCTTTATACTTCACCATCTCCCTATTGTCCAAAGCTGCCGTGGTTTACTCTGTGGATTGCAGTTATTCTAGGAAGAAGTTTGATTCCTCCAAATTCTACGTCATAGTTGTTAAGATCTGGAGGCGGCTTGTTTCGACGTATTTGTGGGTTTGTATGCTGATTGTCAGCTGTCTCACTGTGTTCCTTGTTACTCTCATTGCTGTCTGTAACGTATTTTTGATAATTGGGTTTCCGGGCGACTTAATTGTGTATGCTGCAATCATGGTTGGGCTGATTTTTTCGGTGGTTTTCGCCAAAGCTATCATCATTTGCAACATTGCAATCGTAATCTGTGTTTTGGAGGAAGTTTCAGGGCCGCAGGCTTTACTGCGGTCTGGAGTCCTCATAAAGGGTCAGACTCAGGTGGGTCTATTGATATTTCTTGGATCCACAATTGGGATGGCATTCGTGGAGGGGTTATTTGAGCACAGGGTGAAGACATTGAGCTATGGAGATGGGTCTTCCAGGGTATGGGAAGGGCCTCTGTTGGTGGTTATGTACTCATTTGTGGTGCTTATTGATTCCATGATGAGTGCAGTTTTCTACTTCAGTTGTAGGTCCTCTAGCAGGGAAGCATTGGATGGCGAAATTCACCCAATTTTGGAAACCCCTGCATCAATGGATATTCAATAACATAGCGTTGTAAATTGCTTTACTGTTGTTGGGCCTTCCCGGACCAGGGGCTTATGGAAAGCAGATAACTTGAGATGGCTCTAAGTGCTTAGTTGATAATTTGATTCAACTGCATGATAGTGTACTTCGGTGATCCACAAACAATGGAGAATGAGAAAAAGCATCTGAAAATCCTGGTACAACATCAATGAACTAGTTGTACTTCCTCTGGAAACATTTTTTGGACACTACAATTCTGCTTCTTTGTATACCATGTATTTCTTTTTCCTGTCATTCATAGTTATATAAAATTACCTCCAAATGTTCCAGGCCTGTTGTTTGATTTGTTGCCTATTTTGTGAGAGTGCTTGACAAGATAATCATTAGTTTGGGTTTTGAAAATTGTTGCATTGGGAATATGATTTGGAATTCAGGTCTTCATTCAAGAAAATTAAGAAATTAGCAGAAAAGTTTCTCTCTTTTAATTTGTTAATAAACAGCCTAATTATTTATTTCTAGGGTTTAGTATTATTGAATGAATTTTGTAAAATTTGAAATCAATTGGGGAAAGTTCTGTATTATAGAATATACTGAAGTTCATGAATAATGAAGTGCAAATTCTGATTACCTACTCCTGATGAAACTTGTCAGTTATTCTGGAACTGTTTCAATTTTGGTTTTATCTGATACAAAATATTTTCATATTGTGTACACTTGATGAGAATTCTGTGTCAATGCTGTATTTGAAGGGATTTGAAAGTAACAGTTCAATTTTGTGTGGTTGCAAATGTGAATTTTTTTTTTGAATGCTGTGTATCTTCTCTTTCTATATAATGTAGTATTCTTTTATAGGAATAACTTTAAATTTCATGCATAAAAGCTAGTGGCCAGGCTTTCTCTCTTTCCTTCTGCTGGTTATGGCTGCCTTAGTGGGCATTCGTTCATGAAGAACTTGTTTATTTTACAGCTTCAGTCATTTATTTTTTTAAGGGATTGTCATGATAATCCGTTACTATTGTCATTACTATCTTCTCAAAAGATGAACGGGTCTTGTGAGCATTCTTTCTTGATATAGAAGATATCACTGGAGAATAGGATTTATGTAGCTCACTGGAATAGAATTTGAGGGTAGCCTAAAGTAATTGAAGAAGTTAAGGTCACAATGAGTTTTGAAAGGTCTGAAATTCTCTCTATGAATGCCCAAGGCCAGGGCAATTATCTTGTATTTCTGTAATTACTCATCCTTGATAGTTGTTTGATCTTGTACTTTAGGAAGGCACAGAGAGTGTAGGATCTGATGCTTTATTGCAAATGCTTAAGGGGTTTTGATCGACTACTGGGCCAAAAGTTATACACAACCTATTTTTCTTATAAGTTGTTTTTATCTCATATTGATGCATCTTTAAGTGACAAAATTTTAGTTTGTGATGGATTGCAGACAAGAGAATAATGCTGACAACTCTTGATTTTTATTTATTTATTTAGTTTTAGTATCGGATATCAGGTACAGGCTACTCATTTCACAGGCACCTTTACATTGTTTTGGCTAGCATCAACATCAGACATTTGATTGAATTGGAAAGAAAAGACCAAGAGGGAATTTCATTAGTATTCTAGATCCAATGCAGGTCATGTGTATGAAAACCATCTGAAACCAGAAAGTTGCGTCTTCCCTTGAAGCCACCAGTTATCATTTAAATTGCTTAGACCCAAAGCTCTTTCTATGGAAAATTGGTTGTCTTAGGGCACAATTTCGGTTAGGCCATTAACAGGTCGCGTGAGCCTGTCATGGGTAGAGCAGGAGTTATTGATGGTCAAATTATGGTATCAAAACAATATTTATAACCAATTTTGCTATTCTAAAGTAGCTTTTCTCTCATCAAAAGAGTTTTAAATTTTAAAAACCACGATAATATAGTGATTCTAGGTATGGTCCACTTGAATAACAAATGAATTTGGTAATCAAAAGGGAAAATGATGTGAATTGAGGTGGTGACGTTCAAAAAGTGAGATAAGTGTAGAAAATTTTTATTACAAAACATGTTTGGTTAGTGAGAAAGTGAAGGAAAATGAAATGAGTAAAGGTAAATTTTATTGCAAAACTCTCTTACAAAAGATCTAAAAATAGCAAAAAAAAAAAAAAAAAGACTCGAAAGCTAAAGGAAAAATATTTTAAATGAGAAGTTTTAACTCCTATTTATATGTGAAAGTCAAGTGGCCATTTGACATCATCTTAGAAACCATTTAGAACATTCTTTTACAATCAAAAGCTTTCAAAGAAAGTTTAAAATTTGAATTATGTACAAATATGATGACAAAGATCACAAATTTGCATGAGGAACTCTAATTTCACATTATCATGCAAAATTGAAATTAGTTGGTTGCATATAAGTTCTTTGGACCATTTCACATGGCCATGTGAAATTTCTCATAGTCGTGTGAAAATTATTCACACATTTTTCTAAAGCCTACAACATTTTAATTCTCTAGCTCATTTGGCTTACTCATGCCAAAATTTGCATGATTGTCTGGAATAGCCATTTCCTCCATTTTTTAATCTCATTCATCCATTTCCTAGTTTTATTACTTACACAAATTTAATCATTTTGTTCATAAAAAAAAATAAAAAATCATATTTACTATCTTCTCCTAAACTCATTTTTCTTTATGTACAATTTTACATTAATTGTACCTTAAAATCACTCTAAAACTTAGAAATTATTAATCATTGTAAAAGTAAAAACATGTCAATTGGGTATTTTAAATATAATTTATACTTGAAAAATGTGATTTAAAAATTAATTAATGCTAATAATATGCACTTTTTGAGTAGTAATCATTTCCCTCAATTAACACATTGTTAGTTCCTTAGTAATGATGTTGCTAATTAATTAAAAAATATCTTAAAAAAATTTCATAACATAAATGGTTGATAAGGAAACACACCCTACAATCTATAAGCATCATCAAAATCTCAATTTATTTACAATTTATAATAGAAAGAATATATGTATTAAAGACATATCCATCTTTGATCTCCTAAGCAATATTTCTTTACAAGTTTCGAGTGTAATTAACTTAATCTCAAAATTACTATTCAAAGCTAATCCTCTCCTCAACCTAACTTTTATCATCTCAAGCAACATAAATCACTCTCATAGGTAAAAAAAAAAAAACACTCATTTTATTTGTTTATTTATTTATATCAAATGATTTATTATAGGATTATAATGCTAAAGGTATCTCCCTTGAATATGGTTTATGTAATGTGGAACCATCAATGACTCCTAACTATAAGGCCTTGGGCATTGAGTTTAGAACTATTTGACTAGCCACTAACTCCTTGAATTTCATCCTAGCCGAATACCTTAACACCTTCAATTGAGATTACATTTCACCTATCCATCCATTTAGTAAGCATTGAGATCAATGACTCTTAATCAAAATGGCTTAGAGTATCGGGATTCAAAGGCTAAAGACCATACAACTCTCAGACCTTACCCAACTTTCAAGATAAGTATAATTCAATCCGTTTTATTCACCAAGTTTGTTTTTTTTCTTTAGTTTTTTTTTTTTCTATATTTTCACTTTTTTTTTCCAAATTGGGCACATTGATCTCTTTCCAAGGTATCTCAGTGCAATTCAAAAGTAATCTATATTACTAAGACAATTAAGTTCAAGTGTTAAGATTAGATTAGTTTATCATCTTATACCTAAATTTAAATTGCATAGTATGTTTCAAGACTCAAATAGAAATGACACTTGGGAAAATGAAAACTTCAAAGTTATATCAACTTCAATTTACATAACAAATAATTTAAGATCAAACAAACAAGATATCATTCTAACTTAACTTCTTTTAAGTTATGTGTATTCATTCATCAATAAAAAAAAAATGATATAATCTTCTTAAACAAAACAAAAAAAAAATCCTAATAAGTCACAAATTTGATTTATGAAAAAAAAATCCTAAAAAACTAACAAAACTAACAACATATCTCCTTTTCTTTCTTTATGATCCTTCCCCCAACTTAACTTGTATGTTATCCTCAATGTGTAATTAAAATAGATAAATAAAGAACGGGAAGATACCTCATTCTCTCATGAATTTTAAGTTCAAAAGTTGAAACAAAAACAAAATCAAACATGAGTAATGTAGGATATAAAAAGGATATATGAAAAAAAAAAATCTACTAAAAATAAAATATATGTTAGAGACAATGTGTGAAGTATAAAATCAAGGTATAAATGATGAAAATAATACAAGGAAACATAGTTTTGGTGGTGAGTTGATGCTAGGGCTAAAAAGATTGTTCAATCATTATTTACCCTTCATCTTTGTTTGGTAGAACAAAGTGGGCTTTGGATTGGATGCCTTAGGATCCTCTTATTAATGTTCACTAATATCAATACAAGAAAATTATAACAGTAGTTATTTGAAATAAAAAAAAATGATCATAGAATTGCTTTGAATTGTATAAGTATTTCCAATTCATTGTCCTCCACATTTTTGTTAAAGTAAATAGAGGTAGATTAGATGTACAAGGAACTTAACAAAATTGTATAATGCAATTCAGTTCAATAAGAGACATCCAAAATTGAATGTTTTCTAATTTTCCTCATAATTGAACCTTGTAATGCTTGACCATGGACAAGAATCAAATGAAAAATGTAGAATGCTCTCAAGTGCATTTAAAACAGGATCCTAAGTTTTAATCAAATGTATCCTTAGTCGATTTCAATAAATGTCATGTCTAAATTAACATTTCAACTAAAACTTAGTAAACAAAAATTCAACCACCAATGTTTGTTCCCAATTCCGTGTATTCAAGCAATCATAAAGCATCCTGAATTTTTCCAATTCACAATTTTCAACATCAATTCATATTCACTCAAGATGAAAGAATTACTAAAGTAAAGGAATGAACAAAGTTCAAAATGTGAACATGAAATTTCAAGTGATTTAGTCCTAATATAAACTTGAAATAGAGAATTCATACCTCTTGTCCTTAACAAATTGAAAAAGATGTTATCTCCTTTAAATCCGAAATTGAAAAAGATGACCTTAACCAAAATTTATAGATGATGAATGGATAGGAATCAAAGAGGGACCAATTGATAAAAGTGAGTTTAAAAAATCTTCCTTCGAAGATCATAATGCTTTTCTCATGCCATTTCACTTGGTTTGAATAGCTAGATAGATGCTTGACACCCTTAATAGGCTTCCTCGGATTGTTGTGCAAATGGAAACTAACCTTTTCAATTTATGCTCTTTCGGTTTATCAATTAGAGATTCTCCTTGAATAGGTCTTCATAGGTGCTTTTGAATAGAGCATACGAGGCCTTTTAAATTAGATATTTTGATGCCTATTTCACATGATAGGGTTCACTTCACACAATTCTCAAGATAGAATTAGAGAAGGAGTTTGAACTTCCCTAGATTCAACTCTTTTAAATTACGTCTAACGACAACTAGAAATTTCTCATAAAGCCTTTCATTTTGCATGATGGTGTAAAATGAACTAAAGAGCTTAAATGGTTGTAGCTTTATATGATAATTTCACATGGTCATATGAATTTTTGCATGTATGTGTGAATTGAATCAAAATAGTGATTTTGTTTTTTTTTGCAGTTTTGGCACAACCACTTTGCATGATCATGATTTTCACATGATTGTGTGAAATACATTAGAGAGCATGGAAACTACCCTTGTAATTTATTTATTTTTTACTTCTTAGCCTTTAAATCTTATAAAATCACATTAAAAAAAAGTCAAAAGTGTTGGAATATTTGGATTACTTCATTCCACGTCATGAATTGTCAAGTACATGTAATGATATCCCGGGAATCTCCAAATCTACACAATGAAAGCATTCAAAACATTGAATCTTAGATCTTGTTAAGATAGAGCCCTTGAAAGCCTAATATGATGTAATACAATATATATTCATTAATAAATTTATTTATTAATGAATTTATTTCCCTTTTTCTATCCTTATTTACATTAATTGTTATATGAATATTCACACCCTTATCTTTTGCAATGTACAAGACTTAAATGTATTATAAATTATATGAAAGATCTAAATCATGGGTTTCTTGTAAGATGATAGGTAGTTCATAGTTGGTTCATGGATTTTGATAATCGATCAAAGAATGTAGTGCACCACCTTCTAACTAGAGAAATGACTTGTCTTGGTTATCAGGATGATTTTCGCATGGTAAGTGTACTAGTATGTATGGTATATATTGGACAAGACCTATGATGAATCATGACATTAGTTATTGAGTAATCATGATTCATTAAGCTACTATGTTATATGGATTCTCAACCTTGAGAGAATATTGATATAGTGTTGAGGTCATCAATCATTTTGACCTGTGTAAGACCCTAAAATTGTCATATATTCCTTACATATTGGGTAACTACTGATCAAGGTATGTGGGAATAGGTATTCTTGATAGAGGCGCCATGATATCTCATGATTTGAGACATGTCTTCTTGAGTGATTCTAAGAGCATGTGGTCAAGAGAACTATGGTCATAATAATTCCTTGATTGGAATTTGACATATGATCTTTGTAAACTAGAATATGTCAGTTGATCACATAATAGAAGAATTTATAACTCAAAAATTGAAAAAGTAATCTTGACAGGATGATAGTATATACTTCATTAGATTACAAAAACTTGATCATGAGGAATTTACAAGTGGAGGATAGTTGTTCACAGATCTGAGTTGTATCTTGTTGTATTATCATATGGTATTGGAGTGCAATTGACTCTTTGTAGTGGGATGTTGAATCAACTTCAAAATCAGATTATAAGGGAACCATTATTTTCCTATGGGTCTCGCTTAAGCTCCTAATTCATGGTGCCATAGTTTTTTAAGGAATTTTTTGGTTTCTAATTCATATGTGCGCATAAGGACATATTGGTAAAAATGCAAGGTTGCACTGGATCTTATGAATGGTCTTTCTAGACTAGGCTAACTAATTAATTAGAATCCAAATAGGGCTAATTAATTAATTAGGACCAAATTGGATTAGATTAAGTGAAAAAATCCCAAGTTAGGCTCAAGTTACTTAAGGCCACAAGGATGCCTATATAAGCCCCCTTAGGAGTTTAAAGCTTCATTATACACTTTTGTTTTTCAAACTCTAGAGATAAAACTTAACCTTCCCTTTTATTTCAGCCTCATGAATATTTTATAGGGTCTATTTGAGAGATAAAAGCTAAATTGTTATAAATATTTCTTATAGAGGATCTAATTCTAACCCACTAGATGGATGATATTTGGTCTTGAGGATGGTTGATGTCAAACTTCCAATTTCTTGGAAGATCTTGACTTGATTGTCTTTGCTCTTGTTGAGGTGGTGGAAGTGTCAAAGAGGATCTTTCTTCCTTTGGATCAACCTTCTTTTTTTCTTAGTGACTTCCATCTTCAATTTGTAATCTTCTCATGTGATCTTCCAATCCTAGATCATCACAACATTGACATTTTCTTTAAAGCATGGTTAGATTTGTTAAAATCTAAAGAAAAGATTCAAGGATAAAGAGAGAAGAAAATATAAGATTTTTCATTATTGTTAGACCAAGGGTTCTTTTAATCAGTTTTTGATGATAATAAACCATGGTTAAGTTACTAATTGGTTTGAATTGTAAAGAATCTCAGGTATTAATTTGGAAATTCATCAAAGGACCTAATGGATGCAAGATCAAGACGTTTGGAAGACCTTTAATCATAGGAAACAAATGTAAGATGAATGCATGAGTGCACTTAGGTTTTACATATCATTTCATACATCTTTCAAAAACTCGGTTTATTCTTTAAAGTTTTTTTTCCATCAAAACCCTAGTTTTATCAAATGAACCTTAGGCAAACTACTTCAAAATTGGCATATTAATTTACCTAAAGACCTTGTCTAAGTGTTAGAAGAGAAAAGACCAGAAAAATATAGGTTTTCGGCTAAAAAATGGTGAACTAGTCGAGGCATTGGCCAATTGGCACAACCAGATAGGGTATCGATCGACCGGTTCCCTCTTCTCGATCGAAGTTCGGTCAAGGAGTGTAAAAACACTCTCTCTCTTCCAATAGCCTTTCCGTCCCGGTCGACCTCCAGTCGAGGTCTAATTGAAGCAACGGTAACCTGCCAAAGCATTAAATGCTCCAAAGGCTAGTAAATCGATCAATCCCCAGCTCGACCGGTTGACGCTACTTTTTGATTTTCTTGTCTCTTGAGGTTGGAAACCTATAAATAGAGAGCTCCACTTCATTTATGAGTAAGAGAACACCTGCATTTATTTGTCTACCAAATTGTTCTTACTTAAAAGCTCTTATTTCTTTCTAGTGCATTAAATCTTCACTTGCATATCCTTTAGTGGACCTTTGTGATTCATCCCTAGCTTTGATTTGTATTTGATCTATTATTGAGCTATGTTGAGAGAAGTTCACTCTTACTAATTGAGTGTTAAAGTCTTCAAGTAATTTGAATCTTGAAAAGATTGTGTAAGAGCACATTGGAGCCGGAATCCAAGTGTAAAGGTGATTTGAAGCTTCAAGTTAGTGAAACCCTCACTCAGTTAGGAGCTTGAGGAGAGTGGATGTAGGCAAGGAAGTTTTAAACCACTATAAAATCTGAGTTTGAATTCTCTAACTCTATTTCTTTATATTTGCTTCTATTATGCTTGAATTTGTTGTGTTAAAAAGATTTTTAAATACCCAATTCACCCCCCCTTCCCCTTTTGGGTGTTTTTCTCATTAAGATTAGCTTTTATATTCTCAATTGGTATCAAAGCTAGGCCTCTTGTTTAAGACTTAATCGTCTAAGAGGAAACTATTCCATCAAGCTCATTTCACACTGAAAGTTTTGCAAAAAATAGAGCTTCATTTTTTAAGCCAACCGACTATCCCTATTGGAAAATGAAAATGACTTGGTATTTACAATCAACTGATTTAGACATATGGGACGTCATTGAAGATGACCCAACTTTTCCTATAAAACTAGTTGATGGAGTCATGGTTCCAAAACCCAAGCAAGAATGGAATGAGCTTGATAGAAGAAATTTTTAATTAAATGCTAAGGCCGTTTTCACTTTGCAATGTGCTATGGATAGAAATGAATATAATAGAATATGTCAATGCAAATCGGCTTAAGAAATTTGGAGATTGCTTGAAATAACTCATGAAGAAACAAATCAAGTGAAAGAGTCAAAAATCAATTTACTTGTTCATAGCTATGAATTGTTTTTTATGAAAGAAAATGAAACTATTGTTGAGATGATCACTAGGTTCACTGACATTGTCAATGGTCTTGAAGCATTGGGAAAGACCTATAAGGAATCTGAAATGGTGATGAAGATCTTTAGGTCACTCCCATCAAAGTGGCATACAAAGGTCACCGTAATTTAAGAAGCCAAAGACTTGACCAAGCTACTTATGGAGAAGCTCATAGGGTCATTAATGACATTAGAGATCAATTTGGCAAAGAAGCAACAAGAAGGGGAAGACAAAAAGAAGAAGAGCATAACTCTCAAAGCTACAACCAAGGAAGAACAAGAAGTTGAAGAAGAAAAACAAAGTGAAAAAGATGATGATTTAGCCCTCATCACAAGAAAGCCTAACAAATTCACGAGAGATGAAAGGTTTAGAGGAAGAAGTTTCACTTCTAGAAGAAACCTTTCTAAAAATGAATCTTCATCTCATGGTAACAAGGAGAAATGGGAAGAGAAAAGAGACTTGGTGTGTTTAAAATGCAAAAAATCGGGACACATTAAATATGATTGTCCTCTCTACAAAAGTGAAGCCAAGAGGAAAATGAAGAAGGCAATGATAGCCACTTGGAGTGAAAGTGAAGAATCCTTCGAAGAAGAAAAGGATAAAGAAGTGGCAAACATGTGTTTCATGGTAATAGATGAACTTGATGAGGGTTCAAAGAAGGATAAGTGGTTCTTGGATAGTGAATGCTCAAGACACATGACTGGAGATGAATCCAAGTTTGCTTTCCTTACAAAGAAAAATTGAGGATATATTACCTTTGGAGACAATGCAAAAGGAAGGATCATTGGTCAAGGCAACATTGGTAATGACACATCCTTTCTTATTGAAAGTGTTTTATTAGTAGATGGTTTAAAACATGACCTTTTAAGCATTAGTCAACTTTATGACAAAGGTTTTAAAGTGATTTTTAAAGCATCTCATTGCATCATCAAGGATATTCAAAATGATAAAACCTTCTTCATGGGCCATAGATGTGATAATGTTTACGCTATAAATATTTCAAAATATGATGGTCATGATATATGTTTTTCAAGCATGCATGATCAAAGTTGGTTTTGGCATAGGAGGTTGGGATAAGCTAACATGGACCTCATTTCCCAACTCAACAAAGATGAACTTGTTAGAAGCCTCCCCAAAATAAATTTTCAAAAAAATAAAGTTTGTGAAGCTTGTTAAGTCGGAAAGCAAATCAAAAACTTTTTTAAAAACAAAAACTTCATTTCCAAATCTAGGCCACTTAAGTAACAACATATAGATTTATTTGGTCCCTCTAGGACACCAAGTCTTTGAGGAAAATCTTATGCATATGTTATTGTGGATGACTTCTCTAGATACACATGGGTCTTGTTTCTAAGTTAAAAGAATGAAGTTTTTTTTATGAGTTTTAAGAGTTTTACAATAAGGTTCAAAATGAACAAGGCTTTGCAATTACTTGTATAAGAAGTGATCATGGAAGAGAATTTGAAAATATTGATTTTGAAGAATATTGCAATGAGCATGGAATTAACCACAATTTTTCGGCCCCTAGAACTCCTAAAAAAAAAAGGTTAGTTGAAAGGAAAAATAGAACTCTTCAAGAGATGGCAAGAACCATGCTAAATGAAAATAGCTTACCAAAATATTTTTGAGTTGAAGCGATTAACACCTCTTGTTATATTTTAAATAGAATATTATTGAGGCCTATTCTTAAGAAAACTCCCTATGAGCTTTGGAAAAACGAGAAACACAACATTAGTTGTTTCAAAGTCTTTGGATGCAAATGTTTATATTAAACACCTAAGACAATCTTGGAAAATTTGATGCAAAATCGGATGTTGGAATTTTCCTTGGTTACTCAACTTCAAGTAAAGCTTTTAGAGTTTTTAACAAAAGAACCATGGTTGTAGAGGAGTCCATCCATGTTATTTTGATGAATCTAACAATTATCTCCAAGAAGGAGAGTTTTAATGATGATTTAGGTTTGGAGACCTCCATGGGAAGATTGCAAATTGAAGATAGAAGGCAACAACAAGAAAATGGAGAGGATCCCAAGAAAGAAGAATCACCATTAGCACTACCCCCTCCTCAACAAGTGCAAGGTGAATCAAGCCAAGACCTTCCTAAAGAATGGAAGTTTGTTATCAATCACCCATAATATCAAATTATAGGTAATCCATCTAGTGGGGTAAGAACTAGAACCTCTCTTAGAAACATTTGCAATAATCTAGCTTTTATCTCTCAAATTGAGTCTAAAAGTATAATTGATGTTTTAGATGATGAATATTGGATAATTGCTATGCAAGAAGAGTTAAATCAATTTGAAAGAAGTGAAGTATAGGAATTAGTACCAAGACCTTCAAATCAAAGTGTTATTGAAACTAGATGGGTCTTTAGAAATAAAATGGATGAAAATGGCATAATTGTTAGAAACAAAGCAAGGTTGGTAGCCCAAGGTTTTAATCAAGAAGAAGGGATAGATTATGAAGAAACCTTTGCCCCCGTAGCTAGGTTGGAAGCCATTAGGATGCTACCTGTCTTCGCATATTTTAAAGACTTTGTTTTATATCAAATGGATGTGAAAAGTACTTTTCTAAATGGTTTTATAAATGAAGAAGTATTTGTTGAACAACCACCCGGCTTTCAAAGTTTCAACTTCCCTAACCATGTTTTTAAACTTAAAAAGGTTCTTTATGGTTTGAAACAAGCACCTAGAGCATGGTATGAAAGATTGAGTAAATTTATTTTGAAAAAGGGTTTTAAAATGGGAAAAATTGACACAACTATTTTCATAAAAACCAAAGAAAATGATATGCTCTTAGTTCAAATATATGTTGATGATATCATTTTTGGTGCTATTAATGTCTCTCTTTGTGAAAAATTTTCTAAGTGCATGCATAGTGAGTTTGAAATGAGCATGATGCGAGAGCTAAACTTCTTCCTTGGACTTCAAATCAAGCAACTAAAGAAACGAACCTTCATCAATCAAGTAAAGTATATAAGAGATATTCTCAAAAGGTTCAACTTGGAAGAAGCCAAAACAATGAAGACTCCAATGAGCTCATCCATCAAGCTTGATAAAGATGAGAAAGATAAATCCATTGACTCTACTATGTATAGAGACATGGTAGGTTCTTTGCTATATTTGACCTCTAGTAGACACGACATTATGTATAGTGTATGCTTGTGTGCTAGATTTTAATCTTGTCCTAAAGAATCTCACTTAAGTATTGTAAAAATAATTCTTAGATATTTGAAAGGGACAATGAACATAGGCTTATGGTATCCTAAGAGTGATAACTTTGAATTAATTGGATTTTTGGATGCCTATTTTTCCAGTTGTAAGGTTGAAAAAAAAAAAAGCACTAGTGACACTTGTCATTTCTTAGGACACTCACTTGTTTCATGGCATAGTAAGAAGTGAAATTCAGTAGCTTTGTCAATGGCGGAAGCCGAAGACATAGTAGCCGGTTTATGTTGTGCACAAATCTTTTGGATGAAACAAACACTTAGTGATTTTGATTTATCTTTTGAGCATGTTCCTATTAAATGTGATAATACTAGTGTTATGAGTATATAAAAAAAATCATGTGCAACACTCTAGGACTAAGCATATAGAAATTAGACATCATTTTCTTAGAGATCATGCACAAAAGGGTGACATAACACTTGAATTTGTAGGCACAAAAGATCAACTTGTCGATATCTTTACAAAATCTCTAAGCGAAGAACAATTTGTTGATATTAGAAGATAACTAGGGGTGATTTCTTTATGATCAAATGATTACTTAATGAATTCTTGATGAATATACCTTCCGATTGCATGAATTTCATGCCATATGCATTATATAGACAAATACTTAGATAATGGTCAAATTTCAACCAAAAATAAAAATTCCCTTGGCATTAGGCATCAAAAATTGGGGATTTCAACTGAAAAGGGTAGGGGGAGGATCAAAAAACGAGAAAATGCACAAAAAGAAAAAAATCAAACCGTTGACTGTGTTGACCAGGAGGTCGACCGAACCAAGACCGATTCGTCAGGATTGGGGTTTTAAATAGCCTCTCGCACTTTAGTTTCTCCACTGTTCTCCTCCATTTCTTTAAGTTTTTTTTTTCGTCTGATTTTGGCTTTTAGAGATTGTTTTGAGTGAGGTTTGGACTGATTAAAGGCTTTGGATTGGATTTTTGGGAAGATTAGAGGCTAGAGTTTCAGTTTTGGACCGCATTCTCTTCCTCCTGTGCATCACAGTCAGCTTCTTTTCCATTTTCGCGTGCCTAGGGTTTTAGTTGTGCTCGTTTCTCTCTCTACCAGCCCCTTCTCCATTGTTTCGCCCTTTCTCATGGCTTCTAAGAGAGAGTCAGCTACTCTAGGGCACAGGATAAGCGCCCAGCTAAGTCGTCTCAGCCTTCTTAGCCGGAAGCTCGCTGAAAGGCGAGGTTTGACACCGCCTTGTTCAGCTTCGTGGAAGACTACCAGCAGTACAAGGAACACTTTGCTCAGAGAAAGGTAGTTTCGGGGAGAAATATCAATTTTTCCCAACTTTAGTTTTCGGATTCAAGGGCATTTTCACTAGGATGGGTTGGTTACTCGTGGTGACTATTTATGAGCCGATTTTTTTTACTCTAGTGTGAGCATTTTATTCGAGGGTGACTTATGGCATTGGTGGCCCAATTATTTCCACTGTTAGAGGAGTCAAGATACTTTTGGACCTGAGAGCATCTACCATATTTCGATATTGCTCCGATTGGACTCAGAGTGTACAAGTCCAAAATTTGGCCCACTATGCTGGGATTCGAGCCTAGAGAGGTCGTTCAGAGGATTTTTGGATTTACAGACGCCTAAGGGATGGGCAAACCCTCGACTCACAGCTTGACCATGATCAGTAGAGTGCTACACCACATGATTTTCTCTATCCTTCTACCACGAGGCGGACATTGAGATGAAGTCTCCTATTATGAGACATTCCTCATTGACTCGATTTTGAGTGGGAAACGGATCTACTTGGGGTACTTGATGATGATGCACATGATCTCTTGTTGCGAAAGTAAGACACACGTACTCCCCTATGGTCGCTTCCTCACCAGAGTATTCAAGGATGCCGACGTTGATTTGAGTAGAGAGAGATTTTGAAGTCCCCAGAGCTTATGATATGTATGATGATCAGTCGATGGGGCAGATGAAATTTGAGAAGGCACCCGATGGTTCTTGGGTTAGGAGAGTAGAGAGAGTACCAGCACAAGCCCAGGAACAGGGATAGTCACATCCCGGAGTAAAGGAGAAGGCCGAGATACGAGATATGGAGGGTGGAGTAGACCCTCAGAGTGGCTATCAATAGAGGAAGCTCGAGCTTAACATTCCTCCACTCCAGTCAAGGGGTGTTCAGTTGGAGGCCACATTTTCTGAGCCGATGTTGTCTAAGCTGAATTATACAACAGGACCATCTACTCAGCCGTCATTCACTAAGCCTTTTCACACTGAGATACCATCTCATCAAGCATCTCATGCTCCTGATCATGCTCCTTGGATGGATCTATCTGCTCAGATTAGCTTTCTAGGCACTCGCATGGAGGAACTTGCTGTAGTTAGTGATACTTGGTTCTAATCCATGGATGATCATATGGATCAGTATCAGGTTGGCTTCACCTCTCAGTTTGAGTATCTGCAATAAAGATTTGAGTGTATTGAGGATCACATGGATCAACAGCAGGTTGGCTTCACCTCACGGTTTGAGTGTCTTGAGGCTCACATGGATCAACATCAAGCTGGCATCACTTCACAGGTTGAGCATCTCCAGCAGAGGATTGAGCGAATTGAAGATCGCTTGGTTTGCATGAGGAGATGATGGCTTACCTGCGCTTTGTGTTTCCACCTCCATCTCCTTAGCCTTGATTTCGTAGAGACCCTCTTTGTTCTTTTTTAATGTTGCCAAAATGGGGAGATATTTTAGGATCTAGGAGACTTATATGCATATATCATTGTACTTACATTGTCATATCATCACTTGGATCGTACATATTGAATTATGATACATTTGACTTATATATGATATTCCTATATGTTTCATGACTTCCATTGTTTCTTATTGCAAATTCTCTCTAGCATGTCTTGATTATATTGGTTTTAACTTCGTAAATTTTGATTGATTAATCCATGATTGGTTTGAGGGGGAGATTCTTCTTCTCCTAGATAACCAAGGTTTGTCATCATAAAAAAAGGGGAGATTGTTAGCCCAAGGGTTCTCCTAATCAGGTTTTGATGATAACAAACCATGGTTAAGTTACTAATTGGTTTGAATTGTAAAGAATCTCAGGTATTAATTTGGAAATTCATCAAAGGACCTAATGGATGCAAGATCAAGACATTTGGAAGACCTTTAATCATAGGAAAAAAATGTAAGATGAATGCATGGGTACACTTAGGTTTTACATATCATTTCATGCATATTTCAAAAACTCGGTTTATTCTTTAAAGTTTTATTTCAATCAAAACCCAAGTTTTATCACATGAACCTTATGCAAACTACTTCAAAATTGACATATTAATTTACCTAAAGACCTTACTTAAGTGTTAGAAGAGAAAAAACCAGAAAAATATAGGTTTTCGGGCCAAAAATGGTGAATCGGTCGAGGCACTAGCCAACCAGGTCAATCGGACAGCGTACCGGTCGACCAGTTCCCTCTTCCTAGTCGAGGTCCGATCGAGGAGTGCAAAAACAATCTTTCTTTTCCAGTGGCCTTTCATTCCCAATTGAGGTATCTTTCTTCCCAGTCGACCTTCGGTCAAGGTCCGATCGAAGCAACGGTAACCTACCAAAGCATTAAATGCTCCAATAGCTAGTGAACCGATCGACCCCTAGCTCGACCGGTTGAGGCTGATTTTTTATTTTCTTGGCTCTTGAGGCTAGAAACCTATAAATAAAGAGCTCCACTTCACTTATGAGTAAGAGAACACCTGTATTTATTTGTCTACTCACTTATTCTTGCCTTAAAAGCTCTCATTTCTTTCTTGGTGCATTAAATTTTCACCTGCATATCCTTTAGTGGACCTTTGTGATTCATCCCTAGCTTTGATTTGTATTTGAGCTATTATTAAGCTAAGTTAAGAGAAGTTCATTATTGTTAATTGAGTGTTAAAGCCTTCAAGTGAGTTGAATCATGAAAATATTGTGTAAGAGCCCATTAGGACCGAAATCCAAGTGTAAAGGTGATTAGAAGCTTGGTTGAAGCTTCAAATTAGTGGAACCCTCACTTGGTTAGGAACTTGAGGAGAGTGGACGTAGGCAAAGAAGTGTCGGACCACTTTAAAATCTGAGTTTGATTTCTCTAACTCTATTTCTTTATATTTGCTTATCTTGTGCTTGAATTTGTTGTATTTAAAAAGAATTTTTTAAAAACCCAATTCACACCTTCTCTCTCTCTCCCCCCCCCCCCCCTCTCCCCTGTTGGGTGTTTTTCTCATTTAAGATTAGCCTTTATTTTCTCAATTATGAATACTCTTCAAAATACAACAATATTAGAATTTAAATAGACCTAATAAAACTTTTAAAAAAATAATTATGAATACAATAATTCTAATATAGTAACTAAATAAGAGAGAAAAATCATAACTAAATAAAACTAAATAAAGCTACTAGATATATCTAAATAAATAATAATAAATAACTCTAACATCTGTTAGAGTGTGGAGGCTTGTAAAAATGTTGTTAGCCAGTATTGAACTGACTCTATTGAGAAGGTTGGTGTTGCATTGTTCTTGGGGGGATCATCAAACATTGAGCCTTTCAATGACCCTTTTGCTTATAGTAGTTAAATTCATCTATAGAAACCCTTGAGTATTGCTTGTTTTGATTGGTGGAAGGTGGCCTAGAAGGAACTACCAAAATAGATGTATGAGATGTAGAGATACACTTTTTTGCTTGAGACTTAAAAGTATTTCCTCAACCAATAATCCATTGACCATTGGTTTAATAGAGGAAAGTGGGTTATGATGCAAAATTGTCCCATGTAATGCTTCAAAATCACTACGAAGGGCCATAAAAATTTGAATGAAACGTTGTTCCTCTCTGCGAACAAATAAGGTGCAAAGACTTGGAGCTCTACTGATTCCATGAGAGCTAACTGGTCCCAAAGATTAGTCATCACAAAATAAAACTCCTAAATACTCATGTCTTTTTGTTCAAGGGCTCGAATATCAATCTATAACTGATATTGTTTTGCAAAATTGGATTGTGTATACAACCTTTCCAAATGTTCCCAGATTTCCTCAGTAGTTTCATACTTTGCCAACTGTGTACCTATCAAAGTTTCAACTGAGTAATTGATTCAAGTAATAATTCTTTAGTTGCTTATTTCTCAAACATTTAACTATTCTATATATTTTTCATTGTTTTCATTCATAGGTTTGCATAGAGTGTCAATAATATAACCCCATATATTTTTACCTTTTAGAAATTTTTTCATCACAAAACTCCAACATGAATAATTTTTTCCATCTAATCTCACACTAATAGATTGAAGGGAATCATCTTGTTCACTAGCCATGATAAATAAACAACAAATAGCCAACAAACAAAATAAAACATAAACAAACCAGAGAAAACAAATACAAAATCAAATACCGGGATCAAATAGGAAAAGAATGGAGCGATCACTCACTACAATATACCATGATCAAGTATGACAAAAAGGAATTGCACAAACAAATGAAAACGAATAAAAAAAAAAAGTCCCATTACAAGATCAATTTTGTTTTAATACTATGTTGAAATCTAAAAAAAAAAAAAATATTCTAGAAGAAAGAGAGAAAAGAAAATCTAGGATTTCTGATTATGAACACTCTTCAAAATACAACACTATTATGAACCTAATAAAACCTATAAAAAAAAAAAGAATAATTCTAAATACAATAATAAAGAATAATTTTAAATACAATAATTCTAATATAGTAACTAAATAAGAGAGAAAAATAGTAACTAAATAAAACTAAATAAAGCTACTGGATATTACTAAATAAATAATAATAAATAAATTTAACAAAATTCATAAAAAAATGATTGACTCCTCCACAACCATGATCTTTTTGTTAAAAACTATAAAAGCTTTGCTTGAAAGAGAATATCCAAGAAAAATTCCAATGTCTGATTTTATAATCAAAATTTTCAAGATTGTCTCTATTATTTAGGATAAAACATTCGCATTCGAAGACATCAAAATAACCAATTTTGGGCTTTTTGTTTTTCCAAAGTTTATATGGAGTTTTCTTAAGGATGAACCTTAATAAAACATGATTTAAAACATAACAAGCGATATTCACTGTTTTGTCTAAAAATACTTTAGTAAAGTTTTATTTTTTCTTTCAACAACCTCATTTTGTTAAAGAGTTCTTGGAGCTAAAAAAATTATGGTTGATTTCATGCTCATTGAAAAATGTTTCAAAATCTATATTTTCAAATTATCTCCCATGATCATTTCTTATGCAAGTAATGGTAAAACCTTTTTTATTTTAAATATTTTTGCAAAACTTTGAAAATGTTTAAAACACTTCATTTTTGTGACTTAAAAATAAGACCCATGTGAATCTACAAAAGTCATCAAAATAACATAGGTGTAAATTTTTCTTCCAAGACTTGGTCTCCTATAGAGACCAAAGAGATCCATATGCAAAATAAGACCCATCAAAATCTAAGAACATCTACAATAACATAGGTGTAAATTTTTCTTTCAAGACTTGGTATCCTATAAGGACCAAAGAGATCCATATGCAAAAGTTCTAAAGGCCTTGATATGGAAATGAAAGTTTTGTTTTCAAAAAAGTTTTTTATTTGCTTTCTCACTTGACATGCATCACAAATTTTATCTTTTTTAAAATTAATTTTGTGAAGGTCTCTTATAAATTCATGTTAGTTGATGTCATAATTTATCGTACATCTTGTTCAACGTGTAACCTATACACAGTGCACTTATCATGAGAGAACTATCTAGATGACTAAGATAAGTCATTTCTCCAATTAAGAGGTGGTGCATTACAATCTCTATTGCATTGCCCAAATCTATAAATCGATTGTGAACAACTTATTATTTTGTAAGAAACTTATGAGTAATATTTTTTGTGCAACTCCTAATGCACCCAAAACATGTACATTGTAAGTGATAAAGGTGTGAATGTTCAAAATACTCAATCAATGCAAATAGGGTAATAAAGGGAACCAGAATCATCAATAAAAAAATTTATTAATGAAACTAAAATTTGGCATATCATGTTATGCTTTCCAAGGCTCTATCCAAACAAATATGATATTCCACGTTGGATAAGGAAAAAAAGTTCATGACAATATATATACATGTGATGAACTTTTTTAATTATGTAAATATATTTTAAAGTTGTAAGGGTCCATGGAACTTGGAGCACATAACATTTACATGAGAAGGAGTAGATCATTTACAATGTTGTCAACAATTCCTTATCTAAGGAAAGAGCCTATGTTGAAACTGATCCCAAAACCTGTGCTAGGGAGACTAGCAGTGATGTCATCCCAACTATTCATGCTGTCATTTTAGATAATGAAAAATAAACTTATTTTGTATAAGTTACACATCCAATGCAAGAATTCATCCTTCTAAGTAGCTTGAGTTTTCTTGTCAAAATAATAATAAAATAAATAAATAAGGGAAAAGAAACAAGATAGATGTCATTTGAAATTTAGTCTCAGTGCTGCTTCCATAAATCACACACTGGAATAAGGATATATTATAGCTTTGGGGTTTCTTCTAATTGGAAGCACCACTACTACAAAAATACTAAATAATGGCGTTTAATTTCTTGACGCTTTTAAAAAATGTGAATGAATTAGACCAATAATGGAACTTTCTAAACAATGACGCTTCCTGGATATTTACATTGGCGCTTGAACAAATTTGATTAACATTGGTGTTTATGTATATAAAATAATGACGCTTTTAATAAGATGACGCTTGAAAATGTGTCATTCTAAAATAAGAACAACCTTGACGCTTGTTACAAGTGTCATTATCTCTTCTGTATGCATAACTGGATTCCTTGGCACTTGTTCTAAGGGTATCTCCCATTATATATATATATATATATAGTGGCCATAATTTCCCTCCACTAACATCTCATTTTCACGAACCCATCTCAACTCGACAAACCCCTATTTGTATAGGAAAGCTACCTAGCAATTTCATCGACGAACACATCAGCGACCACCAAAAGCCAACTAATGACTACCAGCAACAAACTGGTGATGACCAACCATTACTCAAAAAATTTATTGGCAATATTTAGAAACATATCAATGAAGCCCTAACCCATTAGAGACTCCCAAAAATCCACCACCACAACCCTCGCACCAAGATCATTATCATTCTCGACAAGGAGTGCCAGAAGCTTAACCTTCTCGCTGCCAATCACTTACACATGAATCCTCTTGAACATGGGTAACCCTTTCCTCCTTTCATGTTGAGATATTGAGTTTTAATTTTGTTTTGTTGTTGGATCTATTCTTGTACGGTGAATATTTTGAATACTGCATTTCATTGTATTATAGATTTGACTAGTTTAGGGGTATGTGTCTGGTAATGTTCATAGATTTGGTTTGGTGGTTGGGAGTGCTAAGGAAAACGATTGAGAGCTTTATTGTAGAATAAGTATTTAGAAAATGTAAAAAAAATGAAATATAAAAATCAATTTTGTCAATTTTTTTTAGTGGAATGAAGAAAAGAAGGGGGGATTTCTAGTCTTGCCGCCATTTGCTCTCCTTTGGCCAAGGGTTTCTACTGTACAATTCTCAGTTCAAAGAGACACCAGAACCAGATACTCCTATTACCTCCATTTTCTTGTTTTTTTTTCCCCCTTCAATGGCTTCAACAACTCCTCACCTTATTACTGTCGACGATGACGACGTCAGTTCATTTCATTTTCCCTCTTCTTTTAATTTAAAATTTTTTTAAAATTTTTTTTAAACCCATCCTTCATCTCTCTTCAGGAGTTCGATTGGGAAGCAGCTTTTAGAGAGATAGATGTGGCTTGCCAAACCACGAAACCCTCGATTTCATGCTCGGACGACAACAAACCCAAGCTCTCTAAGCAATCTACTCTCGATAAATTCATCAGCCCCGCAGGCGCTGTACTGCCATTGGAGAATGGGGATACAACAAATAAAGATAAAAGTAACTTGGTTGGTGATAAAGGGTTGTGTTGCATTGACATTGATGCTGAGGCAGCCAAAACTTGGATATATCCAGGTTCTGTTAACAGCCAAAGCATGTTTTTTGGATGATTTTGGTGAAGTGGGTTTTCAGGGATAAATTGAATTTTGGATTATTCATGTGTTTGTTGTTGATGTGCTACTGTTTTAATTGCATGTCCATTCATATTCTTGTGTTTTTCATAATTTCCCAAGTAGGTTATGCCAACATTTGTTGCACTTGGTAGTTGATTATATCCGAGTTCTATTCACAGTCAAAACATGAATTTTTATTTTTATTTTTTTTCATTTTGTTTCTGGGTCATTTTGTGAACTGGGTTTCTAGGAACGAATTTAATTTTTGATTTGTTTCTTGCTATTTTTTTGGGGGGAACTTCAATAGTGGGTTATGCTTACATTTGTTGCATTTGGTATGGGTGATTTTAATGAGCAACGGTGGGTGTTAGCCTATTAAATGATTGCTACGTGAAAGTAGGTTTTAGGGAAAAAAAACTTGGGATTTTTTATTCTTTTATTGGAGCTCTCAGCTCTGCATAGCAATTCATCTTCTTGCTTCTCTAAAACAAAATTTAATATTATCAATATAATACTTCTTGGTTTTGACCCAAGAGGGTCCTAATAATTAGCTTTGAATGTAGCTTTGTAAGTTTGAATTTATTTAATCTTATCGATATCATCAACATAATACTTCTTGTTCTTGATTTTGATGCAAGAGGGTCCTCAAAATCAACCTTAGATATAGCTTTCTAAGTATGAATTTAGGAACTGATGATATGGCTTGACAAAAAAGGTTATGCATTGATTTTTCTTTGCTTGTTTTGCAGTTAATGTTCCTCTGCGTAAATATCAATTATCTATAACCAAGACAACTCTATTTTCAAATACATTGGTGGCGTTGCCAACTGGTCTTGGCAAAACCCTTATTGCTGCTGTTGTTATGTACAACTATTTCAGATGGTTTCCTGAAGGTAATGTGATTCTCTGTACTAATTCTTTTGTCACCTCCTCCAAACCTCTAATTCTGTTATTAATTTTCATCCTCTAGTGTAATTATCATTCTTTTAATTGTTAATTCAGAATCATGCAACAACACTGTCACCAATTGTCATGTTATATATCTCACCATATGTTTCAATTGTCTGGCTTTTATCCCCATAGAAAGGACTAAGGAGATCAGTAATATCATCACAGTTTTCTTCTTGTGGAGCTCTAGCACACTTAAAGTTTTAGGTTTCGAATTAATATGGTAAAGAAGTTTTTTGTCAATTTAGAAAATGGGGCCATATAATGTCATCTCAAGCAGCAATTGCAATGCTAAGAAAAGTGATCGAGAGCACTTAATGTCATCTCAAGCAGCAATTGAATAGGTCAGCCATATAATTTCTTTACCTTGAAAAAATCTGACGCAAAACATAGACTTATCAAGTTTGTTCTTTTGGGGTATTGCATATTCTACCTCAATGCAAATATTATTCAAGTCAAATGCATTTGTAACTAGTACACTCAAAGTAGTGTTGAGAAATCTAAAACTTTTTTATTCAAGTCAAATGCATCTATAACTAGTATTTTGAAGTGGTGCTGAGAAATATGAAACTTATTTATTCTAAGAACAAAGGATTAAATCATAGATTGTTTTTTTTTTAGCTAAAAACTCACTTTTCACTTTTTTGTCTAAATCAGAGTTTTCCATTGTGAGCTTAATTAGAGTTGTATTTCTCAATGACACATTGAATTTTCATATTGGACCAATATTGATGATAGGCAAGCCAATGATGTAGAAATCATACCTCTGTTAAAGAATCTATAACTATAATATCTCTTAAAAAAATTATACTAATGAATTTACTTATTTCTTTACAAATATAATTGCATGGATTGGAAATTCCCATCCTTTTGTGTTTTGGGTATTTTTTTTTTTCCTTTATTCATTTTTAAAAACAAGTTTTGTTCTTTTTTTAAAAAAAATAATTCTAGAACTACATTTTTTAATTTTTTTTTTATTTATATTTGTGGGTGTTATAGAGGTGTTTGGTTAGAGGGAAAATTGAGAGTTGGTTTCAAGCAACAAAGTTTAACTATGTTCTTTATAATAGGTCATAGTGTTCAATAGTGAATATACAACAAAGTTTGACTATGTTATTTTATATATAGAGTGAGGTGAAACCTATCTAGATTAACTTTAAAAGATAAGACTTCCCTAGTTGTGTTCAAAGGGGCAAGATGCATTTACCCTAGTTGTGACTTCCCTGTTGCTCATATTGCTCTCCATTATGGAGATGGTCCCCTTTCCCAGTTAAATGAACCATAAATAATGGAGACTTATATTGTACTCTTTCATTGGATGTATTATAAATCAATCTATAATCTTAGCAGCTTTTTTTCAACTTGCAAACCTAAGCTTTTATTTTATTTCTATCAATTTGATGTCTTCCTTATAATGTCATGCCATTGATTTATTAGTTTTGATTTCAGATTTTTTTTTTTTGTTCAAATTATGGAAACCTATTTTTAAAAATTATGGAGTCTCTCCAAAACTTTATGGAAATACATTTTTTATATTTATTTTAATAGGATTGTGAAGGTGATAGCAACACCTATTAGTTGGAATGTAGTGGTCCTTATTTGTTAGTTCAATTGATTATCAGAATTCTTGCATGTTGTTTTTGTTTTTAATTACTTCAAGAAACATACTCTCAATCACCTAAAGGTGTTAAAATTTCAATTTAATATCTTCTTTATAATGTCTTGCTATTGATTTATTAGTTTTTATTTTAGTTTTTTTTTTCTATTTGTGTTCAAATTGTGGAAACCTATTTTCAGAAATTATTATGGAGTCTCAAAATTTTTTATGGAAACACATTTTTTTGTTTATTTCCTCTCATAAAAAATACTTGTGCAAGGCAATGTCATGCTTCCTAGTAAAAATCTGAACATCCAGAAAGTTGTCCAAACTTTGGTAATTTTATTTGAAGTTAAAATTTATCTTCCATTTTTTTAACCCCAACTTTATTTATTTATATGCATATATGCATGTCTGTCCTTCTGAATGGCATGGTGAAGATAACTATATGTTGGAGGTGGATAATTGATGTAACAATTCATCCTTCCATTATTATAATCAGTCTTATTGATAAGCAATTCAAAAAAGCCTAATAGAAATAAATCACCAGTCCCACAAGAAATAAAATTCTGACATAGTTGAAACAACAAGCTAAAGAGCTAAGAATTGAAACTAATTAGTAGAAAGCTAATATTGATAAAAATAGAAATCCTAATTTTACTAATGTAGATAGGAATCCTAATTTGAATGAAAGTATGAATCATTCTTATATTATATGCCTAGAATAATCTTGTAAAGAGTGGTTTTGATTGTCATCAACAATTTGGTTATGAGGGGGATAATTTATTACAAAGTTTCTTTGTTCAATCAGTGAAAGAGATTTTATCTTTAAGTGATAAGTTCTAACTATTTTTCTCTAACTCATGTTTATTTTTCTCCAATTTTTCTACATTTCATTTTATATTTGTTTAATGTTTTTTTCCTTTAGATTTTTGTGAAAGTTATATATAGTTTCAATTGCACTTATGGGTTGTCACATGTATAATTTAGAGGTTTTTTATTCTTCCTATATTTGTTTATAGGTTGCAAAGAAAATTGATTTGCCAAAAGAAGAGAAATCATTATGTTCAAGGAGGTGATGTCGAAAACTATAAAGATTACATCAATAAAGTCATTTGGAGGTTGAACTGTATTTTTTGTAGAATATAGATGTTAATAATTGCACTAATATTTGTTCTTTTGTTGAAAGAATTAGATATTGTTCTTGAAATATTTTGATTTAATTAACAAATTTGTATATAATTAACAAATTTGCATATAATCATTGTTATAAGTAGTTACATTGATGGTTTGAACTAAGTATTGTATATTAATATTTGAAGATATTTTCATTAGTAAAATTTAATTTAATTTTGGGGGGTTTGTTTTTTTCTTTTTATTTAATTATATAGGAAATCATTATTTTAATAACAAAATACAAATATTATTTTTAATAAGGTTCAAAAATGGCGTTTCTATTAAGTGTCATTGTTAACATGAATCAAATATGACACTTCTGAAAGTGTTATTGATAAAATATATTAACGATGACACTCTTATAAAGTGTCAAGATAATCAATTTTATAAAAATTATTTCTCTAGAAAATGTTTAAAGATGACAGGTTTTACAAGGGTCCTTGTTAATGTTATTCAAAGATGACACTTTTTTAAATGTCATTAAAGGTATTCATCAAAGATGGCGCTTCCTAAAAGCGTCATTGTTGCTTAAAACATACAATGACAGGCAAGAAGACGACGCTTTAGAGAAGCGTCATCTTTTACCTTTCTTGACACGTAAAAAACGTCATTGTTTCTCATTTTTCTTGTGGTGCACCTTTCTCTGAAATTCACCAAAATCATGTAACATTTCAAATTAATGCAAGTATAAGGTGTTTTGCCATCTTAAATTGCATTCCAAATTTTCCCTGAGAGTTTAGCACGCCCGCTTCCTTAGGAAGAGTTTATTTTATCCTCTCCCAAAAATGACCCGAAGTTCATTAGAAGGTTTACTTTGCCCGGGCAGGGTAGAGATTGATCAATGTCAATGTTGAGCAAGGATGCTGTCCAATTACAAAATTTCTTCCTATCTCCAACCATGGTGCTCCTAGAATCTCAAGGCTACAGAAATGGGGAGGGTTGGACGGCCTAATAAAATCTTTCATAGAATCTACAAATTTGAATCTAAGCCAACCTCTTGGTTGAGATGAGTAAAGTCGTGAAAATTCCTTACCTCCAAGTTGCTTTGAGATTGCACCCTCAAAATACCCAGTGCAAAAGGGTAAGTGTGTCAGTGAATCACACTCTCCTTCAGTCTGATAGCATGCGAGCATCAAAACTACTTACCTAATGCATATCAGCATCAATGATCATGGAAATCTATCTACTGGCAAACATAAATATAAATGGAGTACTGCATAGTGAAGAATCACTTCTATTTTCATCTTTTCTTCAATTTTCTTTATTAATGTAACAGTTCTCGTATCCGCTCAAGCAAACAAAGAAACATTTACCTGACCATCTGGGGTGCAATACCCATGGGCCAAGTGTTTAAACCATTCACAACTAAATCATCATTGATGTCCGCGTTTTGTGCAATAGTCTTCATCTTTTAAAAGATATATAGCTTACTAAAGTAGTCAAGATACTAGATCATATGGTCTAGATCTTTTAATTTACCGAATCTCCTCAATCTTCCTGGTCATTCAGCCATGATTTATATGAAAATGAAAATTACATCATTCTTCCTCGGGTCAGAACAGATTGTCAAAAGTTCCTCCTTTATCTTCATTTGCTCAAATCATGTTTGTGGAAAGACTCCTTTCTAACTATATTTTAATGATAAAAAGAGATGAACGACAAAATAATGGTATTCATTGGATGCCATTACCTGAAACTTGAATTGAGAGATGCAGAGCTCGTAGCAGCTATCCAGGCTCCATATCAACTTGGATGGGGTTGATCTTGTTCATACAACCATGATCGATTTGTGAGTCAATGACACTATAAGAACATTGTGAAACAGAACATACAAGAATTATGGGATGAAGTGTTTGTGGAGAATATATGCTTAATTGAAAGGAAAAACTGCCAGGTTTATCACTGAGATTGTTAAATTCAAAGGATGTGAGAAAGCAGTGGGCTGCAAATTTAAATGATGATAGAAATTTTCTGTAATCCTTAACTTCCAAAAATTTTGTTTTGGTGAATTCCTTGTCCTTATTTTCAATCTATAGCATTAATACTTTTATAAACATCAATTAGGGAAATCAAGGTTTGGCACCAGCTGCCCCCCAACCTTCACACCAAAGCAACAGAAAGCATTTAGCCAATCACACTCCCTCGGAAAGAGGGTGAATGGAATTTTGTCAAACTACTTTATTTGTAGAGTCAGTAAAGGCCGTGTAAACAGTCAAGAGGCAAAGCATAAGGGCAAGTAAAGAACATGTGCTTTTGTTTGTGACCATCATAATGAAACTAAAGTGAAGATACCAGAATCATCACAACGAATTTATAGTTGGCTAGTGATTAGCAAGCCTAAGATTTCCTCTCTCAATTCAGAGAGGGTTAATTTCGACGAGTTGGGGTAACTTTCTTTGCCTCTTGGCAGGTAACTGAGGCACATGGGCATGCGATTGAGCCAAATGTGAGCTTGCACCAAGTGAGCAACTGCAATGGTCTGACCATCCCTGGTTTTTTGTCCATATACGGAGCAATTCGCAAACAAAAGAAGTGGACGGAGTATCACGAGTCTGATGTGGTCCAACACCAAAAAGACTTGAAAACCCTAGGCTCCATACAAATTATACTGTTCCATCACCACATTCCAACGTGTTTATCCTTCTCATCCCACTAGACATTAAACATGTTGACAAAATATGGATGGAGCAAAACGAGGCAGTGACTTTTAAGCAGGAGGGGAATTAATGATTAATCAAGTGTTCTGTTTGACGAGGGTCCTCAAGGGCGCCTTTGATTATTTTTCAATGCTTAGAAGAATCGGCACCTGGTTTTGGTACAAGGGGGATTGGGTCTAAAAAGTAAGCCATTGAATTGGAGTTGCTTTGTAATTATACAATTAACTTAAAAGGTAAAAAATTACTTACATATACTCCATTTTTAAAAATAATCAACCTAGATTACAAAAAAATGGATTAAGGTACAAAGACATTGAATCTTAAAAAAAATTAAAAAATGTCAATATTTAGCAATTTATTGATAAATGAGAAAAATTTGATGATCGGAATATTAAAAAATCGCAATTTATTGCAACAAAATCAGTGATTTATTTTTATTTTTAAAAAATTTTTCTCATATTTATCACTTTAATTTTATTTTAAAAAATTAGGAAAGATTGGATATTTATCACAAAAAAATTTCCCAATTGGAATTTTGTTGATTTACTAAAATATATTGATTTTTTTATATTTAACTTTCCTATATTTATCAATTAATTTTTATTTAAAAAGAATTAAATAGATTGACATATTTATCACATTAATTTTTCCATATTATCACAATTATTCAAATTTTTTTTAAAAAAAATTGAGACTTCACTTTTAACTTTTTATACATTTGTCATTTTTAATTTTATAATTTTAAAATATTAAAAAGATAAATTTAATGACAAATAAGTTAACTCAAATATCAAAACAATATATAAAAAATTAAGTTTATAAAATAGAATATAAGTTTTAACAAAATAATTTGATAAGATCAAGAATTTTATTTGTTTAAATAAATTATGAGCAAAAATTGTCGAACAAATTTCGTAATAGAGAAATTTCAAAATGAGAAATTTTTAATAAAATATTTTATAAAAGACATTATCTAAAATATAATTTTCACTAAAATTAATAAATTTTTGTTTTAAATTTTTATAAATAAATAAGTAAATATATATTAAAGGAAATTAATTATTTTAGTAGAAAATTAGATGAGAGTATAGTACAAAGTCATAGATCAAATACAAAGATATGAGACTTGATACAACCAAAGGAGACTTTGGGTACAAAGTCCTAAAGACTACTTGTAATTTCTTCTTTTAAATCAAAATTGGACAACTTGGGAAGGCAATTAGGAAACTAGTGAGAGGACAAAAATTGTTAAAAATTCACATTTGTTAACTTGAAACACGAAATGTCATGTGGTAATTAAATAAATAATAATAATCATCTTAGTACTTAACCTTAAATGTGTTTGATTAGAGGTTAAAACTAGTTTAATACTAATTATTTTTAATCATATGTTAAATTTTGATTATGATTAATTAGTAGCTCAAACTCATACATTAGCTTCACGAGGGTTAATGTTAATTAAGAGAATTTGAGGGATTCACTGTTAGGTGTAAAAGCATAAAAAGCAACAAGTAGGGGGATTAAAGTGCAATCTGGAAAATATTGATTAGTGACAACTTTAGAGCATACCACCTCATACTTTCTTTTAGACCTATATAAGAGTTGTTAGACTTCATTTGTAGTCCTCAATCTCTATAGAAAAATGGTGGATTTAGAGAGAAGTTAGAGAGAGAAAACAAAGGAGATAAGGGGATAAAGGAGACAAAGGTTAGTACTTTTGGTATATTTGAATTTCACATATTTAAATTCCAAAGTAAATAAATGATAAAGTTTGTTTGAAACTAAATTTAATTAGTTATAATCATATTTTAATTATAAATTAAAGTTAATGAGGATGAAGTATTTTAAGTATCTTTTAAAGGAAGAAGCAACAAGCTTGCTTGTGTAGTTTGATTGGGAAACCTAAATTATATTATTTTATTCCAGCTCCTTGTAATAATTAAGGGTGGTAGTCTACATAGAAGAGTTCCAAAGGAGAAGTTGGTGTAAGGAAATTTTTATCATTCTATTGTATATCTTTGTTTTCTTTTTCTAAAGTATTTGTTGAAAATCTATTTATTAATATAATTTTATGAAGTATTTCAATGTGACATGGCGTTCATAGTGTATATGCATCATTGTTTTAAAATGTTGATATATTGTTTGGATATATATTGGTATAAGATATTACTACTTTAGGATTGTTAAGATGTTTCATGGTATGGTTGCATTGCAAGAATGGTATGAAACAACGATAGATAATATTCAAATAATAGATTGATATGAGGGAAGTATCTATGAGAAGTTGCAACATTATATTTGGATATATTATTTATGTGGGAAAATGGGTCTTTTGGCAAAAATCCCTAAAGCTTTCGAGAAAGACACCCAAATTCAAGTGTATGAGGTTGGTCATACCCCTAGGTTTTGAGTCCCAAAAGATATAGGGTTGGTCCTCTCCTTGGGTTTTAGTCCTAAAACACATGAGGTTGGTCTTACCTTTAGGTATTAGCTTCAAAGACATGGGTATAACTTGTCCTTATGTAGTAATCGCAAAAACGTCATTCTTTATGATAGTGCATCTTATGGAGCATGAACAAATGATATGTACTTTGATGGGAATTATCATCTCTATATATGAGAGAATGGATAAGGCAAAGTAGAGATGAAACCATTTGCAATATTTACGCATATTTTTCATTAGTGCATATTTGGTTATGATTATAACAAAAAAAAAAGCATGCATATTGTTGTATGTTTGTTTTAATTTGATTCAAGTTTTTATGGATATATATGGAATGATTATAAACTCTCCTACTGAGTTGTGAACTCATTCTCTCTCTTTCTCTCTTACATGTAGGTCAGGAGACATTTACTAAGATTGATGCTTGAGTTTTACATGTCATGTTGACTGGATGTTGTTTTGCTCATGTTAAGAGTCTTTTTTAGGCTTTTGCCTTTGTATCATATGATTATTGAATCATTTTGAAGATGAATAATTTCATTCAACTCCTCCGAGGTTTTGGTTAAATACACCTAACTCCCATTGGTTTGAAATGTCATCAAATACCTCCCTTATTTTGAATGAGATGAGAGGTGAGTGAAAATTAAAAATGAGAATGATAAGAGAGTGTCAGCCCAAGGGTTCTCCTAACCAGGTTTTGATGATAACAAACTATGGTTAAGTTACTAATTAGTTTGAATTGTAAAGAATCTCAGGTATTAATTTGGAAATTCATCAAATGGTCTAATGGATACAAGATCAAGACATTTGAAAGACCTTTAATTATAGGAAACAAATGTAAGATAATGCATGGGTGCACTTAGGTTTTACATATCATTTCATGCATCTTTAAAAAACTCAGTTTATTTTTTAAAGTTACAATTTCATTAAAACTCGAGTTTTATCAAATGTACCTTAAGCAAAACGTTTCAAAATTGACATATTAATTTACCTAAAAACCTTGCCTAAGTGCTAGAAGAGAAAAGAATAGAAAAATGTAGGTTTTTAAGGCCAAAACGTTGAACCGGCCGAGGCATTGGTGTACATATATATATATATATATATATAAGCATATCCTTGTAATAAGTAAGGGTGGTAGTCTACATAGAAGAGTTCTAAAGGAGAAGTCGGTGTAAGGAAATTTTTATCATTCTATTTTATATCTTTGTTTTCTTTTTCTAAAGTATTTGTTGAAAATCTATTTATTTAATATAATTTTATGAAGTATTTCATTGTGACATGGTGTTCATAGTGTATATGCATCATTGTTTTAAAATGTTGATATATTGTTTGGACATATTTGGTATAAGATATTACTACTTTAGGATTGTTAAGATGTTTCATGGTATGGTTGCATTGCAAGAATGGTATGAAACAACGATAGATAATATTCAAATAACAGATTGATATGTGAGAAGTATCTATGAGAAGTTGCAACATTATATTTGGATATATTATTTATGTGGGAAAATGGATCTTTTGGTGAAAATCCCTAAAGCTCTCGAGAAAGACACCCAGATGCGAGCGTATGAGGTTGGTTATACCCCTAGGTTTCGAGCCCCAAAAGACATAGGGTTGGTCATTTCCTTGGGTTTTAGTCCTAAAAGACATGAGGTATCTTACCATTAGGTATTAGCTTCAAAGACATGGGTATAACTTGTCCTTGTGTAGTAATCGCAAAAACGTCATTCTTTATGATAGAGCATCTTATAGAGCATGAACAAATGATATGCACTTTGATGGGAATTATCATCTCTATATACGAGAGAATGGATAAGGCAAAGTAGAGATGAAACCATTTGCAATATTTACGCATATTTTTCATTAGTGCATATTTGGTTATGATTATAACAAAAAAAACAAGCATATTGTTGTATGTTTGTTTTAATTTGATTCAAGTTTTTATGGATATATATGGAATGATTATAAACTCTCCTACTGAGTTGTGAACTCATCCTCTCCCTTTCTCTCTTACATGTAGGTTAGGAGACATTTACTAAGATTGATGCTTGAGTTTTACATGTCATGTTGACTGGATGTTGTTTTGCTCATATTAAGAGTCTTTTTTAAGCTTTTTCCTTTGTATCATATGATGATTGAATCATTTTGAAGATGACTAATTTCATTCAACTCCCCCGAGGTTTTGGTTAAATACACCTAACTCACATTGGTTTGAAATGTCATCAAATACCTCCCTTATTTTGAATGAGATGAGAAGTGAGTGAAAATTAAAAATGAGAATGATAAGAGAGTGTTAGCCCAAGGGTTCTCCTAATCAGGTTTTGATGATAACAAACCATGGTTAAGTTACTAATTGGTTTGAATTGTAAAGAATCTCAAGTATTAATTTGGAAATTCATCAAAGGACTTAATGGATACAAGATCAAGACATTTGGAAGACCTTTAATCATAGGAAACAAATGTAAGATAATGCATGGGTGCACTTAGGTTTTACATATCATTTCATGCATCTTTGGAAAACTCGGTTTATTCTTTAAAGTTACAATTTCATTAAAACTCGAGTTTTATCAAATGTACCTTAGGCACAACTTTTCAAAATTGGCATATTAATTTACCTAAAAACCTTGCCTAAGTGCTAGAAGAGAAAAGAATAGAAAAATATAGGTTTTTGGGACCAAAACGTTGAACCGGTCGAGGCACTGGGCCAACCAGCTCAACCAGCTAGGGCATGATCAACGGTTCCTTTTGCCTGGTCGAGGTCCGATCTAGGAGTGCTAAAAACACTCTCTCTCTCTCTTCCAATAGTCTTCCCTTCCCAGTTGAGGTATCCTCATTCCTAGTCGACCTTCAGTCAAGGTCTGGTTGAAGCAACGGTAACCTACCAAAGCATTAAATGCTTCAAAGGCTAGTGAAATGATCGACCCCCAGCTCGACCGGTTGAGACTATTTTTTGTTTTTTTTTTGCTCTCGAGGTTAGAAACCTATAAATTGAGAGCTCCACTTCATTTATGATATAGAGAAAACTTGCATTTATTTGTCTACCCACTTGTTCTTGCCTTAAAAGCTCTCATTTCTTTCTTGGTGCATTAAATCTTCACTTGCATATCCTTTAGTGCACCCTTGTGAGTCATCCTAGCTTTGATTTGTATTTAAGCCATTATTAAGCTAGGATGAGAGAATATCCTTTTTGTAAATTGAGTGTTAGAGCCTTCAAGTGAGTGAATCTTGAAGAGATTGTGTAAGAGCCAATTGGAGTTGGAATGCAAGTGTAAAGGATATTAGAAGATTGGTTGAAGCTTCAAGTTAGTGGAGCTTTCACTCGGTTAGGAGCTTGAGAAGAGTGGGCGTAGGCAAGGAAGTGTCAAACCACTATAAAATCTGAGTTTAAATTCTCTAACTTTGTCTCTTTATATTTGCTTCTATTGTGCTTGAATTTGTTGTGTTCAAAATGATTTTTAAACACCCAATTCACCCTCTTTCTTGGGTATTTTTCTCATTAAGATTAGCCTTTATTTTCTCAATTGGTATCAGAGCTAGGCCTATTGTTTAAGACTTAATCGTCTAAGAGGAAATGGTTATTCCATTAAGTTCATCTCATACTGAAAGTTTTGCAAAAAATAGAGCTCCATTTTTTACGAGAACCAACTATCCCTATTGAAAAACTAAAATGACTTAGTATTTACAATCAACCGATTTAGACGTATGGGACGTCATTGAAGATGACCCAACTTTTCCTATAGGTTTTCACTTTGCAATGTGTTATGGATAGAAATGAATATAATAGAATATGTTAATGCAAATCAGCTAAAGAAATTCGAAGATTGCTTGAAATAACTCATGAAGGAACAAATCAAGTGAAAGAGTCAAAAATCAATTTACTTGTTCATAGTTATGAATTGTTTTTTATGAAATAAAATGAAACTATTGTTGAGATGATCACTAGGTTCACCGACATTGTCAATGGTCTTGAAGCATTGGGAAAAACCTAAAAGGAATCTAAAAAGGTGATGAAGATCTTGAGGTCACTCCCATCAAAGTGGCATACAAAGGTCACCGCAATTCAAGAAGCAAAAGACTTGACCAAGCTACCTATGGAGGACCTCATAGGGTCATTAATGACATATGATATCAATTTGGCAAAGAAGCTACAAGAAAGTGAAGACAAAAAGAAGAAGAGCATAGTTGTCAAAGCTACAACTAAGGAAGAAGAAGATGTTAAAGAAGAAAAACAAAGTGAAGAAGATGATGATTTAACCCTCATCACAAGAAAGCTCTACAAATATATGAGAGGTGAAAGGTTTAGAGGAAGAAGGTTCACCTCTAGAAGAAACCTTTCTAAAAAGGAATCTTCATCTCATGGTGACAAGGAGAAATGGGAAAAGAAAAGAGATTTGGTGTGTTTCAAATGCAAGAAACCGGGACATATTAAATATGATTGTCCTCTCTACAAAAGTAAATCCAAGAGGAGAATGAAGCAGGCAATGAAGGCCACTTGGAGTGAAAGTGAAGAATCCTCCAAAGAAGAAAAAGAAAAAAAAAGTGGCAAACATGTGCTTCATGGCAATAGATGAACTTTATAAGGTAAACTCTAACTTTAGTGATGAAAATATACATGATGTTTTTGAAGAATTGTATGAGTATTTTGAAAAACTTAGTTTGAAAAATATTTCTCTTAAAAAGAAAATTCAACAACTTGAAAAAGAACTTGAAGAAGTAAAAGAAAATTTTTCAATTTTTGAAATTTCTAAAACTCATCTTGAAAAAGAAAATGAGATTTTGAGAAAGAAAAATGAATGGTTGACCTCCTCTCTTTCAATATTTTCTTGTGGACAAAAATCTTTTGAAATGATTCTATCTAGCCAAAAATGTGTTATTGACAAACAAGGGAGGATTCAAATCTTCAAATAATTAAAAGTATTTTAAAAATTATTTTGTAAAAGAATCCACAAGTGCAAGTCCTTCCACTACTTGCAACTTTTGTGGAAGAGGATGACACATTAGTAGTACATGTCCTTTAAGAAATGGTTCTCAAAAGAATTCAAATGCAAAAGCTAAAAAGGTTTTGATTGAAAAATCCAAGGTCACTAACCCTCAAGGACCCAAAAGGATATGGGTACCTAAATCAACTTGAGTTTTATATTGTAGGGTTCAAAGAAGGATAAGTGGTTCTTGGATAGTGGATGCTCAAGACACATGATCGGAGATAAATCCAAGTTTGCTTTCCTTACAAAGAAAAATGGAGGATATGTTACCTTTGGAGACAATGCAAAAGAAAGAATCATTGGTCAAGGCAACATTTGTAATGGCACATCCTCTCTTATTGAAAGTGTTTTATTAGTAAATGGTTTAAAACATAACCTTTTAAGCATTAGTCAACTTTGTGACAAAGGTTTTAAAGTGATTTTTGAAGCATCTCATTGCATCATCAAGGATATTCAAAATGATAAAACCATCTTCATGGGTCATAGATGTGATAATGTTGATGTGATAATGTTTATGTTATAAATATTTCAAAATATGATAGTCATGATATATGCTTTTCAAGCATGCATGGTCAAAGTTGGTTGTGGCATAGGAGGTTGGGGCATGCTAACATGGACCTCATTTCCCAACTCAACAAAGATGAACTTGTTAGAGGCCTTCCCAAAATAAATTTTCAAAAAGACAAAGTTTGTGAAGCTTGTCAAGTGGGAAAGCAAATCAAAAACTCTTTCAAAAACAAAAATTTCATTTCCACATCTAGGCCTCTTGAGTTGTTGCGTATGGATTTATTTGGTCTCTCAAGGACACCAAGTCTTGGAGAAAAATCTTATGCATATGTTGTTGTGGATGACTTCTCTAGATACACATGGGTTTTGTTTTTAAGTCAAAAGAATGAAACCTTTTATGAGTTTTCAAAGTTTTGCAATAAGGTTCAAAATGAAAAAGGTTTTACAATTACTTGTATAAGAAGTGATCATGGGAGAAAATTTGAAAATATTGATTTTGAAGAATATTGTAATGAGCATGGAATTAACCACAATTTTTCGACTCCTAGAACTCCTCAACAAAATGGGATAGTTGAAAGAAAAAATAGAACTCTTTAAGAAATGGCTAGAACCATGCTAAATGACAACAATTTACCAAAATATTTTTGGGCCGAAGCGGTTAACACTTCTTGTTATGTTTTAAATAGAATATTATTGATGCCCATTCTTAAGAAAACTCCCAATGAGTTTTGGAAACACAAGAAACCCAATATTAGCTATTTCAAAGTCCTTGGGTGCAAATTTTTTATATTAAACACCAAATACAATCTTGGAAAATTTGATGCAAAATCGGATATTGGAATTTTCCTTGGTTACTCAACTTCAAGTAAAGCTTTTAGAGTTTTTCACAAAAGAACCATGGTTGTAGAGGAGTTCATCCATGTTATTTTTTATGAATCTAACAATTCTTTCCAAGAAAGAGAGAGTTTTGATGATGATTTAGGTTTGGAGACCTCCATGGGAAGATTAAAATTTGAAGATAGAAGGCAACAAGAAGAAATTGGAGAGAATCCCAAGAAAGAAGAATCATCATTGACACTACCCCCTCCTCAACAAGTGCAAGGTGAATCAAGCCAAGACCTTCCTAAAGATTGGAAGTTTGTCATCAACCACCCATAAGATCAAATTATAGGTAATCCATCTAGTGGGGTAAGAACTAGATCATATCTTATAAATATTTGCAATAATCTTGCTTTTATCTATCAAATTGAGCCTAAAAATATAAATGATGCTTTAGTTGATGAAAATTGGATGATTTCTATACAAAAAGAGTTAAATCAATTTGAAAGAAGTGAAGTATGGGAATTAGTACCAAGACCTTCAAATCAAAGTGTTATTGGAACTAGATGAGTCTTTAGAAATAAAATGGATGAAAATGACATAATTGTTAGAATAAAGCAAGATTGGTAACCTAAGGTTTTAATCAAGAAGAATGGATAAATTATGAAGAAACCTTTGCCCCTATAGCTAGGTTGGAAGCCATTAGGATGCTACTTGCCTTCACATGTTTTAAAGACTTTGTTTTTTATCAAATGGATGTGAACAATGCTTTTTTAAATGGCTTTATAAATGAAGAAGTATATTTTGAACAAACCACCCAGTTTTCAAAGTTTTAACTTTCCTAACCATGTTTTTAAACTTAAAAGGGCACTTTATGGTTTAAAACAGGCACCTAGAGCATGGTATGAAAGATTGAGTAAATTTCTTCCGAAAAAGGGTTTTAAAATGGAAAAAAATTGATACAACTCTTTTAATAAAAACCAAAGAAAATGATATGCTCTTAGTTCAAATATATGTTGATGATATCATTTTTGGTGCTACTAATGTTTTTCTTTATAAAGAATTTTCTAAGTGCATGCATAATGAGTTTGAAATGAGCATGATGGGAGAACTCAACTTCTTCCTTGGATTTCAAATCAAGCAACTAAAGAAATGAACCTTCATCAATCAAGCAAAGTATATAAGAGATCTTCTCAAAAGGTTCAACATGGAAGAAGCCAAAATAATGAAGACTCCAATGAACTCATCCATCAAGCTTGATAAAGATGAAAAAGGTAAATCCATTTACTCTACTATGTATAGAGGCATGATAGGTTCTTTGCTATATTTGACCATTAGTAGACCCGACATTATGTATAGTGTATGCTTGTGTGCTAGATTTCAATCTTGTCCTAAAGAATCTCACTTAAATGTCATGAAACGAATTCTTAGATATTTGAAAGGGACAATGGACATAGGCTAATGGTGTCCTAAGAGTGTTAACTTTGAATTAATTGGATTTTCGGATGCCGATTTTGCCGGTTGTAGGGTTGAAATAAAAAGCATTAGTGACACATGTCATTTCCTATGACACTCACTTGTTTCATGGCATAGTAAGAAGCAAAATTCGGTAACTTTGTCAATGGCGAAAACCGAATACATAGCAGTCGATTTATGCTATGCACAAATTCTTTGGATGAAATAAACACTTAGTGATTTTGATTTATCTTTTGAGTATGTTCCTATTAAATGTGATAATAAAAATGTCATAAATATATCAAAAAATCTCGTGCAACACTCTAGGACTAAGCATATAGAGATTAGACATCATTTTCTTAGAGACCATGCACAAAATGGTGACATAACACTTGAATTTGTAAGCACAAAAGATCAACTTGCCGATATCTTTACAAAACTTCTAAGTGAAGAACAATTTGTTGATAATAAAAGACAACTAGGGGTGATTTCTTTATGATGTAATGATTGCTTAATGAATTCTTGATGAATATACCTTCTAATTGCATGAATTTCATGTCATATGCATCATACAGACATTTAGTTAGATAAATGGTCAAATTTTGGCCAAAAATCAAATTTCCCTTGGCATTGGGCATTAAAAATTGGGGTTTTCAATTGAAAAGGGCAGGGAGAGGATCAGAAAATGAGAAAATGCACAAAAGGTGAAAAGTCAAACTGTTGACCACATTGACTAGGCAGTCGACCGGTTCGTCGGGATTAGGGTTTTAAATAGCCTCCAGCGCTTCGTTTTCTCACCCATTTCCTTTGGTTCTTCAAAAGTTCTGTCGATTCAACTGCCAATGAGTGATTTTTGAGGACATTGCAACAGATTGAGGGCTTTGGATTTTTTTATTTTTTTTTAAGATTAGAGGCTAGGGTTTTGGATTTGGGCCGACTTCTCCTCTTTTTGCATGTCACAGTCAGTTTCAGCACCATTCCCGCACACCTAGGGTTTCGATTGTGAGTGCTTCTTTCTCTACCAACCTCGTATTCTTTTGTTTCTGTATTTCTCATGGCTCCTAGGAAAGAGTCGATTGCTTCTAGGGCATAGGGCAAGCACCCAGCTGAGCCGTCTCAGCCCCCTCAATCGGAGGCTTGCTGAAAGGCAAGGTTTGACACCGCCCTATTTAGCTCCGTGGTACAAGCAAAAGTTTGCTCAGAGGAAAGTAGTTTCAGAGAGAAGTATCAATTTCTCCCACTTCCAGCATTTCAGATTTAAGGGATTGTTCAGTAGGATGGGTTGTCTGCCCATGGTGACGGTTTCAGAGCTGATTTTCCCTAATCTAGTGTGAGCATTTTATTCGAGGGCTACTTATGGTATTAGTGGCCCTATCATTTCTACTATCAGAGGAGTCAAGATTCGATTGGACCCAGAGAGCATCTCCCGCATTTTTTATATAGCTTCTATTGGACTCAAGATATACGAGTCCAAGATTTGGTCCACTGTGCCCAGTTTCAAGCCTAAAAAGGTCATTTAGAGGAGCTGTAGACTTGCCGACGCCCAGGGGATAGGCAAACCCTCGGCCCACAGCTTGACCGTGATCAGTAGAGTACTACACCACATGATTTGCTCTATCCTGCTACCACGGGGCGGACACCGAGACGAGGTCTCCTATTATGAGGCATTCCTCATGGACTCTATTTTGACGGGGAGACGGATCCACTTGAGGTACCCGATGATGATGCACATGATCTCATGTTGTGAGAGCACAACCCGTGTACTCCCCCTATGGTTGTTTCCTCACCACAGTGTTCAAGGATGTCGGGGTTGATTTAAGCAAAGAGACAAATTTTGAAACCCTCAGCGTTTATGTTACATATGATGAGCAGTGTTTGGGGTGATGAAACTTGAGAAGACCCCAAATGGTTCTTGGATTATGAGAGTAGAAATACCACCAGCATAGGCCCGGGGATAAGGACAGGTGCATCTCGGAATAGAGGAGGAGGCCGAGATACGAGAGATGGAGAGTGGAGTCAACCCTCAGAGAGGCTTTCAGTAGAGAGAGCCTGAGCTTGACATTCCTCCACTCCAGTCAAAGGGTGTTCAATTTAAGGCTACATTTTCTAAGTCAATGATGTCTGAGTCGACTTACACAACGGGACCATCTTCTCAGCCATCATTCACTGAGCCTCTTCACACAGAGATACCACCTCATCAAGCACCTCACGCTCCTGATCATGCGCCTTTGATGGATCTATTTGCTCATATTAGCTATCTCAGCACTCGCATGGAGGAGCTTACAATGGTCAGTGATACTCGATTCTACTCCATAGAGGATCACATGGATTAGTATCAGACTGGCTTCACCTCTCAATTTGAGTATTTTCAACATAGATTTGAGCATATAGAGGATCGCATGGATCAACAGCAGGCTAGCTTCACCTAACGGTTTGAGAGTCTCAAGGCTCGCATAGATCAACATCAGGTTGCGTTTAAGCATTTCTAGCAGAGGATTGAGTGCATTGAGGGTCGCCAAAAGAGTCAGCATGAGGAGATGATGGCTTACCTACGCTCCTTGTTTCCATCTCCTCAGCCTTGATTTCATAGAGACCCCATTCGTTTCTTTTTTATGTTGCCAAAAGGGGGAGATATTTAATATCTAAGAGACTTACATGCATATCATTGTCATATCATTTGTTTGGATCATATATATGATAGACTTATATGCTTCATGTACTTTTGACTTATATATGATATGTTATATGTTTCATGACTTACACGGTTTCTTATTCAAAATTCATTCTCTCTAGCATGTCTTGATTTTCTTGGTTTTAACTTCATAAATTTTGATTGATCCATGATTGGTTTGAAGGGTAGATTCTTCTCCTCTTAGATAACCAAGGTTTTTCATCATAAAAAATGGGGAGATTGTTAGCCCAAAGGTTCTCATAATCAGGTTTTGATGATAACAAACCATGGTTAAGTTACTAATTGGTTTGAATTGTAAAGAATCTCAAGTATTAATTTGGAAATTCATCAAAGGACTTAATGGATACAAGATCAAGACATTTGGAAGGCCTTTAATCATAGAAAACAAATGTAAGATAATGCATGGATGTACTTAGGTTTTACATATCATTTCATGCATCTTTGGAAAACTCGGTTTATTCTTTAAAGTTACAATTTCATTAAAACCCGAGTTTTATCAAATGTACCTTAGGCAAAACATTTCAAAACTAGCATATTAATTTACCTAAAAACCTTGCCTAAATGTTAGAAGAGAAAAGAATAGAAAAAGATAGGTTTTCGAGGCTAAAACGTTGAACTGGTCGAGGCATTGGGCCAACCGGCTCAACCGACCAGGGTACTGGTCGACCAATTCCCTTTGCCTAGTCGAGGTCCGGTTGAGGAGTGCTAAAAACACTCTCTCTTCCAATAGCCTTCCCTTCTCGGTCGAGGTATCCTCCTTCTTGGTTGACCTCCGGTCGAAGTCCGGTTGAAGCAACAGTAACCTACCAAAGCATTAAATGCTCCAACGATTAGTGAATCGATCGACCCACAGCACGACCGATTGAGGCTGCTTTTTGTTTTTCTTGGCTCTCGAGATTAGAAACCTATAAATTGAAAGCTCCACTTCATTTATAATATTGAGAACACTTGCATTTATTTGTCTACCCACTTGTTTTTGCCTTAAAAGCTCTCATTTCTTTCTTGGTGCATTAAATCTTCACTTTCATATCCTTTAGTGCAGCCCTGTGAGTCATCCTAGCTTTGATTTGTATTTGAGCCATTATTGAGCTAGGTTGAGAGAAGATCATTCTTGTAAATTGAGTGTTAGAGCCTTCAATTGAGTTAAATCTTGAAGAGATTATGTAAGAGCCCATTGGAGCGGAATCCAAGTGTAAAAGATATTAGAAGTTTAGTTGAAGCTTTAAGTTAGTGGAATCCTCACTCGGTTAGGAGTTTGAGGAGAGTGGACGTAGGCAAGGAAGTGTCGAACCACTATAAAATCTGAGTTTGAATTTTCTAACTCTATCTTTTTATATTTGCTTCTATTGTGCTTGAATTTGTTGTGTTCAAAAAGATTTTTAAATACCCAATTCACCCCCCCCCCCCCCCCCCCCCCTCCCCTCTTAGGTGTTTTTCTCATTAAGATTAGCCTTTATTTTCTCAAAGAGGTATTTGATGAAATTTCAAATTCATAAGGGTTAGATGTATTTAGTCAAAATCTCAAGAGAGATGAATGAAATTAACCTTTTTGAAGAAGTGATGTAATTTATGCTTGTTTTTGTAAACTTGTAATGTCAATTATCCTCAGTAAACCATGGGATTTTGGTATATATAAAGTAATATTATATAGGTTTTCATCATGTGAAATGAATTATACTTTGTTAATTTGTTGTTTCTAAGGTTAACATAGGGCACATACTTCTTTATTACAAGTCTTCACATTTTTATTTTTTATTTTTTTGTAAAAAAAAATTGCTACATGAAATTCATCATTTTGTCTATCTCAAATTTTGAGAGTACCAATTTTTTCAATTTGAGGATTAATTAGTGAATCTGAAATATGGGGTATGACACAACAACACATATATGTTATAAAAATAATAAATTCATCATATAATTAAGCTTAAGGTAAAAAATAAAAAAAATACTTAAATACATAAATACACTTTGCTTTTTAAAACAATGAGGTTAGGGTACAAGATAGTTGGAAATCATACTAGTTGTATGAAAAAAATGGGATGATAATACAAACAAATATGATTAAGGTACAAATAAATGAGAGAAGGGTAGAAAAAAGTAATACCTTAAAAATCAATTAGAAAAAATCACAAATTAATGGATAATTTATCAATAGGCGAGAAAATTCGGATGATTCTTAATGACTTTTACTATAAAATCATTTTTTATTATTATTTTTTTCTATATTTATCACATTATTTTTGTTTTTCAAAAATTATGAAAGATTACATATTTATCACAAAAGTTTTTCAATTAGAATTTTTGTTGATTTTAGTAAATTATCAGTGATTTATCCTTTTTACATTTAATTATTTATATATCTATCAATTTATTTTATTTTAGATTAATTTTTTCATATTTATCACATTAATAAAACTTAAAAAAAAAAAAAATTGTGCACTCTTCACTTTTAAATTTTTATGCATTTATCATTTATAATTTTAATAGATGTATAACTAAAATATCAAATAATTTTAATAAATGTATAACTAAAATATCAAATAAATTAATAATTTATAAGTTTTATAATATTTTATACAATATAAGTTTAAAAAAATTATTTTCACAACATCAAAAATAAATATAGTTTTATTATTTTAAATAAATTATCATAAAAAAATGTCAAACTAATTTTTTAATGTCACATTTCAAATTGAGAAATTTGAAATAAATTATTCTATAAAGTTTCATTTAAAAATAATTGAACTTTTTAATCAAAATATGATAACAATTGTCTCCTTAAAATTTATGACTATTCTTTTTTTATAAATAAAAAATTAAATATTGTCAATACAAAATTATATAAGGTCGGATACAATAACATAAGATTAAGGTATAATGGGATGCAATCAAAGTACAACGAAATGAGACCTTAAGTACATTTTTTTTAAGAGTGCTAATAATTTTGTGCTTGAGATCAAAATTAGACAATTAATGAGACTTTGGGCACAAAGCATTAGGACTACTTTTAATTTCTTCCTTTTGAACAAAATTGGACGTGAAATCATAAAAATTGTTAAAAATTCACACACACACACACACACGTAACACTAGGATACAAATAAATTGAATTAAGGTATGAAGACAGTGCTTTAAAAGAAGTTGAAATACAAATCACCAATTATTTCACTATTTATTGATAAACGAAAAAAATATGAGTTTTGTATTCAAAGATCATAAAATTGCAATCTATTGCAACTTTTTGCAATGATCTTAATAAATTATTTTTTATATAAATTTATACTTCAAAAAAAATATTTGCTTGAAAAATAAAATATATTTTAATTACATTTTCATAAATATTTTTTCATATTATTTATTTATTGGCTTTAGATCAAGAAAAAAATTTACTCACTTTTTAAAATAGTTTATCTTATTAAAATGTGATATATTACAATTACATCTCCATAAAATATTTTTTTATATTTATTTATTTGCTTTAGATTAAAGAAAATAAATTGCTCACTTTTTAAAATAGTTTATCTTATTAAAATGGGATTTTTGGGTTTTCATTAAATAAAAAAATAATGGGTCATCCCAATCGAAGTGTATTGATTCTTTCAAGTGTTAGTTACCTATGAAAGAGGAGAAGACCCCCAAACGATACTTCCCCAAGGCCTAGCCCTGGCATATGTCTAATGAGCAATTAAGAAAGAAAGAAGCCCCAACTCTTGACAGCTGACATATGATATTGGGCTGTCAGTCTGTTTGTAGCTTGTCAGCAAGGCCGGCCCACCTCACTGAAGAGTTCTCAAGATTATTTCAATTTGCCGTAATTATGATATGTTTCTGCCGCATCCCAACTCTTACCAACCAATCTCATTGACTAATAGTTACTTATTGTAACGGGTTCTATATGCACGCCTCTCTTCTGTCCTCCACCCTTTTCATCGTTTTTGGCTCTCTGCAGCATGGACCCAATAGGATTCAGTATGTCTATATGCTTTAACTTTATTTATGGATATTATATACCTATCGATCAAGATTCAAGTCGAACATGTGAATGATGACGCTATGGAAATTGAACGGTGACAAAAATAAGACGTTAATGGAATTGAGCCAAATAGAACATGAAGAGTTTAATTAGTGTCGACGGCAGTATGATTAAGAGTAGGAAGAAGAATAAACCTTGCTTCTCCTTCTTCATTTGACTTCAAAAAGAGGGGAAGAAAAGGGCTAGGATGGGCTCATATGTTTGACAGGTAGTCCATGGATCTTACGAGGTAGGTTTATATTCCACACTCCCACATACAGAGATGGAATTCTCTTCATACGCACAGATTGCATACCTCCAAATACACATATATATCCGCCTCATGGTGTGTCGTCTTTTCCTTTCTTTTAGGGAAACCAGGTGCCTCCCTTTTCCCTTTGAATTTATTCATCAGCATGAACCTCTTTCAGATTTCAGAATTGGAATAAAGAATCAGAGGAACTAAAACCCAGACCAACACCCACCCTTATCACTCTTAAATATCTGCTGAGACCTCCCCCACAGATATCAGAATCATAGCCTCCTTCTCAATCTCTCTCTCTCATGCTCAACAGCCCTTTTCACTCCCACTTTTCTCTCTCTCTATCGAGTCATGGAAGAAACAGATAAGTCCAATGCTAACAAGAAATGCACTCCCAAAGGCAGGAGTTTCAGTGGAAGGACCAACCCTAATGATCATCAGTTGTTTCAATACTCAAATCCTTTTAGGTTCTCTAACCAGAACCAGTACCGGAGCTACTCAGCTCTTCTTCCTCCGCCTCCTCCCATACCTCTGCAACCCACTGCAACTCCACCTCTGCCTCAAAACCAGAACTTTAGATCAAAAGCCCATTTGCAGAAACCTTCATGGAAGCATGACAACCCCCCTCGTGCCACCTCGTCGGATACCCAGGTCTCACTACTCACAGTATCAACAGGTAACACCATACTGGAACCCTCCTCTTTTCTTTATGCCTTTTTTTTTCTTTTTTTCTGTTTTCATTTTCCCCATCTTTATAAGAGTATGGATTTGAATCAGAGAAAACCCACTCTTCTTGTGAAGGGGATAGTAATATTTTGGATTTGTCATGTATTGAAAAATTCTGTGGAGTGGCATTCAATCATGTATCCATCGATAGCTGCATATAGGACTAGAAGAATCTGTTTTCGAATTGGAAGCGAAGCATATTATGGTTGTTTTGAGACTTGCGTAAGCCTTGCAACTCTATCGAGTAATGCCCGAGTGACAGCATCAAGGTGTCACACAGTTAAGGTTTTCCATGTTCACAGAGGCAAGCACTAGTCTGTATGCAAGAACAGTAAAGATTCTTTGTTGGATATCTCAGCAAGAAAATATGTTGAAAATCGAAATGGTCTTTGATTGTTGTTTACTTATTTGTTTATTTATTTTCCATATATGACTTTCTGATATACTGTGTTTTAATCAATCAGCAAGAGGAGACTTGATAAACTTGCTAATTCTAATATAACAAGTTCATAGTCTTGTTCTTTCTTATTTGTTTGCTTTTATTTTTTTACAAGCTCTGGGCGTTCTACTACTTTACTAGGTCTAGCTTTACACTACATGGATTGTTAACTAGTGACTTACATTCCTTCTTGTCTCCCATCCAAACAGCACCAGAGGACACCGAGCGGCGAGCCAGTTTCTCCCCCAGAGGAGAAAATGGAAGGAAGGTCATGGCTGCCACACAAGCAATGGTGACTGCAAGAAGACCAGATTCTGGTGGAATAGAAGGGCCAGTTATATCTCTTCTTGCAAACCATTTTCTTGTCCAGTTTGATTCTTCGCAGAGAATATTCCATTATGATGTTGAGATCTCTCCAAATCCTTCTAAGGAAGTGGCTCGAATGATCAAGAGAAAACTAGTCGAGGAGAAGTCTGTTGAGCTCTCTGGTGCTCTTCCTGCCTTTGATGGGCGAAAGAATCTCTACAGCCCAGTCGAATTCCAAAATGACAGGCTTGAACTATTTATTGGTCTTCCCATTCCCACTAGCAAGTCATTGTCACCGTCAGGGGAAATAAAGGACGCCTTCCAAGAAAAGCATCCACAGATTAAGCTCTTCCGCATAAACATCAAACTTGTATCAAAATTTGATGGGAAGGAATTGAATAGCTACTTGAGCAAAGAGGGAGATGATTGGATTCCACTTCCTCAGGATTATCTTCATGCTCTAGATATTGTTTTGAGGGAGAGCCCAACTGAGAAGTGTGTGCCTGTGGGTAGATCACTGTACTCGAGTTCAATGGGAGGGACTAAAGAAATTGGAGGAGGGGCGGTTGGATTAAGAGGGTTCTTTCAGAGTCTTAGACCAACCCAGCAAGGACTTGCTCTCAATGTGGATTTTTCAGTGACCGCATTCCATGAGAGCATAGGAATAATACCCTACTTGCAGAAGCGTGTTGAGTTTCTTCGAGACCTTTCCCAGAGGAAGACAAGAGGTTTGACGGGCGAAGAAAGGAAAGAAGTGGAGAAGGCATTGAAGAATATCAGGGTCTTCGTATGTCATAGAGAAACTGTTCAGAGATATCGGGTGCATAGCTTAACGGAGGAAACTACGGAAAATCTCTGGTTCAAAGACAGGGATGGGAAGATTCTGAGGCTGGTGAATTACTTCAAGGATCACTATAGCTACGATATACAGTTCAGGAATTTACCATGCTTGCAGATTACAAGTAGCAAACCATGCTATCTTCCTATGGAGCTTTGTATGATCTGTGAAGGCCAAAAATTTCTTGGGAAGCTATCTGATGATCAAACTGCAAGAATACTTAAAATGGGCTGCCAGAGACCAAGAGAACGAAAAGCCATTATTGATGGGGTCATGAGAGGAGCGGTTGGGCCAACGAGGTAACCACATGATAATATCTAAAACAGGGTTGGGTAGAGGAGAAGAAGATTTTTGTTGAAATTCTCTTCAAAGTTGGTAGAAATTTATCTGGTTTTTCTTCAAATTGTTAATTTCCAATAATTTGATTTCTTTTGGTTTTTGACAGTGGCAGCCAGGAAAGAGAATTCAAACTTGATGTTTCAAGAGAAATGACACGATTGAATGGGAGAGTTCTGGAACCTCCTAAGCTAAAACTTGGTGACGGTGGGCATGTAAGAGATCTAATTCCTTCCCGTCATGATCGGCAGTGGAACCTTTTGGACAGTCATGTGTTTGAAGGGACTCACATAGAAAGGTGGGCACTGATTAGCTTTGGTGGCACTCCAGATCAGAAATCTAATATTCCCAGATTCATAATCCAGCTATCTCAAAGGTGTGAACAATTGGGCATCCTTCTTAACAAAAACACCATCATGAGCCCCCAGTTTGAACCAATCCAAGTTCTCAACAATGTCTCCCTTTTGGAATCTAAACTCAAGAAAATCCACAGAACTGCATTGAATAATCTCCAGCTTCTTATGTGCATAATGGAGAGAAAGCACAAAGGGTATGCAGATTTGAAGCGAATTGCTGAGACCAGCATTGGGGTTGTAAGTCAGTGCTGCTTGTACCAAAATCTTGGGAAGTTGAGTTCACAGTTCCTGGCAAACCTGGCTCTCAAGATCAATGCCAAAGTCGGAGGATGCACTGTTGCCTTGTACAATTCATTACCTTCCCAGATCCCGCGCCTCCTTCGCCCCGATGAGCCAGTCATCTTCATGGGTGCTGATGTGACTCATCCTCATCCGCTTGATGATTTCAGCCCCTCTATTGCAGCCGTGGTTGGGAGCATGAACTGGCCATCAGCTAACAAGTATGTTTCAAGAATGAGGTCCCAGACCCATCGTCAAGAAATTATCCAGGATCTTGGTGCTATGGTCGGAGAAATACTGGATGATTTTTATCAGCAAGTTTCCCAACTCCCCAAGAGGATAATTTTTTTCAGGGATGGAGTCAGCGAAACCCAGTTCTATAAGGTGCTCCAAGAGGAGTTGCAAGCGATAAGAGTGGCTTGCTCTAGATTTCCCAGTTACAGACCTCCCATTACTTTTGCAGTGGTTCAGAAGAGGCACCACACGAGATTGTTTCCGAATGAAAGCAATCCATCTTCCATTGGAAACCAGTTCTCGGACGACAACATCCCCCCAGGGACAGTTGTTGATGCTGTGATTACTCACCCAAGGGAATTTGATTTCTATCTTTGTAGCCATTGGGGTGTGAAGGGAACAAGCCGACCAACCCATTATCATGTCTTATGGGATGACAACCATTTCACTTCTGATGAACTCCAGAAGCTGGTTTACAATCTATGCTACACATTTGTGAGATGTACCAAACCGGTTTCGTTGGTGCCCCCAGCTTACTACGCCCACCTGGCTGCATACCGAGGCAGACTATACCTGGAGCGTTCAGAATTCACAGCATTGGCTAGAAGCACTAGCGCACTCTCCCGAGCAGCCCCTCCTAAGACAGCTCCTCTGCCCAAACTTAGCGAGAATGTTAAGAAACTGATGTTCTATTGCTGATGCTTTTTCTTAAATTCGTGAATCACATGGCCTACGCACATTTTAAGTCCACATGGATGTGACAAAATCTTATAAAACAAGCTAGCTAGCTCTCATTGTAAGTGTAATCCCTCATCCAATAACCAGTAAGCCTTTGGTCATTCTAAAATTATTGGAAAACATTCTCAGTATATTCTTAACAAGGAAACAACCATCATCTTAGATTGAAAGTATTGCTTTATCATCAACTTGATGTACAGACTACAGAGCATGATCTTAAGGTCGCTGGTGTGATGCTAGAATTGATTGCAGATCTTATCATCTAGTCATCTAGATGATGTCCTCAGCTACAGCATTGTCGACAATAATTCAACATCCTGTAATTTAAAGGACAGAAATGGGTGCCTAATAGAGCCCAATAACCTACCCAAGCCCAAGGCCCTCGGGTCATCAGCCAAACACCCGGGTAAGACATAAGAGTGGAACGGTGAGAAAGTGGCATATATGCTTCATGCTGTTGGCCGTTTTCCTAACACACATCAACACGGACCTCCTCTAGTCTCCAATAACCATACAATAGGAAAACAACAAAACAGCAAAACAGCACCTGCAGCTGACCCTAAAACAGTTGGAATTGAGGACCATAAATCCATCCTCTCCCCAGCACCACCCAAAAAAGAAAAACAGAAGGAACAAAAATAAAAACACAAGGCTATGAGAGATCATAGTCAAATTATATAACACATATGCCTAACTGCATTTTCCACCATAAAAAGATGAATAGCACGTACCTTTCATTATTCATGCTTACGTCTCCTTCAAACTTTAACTGGCCGGTAGAAGAAGAAGAGGAGGAGACAGAAATGGGATGGAGATGATGTAAAATTGGGGGGCAGTTTGGGAATGGAAAGGAGGAGAAACAGCGTGGAAGAATCCGGTTAAAGTTACAAGTGCGGCCCTAGTCAGTGGGTACTATACTCCATTTTTCCATTATCCATGCATGCAACAAGAGCAGCAATGAAGATTTGCAGGGGGCAGAGAGAGAGAGAGAGAGAGGAAAGGAAATAATAAAAGAATCCTAAACCTGGGGACCCAGTAGATGGGATAGTAGAGTACAGCAGGTGAGGCCAGTGACTGAAGCACTGAGAGTAGCAGTGCCAGCACACATGAATATGGAAGAATAAGGACGGTGATAAAGAGATAGGAAACAAACAAAATAAAAGCCAAAGAAAGATGGGGGATTTGAAGTAAAGCCACTGCACTCTGATTTCGACTTTCCCTTTTGTCTCTTCAGTCTTCATACCTCTCTCTCCTCCTTCCTGCCTCTCTCCCTCTCTCTCCCTCTTCACCTCATCAGTCACCAGTCACCAGTCACCAGTCATCACCATTCATTTCTCTCTCGAGCTTTTCTCTGCCGAAAGTACTCGAGGGGACACAAGGACTGGAGTTTGGGCAGGATGAGGTAGGGACCAGTGAATTGCAGGAGCATTTCTCAGTTGTGGGCCTTTCTTTTAATTCTCCTTTGCTGGGATTCTTTTTCTGCCAACTCCTCTGGGGACGTGTCTAAGGTGGATTGGCTAATCATGAGGATGGTATCGCTGGTCGCTGGACCCCGCTTTCATTCTCCCCCCTTCTTCCACAGCAAAGTGAAAAAAAAAAATTTCAAGTATGTAGTTGAAAATGTAATCAGCCTGTGAATGTGTACAAAGAAAAAGACAATATTACTAATCTTCCAATGACTTGGGTTCAAATTTACTTGGTGGATTCATAAATAATTGTACGTGTATCAGCAGGCAGTAAGGTAAAAGCAGTGCCCAAGCGTGAAGGTGTGATAGCCTGATCGGCATCTCGGTTCGGCCTAAATCCAAATGCCTTTTCCTCACAACTAAATCTTATTAATTCCAACACACATTCACTCATTCGTCATTTCTATCCAGATCTGCTACCAGGAGGGAGGCACCAATACACAGTATTGTTGTATGGGAGTCTCACAGATGGGGGCGGACCACCATCAAATCAATCAAATGGTGATGGATTGATGTCATCCTTGTTGAAGGCATAGGCATGAATGAAATAAAAGATGAGAGCCACATGGATAAAAGATGTACGATAGTGCAAGAGGAGTAGGAGCTCATTCATTACCCACCTCTTTTTAAGTCTTCCCTTCTCCATTCTCACCACCATCACGTTGTTTTCATAATTACCTAACAAAATACCACCATGTCTTGTGGCACCCATTGGTGATCAACTCGGTATGAAAGAATATGATAAAATTAAATATAAATAATATTTTTAAGTCAATGATCACTTGCCATTATCTACGTGTATCAAAAGAGGCAATAAAAAATGCCGACCTTCCCATGCTTTTACCCAAGAGATGAGTAACGATAGAACAAAAGAAAACTACAAGCCTATTTGTATTTTTCTGTGATCACGACTGTGGAATGATAAATGAATAACAGGGTGCAATTGGGTAGAGTGGAATTGAAAACTAGACCCTCCCCATCAAGACTAAATTAGGTATTTCCACTCAAATGGGCTTCTACTGCCTGCTTAAGAAATGGCTGCTATAACCAAGGGCAACGTCTAAAGGTTAGCCTACTAAATACAATTATTATTAACTTTTTCTTTTTATAAAAATTGATTTATATTACTATCCATATTTTATCACATAAATCTTACAATACTTATACTGTTATATCATAATCTTTTTTTAAAAAAATCAAATCAAAAACTTTTTCCCAACAAAAATTATTACATTAATTGTTAACACATGCCTCAAGAAGACAAAGGTGTTGTTTGAAAAATGTTTTTAGAAATAGTTCTAAAAAATAGGTTTTAAAAATTATTTTATAATATTTTGTAGAACAAAAATTTATTTAAGGATTTAAAATATTTTTAACTTATCTTCTATATTCGTAAATATGTTTAAGAATAATTTTGATTTGTAATGTTTTGTTTTTAATTATTTTCTATATTTATATAATTATTTTTTTAAAACAAACTATAAAAAATAAATGAAAACAATAAAAAAAAATAAAAATATATTTTCTAAAAACACTTTTTGTTTTTAAAAACAAAAAATTGTTTTATGTTTTTTTTTACTATGAAACATGTTTTTCTTTTCTTTTCTATTTTTATTTTTAAGAATATAAAACTATTTTCAAAAGTATTTATCAAATAAGGCCAAAATAATCCTTGAAAATTTATTGCTTTGCTATCACAAGTTATTTTGTAAGTAAATTTATTCTTCTAATGAAAAAAAAAAATCATTAGAATGTTGACATCCTTAGTAAATTCAAGACGTAGATTTGGATTTGCTTTTTTCTAATTTAAGAAATCATGCTTGCTTTAACGTCTCTTTACACCTTTTTCTGCTAGAGCAAACATAAAGCAAATGATAGGGATAAAGGGAGTGAGGCAAAAATAGAAGTATAAAACAAAAAATTTCACTCTTGTATCAACAAACCGAAATTTTGGTTACAACATCCTCAATACTATATTTTTTTTTCTCGCTTTACAAGACGTGTTCAAGTAATGGAAGGCAACATAGTGACACGGTATAAATTAGGTTTAGAAATTCCAAGAAAAGGATTCTTCCATTGGGAAAAAAAGCCCCCTGCTTCATATTACAATTCATTACTATCTCTCAACTAAAAGTTGTAGGGTTTGTTTGGTTATTATTTGTGAGAACTTTTTTTTTTTTTTGTTCTTGAGAACAAAAAACGTTAAAAACTTGTTTGGAACGTGTGGATCACTTATTGTTTTTATTATTTTATTCTCTATGTTTCCAAAATGTCTCATTTTAGAGAAGAAAATGAGCATCCTTATTCTCAGTGTTTTCAATCCTTTGTTCTCACATTCCCTGTTGTCACCTGTGAAATAATCCTCCTTTGCTTCATCTTCTCTTGTTCCAGAACTTCCATCTGTTAGCTAATACATGTTCACACACGTCGTCCAACACTTCAAATGTGGTCTAGCACTTTGACCACGTCCTCCACCATCTCTCTTCCACTGCGGTTAAGGAGCACATTCCACCAACTGCTCAACATGGTGGCAAGAGCAACGTGGTACGATGGAAGTCACTGTTATAAAGATTTCAAATGGTCCCAAATTCGTCTCTGCTACTTCTTCAGAATTACACCATCTAAAAAGAGAGATTAGAGTTTGGAAATCAAGTTTGAAATCGATTATAGTAACTCGATATAATGGCTGGAGGTAAGTAGACTATTCTAAGTATTTTTTAGTTTTGATTCATGTTGTAAATGTTCATTGGAATCACATATATATAGCATGTAAATTACTTACATTTGGCATCATAGCACATTAAATCTTACCTCTACTTTGTATTGATTTTACATGAAAATTCTTATTTTTATGATCTCTCGATAATTATTTAAACAATAGCTACTGGAGGCGATCCAGATAGTTGGCGTCCTCGTTTCAGAAAACGCCATTACAAGTGTTCAAAAGACACCATTCAAGTGTTCAGAAAACGCCATTACATGCTTTAAAAAAAAAATAGGACATCGTTTAAGCGCCGTTACAGGTGTCGTTCTAGACAACGTTGCAGGTGCTGTTCAAGCGCTGTTAAGGCACCATTTTCAGGCGCACCAGCAATACCATTCAGACGCCATTTTTAGGTGCTCCAACGATGTCGTTCAGGCACCATTTTCAGGCACTCCAGCAGCCATTTAGGTACCATTTTCGGGCGCTCCGGCGGCACTGTTAAGGTGCCATTTTTAGGCGCTCCAGCGACGCCGTTTAGGCACCATTCAAGGTGCATTTTAGGCGCCATTCAAGGTGCGTTTCAAGAACCATTCAAGGCACATTTCAGGCGCCATTCAAGGCGCGTTTCAAGAGCCATTCAAGGCGCGCTTTAGGCGCCATTCAAGGCGCGCTTCAAGCACCATTCAAAGCGCGTTCTGGCATCGTTCAGGCGTCATCTCGTTCAGATGGGAAGCGTCGCTAAGACGTCGTTGCAGGTTGCCGGAAAATGGTCGAGGTTAATAAAAAAACCCATAAATATTGTTGGATGCAGCCCGTCCCATTAGTGGTGGCTGTTGACGTCGTCGCGCCCAGCCATCTCGTTTTGGCCGGAGAGAACAGAAGTTGTTCTTGCTGGTGATGCCGCGCGCCTGGATGCACCACGTGCAGTAAGGGCTTTACCTGCCCGTGTGATGCAGCGGCTCCTATGGCTTAGACTGCATCCGGCAAGGGTGCAGTCCATGTGGGTAGCGGCGAGCATGTCGCTAAATGTGAAATTTGGGCCTTGGTATAAGAGGCTATTGGGCTCATTAAGCTCAATGCATGCCAATGGCCCATTTTATTAAATTATGGGCTTTAAGTGTTGGTTCATTGGATGATTGTTAAAATTGGGCCAGTTTAGGCCCTTTTTGGCCCGATTTGAATTTTTATTTTATTTTATTGGGCATGGAATTGATTGTGTTTTATTTGGATTTAGGCACTCAATCATAATTTGAAACCTTTAAATTATTTTTATGTAAATTTTATACATGCAAAATAAATTATTATATACTGATTTATATGTTTGTATGTATAAAAATGTAGCCTAAATTAAAGTTGTAGCTTTTAATGCATGCAATTGTTGCCTAAAATTGTGTTAGATATATTAAAATTATATCATATATTTTTAATGTCTAGTGAACTATATAATTTTAAATAAATAAGGAATAGTCACAGCATCCTTAATTATATAAAATTATATATAAAGTAAATAAGGATCACATTATGGACATTAATTGTAATTAATTATATAAATATGACGATTTTACCTCACAGGGTTTTCATTATGTTTATATAATTAATTAGGATAAAATATTAAAATTAATTTTTCCTAATTTACCCATAGGAGTTAGGAAAAATTAATTTAATAGGTTTATCATAAAGATTATAGACATAAAATATCAAACTATATTCATAATAAATTTTATAATTCAATAAAATAGTTTGATAAAGTCTATCATAAAGATAATGAATTTAATTGAATTACAGATTTAGCCCACAGACAATTTTTAATAAAATTAGATTCAATTTTTAAGCATGTTCTACATTGGTAAAGCATGAATTTATATTAAAGCCTCAAATTTTTCATAAGCTTGTAATCTTTTTGTGCAATTTTACCTAACATATCTAATATTCGTTGTGAGGTTCCCGAACTTAGGGAAGATAACTTTAAGATATGGAAGGAGAGAATTCTTCTTCAATTAGGGTGCATGGACATAGACTATGCCATAAGGAAAGATGAATCACATAAGATCAATGATACCAGCACACCTGATGAAATATTGTTGTACGAACGCTGGGAAAAATCTAATCGCCTCAGCATGATGTACATTAAGACAAAAATTAGTGCTGGTATATGTGGTTTAATCGAGAAACATGAGAATGTTTGCGAATTGCTCAAGCCTATTGACGAGCAATTCGTCACTTCAGATAAAGCTTTGGCAAGCACCTTGATTATGAAGTCCACATCCCTGAAGCTCACCAGTATAAGAGGTGTACGCGAACACATCATGGAGATGAGGGACATAGTGGCTCAATTGAAAAAGCTTGAGGTAGAAATGTCTGAATCCTTCTTGGTGCACTTTATCCTTAACACTCTTTCGCCTCAGTATAGACCTTTCAAAATCTCTTACAACACACATAAGGATAAGTGGTCTATCAATGAATTGATGACCATGTGTGTTCAAGAGAAAGGAAGGTTATTGATGGAACAAGGAGAAAGTGCCATGCTGGTAACACAAAGGAAAGTAAAGAAAGGAAAATCTCAAGCCAGTCAAAAAGGGAAGCAACAAATTCCTCCCAAATCTGACATTAAGAAAGATGAAAAATGTTTTTTCTGTAAAAAAAAAAAAAAGGACACGTGAAGAAGAAATGTTTGAAATTTGATAAATGGCTTGAGAAAAAAGGTAACCCTACCTCATTTGTTTGTTATGAATCTAATATGGTTAATGTAAATACCAACACATGGTGGATTGATTCTGGATCTACAATCCACATTTCAAATTCCTTGCAAGGTATGCAAAACCTAAGGAAGCCAGTGACAAGTGAGCAATTCATCTTATCCAGAAACAAGATGGGCTCGCATGTGGAAGCAATTGGGACATGTTATTTAACTTTAAATGGTGGTTTTGTTTTGGAATTACAAAAGACCTTTTATGTACCAAGTTTCTCACGAAACTTGATTTCAGTTTCTAGACTTATACCGTTTGGATATTCCTTTCATTTTTCAGAAACATCTTTCAGTTTGATTTATAAATCTGATTGTGTTGGGAATGGTATTTTGTCTGATGGTCTTTATTGCATATTCTTACAAAATGATACCACTCATAATTCATTACATGTCCAAACTAGCATTAAAAAATGTGTTGTGAATGAGGATTCCTCTACATTGTGGCACCGGAGATTAGGTCATATCTCCATAGATAGAATCAAAAGGTTGGTGAATGATAGGGTACTTAGTACTCTAGATTTTACTGATTTTGAGACTTGTGTGGACTGCATTAAGGGAAAGCAGACCAACAAATCAAAGAAAGGTGCTACTAGGAGTTTTGCCATACTAGAGATCATACATACTGATATATGTAGTCTTGACATGGACTCTCATGGTCAGAAATACTTCATCTCTTTCATAGATGATTTCTCACAATATATGTATCTCTACATACTTCATAGCAAAAATAAAGCTTTAGAAGCCTTTAAAGTTTTCAAGGCAAAAGTAGAGAAACAATGTGGTAAACAAATTAAGATCGTGATATCAGATAGAGGTGGAGAATATTATGGTAGATACTTGGAAAATGGACAATCACCTGGGCTATTTGCAAAGTTTCTTCAAGAGCATGGGATTGTTGCCCAATACACCATGTCTGGTTCTCCATACCAAAATGGTGTAGCAGAAAGAAGAAACCGAACTTTATAGGACATGGTGAGGAGTATGCTTAGCAGCTCAAAACTTCCTAAATTCTTGTGGACTGAAGCACTTAAGACAACAGTGTATATATTAAACCAAGTTCCAACCAAGGTTGACCCAAAGACACCATTTGAGTTAATGAAAGGTTGGAAACCGAGTTTGCGACATATGCGTGCTTGGGGATGCGCGTCTAAAGTGAGAATTTATAATCCACAAGAAAAGAAACTGGACCCAAGGACTATTAGTAGGTATTTCATTGGATATGCTGAAAAGTCTAAGGGGTATGGATTTTACTGTCCATCTCACAACACTAGGATTGTGGAATCGAGAAATGCTATATTTCTTGAATATGACTTGGTTAGTGGGAGCGATCAATTCAGAAACATAGTTTCTGATATTGATCATATAGAGTCTCAACCTTCCATTCAAGTGATAGATTGTTTATTGTTCATAACACCCCTCAAGTTCAAATGAGTGTAGAACAAACAATCGTTGTTCAACTAGTCATTGAAGATCCACAAGTTGTTGAAAACGTTCTAGTAGATCAAGTTGATTAGGAGTTGCCTGACACTTCTAAACAACAAGTTGAACCTCATACTTCCTTAGAAGATATTGGTGCAACCTTAAGAAGGTCTACTCGAACTAAGAGGTTAGCGATTCCTAATGATTATGTAGTGTATCTACAAGAATGTGACTACAATATAAGAGCCGAAAATGATCCCGAATTTTTTTCACAAGCCATGAGTTGTAAAGAATCAAAATTGTGGTACAATGCCATGAAGGATGAGATGAGTTCCATGAAGTGCAACGATGTTTTAGACCTTGTTGAGTTGCCTAATGGTGCAAAAGTCATTGGTTGTAAATGGGTTTTAAGATAAAGAAAGACCCATTAAGCAACATTGAGAGATACAAGGCTAGACTTGTTGTAAAGGGGTTCACTCAGAAAGAACGAATCGATTACATGGAAACCTTTTCTCCTGTATCTAAAAAAGATTCCTTGCGCATTATATTGACATTAGTAGCCCACTTTGATTTGGAATTGCAACAAATGGATGTGAAAACAACACTTCTTAATGGAAAGCTAGAGGAGGAGGTTTACATGAAACAACCTAAAGGATTCCCCTCTAGTGATGGTGAGAAATTGGTTTGTAAGCTTAAGAAATCCATATACGGTTTAAAACAAGAATCCCGACAATGGTATTTAAAATTCCATAACATAATTTCTTCATTTGGTTTTGTAGAAAATGTTATGGATCAATGCATATACCTTGAGGGCAGTGGGAGTAAAGTTTGTTTTCTTGTTTTATACGTGGATGACATCTTACTTACAACCAATGATAAGGGTTTACTTCAAGAGGTGAAACAATTCCTCTCTAAAAATTTCAACATGAAGGATATGGGTAAGGCATCTTATGTCATTGGCATTAAGATCCATAGAGACAGATTTCAAAGTATCTTAGGTTTGTCTCAAAAAACCTATATCAAAAAAGGTTTAGAGAGATTTCGGATAAAGAATTGTTCACCTAGTGTTTTTCCTATAGTGAAGGGTGATAGGTTCAATCTGGACCAATGCCCAAAAAATGATCTTGAGATGGAACAAATGAAGAACATTCCATATGCTTCTGCAGTCGGAAATCTAATGTATGCTTAGGTCTGCACAAGGCCTGACATTGCATTTGTTGTTGGAATGTTAGGATGATATCAGAGTAACCCAGGTATGGACCATTGGAAAGCTGCAAAGAAAGTGATGAGATATCTTCAAGGAACCAAATATTACAAGCTTATGTACAGACAGACAAGCAATTTAGAGGTTGTTGGCTACTCAGATTCTGACTTTTTTGGCTGTGTTGATTCACGTAAATCAACATCTGGATACATTTTTATATTGGTCGGTGGAGCTATATCTTGGAGGAGCGTTAAGCAAACCTTGACTGCTACTTCTACTATGGAAGCTGAGTTCATATCTTGTTTTGAGGCTACTTCACATGGTGTATGGCTTAAGAGTTTTATTTTCGGGCTTAGAGTTATGGATTTAATATCTAGGCCATTGAGTATATATTACGACAATTCAGCTGCAGTCTTTATGGCGAAGAACAACAAAAGTGGAAGTTGAATCAAGCACATCGACATTAAGTATTTAGCCATAAGAGAACGTGTTAAAGAAAAGAAAGTGGTTATTGAGCACATTAGCATTGAATTGATGATCGCTGATCCTTTGACTAAGAGCATACCACCGTTGAAATTCAAGGATCATGTAGTGAACATGGGACTTAGTTCCCTTATGTAGTTTCTATTGTACAAACTCTTATTATGATGTTTTCTCATATTAATGTGCACTTTTATTTAATTTTGAGAAAATTCAACTTCATTGGACCAAGAATGAACATAGGGTTTATTCATTAAGTAATATTGCCACATAAAGTATAATGTTGAGAAATGAGTACACTGTAATACATGGAAGGTAACACTCGTTAAATAGAGGACTTATCGCCATGATTCATGTATTTGTTACTTAATGGGATAATTGATGGACTGAGATAGAACATTAGGTTAAAGGTGTGGACCAAGTGGGAGAATGTTAGCTGATACACATTCACACATGTTGTCTAGCACTTCAAATGTGGTCCAGCACTTTGACCAAATCCTCCACCATCTCCCTTCCACTACGGTTAAGGAGCACGTTCCACCAACTACTCAACATGGTGGCAAAAACAACGTGGTATGATGGAAACCACTGTTATAAAGATTTTAAATGGTCCTAAACGCGTCTCTGCCACTTCTTCATAAATACACCATCTAAAAGGAGATATTAGAGTTTGGAAATCAAATTTGAAACCGATTACAGTAACTCGATACAATGGCTGGAGGTAACTATACTATTCTAAGTCTTTTTTAGTTTTGATTCATGTTGTAAATGTTCATTAGAATCACATATATATAGCAGGTAAACTACTTACACCATCAACTTCAGAAAGTATCTTATTTCCCTTGTTTCCATTAGTCCATCCTCATCTTCCTCGCATCGATTAGTCATAAAATTCGGTTTGCTTCTATCGGAATTATCGACTTCGTCAATGCCATCATCAATCCTAGTTTCTATCATCAAATTCCCTTTCTGAGTATAATCCAAAACCCCCTAAGAGGGTTTGATCATAAAATAAAGGGAGTAGAATTTGATGTTCAACTTAACATCACAATAAGAACACCTCAAATTTACTTTCTCATTTTCCACAATCTTCTCATCATCACCCTAAATCATACCAACTTGCTTCACCCACGGAATAAAAACAATCTTCTTCAATAATTCACAATAATCAAGTCACAATGAGGATGAGCAATCCTCACACATATCTTGTAATTCAACCAATTTTCGATGATTCGAATAGCTTCCAAATTTTGAAATCTCCACAACGTGGGTTTAACATAGAAGATAAGAGAAAAAATAGTTGAGAAAAAAAATCAGAATCCATTCAAGAACATGATAGATGAGCATGATCTTGTTGGTGCTTCGTTGCAAACTTGTTTACCGTCATTGATGATGATGATCCGTTCTTGATATTTACAGAGAGAAAAGTAAAGACTATTTAGAGAGATTATGAAAAGTATATGGAGAAGTGATTCTAGTTTTTAGACTAAGAATGGCGTATGAAGGGGAAGACCCCAAAGAATACTCAAAAGCTAAGAAGAAAAAGAATTGAAGAAAAAATTATTTTATATATTTACAATATTAAGTTAATCAATAAAAAAATCAATTAAAAAAACTTCAAAATATGTTTTTTGATTTTATTTGTTTAAAAAAATCTTTTTTATTATCAGCCAAACATATATATATATATATTGTTTTTTAGAACAATTTTTTTTAAAAAAAATTTAGTTGCCAAACGTAATTTTATTTTTCAAAACATAAAAAAATGTTCTTAAAAACTGTTTTCCAAAATCATTTTCAAAAACACTAACCAAATAGGCCCATAGTAACTCCTGTATCCTCTCACATACCTGCATTCAACCAATGAAATAATTGTTATTATCTCAAATACAACAATCCCCATTTGATTCGAATTATCTTTCATTATAAAAGTACAAGGTGTTTGTTAATTTTTCCTTTTCAAAATTATCCTTAATTACCAAGAAAATCTACCCATAAATCCATTAATTAATATTAATTTAATGTGATTTGTATCTATTTTACATTTTATGATTTATTATGTAATGGTTTATCGTTCCATTAATTAAAAACCCTTAATTTTATTTTCTCTTCTTTTCAGGGCTAGTTTGATATCATTCCTATACTAGATGGAGATGAAGGTTTGTTGTTTCTTCGATATAACTTCTGGTTCTGGTTTTTATTTTTTGAAAAGTTAACTTTTCTCTTTTACCATTACAAGAATTTGAATAAATTTTACGAGTTTTGTTTTATTAGAGCTCATATTCTTACTTGAGTTAGGTTTATAAAGATGAAATTTTTTTAGGTCTTTTGATTTTGTTCTTATTGTTGATGGGTGTTTGAATTTTCTCTTAACCACAAGTTTTTGTTTGATTACAACATGATTACTACTCAAAAAGAGCATATTTTAGATAATAATTCTCATGAGTTTCACATCTTTTGAGTAATACTTATGCTTAAAATGCTCAATTAACATGTTGTTGCTTTTACAAGAATTACTAACTATTTTTATAAGTTTTGGAGTCTTTCAAGGTATGATTTTGATAAATTTGTGACAAAAGAGATTAATCGAATTGAAGAGAACATATAATGTTGATGATACGGTTGCATAATGGAAGAAGTAATGCAATTGGTTTGGATTGGGATTTCGGCTACTTGGAGGTCGTTAAGGTGGAATCAAAAGAAGGAAATGGAAGAAATGACAAAGGGAAGCTCAAAAACCAAATGTTGCAAATTCGCATGATCATGTGAAAATTTCGCATCACTGTGCAAATTAGACCAGATGAGAAAAATTGGTTGCATTCTAAGGTGGATGTCTGAATTAATTTTGCATGAACTTACGAATTTTTGCACAGTCATGCTACCCTGTTGATTTCACATGACCATGCAAAAATGATAGTCTTCATGCGAAAAGGCCAAAGCTCATGTAAAATCATGATTTTGATGTTAAACTCCATATTTGTGAATTTGGATTGGAAGGTTCTAAAAGACCAATGAGAGGTTACCAAGTGTCCACTTGACCTTGGCATATAAATAGGAACTTAAATATCTTATTAAAGAACCTTTTGAACACTTTTGATTGTATAATTTTCTATATTCTCTCTCTTAATAGAATTCTCTATTTTCCTTCATTTTTTTTCATTTTCTCGCTAGCCAAACATGCCTTATGAGACCAAATCTCCAAGCATGAGTGGCTAAATCTCGTTTTTTTCTTGGAATAAGGAAGATCTAAAGGCAAGATTATGATGAATTAGAGAAATGAGCTTTAATTGCAAAGGTAATTTGATCCAACTGATTGATAAATTGAATTTTGGGGATTTTTCTATTCAAATTGTCTTAGATGACTACTACAATGAAAACTAAGTAGATTTATTAGATTCTTAAAGTTAGATTTGATGAGATTGAATAGTTGCATTGTGATTACTACTCAAAAAGTGTTATTTGATAGCTTGTAATTAACTATTTTAAACACTTTTGAGTAGTAGTTATTACCTTTTAACTCAATTAACATATTAAGGACCTTTGCAATCATTTCTAATCAAATTGTGTAAGTTTTGGTGTTTTTGTTAGTAATTTGATCACCAAAGCAATCCGAGATTGAGGAGAGTTCTTTGGAATCCATGGCAAAGCAATTGGAAGCTCATTAACATGAAGAACCAAAGCTTTGAAGCTTTATAGTCCTTTTCCATAAGCAAATCATGAACGCAAGGAGGGAAAGCAAAGAGAGAAATCTAACATGAGGCATTCAAGAGGACAACAACCGTTAGCCACTTTTGGAGCACTTCTTAGAGCTCAATTTATGCATACTATATGTCGTTTCGAAGCTCGAGAAGTCATCAATCCAATGCTTCAAATGGTGTGGGATTCGGAGTTGAAATGAAGGAGTTAGAGCCATTGGAAGCCGATCACACCAAGCTGAAGGCCAATTTTGCGGGCTACGAAATCACAAGAGGATGGCTGGGAAATCAGTCTTTGGCTACAAAACGGTGTCCTTCAGGTTGCGAAATCCTCTTGAGTGCTTCCCGATATTTGCGACCGACATTTTTAGATTTTTTTGCTTTAGATATTTGATGTCTAAATCCATATTCTCTCCTTATAACCCACCTATCATAGGATTCCTTAGTTATTAAGCAAGAACAAAGGGTAAATAGCCTCATATATATTCTTTGTAATTTCCATTATAGTGATATGTCGGGAAGCTTGTTCTTAGACACAACTTTTGTATAGTTTTGAATGAAGTAAAATACAGAGTTTTGTTCTGCCTTACCTACTCGTTTTGATTGTATTTATATTTTTCTTACTAGCCAAACAAGCTCTGAGGATGTTTTCTCAGAGAATGAGTGGCTAGGCTTTTAGTTCCTTGGAGCTAAGGTAGCTGGGTAAGGCCTCGAATGTAAGAATTGGTAGTTTTGTTGTTTCAACTGTTAATGAAGAGAAAGTGTGACCCATTAATGATTTCTATGTTTTTAGTTAACTTAAAACACCTTCAATTCACTTGGGCCAACACTTGGTAAGGCAAGTGATCTCCGTCCATGGAGATGCACTAGTTTATCTCTTGCGAGCCTTTAGGAAGTGACTTGAAGGTAAGATTTTCTAGAATTGCCAACACTTGGTAAGCTTTTGGACTCTAAGGAGCATTCATTAGTTATCTCTTGCGAGCTTGAGAAGAGAAGTCCAAGGTTAATGATCACCTTGAATGGCAAATGCTAGGTGAGAGGCACGAGTCATTGCAAGTTGCATCAGTGAGAGGAAATTAGTGTTGAAATCCATTCAAGGGAAGCATCTGTACAACACCGGCTAGAGAATTAACTATATGTTAATTCTCTAATGCGAGGAAAAGATTCAAGTGATCGGAGCTCTGTTTTTGCATGAGGAGCCTCCCTTGTGAACTTAAAACTCCAAGGAACGCTTTTCTTCATAAGTAATTCCCATTACTTTCTTTTTAGTTAGCTTAAAACAAATCCTTTTTCAACCAAGGTTTATGTTTTCTTCTTAAGCTAACCTTGAAATGAAAAAGCACTAATTTAACTTTGAATTGGTATCAATTGTAAGTTGAAAACCCTTCCCAGTGAACGATCTTAGAGCCACTATGCTATATTAGCTAAAGCTATCCTAGTGCATGGTGATATAGGTTATAAATTTTGTTGATTACTCCCGTTTGAGGACCAAACTCATGGTACACCAGCTGGGAATAAATCAAATGACGCCGTTGTCGGGGACCATTGAGAGGACATGAATCAGTTGATACACCAATTGGGAACGAATCACAATGTGTGAATCATTGGAAGATGATTTAAGTTAAATTTAATATATAATTTGAATTGATCTCTTGGATTAAGTAATCTAATTTGAAGATAAATTAGATTTAGACTTAAAGCTAAATCAAAAATCAGTTTTGATGAAAAATAGATCTTAACATATATTCACCATAGAAATTTCTTTCTAGAAAATCCTAACTCCGAGAGTTTCTTTTCCTTATTAATTTCCTTTTATTTTATATTTTATTGTTCATCTCAATTTGAAATCATTATTACTTTGAATTTTTATCATGCATTGTCGATTCAATTTCACTTGATCACAATAATTTCTTTTCCCCCTATTCAAGCCTTAATTACCAAAAATTATTCATCCCAGTGGACAACACTTAAGACCGCTATACTACCGTAACTTTTGCTAAAAACCCTTTTTGATCGGACAATAGTTACTTTAACATAGTTGAATTAGGTTATAAATTTTGTTTTGATGCAATAAACAACGAAAAATCAATCGATCACAACATATCAAAGTTCTTCTTTGTTTTCTTATAATAGAAAATAATTTTGAAATTTAAGTTATTTGATGACAAAGCCAAGAATAAAGTCATGAAGACTGTCTCTAATCTTTCAAGTATTAAATCTAATGTTTTTTAAAAATTTACTCTAATCCCTGTTTGATTTATGTTAAGACCTAGGAAATTTAAGAGAAAGAAAAGTAAAATAAAAAAATTTGAATCAAATTCCATGTTTTATTTTCAACCAAAAATTTGTTTTTTCCTTCTTTTTCTATTCTTTCCCATCAACCAAATGGTTTATTAAACTCATAGGAGAAAACTCAATTCCTAAAAGCTTAAAAACTACAAAATTTAAATTGATATTGAATTACAATTTTGCATCAGTTACTTGAATCTTCATGGATATGAAAGACAATAAATTGACAATATGTGAAGAAATTAAAAATTCTTTATGAATAATTGAATTTTTGTAATACCCTACGCTCACAAGATTAAATTTTTTTTAATTATGAGTTTATGTCATGCCCTAAAACCCATTCCAAGGACATGACGGTCATTTCACACCTCAAGCCTAAGGCTCAAAGTGGAAATGACACAAACTTTGATCTTGTAACTAAAAATTACTAATTACCAAGTTGTTGTTCAAAGTAGTAAAATAAATAAATTCTAAAATCTCCAGATATCAATTTATAAAAACTAACACATCAACCCAAGTGTTATTATCCAAATAGCTCCAAACTCAAATAATTCAAATGGAAAATAAATTTTAACATCTAAACAATGTCCAAAATAAAGAGAGTTTTAACAAAAGTCCTAACAAGTCAAATTCTCTTCCTAACCGTCACTTCTCGCCAAAACTAAGGGTACCTAAAAAATTGTCAACAAAGGGGGATGAGCTCAAATCCCAATAAGAAACTTTAACACAGTTTTATGGATCAAATATTTTCAATTATACTTACAAACAGGAGATATAACACATTGTAGACCCCTCTTTGGACCAGGTAAGCTAGGCATTTCATTTGGAGTGGTAGGGGACGATCTCCAAGTGGAACGAGATGTTGAGACGTGTGGTAGACATCACCATCTTGCCATGGTGGTGGTTGAGATGGTGATATTTGCTTAACGTGGAACAATGGAACGGATGGAAGATGGGACGAGAAGTGAAAGAAAAGCATATAGCTAGTAGAAACTGAAAAGTGAGCAAGATAAACCAAGCTGAAAAAAGGAAGAAAAAGGCAAAGATTTTCTAGGGAAAAAGAGAAAAACGGGCAATAGTTGGAAGGGGGGATTGGGAGAGAAAAACAAAGTGGGATAGAGGTTTTCAACAGGTGGGGGTTTTGAGATCTTGAGAGAAAAATGGGGGAGCTAGACTGAGACGAAGGAAAACCTGAGAGAAAAATGGAAAAAGCTGGACTGAGCCGAAGAGGGTTGGTTCATGGGTGCTTCATTTTGGAGAGAATGTGAGAAAACTGGGCTGGGTGAAAAAAAAAAAAAAAAAAAAAACTAGTAGGCTTGGTAAAGAAAGAAATTGGTGGAGACGGAGACTTCTTTGGTGGCGGTGGAACTGCTATAGCCTATGTTTTCAGAACCGAACCGATTGTTGAACTAGAAAAGTTACCAGTTCACGGTTCACTGGTCGGACCGACGGTCGAATCACGGTCGAACTGGTGACGTCATAAATATATAATTTATAAAATATTAAAATTTAAAATAATTATAAACATTAAAATAATAATTTATATATTATTTAAAATTTAAAATTTTATTTGAAAATCAGAAAATTAGTTTCAAATTAGAAATTTAGATTAAAAACACAATTTTAATTTAAAATTTAAAATTTTAACATTTATTTTTAAATAAAAATTTATTTTAAAATAAAAAATTAATTTAAAATGGTAATATTTTTAGTAAAATGCATTTTCTACTGCTCCCAATCTCCCACCCTCGTTGATGTGAAGACCCACGACGACACCACCTGTAGTTGCAAATTTGCAATTATGCAAGACCCAACACTGGAGGGGGAGCAATCTGACTATGAGAGGGTTGTCTTGCCGATGTCGCCGTTGTAAGATTCAGTCCACTTGACGAGTCACCACTGCCGACACCAAAGCTTCTCCTTCCGATAATACTCGATTTTCAGGAAAATCAGGTAAATAAATCCTAAATTATGTCCTCATCCTTCGGTGGTTTCTCCTCTTATTTCCGAACAAGTCACAGATTGGGCTTTTTCTTCTTCATCTTCTTTGATCTTCTGGGTTAAAAGTTCCAATTTCATAATCTTAGGTGTTTGCTTTTGAAAGGGGAATCTATGATTTTTATTTTTTATTTTGAAAATGTTCTGATATGTTATTGTGATTGGGAAGAAAATGAGAAGGTTTGAAAAAAAAATTGTAACCTAATCGAGTCCAACTATGGGTGGGGGGAGAATGTTCTGGAGGAACAAAGAAGAAAGGGAAAGCATCATTTTGGAAGCTAATAAACAAAAAGGAAAAAGTTCATTTGAACCGTTCAGTTCGTTAAATAATTCTAGAAAGTCTACACTTCACCTAACACAACATAAAAGAAATAACTATTATTATTTATCTAAAATGATAGGTTTGACAATCCTAAAAATTTTAGGTATTCAAATTAATATTTTTAATTATGAAAGATAATTTAATATATTCCTATTTTAGAATAATTAATAAATTTCTAATCCATATAAAACTTTAATTTAATTTTCAATTTGTTTATAGGGACATAACATAATTTAATTAAACTACAATTTATTTCACTAATTAAACTACAATTTATTTCACTAATTAAATTATGTTCTATTTATTAAATTACATCCATCATTAATATAATTATAATACCAAAAACTTTACTTCATCTCCTTTTATTTATATATTCTATTCTCTCACTTTCGGGTTTTTTTTTTCACCAAACATAACTTGTATACATAACAACTCTCCATTATTGTTAATATAAACCAAGGATGAAAATATCGGTAATCACAGATATATCAATACTCCAATTCTACGGATATATCAGAAATATTGATGAATATTTTTTTTCACAAATAGCGATGGAGCGAAAATTATTCAAAATTCATAGGAATGCTTGGAAAAACTCCAAAAAAATGATAAAATAAGCAAGAATACATATTTTAAAGTTATTTTGTAAGCATAATTGACATAGATATGATCAATAAGAAAAACACCGATAGGCAGAGATATATCGGTAGATTCTATACTTGGATTTTAAGAATAATAAATATGAATTTTGGAAGAGTATAAAGTTAGAATTGAGTTAAGAAATATTTGATTCTATTGAATAAAAATAATTTATACATAAATATAATATATATGATATTGCAATAGTCCATAGTACCAAAATGAAGATCGATGTGGTTTCATCGTATTGTTAGATGAAGGGAGCCCATTTTGTTGAAGACAATATTTATTTAAAAAATTTTAAAATACTTTTATTAAAACATGTTTTATTAAAAATATGTAGTAACAACTTTTTCTATTAACATTAATTTATTTAAATAATTAAAATTGTTAATAATTTATCTTATCAAATTAATTTTAATTTATAAAATATTATAATTTCTTAATTTTTTATATTATAGCAATTTTTTGGGTAAAATTATATTTTTAATATTTTAAAATAAAAACATTTAAAATTAAATAAAATTGAAACAATAAATAAATAAATTAAGAGTGAAGTGATAATAATTTTTAAAAATAAGATTAATGAGATAAATATGAAAAGTGTTAAAAATAAAAGGATGATATAAAATAAAATGATAATATAAAAACACAAGTGAAATTTGGGTCATTAGATCGTCAAAAATTCAAATTTGGGAGTTTTCAAAATTTTCAAAAAAACCCGAAAAAGTCAGCAATTTTTTTTCCGTTCTCCCACGCTGCTCAGCGCGTCACTTCACGACTGATTTAAATGTTGATTTATCAGTTCCAAATCAATATATCGCAGATATTTTGGCAATATTTTCGATTTTTTCTTGAAATTCCTCCCGTTCGATAATTGGTACTCAAAATCATTTCGGGGCCTTCCGATATTCGATATATCGATGAAATATCATCGATAAAAACCGAAATTTCAATCCATGATATAAACTATAGATATATTATCCACCAAACAGTCACACACTCCCGCACAGTGTATGTCTTTTTTTATTTTTTTTATTTTTATTTTTCCTCTCATTCTTCATTTTTCCCACACGCACACACATCTTTTTTTTTTTTTTTATCCTAATGGCCACTGTGCACACGTTTATACACACTTCAAAGATCATGCAAACCTTTTTTTTTTTTTTTTTAATCCTCCAAAATTGCCACCCCAATGTACAGTACATCAAAACTTTATATGCATATAAATTATAATACACTTGTAGCGTCTAGAAGTCACGATTCTTTTTTTTTTTTTCATCTAAAAACTTTAAATTTTCCAAATTCCTAATTTCTAGAATTTCCCAATTTCCAACAATAAATCAACCCATAATCTTAAGTTTCCAATATTTGATTTTTTTTAAAATTAAATAAACTAACCCTAATCTAAATTGATTTTTTTTTTATATAAAGAATATCTAATGTGTCCAAAACTAACTAACGAATATAAAATATTAATCTAAGGTTAGAATTTTACCTGAAAAAATCTGAACTTCAAACTCTAGACCTCCAAACCTTCAACCATATATTCTTCAATTCTTTGATTTTTGGTTAATAGAGTTTTCTGAATAGAGAAGACAAATAGAAAATCTAATTTATACCTAGGATTATTTATTGTAAAAGGAATGAGTTTAATTTATTTATTTATTTATTTATTTATTTATAATTTATTATTTTGCCCCTAAAGTTAATTTTGGGGTGTTATAGTTTAACTTTGGGCTTTGGTTTAAAATAAAAATAAATAAAATATAAATAGTAGACTTATGTTCTGAACAACCGTTTCTAAACTCTCAGACGCTGTAGAGATTGTATACCGAGGAATCTAGGGCTTCAAATTTAAGTGAAGAGATGGAGGTAATAATAATAATAATAATAATAATAATAATAATAACAACAACAACAACAACAACAACAACAGCAACAACAACAACAACAACAACAACAACAACAACAACAATAGAAACCTCGATGCTTTGTTGGCAAAACCTAAAAGAAAATTTCTATGAAGTAGTAGAGTTTTTTTTTTTTTTTTTTTTTTTTTTTGTTTAATATAGGATTTTTGGAAGAAATAGGTATCCATGTAAATAGAAATTCTTATGTGCAAAAAGATAAGAATTGTATTAAACAAAAAAAAAATTAAAAATGAAGGTTAAAGCCTAGAGATTCATATCATAAGATTATAAGTATACAGGAAGTAGAATTACATAAAGCCTAAAGTTTGGTGCACAATGGGATTCTTTATTTAAAACAAATAGAATTTGGTGCAAAGTAGGATTCCTTATTTAAAGGAAATAGAATTTGTTGGGAGATATATGAAAAAAATTTATTGTTAAGCTAAGACTTTTATGTGGTATTGTGTATTGGCATGCGAGCATAGTGGAAGTAAGAAACTTTTGATGGAGTGTTTGCATAGGAAATAAAGTTTTTTTTAAAAAAAAATAATCTAATATAAAAATATTGGAGGCCTGAAATTTTATTACGCTAGAATTCCATATAAATTAAATTTGTCTAACTTAGATAAATTAAATTCAATTAATGTAATTTAAAGTAGATTAATTATAAATGAGGGAATTTGAAAAATTCAAGACAGTAAATTCAAGACAATTAAGAAATGGAAATATGATATTTTTCCTACATGAATGAATAATTTATGTGTAATATATATATATAAGGAACTTTTCTAATTTCTCAAGTGATTCATAGGAAATTTTACCATTTTGATTTTTGGAGTTTAAGTTGAAGTAAGGCGACTAATTGAAAAATATTTCTTTTATGAATGGTCAAGTATAATTTTCTTTTGAAAGCTTAAAAATAAAAAAATAAAGTTTGGTCAAATTTGTGAGATATTGAAACTATGAAATAATTTTTCATAGTGTATATGTTTGCTTACATGTGTGATATGATTTTTTTTAAAATAAATAAATAATAAGACTCTAATAATAAGGGAAAATGTTTTTACTTTCATAACTTTTGGTAGAGGTGATGATGATCTATAAACGTAGTCAGTAGGGTAGTTACTGACCTATGGTATACCATTAGATTGATTCTGGTTTTGCCCATCATCATGTAAGGAACACATGAGGCCAGTTACTTTTGTAAGTCCCATTACAATGGGCATATTTGTAAGTCCTAGTTTGACAGACATTTTAAATTTTTAAAAAAACTAGAGTTTTATATTTAATATGTATGTTTACAAAATAATGTTATGCTTAAATTATTATGTTTGAAAGCATGTTATAAAGATTCTATATTTCATTTTTAAAGACATGTGTACTTGATCTTTATGCCCCTTATTGGGTTTTAAGCTCACTCATTTTACTAAAACGTTTTTAGGTAAACCTAATTCTAGAAATGAGCGACTCGAGTAGGAGGGTTTTCAAAAGTCCATTTAGTTTTTAGTCTTGAATTTAATGTCATAGTGACATTTTTTTTATTAGTAATTTAATTTACCACTACTACTTTAGAATATTTGTTGTATTTAGATTATGGATTTTGTGCAAAGATTATGGATATATAATATGTTAAGAAAATTTGCTTGTAAAATGACCTTGGTACTTAGCTTACGGGTCAAGGTCATTACAAAGTGGTATCAAAGCTATAGGATATGGTCTTGTAAACTTCTTATCATAGTTAAGGTTGGGTTAGATTATGTGTGACAAGAATCTTTATTCATTTTTTTATTATTATTTCTTATTTGCTTTGAATTTTCAAGTTATTTTAGTAATTAAATTATTTTATTCCAAACATTTTCAATATTTCTTTCATTTCTAATCCTCTTGGACCTTGAGATGAATAGATTCTTATGGCTCCTAGGTGTACTACTTTATCTCGTGATAGTCAAACATTGAAAGATGATGCAGCATCAAAGACAGTTGGAAATGTAAATGTTCTACCTAGGAACACTGAGGAAGTACTGGTACCTTCCCCAAAGGTTGAGAGAATGACCCAAGTTATGGGTAATTGAGAGAGAATGATTGAGCGCCAGACTCAAGATGCAGAAATTCAAGCTTAGGTTGCTCAAGCTCAAGCCCAAGTGACCAGATCCAATCACAAGGTCAGTCATTTATTTCTAGTGGAGCATTTCAAGCAATTTAAGAAGTTGGGTCATCATTTCTTCAAAGGAAAGCCAAACCCAATAGTGGCAGAGTCTTGGATTCTCAACCTAGAGAAGTATTTTGATGTTTTGGGTCATTTTTGACAAGAATCTTTGTTCATTCATTTTTTTTATTATTATTATTTCTTATTTGTTTTTAATTTTCAAGTTATTTTAGTAATTAAATTATTTTATTCCAAACCTTTTCAATAGTCCTTCCATTTCTAATCCTCTTGGACCTTGAAATGAATAGGTTCTCATGGCTCCTAGGCATACCACTTCATCTCATGGTAGTCAAACATCGAAAGATGATGCAACCATCAAGGACAATTGGAAATGTAAATTCTCCACCTAGGAACATTGAAGAAGTACTGGTGTCTTCCCCAATAATTGAGAGAATGACCCAAGTTATGGGTAATTGGGAGAGATTGATTGAGCATTAGACTCAAGTTATAGAAGTTCAATCTTAGGTTGTTGAAGCTCAAGCCCAAGCAACCAAGATCCAATCACATGGTCAATCATTTATTTCTAGTGGGAGCATTTTTTAGCAATTTAAGAAGTTGGGTCATCCTTTCTTCAAAGGGGAGTCAAACCCAATAGTGTTAGAGTCTTGGATTCTCAACCTAGAGAAGTATTTTGATGTTATGGGTCATTTTCAACAAAAAAAAAAATATTATTATTATTTCTTATCTGTTTTGAATTTTCAAGTTATTTTAGTAATTAAATTATTTTATTCCAAACAGTTTTAATATTCTTTCCATTTCCAATCCTCTTGGACCTTGAGATGAATAGGTTCTTATGGCTCCTAGGCGTACTACTTCATCCCATGGTAGTTAAACATCGAAAGATGATGCACCATCAAGAATAGTTGGAAATCGAAATGTTCGATCTAGGAACACTGAAGAAGTACTAGTACTTTCCCCAATGGTTGAGAAAATGACCCAAGTTATGGGAAATTGGGAGAGATTGATTGAGCGTCAAACTTGAGATGCAAAAGTTCAAGCTTAGGTTGCTGAAACTCAAGCCTGAGCAATTAGGATCCAATCACAAGGATATTCATTTATTTCTAGTAGGAGCATTTTCGAGCAATTTAAGAAGTTAGGTCATCATTTCTTCAAAGTGAAGCCAAACCCAATAGTGGCAGAGTCTTGGATTCTTAACCTAGAGAAGCATTTTGATGTTCTGGGTCATTTTGAGATGTAGAATTAATGTTTGCTACCTTTATGTTAGGAGGAAAAGCAAAACACTAGTGGAGAATGGAGAAAAGGCTTTTGAGGGAATCAAACACCTTTAGTTTGGGATCAATTTAAGGAGCTTTTCTATATGAAATATTTTCCTAAGAGTGTTCGACATCAAAAGAAGGTTGAGTCTACATAGTTGGTACAACGTGATTCGATAGTGGCTGAGTATGAGGCTAAGTTCACTCAACTCTCTTGTTTTGCTCCAACTCTTATAGCCAATGAGAAGTATAAGACATTTCGTTTTCAGGATGGTTTGAATCCATTTATGAAGGATAAAGTCTCTTTTCTTAAGTTGGAAACATACTTAGAAGTGGTAAACAATACCCTCCTAGCGAAGGGAAATAGCAAAGAGCTTCAACATTATAAGAAACAACAACGTAAGTGTAGACCTTCAATTTTTTCCCTTGCCACTTGCATGCATCTTGGGGTGTCGCCTACACCCAATTTTTGTGTGTCACGACCATAGAGCCCTTGTTGAGCTTAATCAGTTTTCGGATCTCACATGAGTTCACCTTTGGCTCAATTTAGTGTGAGCGTTTGGTCCATTATGAAATGCCATCATGGCCAATTGCTTGGTTCATATCATGCTACAGGTAAGAGGTTAAGGTCTCCCCAAAAACTTTAGTTCAGTTGGAGCTCACTGAAGCCCGTCCAAATCGAGAGCACTCTGGTTATTTTTAGTCATTTCTCCCTCATCCGAGCTTGGAATTGCGCAATGTTTTTTTTTTTTTTTTTTGGATTCCTTATTCTTCTAGGGATAGTCTATCAAAATTCGAGAATTTTTCTCAACTGACTTGACCAATTTGTTTTTGGCATTCTTGGCACCCAGGGCCATTTAGATGCACCTGGCCCATTAGGCACTTTTCTAAACCTTCTAGGTCACTTAGCACATTTTTTTATCACTTAGACACCTCCCTAGTTTAATTTCCATCTAATTCACCTTGGCACTTTTTTCACCTAGGTCACTTAAATGCTCTTTTTGAGCTTAATTCCCTAAGATTAATTTCTTAATTGCATGATTTTTGGGATTAGGTGAGTATTTGGCTTGATTTCTGATTTTGATTACTTGAGATGAATTTCCGATATTTAATTGGGTCAATTTGATATTTTGTTTTTTTATTCTTATTTTTTTACTTGTGTTTTAGTTTAATATTTAGATTATTGTTTACGTGCATTTGATATTTATTTATTTTTCTTGCTTTATTTGTATATTCATCTACCTATTTATTTTCAGAAAATGGCATGTGATTGGAGATCTTATCTTATTATTATTATTATTATTATTATTATAACTATTATTGTTAGTGCTATTATTATTATTAGTATTCATTTCTTGTATGTTCTTTTTATTATTATGTTATTCTTCTTATTTTACTTTCATTTTCTTTTTAATGTTTATTTATTATCTTTATTTTTATTTTTATTTAAAGTAAAATAAAATAATAAATAAATAAATGGAGAGGCATGGGAACCGGCCAGCTGCATGGAAAAGTGGTGAAGTTTTTGAAAAAGAAAAAAGAGGAAAAAAATGAGACATGGAAAGAGAATGAGCTTTGAAAGAAAAATAAAAAATGGGGTTTTCTGAGGAGGGATGGAAAATGGAGCTGAGACGCAATCTTAAAGGAGAAGAAAAGAAAATGAAGAGACAATAGGAAGTTTGATAAGAATCTGTGGAGATTTTGAAAAGACGAGGAGAGATTGGAGGAAAAAAAAACAGAGAACAAAGAGAGGAGAAAAAAAACAGATTGAGAGAAAAGCTTCAATTGAGAGAGAATAGTCCACTGCCATTGAAGGCCAACACGCACCATCTTTAGCATCTCACCATCTATGTTTCAGACCAATAAAACTACATTAGCATCACCATTTTCTACACCTCTAGGAAAGATTACAACTACAAGTAGAGGTTAGTGATCTTCGTTTTAAATTAAAAATGAAGATATCATAACGACCAATTTAGTCATTGTTGTTGTTTTTCTAATTGATTTAAAAATGAACATGCTATAACAAATGATTTAGTTAATTTTTGTTATTATTATTATTATTATTATTATTATTTATCTTTTGTTTAAAGTACAGATGCCATAATTTTTTTTCAAGATTAGTTAATTTTGTTTCCTTCTCTAAATTAAAAATGAAGATTGCCATAAAAGATTTGAGTTGTTATTCAATTTTTGTTTAATTGAAAATAGAAATGCTATTGGAGACTCATAAGATCAGTGGACAGTTTTTGTTTCAATTATAAATGGGTAGTTTGGTCATAGCATGAAAATGTTAACAGTGATGTAAGTGGCTGAAACTCAAGGCTACACACATAATTTTAATGGCTAAAATTTAATAAAAATCAATGGTGTTTTGGTGGCCGCATATGAAGAATCTATTGTTTAAAACTTAGATGTATTCATGGTAATTTGTGTGGGTTGCAAAAGGAGGTAATTTCTTGGGGAAAAGTGCAACCATGAATCTCGATGAGAGGATCTGAGAATTGCAGCTATGAATTTCGTGGGTTGCGTAAGGTGTGTTGGTGGCTGAATTTTCAAATGGAGTTAAAGGTGAATAAGGTGGCTGCATGATGGTTGATATATAGCTGAATTTTTTATGATAAACAATGAAGAAGGTGGCTGAATTTTAGTGCATGTTTCAATGGAGAGTGTGGTTCCATTTTAATGCATGTTTCAATGAAGAATATGGCTGAATTTTCAATGGTAAAAATGTGAATTTGGTGGGTTGCGTAAGGTGTATTAGTGACTGAATTTTCAAATGGAATTAAGGTGAACGAGGCGAGTTCATGATGGTGGATATATAGCTGATTTTTTTTAATGATGAACAATGAAGAATGTGGTTGAATTTTAGTGCATGTTTCAATGGAGAATATGGTTGAATTTTAATGGGTGTTTCCACGAAGAATGCGGCTGAATTTTCAATGGTAAAAAATGAATTACATGGGCTATGTAAGATGTGTTGGCAGCTGAATTTCTTTTTATGGAGAATTAAGGAATTTGTGGCTATTAATGGATGAAATTCAAGTGGAAAACATGTTCATTCCCAGCTAAAAGTCAATGGAATTGGAATAGCAAAATTTCAGCCATGTGATGAAGTTTCATGGCTACATTTTGGTGGTCGCTTGGTGGAGATTAGAGGTTACATATATAGGGTTTGGTCATGACTGAAAATTCTCTTAATTTAAGTAGAAATACGACTAAATTTTGGTAGATTTGGTGGTTGCATATGTTGTGTGCTTGTGCTTATTGACTCACCCTTTTCCGCAACGCATGGCTAGGGACCTCAGGTATGCATCGTTGTTCTGATTGTTGATTTCCTATGCATGCCGAAATACCAACTAGGATTGTATGAGTCTTGTCATCTATGTAACCTGGGAGGATTGGCTGATCTTTGATCCATATGCTCTAATGTACCTAATTCACTAGTAGAGACCGAACTCTGGGCATAGAGGGGTGCCACCTCGCATGAGGTATCTTCCTAACAGGTAACCTGATCCCTGGACCTAGAAATCGAGTTTTGTGGACCATTTTTTCTTAACTAGAGTCATTGAGAGGTTTTTGTTCTTACTTAATTTTCCCTATTTCAAAAATAAAAATAAAAAGTAAGTGGCGACTCCAAACAAAACCGTCCCTCATCAGGGATGGATTTTCCAAAACTTGAAAAACATTTTTTCTCCACATGCATCACTATTTTTAATCGTGAGTCGCACCGATCGGTGGATCAGGGAAGGGTCCACAAATTGACGACTCCATTGGGGATCGAATTCGAAATCTCTGGTTTCATAAGAGGATCGAACTTGAACCTAAGTTGGGTATATTGGAGCACATGGTTCATTGACTAGTGGGCTTTTGGGACATTTGGATCACTTACTTGGTTGGCATTTGGCTTACACTTGTGATTTGTTGTTTCCTATGCATTTAACTGATTGGTTGTGGCATTTTCACTCATTGTTGGTAGTGCTTGGTCTTGTGGTTCATGATAGGCATAGATGATTAGTTTGTGCGTAGATTTTATGGTAGGCCAGCTCTTTGTGCATGAATGTTTGCTGCATGATTCACTATCTCTTACACGACTGCTTGTTGCTTGTCTTTTTGGGATGCACGTGTATCCCCTTACATCCGGATCTCTAGTCTTGGTTGACTGTCTCTCATTGGTTTCTCGAGTTGCATGGGAATCATTCCAAATTGTTTGTCTTCAACCAAGATAGGGGCTTGGAGTAGGGTCTAGCGTAGGGGTTATATCGATGTTTGGGAACACTATGGAGATGACGGATATCTGAGCAATGAAGACCTGTATAGCCCTGAGCTGGATTTCATGGACACATGCGTGGCCAGTATGTCACTTTGTTTGTTGGTTATGATCTTAGGTTGCACATCCCCTGTGGGTGCGATCGTCTAGCCTTTAGGTCATGTTTTCACCTGTCATTAGTTATAGGGCTACCTTACCCTTAGGATATTGCCATGTTAGAGTTTCGTCCCCGCCCATGGGGCCATGTATTAGTTTAGTTGTTGGCATCACATGACAGTTCATTCACCTGAATGATGTAGTTGTGGGATTCCCACTTGGTTATACAGCAGACTCAGGGTATTTAAAGGACTCGAGATGAGAAGCTGAAACCCTACCATGCTTACTTGGATTTGTTGATTGACAAATTTGATGAGTTGAGGTATATACATCTGTCTAAGACAGAGAATCAGTTCGCTAATGCATTAGCCACCTTGGCTTTTGTGATTGAGATTCCTACAGGGATGACTATGTGACCATTGTTGATTGAGACTAGATCCGTACCAGCTTATTGTTGTTTGATTGGAAATATTAAGGATCAAGTTGAGCTACCATGGTATCATGATATTCATCAATTTTTGGCATATGGTGCTTACCTTAAGTCAATCACGACTAAGGATAGGAGAGCATTGAGATAGTTGGCCACCAAATTTGTTATTTATGGGGATGCCCTGTACAGGAGGTCATCAGATGGCATGTTGTTGTTATGTATAGACCAAGCCACAGCAAATAGGGTGATGAGAGAGGTCCGTGCAAGAGTCTACAAACACACATGGGAAGTCACATGCTAGCACATAAAATCATGAGGACTGGCTACTTTTGGTTGACTATGGAAACAGATTGCTGCCAGTTTGTACAAAGATGTCCAAAATGTCAGATGCACGGAGACTTGATACACGTACCTCCATCTGAGCTACATGCACTTACATCATCTTGGCCATTTTTAGTGTGGGGTGTTGATATGATCGGAAAGGTCTCTCTGAAATCCTCCAGTGGTCATGGGTACATCCTTGTAACTATTGATTATTTTACCAAATGGGTGGAGGCTGATTCTTATGCCAACTTGATAGCGACTAAGGTGGCCAAGTTCATTATATCACATATTATCTGTCAATACGGGATTCCTCATGAGCTGATCTCAGATAGAGGGGTACATTTCAGAGGTGAGGTGGACATACTAGTTTAGGAATATGGTATTCGCACCATCGTTGGTCTGTGTACAAACTGTAGACCAATGGGACAGTTGAGGCCATGATTCATGCCCAGTTGAGTATTTTAATCAAAAATATTTATAAATTCTATGACTGGCGTAGCAAAACTACTATAGTATAGCAGCTCTAGGGTCGAACTCAGGGATGGGTTTTCACTCTACCAGTGATAGACTCAAGATTAGAAATTGAGTCTGATGATTTCCTTTGTCAAAAAATTAAAATTTAAAAGAAAATAAAATTTGTTTTGAAAGTGGTGTTTGGAACTAAACTAATATGGAACTAGGTAGAAATGAAAGAAAGAAAGTCTCCCGGAGCTAGAGGTTGCTAGGATCAAGTTCAGAATGCAAAGTGGGAAATTCCGGATTTTTCTCCTCGTATTGGGGACAACAACATAAAGGATGGTTGTTTCCCGAACTGGTATAGGTTTAACAATGAAGATTTAATCCATAAAAAGTCAATAGAAGCGGTAGTGAAGTTCCATTAATGGCTTTAGACACTATGGGTCTTCACCTTGAACCACTTTCCAATGGCTCGTACATGATAACTAATGGTCTGATGTGGATCTAGCAATAAGTATCCACAGAGACCTAAAGCTTACCATGTATCGGCCATTCAAAGTGATTCTAAGGGATTTAAAGCAAAACTTTAGATTTAAAAGCCATTTATGAACTCCAACTACCTGTATTTAAGGCATGAGAGTTTTCCATTTTAGCATCTGAACTTTTCACCTAGCTTCCTTCACTCCAAGAAACCAAAAGTTTAGCCTCTCATCCTCTGGGAAAACATCCTCAGAGGTTGTTTGGCTTCCAAGAAAAAGAAAATAGTAGAGAGAAAAAGAAAGCAAAAGAGATCTCTGTATTTCACTAAGTGTAAAATATACATAAGTTGGTCTCCTGGGAAAAGCTCCTCCCGAGAATCCCCTTTTTAGTGTTTACAAGAGAGTTTATATAGGAAGGTAATTTACCCTTCCTTGGATACTTCCTAGCTAAGGAATTACATGAGTGGCTCAATACAAGGAGAAAATGGAAATTTAGATACAAAAATATCAGAAGAAAAAGAGTCGGCACAAATATCCCAATTTCGCACGTTGCATGGTGATTTGCGAAAATTTCGCAAGTTGATTTCGCAACTTAGAATCCACTTTCGCACGTTGAGATCCAAGTTCACAAGTTGCAAAATCAACTTCGAATGTTGGGCTTCACCGCGACTACACAGCTGCCATCCACTTTAAATTTCGCACATTGAAGTTCCAATTTCGCAAGGTGCGAAATTGTCCCTCAGCTTGATGCAGTTGTCTTCCGAAGGACATATCTTCCTCATTTCAGCTCCAAATAGTACAAAATTTAAAGCGTTGGATTCTTGACTTCCTGAGCTTTGAAATGGTATATAGCATGTAGAAAATGGACTTCGGAAAGTGCTCCAAAAGTGCGAAGGAAGACTGCAGCTACTGTCCTTTATTTTCCTTACTCTGTTTTCCTCTTTCCATTGCTTTTTCCTTGCATACTTTGAACGCCTAAGGCAAAGGACTATGAGGCTCCAAAGCTTGGTTTCTTCATGAATTTGAGCTTCCAAAAGATTTTCCATGAACTATATACAGCACTCCCTCATTCTTAAATTGCTTTGGTGAGCAAAAAGCTATCAAAAACACCAAAACTTAACACAATTTGATTAGAAACGATTGCAAGGGTCCTTAACATGTCAATTGAGTTAAAAGGTAATAATTACTACTCAAGGGTGTTTAAAAGAGCTAATTACAAGCTACAAAATAACATGTTTTGAGTAGTAATCAGGCCGCAAACAAGAATATCAAGAAGATTCTACGAAAGATGGTCGAGACATCTAGAGATTGGTCAGAGAAGCTTCATTTTGCATTATGGGCATATCGCACGTCATTTCGCACATCCACAAGGGTTAATCCCTTTTCATTAGTGTATGGCATGGAAGTTGTCCTGCCTAATGAGATAGAGGTGGGTTCATTGAGAATAGCTTTGGAGCATCAGATTGCTGAGGCGGATTGGTTGCGAGCCAGATACAACCAGTTGAATTTACTTGATGAAAAAAGATTGAGGGCCGCAAATCATATGCATGCTTATAAGAGGAAAATGGTTCGCGCTTTCCAGAAGAAGGTTAAGCCTAGAAAATTTTAGAAATATGACCTAGCCTTGAGGGTCCTCAGGGGATTGATTAGTGACCCTAGGGATAAGTTTAGACCAAGTTGGAGCGGGCCTTATGTTATTCGAGAGTTGACTTGAGAGGGAGCCGTCTGGTTGATAGTTTGGACCGAAATCAATTTTCAGAGCTAGTCAACATGGATCAGTTGAAAAAGATTTATGCGTGAGATCATGGTCGAATGATGGGTTGCCATCGTTCAAGTAGCCATATCCCTTTTGTGTATCCATACATTGATATATCCAGTTGCTAGCCTATTGAGCCTCACATGGTACATTACGACCTTTCCGTTCACATAGCCTTGCATACCTTTTCTCGCCTGGGTTGGGGGCCTCTTATTCTGCACTTTGCAATTATTTTCTCGATCGGAGAGTATTGTGAGCACATTGTGTCATTGTTCGTTTGTTCCTTTTATAGGTCGTCCATGGTTTTTCTTTCCTCCATTTGGCATCATCGCTTTGCCTATCTTTAAGTTTTGTTTTTATCATGTCGTCTCGTCCTTCTTGTATTTTCCCATGTGTGATGATGATGCGCTCTTGTCCCAGTATTTCAAATCGAGTGTGTCACTCCGTTCATTCCACCCCTAGGTTTTGATCCAGGAGTCTTAGTTTAAAGGAACCATATGGGTTTGGGGTTTGAGAGTCATTTGTTAGATTATGCTAGTGTAGCCTTCAACTTACTTGGTTTGTGGCGTCATTGCAGAAGAAAAAAAAAGAGTAAGCTTGTTCGATGTTCATTTCATTAATGTTTGAGTTAGCCTTGTTATCCGTCAGTATCATAGCTCAGTCATCGAATGTCATTTTGCATATAAGGGATTTTATTTTTCTTCTAAGAAAGGGTGAGAGCATTGTATGATCCATTTCTACATGGATATAGGAGACACATCGGGAATGAGGAATGGGTTTCCTTAGCTCTAGGTCCCTTGGATCATTATCTACATCACCATTCCCGCGTCAACCTGTCATTATTGGGGTGAGTTATTCATCGTTATCACACGTCACATTTTCTATCCCTGTTGTTTTCACTATTTTCTTCTTCACTCCTTCATCATTCGTTTTATCCCTTTTCATTTTCTTCTACCCTTGTCGATCATCATTTTGCTTCTTGAACGGCATGTCCTTTAGCGTTTATTAACCTATCATTTGGCATTGTTCATTTGTATGTAGGCTGAGTCACTGGGCTCGCAGGATCCTCTGATATTTGACATTGCGCACTTAAAGGCTTGGTATTATCTTTTGGGTATTTGGGCTTTGTTTCCCATTGCTTCATTCACCTTTTACCCTTGGCTTTCATTACAATCAAAGTCGTAAGACCACCCTGAGGCTACAAGATCTCGTGTTTTCTTCTACATATTTCATTTGGACAGGCTTCATCCACTGGTTGAAGTACGGGAAATCGGCCAACCTTCGTTTCTTGAGGATATCGAGGAATCGCATAATGCTTTCTCCATTCGATCTCCTTGCCTCTGGGCCATAGTCAGAGACAGATGATGCAGAGATTTGGGATTATCGAGGACACCTTTGCTTGCTGCTTTGACATGTTCATACTAGGGTATATCTCCCTACCCTTGCATGATGACGTCAATTCTTACATGTACACAGGCAGTCCATCTCACTTGGAGATGCTTGGAATCAATGTTTGGACATACTCCACATTCAACCTGGACTCTTCATACAGCAGAGTGCTTCTAGGGCTTGCCTGAGATCAAATTCATCCATATTCATTGACCCGTTTGGAGTGTACACTGGGGCATATCCCATGCTTTATCATGTTCGCGAGTTCAGACAGAAGATGATCTTCGGGGATGCGTTTTCATAGTTGATTTGCCATGGCATACATATGTTAGATGTACATACAAGGGCATTCCCCTTAACAGCTTTGTGGACACTAGATGTTGTGAAAAATAGTGCCTAATTTGTTATGGATGATTATGTGTGATGCTTTCAGCTCTTTGATTTTAATCGCATGCGCAGTTACGGGATTCTGCCATGGTACTGATATCCTAGACTGGGGCATACCCCCTTTCCAACATAGTATTGATCAAGGAAGAAAATATCACCGAAATTAGGCGATATTTCGGTGAAATATTAGTGTGTCGGTGGGTGCCGACACGACATACTGCAGGGATATATCGCCGGTCAACGCTTAGTCAACACAGGCGGTCAACGATCAAAATGGAGCTCTTTTCTTCCTGCTGTTGGGGGGATTCGAACCCCCAACAAAAGGTTTCCACTTCAGGCCCAGTTCCACTAGGCCAAACATGCCCTTTAATAAATAATACGCACTAAAGAAAAATATATCAAAACTTAGGATATAAATAAAATATTAAAAAAAACACTTTAAATAACAAATTAATTATAACTATTTTATAATTAAATGAAAAATTTTCATTTAATTGATTAGTAAAAAATATCATAATTTTATTCATAGTGTTTTTAATATTATTGATATATTAATATTTTATATATTTATCATCATTTATTTTATAATATATCATAATTTTAATATTAAATAGATTTTAAAATTAAACATATTATAATCACAATATTATCATCAAATAATATTTTATATAATTCAATAATCAATATACACTTATCAAATTTATATTTTTTTATTAACATGTACATATATATATATATATATAAAATAACTTTAAAATGTCTATTATGTTTTTAATTTCATTTCTAAAAGTTTTTTTTATTTATATTTTTATAAGTTTTGATCAATTTTAGGTTTACGGATATTTTGTCTTAAAATATCCATCGAAATATATTATAATCAAATATCACAATATAAGGATCAAATAATATTTAATATAATTTAATAATCAATATACACTTATCAAATTTATATTTTTTATTGACATGTACAATATTATATATATATATATATATATATATATATATATATATATATATATATATATATACACATTAATTTATTTAATAAAATAATTTTAAAATATCTATTATACTTTAATTTCATTTCTAAAAGTTTTATTTTATATTTTTATAAGTTTTGGTCAATTTTAGGTCTATCGATATTTTATGTCAAAATATCCACCGATATCTCCGATATATCCGATATATCCGTAAAATCGAAATACCGATATATCTGTAATTA